>NC_086449.1:811204661-811872161 GCF_028390025.1 Pseudophryne corroboree | reverse complement strand
TATATACGGTATATATTTATCAAGGGGCCATGCACGCTCTAATGGTTAGGCAAACCAATGTGGTGGCAGGCCACACCCTCTCTGGATACTGGCCACACCCCCTCTGGAGACTTGCTACACCCCTATACAGGGCCTCCTACCATAGCATCCGCCGCGGTGGGCCCTTAATGCCTCAGTCCGATACTGTCTGTGTCTACCTGTAATAAATCAGGTATTACCAAAAAGAAATAAAAGACATAATCAGCATACATTATTATTCAATGCTATAAGGTGACATCAGAACAGAACACGCCCACTCATACTAGGAAGAAAATGCGCTTTTTCCAAGATACATTTTGTGATTACATTTATCTCCAACTCTGAATAAGGCCCAATATGTATCTTTATCAGTCATACATATTATCTGTGTCCCTTAAGGGGGTACACGCAGAGATATCCGTGCATAAATTCTAAGCAATCTGACTAGATTGCTTAGAACTTAAGCACGGAAATCTCTGTGTATATGCCCCACAGTGATAGTGATGCACGTCCCCGCGCGTCGCTGTCGCCGGTGCAAGATTGAGCCTGCACGCAGACCAGGGGCGTAGCCAGAACTTTGTGGGCCCCATAGCAACATTTTGAAGGGGCCCCCCGTCCCAATGCTTCTAGAGACACTTCTCTGCAGCAGTTGTTAATTTTATGCCCTTCTTTAGCTCCCGTTCATTTTCTGAACCATAGCAGAGCCTCATTAATGTGATGCCCCATAGTAGTGCCTTAGTTTATTTTATGAATCACAGTAGTGCTTAAGTTCCTCCTATGTCACAATTCAGAGCTGCCAGTACACATTATGCCGCACAGTACCCCCAATTCACATTATGATATATAGTGCTCACTGTTCACATTGTGCCACATTACAGTGCCCCGGTTCATATTATATAACATTAAGATGCTCTCCAGTTCATTTTATACCACACAACAATGAGCAGGTCCAGGGGCATACCTAGATATATTGCAGGCCCAAAGGAAAAGGTCTGAAAGAACCCCTACATACCACCAAATGACAAAAAATGTATATAACTCATGTAACTTTGATAAGGAAGGTGGGGCCCTCTCAGCTCTGGGCCCCATAGCAGCTGCACTGCCTGCACCTATGGTAGCTACGCCCTTGATGCAGACTCAATCTAGCACACTGCTCATTTCACCGCTGGGTGAAATGTGCGCCCCCTCGCTCAGCTCACATCACGTCGTGCTGATTGGGGGGGGAGAGATGTGTGCTGAGCAGTCTGTTCTAGAATGCTGAGCACACATCTCCCCCGTGTGTACAGCCCTTTAGTGTAACTGAGCCTGTAGCTATAATCTGAGTGACAGCTCAGCCTCGCCCTGTGTGCAGAATGTGACCTCACTGGTATCTGAGTGTCAGAGACTTTCACTTTCATTTCTCTCTCCTGCTACCAGCGATGGCGTCTGCTGATCTGAGACAGGAGCTGGACTGTTCCATCTGCCTGAGCATTTATACAGATCCTGTAAACCTGAGATGTGGCCACAACTTCTGCCGGGTCTGTATTGAGCATGTGCTGGATACACAGGAGGGGGCTGGAGCTTATACCTGTCCTGACTGCAGAGCAGAGTGTCAGGAGCGTCCTGCACTGCAGAGGAACATAACGCTGTGTAACATAGTGGGGAGTTTCCTGTCTACTCGGCCAGATCAGGAGGAGACTGGGATCTTCTGCACTTACTGTGTGGACTCTCCTGTACCTGCTGCTAAATCCTGTCTGCTGTGTGAGGCTTCTCTTTGTGATAAACACCTAAGAGTACACAGCAAGTCATCAGAGCACGTCTTATGTGATCCCACCACTGCCCTGGGGAACAGGAAATGCTCCGTCCATAAGAAGATCCTGGAGTATTACTGCACTGAGGACGCTGCCTGTATCTGTGTGTACTGTTCAGCTGGGGAACATCGGGGACACCATGTGGAGATGTTGGATGAGGCCTTTAAGAAGAAGAAGGAGAAGCTGAGAAATGTTCTGCAGAAACTGACCATAAAGAGAGTGGAGACTGAGAAAAGAGTCCAGAGTCTGCAGGAGTGCAGGAGAGAAGATCAGGGAAAAGCAGCTGGTGTAACAGAGACAGTCACTGCCCTGTTTAGAGACATCAGGAGACAGCTGGCAGACCTGGAGAAGAGAGTCCTGAGTGAGATCTCCAGGCAGGAACAGCGCGTTTCACTCTCAGTCTCTGATCTGATCCAGCAGCTGGAAATAAAGAAGGACGAGCTGTCCGGGAAGATGCGTCACATTGAGGAGCTGTGTAACATGTCTGATCCAGTGACTGTCTTACAGGAACCAGACACAGGGGACTTGTGTGATACTGAGGACACAGAGAGACATTATAACCAGGTCCGTGGTGCAGGAGATCTGGATGTGGGTCTCATCTCAGGGACATTACACACATTATCTGATATAATAACAGGTATAAATACAGGGATCTATGTGCAGGAGGCTACAGACCTATTACTGGACGTAACCACAGCTGGTTATTATATACAGATATCAGGTGACAGGAAAACTGCATCCAGGTCACCAAACCAGAATCACCCAGTAACACCAGAGAGATTTCAGTATAATCAGGTAATAAGCACCAGGGGATTCTCCTCAGGGCGACATTACTGGGAGGTGGATGTCAGTAAGTCAGTGGTGTGGAGGGTGGGGATGTGTTATCCCAGTATAGTCAGGAGAGAATGGCTGTCATACATTGGAAATAATAACAAGTCCTGGTGTCTGTGTAGAGATAATAATCAGTACTCAGTGATACATTATAGTAGAGAGATCCAGTTACCTGACAATATCCCCTGTGACAGAGTGAGGGTATATCTGGATTATGAGGAAGGACAGCTGTCCTTTTATTCTCTGTGTGACCCCATCAGACACTTACACACCTACACTGCCGCCCTCACTGAGCCCCTCCATGCTGCATTATATGTAGATAGTGCATTTTATCTTAGAGGTTCTATAACTATATGTGGGGGAGTCAGGAGCTGGGAGACATTACCATAGGAAATCCTCCCAGAGACTGGTGACATCACAGGGAGGGGAATATGATTGGTGGAGCACTCAGCAAATAGAATGTAGCAGTGGGTGGAGCCACATCTGAGCTCCTCCCAGTATATGACCACATGACCACTGTGTCTGGAGCTGTTCCCTTATTGGTGTGTTGCTGTCATTATAACTATATAAATACACATCTCTGCCTCTGACACCTGTGATTGGCTGGAATATCTGTCAGTGTGCTGATGTCAGTATAGTGTGATGGTGACATTATGAGTGACATCATTGTGACTACATCCCCGGCCCATCACCACACACCTGACCATAGGGAGGACGGCCCAGCACTATTTTATCTATGTAATATTTGCTGAATTCCTTAATATAAAACATTTGGCCTCGGAGTCCTGTGAGTAAAATGCTGATACTCTAGGGCGCCGCGATTCAGTAACACTGAGACCACTGGTGCCCCCTATTACTGTAGTCAGAGCTACATTCGCTCGCACTGGGTGTTATGTGTGTAGGGGGAGAATGGGGCGGGGACTGTGTAAAGCTCCTCCTACTGGGAACTGCAACAAAAGTCAATGTTTCTTACATAACACATGTTTGGCTGGACAGCTACTGACTGCATGATGCCTCATTGCTTATCTGTATTATCTTATGCAGGAATCACAATGTATAATTACTGTTTATGTGCTCACCATTATACAAGTATAGTATAAATTATACAGCGCTCTCTCTTTACATCACGCCCTTTATACTGCCGCCATCACTTACCGCCATGTACACTGTCACCATAAGAGCCTTAAAACATACAAATGATATTATACATGTAATAAACAACGTTATAGCGTCACAGTCAGAGACTTTGGGAGACATCGATCATAACTTTGTAACCAACGTCTGTTTGAAATATTTCCGATGTTCTACCGATGTATTAGGGGGCGGGATCAGCCAGGCAGGCTTGTGTGATTGGCTTCCACAGCTAAGCCCATACATATAGGAGATATGTGCTCCTTCCGTTACATCCCCTGTATTATACACGTGTCAGGATGTCACACCCGGTACTCATACTCTGCAGTCACACACCTTACACATGGAGCTATTTGCTCCAGCATAGGAAGCCTGGTAATACTAATTATATGAAGGTAAGTGTAATGTGCCAGTTTATAACCATTGCAGCTCAGCAGAATATAATGTAACCTGACCATTACACTTTGGGGGTCATTCCGAGTTGTTCGCTCGCTAGCAGTTTTTAGCAGCCGTGCAAACGCTAAGCCGCCGCCCTCTGGGAGTGTATCTTAGCTTAGCAGAAGTGCGAGCGAAAGGATCGCAGAGCGACTACAAAAATAATGGTGTCGTTTCAGAGTAGCTCCAGACCTACTCAGCGCTTGCAATCACTTCAGGCTGTTTAGTCCCGGATTTGACATCACAAACACGCCCTGCGTTCGGCCAGCCATGCCTGCGTTTTTCCAGGCACTCCCTGAATACGGTCAGTTGACACCCAGAAACGCCCACTTCCTGTCAATCACTCTGCGGCCAGCACTGCGACTGAAAAGCTTCGCTAGACCTTGTGTAAAACTACTTTGGCCGCTGTGAAAACACGTCGCGCGTGCACATTGTGCCGCATACGCATGCGTAGAAGTGCCATTTTTGTGCATCATCGCTGGGCAGCGAACATTTTCAGCTAGTGATCAACTTGGAATGACCCCCATAGCTTCATATAGTACTAGCTGGAGTACACAGCGATGCCCCGGATTTTAAGAATGTCTGTTTACAAAATAAATGTAAATATTAAACACACAGTAGAAATAACATTGTAGATAGCTGAATACCCGTGCTTCACTACGGGATGATGATGGTAAATTAGACTGATAGTTGTTCGTAAATTTACGTTGGTTGGAGATGTAGTCTATAGGCATGTCTTGCTTCCCTGATGCACTTTGTGTAGTGGCCGGATACCTTTTTGGTCTCCCAAGGGACCCTGCTCTTCCCACTATACAACTCTCAGTCTGTGGCTTATTGCTGCCTCCATTCCCCTCCTTACATCATGTCACTGTCCCTGTGAAATTATCAAGTTATTTACAGTTTCTTATATAGCGCAGCACATTATGTATCTCCTGATATACTCTGTGCTGCTGGGGGACCATGCTACTTCCACTATATAACTCTCAGTGTGTGTATTTGTGCTACCTGCATTCCCCTCCTCACATCCATAGGCACCCCCTAATGTCTGGCAATCCGGTCTCATATGCCTGATGAAGCGATCGCCGAGCAGGCTGATTACTGTCCCCTCTGCATTGCACCCTGTCAGGACTGCATTACTGACCGGACACCTGGGTTAATCAAGGGTGCCACTGCCACCGGCTTTCAAACTCCCGACTCCACCTCAATGTACAAAAACAGCGTGATGTGACGTGATGACATCATGCTGCTTGCACGCCCACCCGTCACACACCCACCTCTCTCCTTCTATGCTATGCCAACGCCAGTCACTGATGAGGAACAGCATGCAGCCAGCGTTCCTCTTAGGAAGACAAATTCAATACTGGCAGGCGGTTGGCTGCAGCATTGACACGTCACTCGTTTTTACAGCAGCAGCAGCAGTACTAGTCTGTGACTGTCAGTGTCAGTGAGTGGCTGACTTGTAAGTAAGCTGCTGCAGCTTGCAGGGGAAAGAGAGTGGGAGCCAGACCAGGCTGAGGAGGGGCACTGTAATTTCAGTGAGTGCCATCAGGGATGTTTGTTTGGTGCACACCACAACATCTGACAATGAATCTGCTTTATTAGGATTGGTACAAGGGTGGATATTTTATATTGCGTTGACCGTCAATAGATGGTGCTAGACACATCCCTCCAACAGTGCACCCCCTAATAAAATGTGCTGCGCACGCCTATGCTCACATCATGTCACTGGCCCTGTCACATGCAGCCCTGTCCTCACTGACACATCACTCATCTCCTGATATACTCTGTGCTGCTGGGGACCCTGCTCCTCCCACTATATAACTCTCAGTCTGTGGCTTCCTGCTGCCTCCATTCCCCTCCTCACATCATGTCACTGGCCCTGTCACATGCAGCCCTGTCCTCACTGACACATCACTCATCTCCTGATATACTCTGTGCTGCTGGGGACCCTGCTCCTCCCACTATATAACTCTCAGTCTGTGGCTTCCTGCTGCCTCCATTCCCCTCCTCACATCATGTCACTGCCCCTGTCACATGCAGCCCTGTCCTCACTAACACATCACTCATCTCCTGATACACTCTGTGCTGCTGGGAACCCTGCTCCCCCCCACTATATAACTCTCAGTCTGTGGCTTCCTGCTGCCTCCATTCCCCTCCTCACATCATGTCACTGGCCCTGTCACATGCAGCCCTGTCCTCACTGACACATCACTCATCTCCTGATATACTCTGTGCTGCTGGGGACCCTGCTCCTCCCACTATATAACTCTCAGTCTGTGGCTTCCTGCTGCCTCCATTCCCCTCCTCACATCATGTCACTGCCCCTGTCACATGCAGCCCTGTCCTCACTGACACATCACTCATCTCCTGATATACTCTGTGCTGCTGGGGACCCTGCTCCTCCCACTATATAACTCTCAGTCTGTGGCTTTCTGCTGCCTCCATTCCCCTCCTCACATCATGTCACTGCCCCTGTCACATGCAGCCCTGTCCTCACTAACACATCACTCATCTCCTGATATACTCTGTGCTGCTGGAGACCCTGCTCCTCTCACTATATAACTCTCAGTCTGTGGCTTCCTGCTGCCTCCATTCCCCTCCTGACATCATGTCACTGCCCCTGTCACATGCAGCCCTGTCCTCACTGACACATGACTCATCTCCTGATATACTCTGTGCTGCTGGGGGACCCTGCTCCTCCCACTATATAACTCTCAGTCTGTGGCTTCCTGCTGTCTCCATTCTCCTCACATCATGTCACTGCCCCTGTCACATGCAGCCCTTTCATCACTGACACATCAGTCCTCTCCTGATATAGTCTGTGCTGCTGGCCCACCCCTAGGGGTGCTAGTGGTGTCAGTGGCGTAACTATAAATTTTTCTCCCCCAAGCCAAAAAATTCTCTGGCACGCCCCCCATAACTGGCACTAGTAAAGCAATGAATCTGTGCGCGTGCACTGCAAAAGGGGTGTGGCTTTGTTGAAATGGGTGTGGCTTTGTATAAAGGGGAGTGGCATTGCAGGTAAAGACTACCTTCTACCCCAGTTTTGCAACCTGCACACCCAGACGTTAGCCACCACAGGAAAGAGAAATAATCCTGATTCATGCCCCTTACATTATTTGTAATTTTTCCTCCTTATAGTAATGCCCAGTATACATTATGCTACATACTGCAATGGCCCTTAGACATTATGCCACACACAATAATGCCCATGACACAATATGCCACACACCATAATGACCCCGACATATTATGCCACACACCGTAATGCTTGTGACACATTATGCCACGCATTGCAATGCCCGTTATACATTACGTTACACACTGCAATGCCCCTGATACATTATAGCACATACAATGCCTGTGACACATTATGACACGCACCTCAATGACCCTGAGACATTATACCACATACCACAATGCCCGTGATATAGTAAACCACACACCGTAATGCCTGTATCACATACCGCAATGCCCGTTATACCCTATGCCATACACCGCAATGCCCGTTATACATTATGCCACACTGCAATGCCCCTTAGACATTATACCACATACCACAATGCCCGTGATATTGTATGCCACACACCGTAATGCCTGTGACAGATTATGACACACACCGCAATGTCTGTGAACATTATGCCACACAACGCAATGCCCATTACACATTAAGTCCTACGGTAAGGCTTCTAATTACTTTTAAATTACCTGCTCGTTGCCAGGGGTTTAATGCTCTTGGTTCCATGCACAGTGCCAGGGGTTTTCATGCTCAGGGTGTCATGCTCGTTGCCAGGGGTTTCATGCACTGGGTGTCCTGCTCGTTGCCAGGGGTTTTATGCACTGGGTGTCATGCTCGTTGCCAGGGGTTTCATGCACTGGGTGTCATGCTCGTTGCTATGGGGTAATGCTTGTTGCTAGGGCTGTGCTCCCAGTGCCACATATGCCCCCAGTGCCAGATATTCCCCCACAGTGCCAGGTACACAAATGCCCCCAATGCCAAATATGCCCCCCCCCCAGTGCCAGGTACACATTAACCCCCCAGTGCCAAATATGCTCCCCCCTCCCCCAGTGCCATATATGCTGCACCTCCTCCAGTGCCAAATATGCCCCCTCAGTGCCGGGTACAGCTCACTCCCTGCTCCCCCGCTGTTTTGTGGTGGAGGGACACGGAGGGCACAGCGCGCGCCTCTCCTATGTCCCTCCTGCTTCTCCGGCGTGTCTGTTAAATGAAGTGCCGGTTCATGAGCCAATCAGAGCTCACGAACGGGCACCTCATTTAATAGACACGCCGGAGACGCAGGAGGGACACAGGAGAGGCGCGTGCTGTGTCCTCCGTGTCCCTCCTTCACAGCAGAGATCAGTGGCGACTAGGGCACCCCGCTGCCCTGCGGTCCCCCAAGCGAACGCAGTGGCTGTGGACCCCTAGTTACGCCACTGAGTGGTGTGTTACCCCCATAGTGTTTGTTCCCAGAGTATAAGTCATTTGTGTAGCAAGTTCATAGTTGCCAACCCTCCCTCATTCTGCAGGAGACTCCCTGAAATAGCAGCAATCTCCCTGACTCCCTGAATAGACCAGCAATCTCCCTCATTGTACATTATCCCGGGTGGTCTTCAGTATGCAGGCTGTCGGGATCCCGGTGCACAGTATACCGGCGCCGGAATCCCGACAGCCGGCATACCGACACTTATTCTCCCTCGTGGGGGTCCACGACCCCTCTGGAGGGAGAATAAAATAGCATAGCGCGCCACCGTGCCTGCAGCACTTGCCACACTGTCAGTAAGCTGGCGGTCGGGCTCCCGGCGCCGGTATACTGGTCGCCAGGAGCCCGACCGCCGGCATACCATACCACACCCCATTATCCCTATTATGTAGCTTTTACATTCTTGGGGGAAAAAAGAAATCAGAGATATATATACATTCAAATTGGATCATCAGCGCCATTTCCTTGCATTGGTTATAAGGCACAATGATCCCTATGGCTACATTCATTTTAAATAACGTTTCTCGTGGCCACTTACAGTATATGGAACCTCTTGTAAAACACAATACATGAACAAATCCTGCAAAATATCAGTGGCCCTCATTCCGAGTTGATCGCTCGCAAGGCGATTTTAGCAGAGTTGCACACGCTAAGTCGCCGCCTACTGGGAGTGTATCTTAGCATCTTAAAATTGCGAACGATGTATTCGCAATATTGCGATAACAAACTACTTAGCAGTTTCAGAGTAGCTCCACACTTACTCGGCATCTGCGATCAGTTCAGTGCTTGTCGTTCCTGGTTTGACGTCACAAACACACCCAGCGTTCGCTCAGACACTCCCCCGTTTCTCCAGCCACTCCGCTGTGTTTCCGCCCAGTAACACCCATTTCCTGTCAATCACACTACGATCGCCGGAGCGAAGAAAAAGCAGTGAGTAAAAATACTATCTTCATTGTAAAATTACTTGGCGCAGTCGCAGTGCGAATATTGCGCATGCGTACTAAGCGGAATTTCACTGCTATGCGATGAAAAATACCGAGCGAACGACTCGGAATGAGGACCTGTGTCTTCTCTTTAACAAGTAGATCTTACTAACGTTGGAGCTCATTTACATTTGGATATAAGTCCTTTTCATGACACGCCTCTCAGATGTAGCCGTACACGTCCGCACTGATAGGTGTCACTTTCACAATCTCCCTGACAATGGTTTTTCAAAAGTAGGCAAGTATGAGCTAGTTTGGTGTAAATAGCTCCAGGCATTCCAGAGTTATGGTGTCAGCTGAAAACCTCTGTGCTGCTGCCTCACACCTAGGGGTGCTAGGGGTGTCTCCCCCCCCCCCCCCCCCCCCCGTCACAATGTTTGTTCCCAGATTGTAAGGCAGATGTGTACCAAATTTTTAGTACATGGGTCCAGCAATTCCGGAGTAATGCTGTGTCCTGATATACTCTGTGCTGCTGTCCCGCCCCCTAGGGGTGCCAGGGATTTATAATTGTTTTAGTTACCTACGCCATGTTTATAATGCTCGTATGTCAAATTTCACGATCTTCGCTTGTAAACTGTGGATTTGTATAGAAAGACAGAAGGACAGATTTTCACTTTTATATAGTAAGGGAGAAAAGTGAGTGAATCGGACAATGGCGCCCTTCTATCTCCACATATACGTAGATGTAATCTCAGTAAATATAAGAGAATAGATCAGCAATATATACGTTCCTGTATGTAGCTTGTATCATCAGCATGTGATAGATCAATCTCCCCGTTTTCCACACAGTATTCTTCCTTTTGTTCCGTTTCCTCTCCAGATACCCATAAAATAGAGGGAATGGGCAGACAATAGTATAATACCGTTTTATTTTTAGACAAACATAAAAACTTCAATCCAAATATTAAAAAATTGACACACAAGTGACAAGGAAAATCTCAGAAAATAGAGGTAATGTAATTACCGGATGGTAAGAGAACCTAAAAAAGTTCTCAAACTCGCATAGATGTAATAGCAATCTCAGGCAGCCACCCGGGTTAACAGCTCCCTGGAACCGGCAATCACTTTCGCCCACAGTCGTCTGGATGATCCCTCTCACAGCACCGACGCGTTTCAGGTCTATTCCAGACCCTTTTTCACTTACCTTGAAGGCTGTAAGTAGGGTGTGCGGGAGATGCCGGGTCCTGGTGGTGACATCATCTCTGCCCACAGCACCTGGAACTAGGGACGTGCAGTCAGGGGAGGTAGGAGGCAGTGCCTCCCCTGTCATTAATTATTAAAATAATAGAAAGAAGATACTTATGACACATATTCTGTGTCATAAGTTTCTTCTTTATATTATTCCAATCATTTTAATGCATATAATTAGTTTGGGAGGCACAGATAGCAGTGCCTCCCATTCACAATGAGAACAGGATACAGCTGGGGTTTAAAAAGCCCATTGAAAAAGGTGGTGAAAGCGGCACTTGTATCAGTGCCTCATTGACAGGGACGGGCTTTCAGCTCACATGAAATCACGTCCCTGTCAGCGCTGCAGATGTGATTGGACAGCGGATCCAGTTTTGGATCCGCTGGTCCAATCGCCTATATATGGCGGTGGGACAAGGCTTTTGTCAATGATTACCTCCAGCTACCCCGCCGGTGGCAGAGCCGGGTGCAGCAGTGCGCTCTCTCCCCTCCTTCTCTGCCCTCCAGACCCGTATTAAGTCTGCTGCCCGTATACAGACAGTGGTGGATCAAATCCACTGTTGTTCCAGCTGCCGGGCCGGCCGGAGTGAGCTACCCCACCTCCGGTGATTGTCCTGGTGTAATCGCCGTCCCCCGCTCTGCGCTACACGGACACTCCGCGCTCACATCCTCCCAGCCAGTGGCTGCGCTGACTAGTTCCGCCCGCCACCAGCGTTACTCAGTCTCCTCTCCCTGGGCTGATGGCGGCAGAAGATGGGCTGTGGGAGTCTGGGTCTTGGAGAAGCTGAGCACGGGGAAGGCCCCTGCCGAGGACACGGTGCTGTCCCTGCAGGATGTGCGGGAGGAGTCAGAGGGCGATGCTCTGGAGAGTGAGCCCAGTGCTGTGTGGACGGGACACCGAGAAGTGTTCTTACCCAGAGGTAACGGGGAGATCCCCAAATGCCTGCCCCCCCAGAAACCGGAAGTAGCAGAGACTTACCCTGTATAACAGGAGCCAGCAATCTGACTCTGTACCTTGACACAGAGATCAGTGCATCTTGAAACGCGTCGGTACGAGAAGCTTGCAGCACCTTTACTCATCCAGTTCCGGAGGGCTATCTAGAGATTTCCGGTGTCTCATTTTCTCACCACCCGGCTCACCCAGGGGTATATTTACTAAGCAGTGATAAGAGTGGAGAAGTGAGCCAGTGGAGATATTTCCCCATCAACCAATCAGCAGCTCTGTATCATTTTATAGTATGATTGGTTGCCATGGGCACTTCTCCACTGGCTCACTTTTCCGCTCTTATCACTGCTTAGTAAATGTCCCCCCAGTCTGGTATCTGGTAACAGCGGCCATTTCAGCCCACATATCATTTTACTTGTACTTACCTGTGAATGTTCTTCCTTATGCAATTATGCATTCATTAAATGCTAATGCTAATTTGATTATTCGTAAGATCTACAGTTTATGTTAGTATCAGTGACGTGCGGTGAGGGCAATGACTGGTGAGGCACTGCTCCCCCCCCCCCCCCCCCCCCATACAAAAACCCACAAATAAAGAAAAATAAAGCACAGGGTTCCCCTTACTTAAGCAAAACCAGCACTAGGCCGAACCAGCCCGGGGGGAAGGGGTAATGCCATAGCATGGGAGACACTCAGTGTGGGATCCCCCTGCTGTAGCATTAAACACCCCCCCCCCCCAAACCAGTCAGCCCAGGGTTGGAATTCTTCAGGAAGTGGGGACCCCAAAATTTAAATGGGGCACCCCCTCCTGGACAACAATAACCCCTGGTGGCGGTGGGTGCGGGGATCATGGCATACTAATATTGTTCTTTACAGTTGGCCTACAGGTCCCAGCAAGCCTGCCAAGCATGCTGGCACTTGGAGAACCACAAGTGCAAGCATTCCCAGGGCTGGTTGTTAAAATATGGGGGATCCCCTGTATTTTTACAACCAGGACCAGCTCAAAGAGCCCGAGGCTGGTTATGCTTAGGAGGGGGGACCCCACGCAATTTTTTTTTCAGTTTTTACACTAAACAGATCCTTTCCCATAGATAACCATGCACAGATCTCACTGATCCGTGCATGATTATCCAAACTCGCCTGGAAAAAGCAGGTCTATTTTTTTTGCAGCTTTTTTTTACTGAATCGCAAAAAAATACACCCGCACTTGAGCATTCAGAGACTATAGGGCCCTACTCACTGGCCGACCCGCCGCCAAGCTGCCCGACGGCGGATACGGCCGACGAGCGACCCGGCGGCGGGGGGGCAGTGACGGGGGGAGTGAAGTTTCTTCACTCCCCCCGTCACGCGGCTGCATTGAAGTGCAGGCAAATATGGACGAGATCGTCCATATTGGCCTGCATGCACAGCCGACGGGAGACCAGCGATGAACGAGCGCGGGGCCGCGCATCGTTCATCGCTGGAGTCTCCACACTGAAAGATATGAACGAGTTCTCGTTCATTTATGAACGAGATCGTTCATATCTTTCAAAAAATCGGCCAGTGTGTAGGGCCTATAACACCCAAAAACGAATTAATAGTAAATTCCCGTGTTGTATGAACAAACAGCCGCGTTTGACCGATAGTCTATTCATTCGTATTTCTGAACTTTGCTGTCAAAACCATTACGAATAGCCCAAACACTGCCGAGATTTGTGCTTACTAAATTCCCGTGTTGGGACTTAGAAAAAAAAACACAAATTGGACAAAATCGGATTTTTAGTAAATATACCCCTTGGTCTTGGACTTGTTTACTTTTATATTTTACGAATGCAGTTTTTACCCAACTTGATCTGAACAACTTGATATGAATTGGATGCAACATTTTTCTGAGACCAGTTACAAAATAGCTGTTGCTAATTGATCCATAACTATTACACCTGCTGCAGGATCAGTCACTTTGCTTATTATTAACAAACATAGGGAATAATTTGTTTCTACACTTATTTTATTGTGTGTATGTAAACCGGCCGGTGGTTGTTCTTACCAATCGGTGGTTGTGTGCTGTAACAATTCTTTTTCTCTTTGCAAGGTCTGAGTAACCCTTGAGTTACTGGCAGCAACAGGAATTACTTAGATCAAGCACCTTGTCAATTGTGTGTTTGTATTTATTTGTGACATGTATTTATTAACCAGCGCGTCACACGTGTGAAGTCACAAGTCTTATTTGCCTTCAGAGGTCATTTTATCCACCATTCCCGGTAACAATCAGCCATTACTGTGCATTATTCATGTCTAATTGCTCACATACAGGTGGTAATGCGGCTTATGACAGGTCACTGGACTGAGCATCCATTGAATTGTGCATCACCATATTATTATAGATCCAGCAGAAATTACATGCGGAGACCACAGGGGGCGCTCTCCTGGCAATCTAGCACAGATCTGTCTGGATAAATAGAAGCTTGATGCAGGGCACGCTGGCTGCCGGGGCTGAAGGGTGCTGCTCTGGGGGCCGGCATGGGTGCTCAGCACAGTGATGTCCAAGTTACCCCGGTACCCATCAGAGAAGACGGCAGTGCAATGTGACCAGAGGAGCCGGACACAGAACTCAAGACCTATCTCCCTACTAAGGTAAGTGTAAGGGGCAGATCTGATGGCAATGTCATGTGACCAGAGGAACCGGACACAGAGCTCAGGACCTATCTCCCTACTAAGGTAAGTGTAAGGGGCACATCTGATGGCAATGTCATGTGACCAGAGGAACCGGACACAGAGCTCAGGACCTATCTCCCTACTAAGGTAAGTGTAAGGGGCACATCTGATGGCAATGTCATGTGACCAGAGGAACCGGACACAGAGCTCAGGACCTATCTCCCTACTAAGGTAAGTGTAAGGGGCACATCTGATGGCAATGTCATGTGACCAGAGGAACCGGACTCAGAACTCAGGACCTATCTCCCTACTAAGGTAAGTGTAAGGGGCACATCTGATGGCAATGTCATGTGGATATTCAGATACCGCAGATACTGACCCATGACCCCTGGAATGATGACGGGGGTGTGGGTGACGTGGATGGACAGAAGTGGAGCAGAGAGTTGGAGGCAGTGAGGACACATAAGGAGAAGCATCTGATAAGATCCCTCTCCTGCACAAGTTGCCATATAAACGACAGCTTGTGAAGACAAATGGGGGACTGTGCGCCATCTCAGGATGGCGTAGTTACTCTTTTGCTGCAAGTTCCTATAAAAAATTGCTTTTTTGGAATTTGCTGAATGGCATCTGTGTCTGGGTTATGGTCGTTAGGTTGACACAGCTTAGGTCGACATGCATTAGGTCGACCACCGAGGGTCGACATGCATTAGGTCGACATGTACTAGGTCGACAGGTCAAAAGGTCAACATGATATTTTCTTCATTTTTTTCTTCATTTTTTTATTTTTTCATACTTAACGATCCACGTGGACTACGATTGGAATGGTACCCTGTGCTGAGCGAAGCGGTAGCAGAGCGAGGCACCTTGCCCGAAGCATAGCGAGCTATGTGAGGGGACACAGTGCATTAATTGGGGTTCCCCGTCACTTTACGAAGAAAACAACGACAAAAACAGTCAAAAAACCCATGTCGACCATTTGACATGTCGATCTAGTACATGTCGACCTAAAGACCATGTTAATATATTGTCCCTGTCGACATAATGCATGTCGATCTTCCATGGTCGACCTAATGACTGTCGACCTAAGTTGTGTCTATCCATTGACCCGTACCCCTGTGTCCACAGTGACCACTATCGGGAGATTAGTAGCCAAGAGATAACATTGATATCTTCTGCATTACATGATTAGTGAATGAATGGCTCCGTTACTTGTAAATCATAAAAGTAAGATGAAAACGTTGTTATAAAAAATGGATATAAGTAATGATAAATAGGCTCCATATCATTGTTAGGAAATGTCAGCTAAAGCCCAGAGTACGGCAGCAGCTCAGTTCCTGCATGTACTCTGCTGCCCCCTAGTGGCCACTGCTACCAAACCCAGCAACACCTCATACTCTCACACGGGGCCTCAGCCATGTTACTTTGTACACTAATGCTCTAGCATGAGCGATTATCTCGGCTTCATAACTGCTGACATTAGCAAGTGACGCTGCCGCCCAGACACTAAAAGAGACGTCCACTGGAGCTACTGAAAACTCATTCGCAATTGCATACACATTCACAGCCCATATGTAAAAACAATGAACTAAGGGTTGGCCTATGGCTACGCAGCCTGGACAGGGTAATAGCAACACAGGCGCCATGTTTTATATGTACAAGCTCGCAGCTGATGGCAAATACGCACCTCAACAATAGTATCGGCACGCCTGTGTGTTTGCAACCACTCCCCGTTACCACCTCCAAGGGGTCACGTCCTGTCAATCACTTTCCCATAAAATCCTCCCTGCGAGCGGTACGGCAGCGGCACCTTCAAGAATGCGCCATGCGATCTCAGCACATGCGCAGTCTGGTAATAATCGCTCACTTGCGTGAGCAGCGGCCATTGCACACACACATGAATTCTAGCTCTTATCACACCAGGATACATGATACAACAATGAGACGTCAGAAAGAGATGATCAGGAATTTCACTGTCTGACCCCGACATTTCCAATCCATTAAAGTATCTTTATTCCAGTCTAGGGGGGTTATTTGCTAATATTCGTGTTTTAGCCGTTTTTAAGGGTGCTTGATCTCGAATGGTATCGGGTGCATTTTACTGCAACTTTTTGAATCCTGATACGGTCATTTACTAAGCTGCCGAGTTTTCCTCATTCGTTTTTTCCGATGTCGATGTGATTCGTAATGTCAGGCAGTGTTTTACGGGAGTGATGAGTAAAACACTGCCTGACAAAACACAAGGAATCCCGGCCGGATCTGTGAGATCCGTGCAGGGCTTCATTGTGTACCTTAAAAACAGTGTTTAAAGAGTTAAAAAAACAGAAAAAAATAGCGTGGGGTCCCCCCTCCTATGCATAACCCGCCTCGGGCTCTTTGAGCCGGTCCTGGTTGTAAAAATACGGGGGGGAAATTGATAGGGATTCCCCCATATTAAACAACCAGCACTGGGCTCTGCGCCTGGTGTAAAAAATACGGGGGACAAAAGACGTAGGGGTCCCCCGTATTTTTCACACCAGCACAAGGCTCCACTAGTCAGAGAGATAATGCCACAGCCAAGGGACACTTTTATATAGGTCCCTGCGGTGTAGCGCATAGGTGCTCCATTGTATCCAATGGTGGGAACTTTGCGGTCAGCGGTTGAAGTTACTCGCGGTCAACTGCTGACCGCAAAGATCCCACCATTGGATACAATGGAGCGCCTATGCGCTACATTGTATCTTCAGTGCGCAGCCTGACTGACAGCTCAGGAGCGCACAGCCAATCAGGAGAGTGCCATGATGTGGCGCTCCCTGATTGGCTGAAGGGACCCTCTTTGACAGGAGTCACGGGGAGTCCCGGCAGTCGGAGAAAGGGGTCCCATGTGTAAACATGGGACCCCTTTCAGTGCGTGGATCGGGTTTTTCGGTTTGTTTTTTTGCCAAGTACATGGATTACAAAGAGGACGGAGCTACACTGGATTGTGTGAGTATAATTTTATTGACAGGAACCCCGTGGATTCTATGTGGAGAAGTGGACCGAGCCTCGTGTGAACATAGGTAAGTATGTGTGTATGTAGGTGTGCATGTGTGTAATAAAGTTTTACTGTCACGGTGTGTGTGTTCTGTTTTTTTTGGGGGGTTTGTAGTAGAACTACAGGTACCAGCGGGCACGTTTTCCCTCCGCATGCTGGTACTTGTGGTTCTCCAAGTACCAGCTTGCGGGGAAGGCTTGCTGGGACTTGTAGTACTGCTACAAAAAACAATATTCTCTTTTTTTACACTATGGCTATCAGCCCCCCATCCGCAGCCCTTGGATGGGGGGGACAGCCTCGGCCTTCACCCCTGGCCCTTGGGTGGCTGGAGGGGGGGACCCCTTGATTTAAGGGGTCCCCACTCCTCCAGGGTACCCCGGCCAGGGGTGACTAGTTGGGGATTTAATGCCAGGGCCGCAGGGACCAATATAAAAGTGTCCCCCGGCTGTGGCATTATCTCTCTGACTAGTGGAGCCCGGTGCTGGTGTGAAAAATACGGGGGACCCCTTTTTTTTTTGCCCCCCGTATTTTTTACACCAGGACCAGGCGCAGAGCCCGGTGCTGGTTGTTTAAATATGGGGGAACCCCTGTCAATTTGTTCCCCATATTTTTACAACCAGGACTGACTCGAGCCCGAGGCTGGTTATGCTTAGGAGGGGGGACCCCACGCATTTTTTTTCCAGTTTTTACACTAAACAGACCCTTTCCCATAGATAACCATGCACAGATTTCACTGATCCGTGCATGATTATCCAAACTCGCCTGGAAAAAGCAGGTCTATTTTTTTGCTGCTTTTTCAAACGATACGGAAAAAAACAGACCCGCACTTGAGCACTCAGAGACTAACACCCAAATACGAATAAATAGTGAATACCCGTGTTGTAGGAAATAACAGCCGCGTTTGACCGATGGTCTATTCATTCGTATTTCTGAAATTTGCCGTCAAAACCATTACGAATAGCCCCAAACACTGCCGAGATTTGTGCTTAGTGAATTCCCGTGTTGGGACTTAGGAAAAAAAACACAAACCGGACAAACTCAGATGTTTAGTCTAGGGGGTATATTTATTAAGGTCCCGATTTTGGCCGAGGTGGTGTTTTTTCTTCAAAGTGTCATCTCGGGAATTTACTAAGCACAAATCTCGGCAGTGATGAGGGCATTCGTATTTTTATTTACGGCTGTGTTGTAAAAGTACGAATGAATACACCATTGGTCAAACGCGGCTGTTTAGATATAGAACTCGGTCATTTACTAAGCATTCGTATTTGTAATTTCTACCGTAAAAATGGATTTGCGGCCGCAAAAAATTACTAATCGTACAAAAAGCCTAAAAAAAAGTAGACCTGCTTTTGAGAAGCGTGTTTACATGTGTTGTCAATTCTACATTAGTCACACCTGACTTTTTTGACCTTTAAAAGGGGCCCCAACACATTTTTCACCCCTCTCAATCTGAAATGGCTGCTAGTGTGTGTAGTACTGCTGTCTTGTTTGCTGGGGGATACCTGACACTGCTCCATGAGGCTACAATAAACCCAGGCCAGGAAAATCAACATGGTCAGCAGGTTGTACATGTTCCGCGTAGGCTGGCCATGGTTTGTTTTTTTAGTAGCCGTTTAAACTAAAACAAAATTGCTGATGACCATGTTATACAGATGCTCCGACTAAATGTAAATAACATTTTCCCTCTGTATGACCTTGTCAAACTGAACCTAGACTCTGACACAGTACGCTCTCGCTCTGTCTCAGGCCTGCACAAACTCCTGCCTGTGTTGCACTTTCTGGCTACTGGGAGCTTCCAGGCTGTGACTGCCGATGTAATTAGTATCTCATAGGCCACCTTTTTAAAATATGTAATTCAGGTGAGTTAACACATACATACACGTTTACGTCTAAGTGTTGCTTCTGTAATGTAATAGAACACAGTATTGTATTGCTTACAGGTCATGACACTCACCTTTAATTTTGGAATGGCCACTCAGGTTTTGGATGTCTTGGATGGCTACATAGATGCCTCTCTCTGCTTCCCTACCCTGGAGTCGCAGTGGCATGCAGTCAGGGTAGCTTTATGTGATCTTGCGGCCATGGTCAGTGTGCTGGGTGTCATAGATTAGACATACGTTGAGCTGAGGACACCTAGGGGTAGGCAATACATTTCTCTGACGTCCTAGTGGATGCTGGGACTCCGTCAGGACCATGGGGATTAGCGGCTCCGCAGGAGACAGGGCACAAAAATAAAGCTTTAGGATCAGGTGGTGTGCACTGGCTCCTCCCCCTATGACCCTCCTCCAAGCCTCAGTTAGGTTTTTGTGCCCGTCCGAGCAGGGTGCAATCTAGGTGGCTCTCTTAAAGAGCTGCTTAGAAAAAGTTATTAGGTTTTTTATTTTACAGTGAGTCCTGCTGGCAACAGGCTCACTGCAACGAGGGACTTAGGGGAGAATAAGTGAACTCACCTGCGTGCAGGATGGATTGGCTTCTTAGGCTACTGGACACCATTAGCTCCAGAGGGATCGAACACAGGCCCAGCCATGGAGTCCGGTCCCGGAGCCGCGCCGCCGACCCCCTTGCAGATGCCGAAAAGTGAAGAGGTCCAGAAACCGGCGGCAGAAGACGTTTCAGTCTTCATGAGGTAGCGCACAGCACTGCAGCTGTGCGCCATTGTTGTCACACACTTCACACCAGCGGTCACGGAGGGTGCAGGGCGCTGGGGGGGGCGCCCTGGGCAGCAATGATAATACCTTGTTCTGGCTAAAAAATACATCACATATAGCCCCTGGGGCTATATGGATGTATTTAACCCCTGCCAGGTCTCACAAACACCGGAGAAGAGCCCGCCGAAATAGGGGGCGGGGCCTATCTCCTCAGCACACAGCGCCATTTTCCTGCTCAGCTCCGCTGTGAGGAAGGCTCCCAGGACTCTCCCCTGCACTGCACTACAGAAACAGGGTAAAACAGAGAGGGGGGGGCACTTTTTTGGTGTTTTTTGATATAGTAAGCTGCTATAAAGGAAACAACACTTCTATAGGGTTGTTCCTATATATTTATAGCGCTTGGGTGTGTGCTGGCAAACTCTCCCTCTGTCTCCCCAAAGGGCTAGTGGGGTCCTGTCTTCAATAAGAGCATTCCCTGTGTGTCTGCTGTGTGTCGGTACGTGTGTGTCGACATGTATGAGGACGATGTTGGTGTGGAGGCGGAGCAATTGCCGGTAATGGTGATGTCACCCCCTAGGGAGTCGACACCGGAATGGATGGCTTTGTTTATGGAATTACGTGATAATGTCAGCACATTACAAAAATCAGTTGACGACATGAGACGGCCGGCAAACCAGTTAGTACCTGTACAGGCGTCTCAGACACCGTCAGGGGCTGTAAAACGCCCTTTACCTCAGTCGGTCGACACAGACCCAGACACGGACACCGAATCTAGTGTCGACGGTGAAGAAACAAACGTATTTTCCAGTAGGGCCACACGTTATATGATCACGGCAATGAAGGAGGCTTTGCATATCTCTGATACTGCATGTACCACAAAAAGGGGTATTATGTGGGGTCTGAAAAAACTACCTGTAGTTTTTCCTGAATCAGACGAATTGAATGAAGTGTGTGATGAAGCGTGGGTTAACCCCGATAGAAAACTGCTAATTTCAAAGAAGTTATTGGCATTATATCCTTTCCCGCCAGAGGTTAGGGCGCGCTGGGAAACACCCCCTAGGGTGGATAAGGCGCTCACACGCTTATCAAAACAAGTGGCGTTACCGTCTCCTGAAACGGCCGCCCTCAAGGATCCAGCGGATAGGAGGCTGGAAACTACCCTGAAAAGTATATACACTCATACTGGTGTTATACTGCGACCAGCCATCGCCTCTGCATGGATGTGCAGTGCTGGGGTGGTTTGGTCGGATTCCCTGACTGAAAATATTGATACCCTGGATAGGGACAGTATTTTATTGACTTTAGAGCAATTAAAGGATGCTTTTCTTTATATGCGAGATGCTCAGAGGGATATTTGCACTCTGGCATCGAGAGTAAGTGCGATGTCCATATCTGCCAGAAGAAGTTTATGGACGCGACAATGGTCAGGTGATGCGGATTCCAAACGGCATATGGAAGTATTGCCGTATAAGGGGGAGGAATTATTTGGGGTCGGTCTATCGGATTTGGTGGCCACGGCAACAGCCGGGAAATCCACCTTTTTACCTCAGGTCCCCTCCCAACAGAAAAAGACACCGTCTTTTCAGCCGCAGTCCTTTCGTTCCTATAGGAACAAGCGGGCGAAAGGACAGTCATATCTGCCCCGAGACAAAGGAAAGGGTAAGAGAGTGCACCAAGCAGCTTCTTCCCAGGAGCAGAAGCCCTCCCCGGCTTCTGCAAAGCCCTCAGCATGACGTTGGGGCTTTACAAGCGGACTCAGGGGCGGTGGGGGGTCGACTCAAGAATTTAAGCGCACAGTGGGCTCACTCACAGGTGGACCCCTGGATCCTGCAGATAGTATCTCAGGGTTACAGGTTGGAATTCGAGAAGTCTCCCCCTCGCCGGTTCCTAAAGTCTGCTCTGCCAACGTCTCCCTCAGACAGGGCGACGGTATTGGAAGCCATTCACAAGCTGTATTCCCAGCAGGTGATAGTCAAGGTACCCCTCCTACAACAGGGAAAGGGGTATTATTCCACACTATTTGTGGTACCGAAGCCGGACGGCTCGGTAAGACCTATTCTAAATCTGAAATCTTTGAACCTGTACATACAAAAATTCAAGTTCAAGATGGAGTCACTCAGAGCAGTGATAGCGAATCTGGAAGAAGGGGACTTTATGGTGTCCCTGGACATCAAGGATGCTTACCTGCATGTCCCAATTTGCCCTTCAAATCAAGGGTACCTCAGGTTCGTGGTGCAAAACTGTCATTATCAGTTTCAGACGCTGCCGTTTGGATTGTCCACGGCACCTCGGGTCTTTACCAAGGTAATGGCCGAAATGATGTTTCTTCTGCGAAGAAAAGGCGTATTAATTATCCCTTACTTGGACGATCTCCTGATAAGGGCAAGGTCCAGAGAACAGCTGGAGGACGTAGTAGCACTAACCCAAGTAGTGCTGCAACAGCACGGGTGGATTCTGAATTTTCCAAAATCTCAATTGACCCCGTCGACACGTCTGCTGTTCCTGGGAATGATTCTGGACACGGTTCAGAAAAAGGTGTTTCTTCCGGAGGAGAAAGCCAGGGAGTTATCCGAACTTGTCAGGAACCTCCTAAAACCAGGGAAAGTGTCTGTGCATCAATGCACAAGAGTCCTGGGAAAGATGGTGGCTTCTTACGAAGCGATTCCATTCGGCAGATTCCACGCACGAACTTTTCAGTGGGATCTGCTGGACAAATGGTCCGGATCGCATCTGCAGATGCATCAGCGGATAACCTTATCGCCACGGACAAGGGTGTCTCTTCTGTGGTGGTTGCAGAGTGCTCATCTGTTAGAGGGCCGCAGATTCGGCATACAGGACTGGGTCCTGGTGACCACGGATGCCAGTCTGAGAGGCTGGGGAGCGGTCACACAGGGAAGAAACTTCCAGGGAGTATGGTCAAGCCTGGAGATGTCTCTTCACATAAATATACTGGAGCTAAGAGCGATTTACAATGCTCTAAGCCTGGCAAAACCCCTGCTTCAGGGTCAGCCGGTGTTGATCCAGTCGGACAACATCACGGCAGTCGCCCACGTAAACAGACAGGGCGGCACAAGAAGCAGGAGAGCAATGGCAGAAGCTGCAAGGATTCTTCGCTGGGCAGAAGATCATGTGATAGCACTGTCAGCAGTGTTCATTCCGGGAGTGGACAACTGGGAAGCAGACTTCCTCAGCAGACACGATCTACACCCGGGAGAGTGGGGACTTCATCCAGAAGTCTTCCACATGATTGTGAACCGTTGGGAAAAACCAAAGGTGGATATGATGGCGTCTCGCCTCAACAAAAAACTGGACAGGTATTGCGCCAGGTCAAGAGACCCTCAGGCAATAGCTGTGGACGCTCTGGTAACACCGTGGGTGTTCCAGTCAGTGTATGTGTTTCCTCCTCTGCCTCTCATACCAAAAGTACTGAGAATTATACGGCAAAGGGGAGTAAGAACGATACTCGTGGCTCCGGATTGGCCAAGAAGAACTTGGTACCCGGAACTTCAGGAGATGCTCACGGAAGATCCGTGGCCTCTACCTCTAAGACGGGACCTGCTTCAGCAGGGACCGTGTCTATTCCAAGACTTACCGCGGCTGCGTTTGACGGCATGGCGGTTGAACGCCGAATTCTAAGGGAAAAAGGCATTCCGGAAGAGGTCATTCCTACCCTGGTAAAAGCCAGGAAGGAGGTGACTGCACAACATTATCACCGCATTTGGAGAAAATATGTTGCGTGGTGTGAGGCCAGGAAGGCCCCGACGGAGGAATTTCAACTGGGTCGATTCCTACATTTCCTGCAAACAGGATTGTCTATGGGCCTCAAATTAGGGTCCATTAAGGTTCAAATTTCGGCCCTGTCCATTTTCTTCCAGAAAGAATTGGCTTCAGTTCCTGAAGTCCAGACTTTTGTAAAAGGAGTACTACATATACAGCCCCCGGTTGTGCCCCCAGTGGCACCGTGGGATCTTAATGTAGTTTTGGATTTTCTCAAATCCCATTGGTTTGAGCCACTCAAATCGGTGGATTTGAAATATCTTACATGGAAAGTAACCATGCTACTGGCCCTGGCTTCAGCCAGGAGAGTGTCAGAATTGGCGGCTTTATCGTATAAAAGCCCATATCTGATTTTCCATTCGGACAGGGCAGAACTGCGGACGCGTCCTCAGTTTCTGCCTAAGGTGGTGTCAGCGTTTCACCTGAACCAGCCTATTGTGGTGCCTGCGGCTACTAGCGATTTGGATGATTCCAAGTTGCTGGACGTTGTCAGGGCATTGAAAATATATATTTCAAGGACGGCTGGAGTCAGAAAATCTGACTCGCTGTTTATACTGTATGCACCCAACAAGCTGGGTGCTCCTGCTTCTAAGCAGACGATTGCTCGTTGGATTTGTAGCACAATTCAACTTGCACATTCTGTGGCAGGCCTGCCACAGCCTAAATCTGTCAAGGCCCATTCCACAAGGAAGGTGGGCTCATCCTGGGCGGCTGCCCGAGGGGTCTCGGCATTACAACTCTGCCAAGCAGCTACGTGGTCGGGGGAGAACACGTTTGTAAAATTCTACAAATTTGATACCCTGGCTAAAGAGGACCTGGAGTTCTCTCATTCGGTGCTGCAGAGTCATCCGCACTCTCCCGCCCGTTTGGGAGCTTTGGTATAATCCCCATGGTCCTGACGGAGTCCCAGCATCCACTAGGACGTCAGAGAAAATAAGATTTTACTTACCGATAAATCTATTTCTCGTAGTCCGTAGTGGATGCTGGGCGCCCATCCCAAGTGCGGATTGTCTGCAATACTTGTACATAGTTATTGTTACAAAAAAATCGGGTTGTTATTGTTGTGAGCCGTCTGTTCAGAGGCTCCTACGTTTGTCATACTGTTAACTGGATTCAGATCACAAGTTGTACGGTGTGATTGGTGTGGCTGGTATGAGTCTTACCCGGGATTCAAAATCCTTCCTTATTGTGTACGCTCGTCCGGGCACAGTATCCTAACTGAGGCTTGGAGGAGGGTCATAGGGGGAGGAGCCAGTACACACCACCTAGTGGTCAAACTTTTAAATTTTGTGCCCTGTCTCCTGCGGAGCCGCTATTCCCCATGGTCCTGACGGAGTCCCAGCATCCACTAGGACGTCAGAGAAATGTATTGCCTACCCCTAGGTGTCCTCAGCTCAACGTATGTCTAATCTAGGACACCCAGCACATTGACGGTCCGCGATTAGGCCACGCCCCCAACCCCCAGCAGGCACAGCAATGAGATAGGGCTCCCCTGTATCAAGTGCCCTGGGCCCCCCGGACTCATAATCAGCCCCTGGAAGCATGCCAGCAGCTCACAGAGCGCTGGGCATGCTCCCTCACTGACGAAAACGGGGCCCTCCCGTGAAGCCACGCCCCCTTTTCGCCGAGTGTATTTCCCTCCTTCTGCCTGGAGAAAGCTCCTGCAGAAAGCTGGGAGGTCTGCACCCCTGCCTGTGCCATGCCCAATGCCCATGCTATCTGCTTCTGCTCCTAGTCTCCTGTAGATTTGGCCAGATCTCTGTGACTCATTTGACTAACTCCGCCCACTGTTGTGACTCCGCCCAGCGTTAGCAAATGAATCACAAGGTCACAGAATAGGGCTATTATATAGGAGATTATACTGCACAGGACTATGGTGTATTCTCTACAGTGCATTGCTGTTATTACTCTGGTACATTATCATGCATGCACTAGCAGTATATACCGTATATATTTATCAAGGGGCCCAGACCATGCACTCTTTTAATAGGCAAACCAATGTGGTGGCTGGCCACACCCCTTCTGGATACTGGCCACACACCCTCTGGAGACTGGCTACACCCCTATACATGACCTCCTACCATAGCATCCCCCCGGTGGGCCCTTAATGCCTCAGTCCGATACTGTCTGTGTCTACCTGTAATAAATCAGGTATTATCAACAACAAATAAAAGACATAATCAGCATACTTTATTCTTCATTGCTATAAGGTGACATCAGAACAGAACACGCCCACTCATACTAGGAAGAAAAAGCACTTTTTGTGATTACATTTATCTCCAACTCAGAATAAGGCCCAATATGTATCTTTATCAGTCATACATATTATGTGTCCCTAAAGGGGGTACACGCGGAGATATCCGTGCATAAATTCTAAGCAATCTGACTAGATTGCTTAGAATTTAAGCACAGAACTCTGTGTGTATGCCCCACAGTGATAGTGATGCACGTCCCCGCGCGTCGCTGTCGCCGGTGCTAGATTGAGCCTGCGTGCAGACCAGGGGCGTAGCCAGAACTTTGTGGGCCCCATAGCAACATTTTGAAGGGGCCCCCGTCCCAATGCTTCTAGAGACACTTCTCTGCAGCAGTTGTTAATTTTATGCCCTACATTAGTGCCCTTGTTCATTTTCTGAACCATAGTAGAGCCTCATTAATGTGATGCCCCATAGTAGTGCCCTAGTTTCTTTTATGAATCGCAGTAGTGCTTAAGTTCCTCCTATGTCACAATTCAGAGCTGCCAGTACACATTATGCTGCACAGTACCCCCAATTCACATTATGATATATAGTGCTCACTGTTCACATTGTGACACATTACAGTGCCCCGGTTCGTATTATATAACATTAAAATGCCCTCCAGTTCATTTTATACCACACTACAATGAGCAGGTCCAGGGGCATACCTAGATATATTGCAGGCCCAAAGGAAAAGGTCTGAAAGAACTCCTACATACCACCAAATGACAAAAAATGTATATAACTCATATAACTTTGATAGGGAAGGTGGGCCCCTCTCAGCTCTGGGCCCCATAGCAGCTGCACTGCCTGCACCTATGGTAGCTATGCCCTTGATGCAGACTCAATCTAGCACAGTGCTCATTTCACCGCTGGGTGAAATGTGCGCCCCCTCGCTCAGCTCACATCACGTCGTGCTGATCAGGGGGAGATATGTGTGCTGAGCAGTCTGTTCTAGAACGCTGAGCACACATCTCCCCCGTGTGTACAGCCCTTTAGTGTAACTGAGCCTGTAGCTATATTCTGAGTGACAGCTCCCCCTCCCCCTGTGTGCAGAATGTGACCTCACTGGTATCTGAGTGTCAGAGACTTTCACTTTCATTTCTCTCTCCTGCTGCCAGCGATGGCGTCTGCTGATCTGAGACAGGAGCTGGACTGTTCCATCTGCCTGAGCATTTATACAGATCCTGTAACCCTGAGATGTGGCCACAACTTCTGCCGGGTCTGTATTGATCGTGTGCTGGATACACAGGAGGGGTCTGGAGCTTATACCTGTCCTGACTGCAGAGCAGAGTGTCAGGAGCGTCCTGCACTGCAGAGGAACATAACGCTGTGTAACATAGTGGGGAGGTTCCTGTCTACTCGGCCAGATCAGGAGGAGACAGGGATCTTCTGCACTTACTGTGTGGCCTCTCCTGTCCCTGCTGCTAAATCCTGTCTGCTGTGTGAGGCTTCTCTGTGTGATAAACACCTGAGAGTACACAGCAAGTCAGCAGAACACGTCTTATGTGATCCCACCACTGCCCTGGGGAACAGGAAATGCTCCGTCCATAAGAAGATCCTGGAGTATTACTGCACTGAGGACGCTGCCTGTATCTGTGTGTTCTGTTCAGCTGGAGAACATCGGGGACACCATGTGGAGATGTTGGATGAGGCCATTAAGAAGAAGAAGAAGAAGAAGCTGGGAAATGTTCTGCAGAAACTGACCATAAAGAGAGAGGAGACTGAGAAAAGAGCCCAGAGTCTGTGTTAGGCGCCGGGGTCCGCTCGGCCGTGCGGCCCGGCGCCTAGCAACCAGGGACGCCGGGCGCGTTCAGCCGCCGGCTCCCTGGCAACGCTGAGACGCCGGGCGCACGGAGCCGCCTCTGGCCTTAGCAACGGGGACGCCACGTGCAGCCGCGTTCCCCGTTGCTGGGTCTATCCTCATTGCCCTGATTATGTGCTGGCCGTGCAGCATGCAAGCTGCACGGCATTTCTTTTGATTGTCCTGTCTGGATCCTGATTGGAGGATGCCTGAATAAAGGCATCCTCAGGACTTCCTACAGACGCCGGTGATAGTTTCCTGTTTGCCTTGTCTGCTGCAGAGAGTTCCCAGTCCCGGTCTATTCGGTTGTTCCTGTCCTCAGAGATCCTGTACTCGGAAGTTACCATCTGTTCCTGGAGTCTGACCGAGCACCTTTAACATCTGGTGGTGTTCGTGAGTCGCGGCGCAGCCGTGTGTTGCGGCTTGTCCGCTACTGTTTATTATTTTGTTTATATTGTGTTCTGGAGTTTTGCGGAGGATTCCGCTTCCACAGATCCACTCTGGTGTCCAGCGGTGCCGGATAGGAGTGTCGGATCAGTGGATCTTTGGTTGTCCTTTTCTCTGGCGGCTAGTCCGCACATACCTTTTGGTTTAGTTAGTCAGCTTGTAACCCCTGGCCGTGTTGCTTAGTCAGAGGGCCCCTTGTTATCACCCTGTCTCGGACTTCCCCTTGTCTCCCATTAAGACCTGCGGGGGCATCGGGGTTGGGCAGACATAATCCGCCCTTCGAACGCGGCTGCCATGAGCTCAAGCAACCATAGTCTCGCAGGGGATTTCTGATAACACGGGCGAGACAACGGAGTTAGGGCGCCAGGGGTTACTAGGCCTTCCAGCTCCCACAACCAGCTTATTTTCCTGAACTCAGATCCCTGTCATAAGATCTCCTCCGGTCTGGAGTTCAAGAATCATAACATTATCACCGGCCAGACAAAAGAAAAAATTTGAACAAGAGTTAATTTTTTCACTTATTCAGTTGGGAGAATTTTGTCGGCCTCATGAATCCCACCGGGGTTGGGCCAAATCCTGGCCAGTTTCTAGTTAGTCAGATTCAGGAACTTACTCAGATGGTTCAGGATCTGTCCCTCCGGGTGAGCTCACAGGAAGATCTGTTACGGACCTCCCCGAGGGTCGTCCCTGAACCAAAAATGCATCTGCCTGACCGTTTTTCTGGGGATAGAAAGCAGTTTTTTAATTTTAAAGAATCTTGCAAACTGTATTTTCGTTTAAGACCAGTTACCTCAGGTACAGAGGCTCAGCGGGTTGGGATTATTATTTCTCTGCTCCAGGGGGATCCTCAGACCTGGGCTTTTGGTTTAAAGACAGACGATCCGGCCTTATCGTCTGTAGACGCCTTTTTAAAATCTTTAGGGCTATTGTATGACGACCCTGATAGAGAGGCATCCGCAGAAAGTCAGTTGCGTACTCTTAGACAGGGTAGGAATCCCGCAGAGAATTATTGTACGGAGTTTCGCCGTTGGTCGAACGACTGTGGCTGGAATGACCCAGCCCTGCGCAGTCAGTTTCGCCTCGGCTTATCTGAATCTATAAAAGACAGTCTCCTCCAGTATCCCGCTCCTGCGACCCTCGATAACCTCATGGAGCTCTCTATTAAGATAGATCGTCGGCTCAGAGAGCGGAGGGCTGAAAAAGGGGCATCTGTCGGGTCCTCTTCCTGGGTTCCTTCCATTCCTGTAGACATAGAGGAGCCTATGCAGATAGGTCTCTCCAAATTGTCTCCGGAAGAAAGAACCAGGAGGCAAAATTCTGGTCTGTGTTTATACTGCGGAGGTAAGGGACATTTTGCCCGTAGTTGTCCAAACAAGTCGGGAAACTTCCTGACCAAGTGAATTGTGAGGGGGTTCACTTTGGTCTGCAGCTCATCTCCTCAAATAATTCACTGTTGGTTCCTGTTAAAGTTTCCTATGGCAGCCTCTGTTCCTCGGTCTCTGCTTTTGTGGACAGTGGAGCTGCAGGAAACTTTATGGATTTAACATGGGCCAAGGCCTTAGGTATTCCTCAGCTAACCTTGAATAGGCGTATCACCATGCATGGTTTAGACGGGAGTCCCTTGTCCAATGGGGTTATTTCTCTATGTACACCTCCAGTTTTGCTCTCGGTGGGAGCTTTGCATTCTGAAAAGATTGAGTTTTTCCTTACCCATTGTCCAGCAGTTCCTGTGGTTCTGGGTCACCCTTGGCTGGCCTTTCATAATCCCATCATAGATTGGCAGTCCGGGGAGATCCTACAATGGGGTACCATCTGTGATAAAGAATGTATTACGCTTCCTATCCGAGTAGCTGCCGCCGGTTCCGCACATATTCCTGGGGAATACCAGGATTTTGTTGATGTGTTTTCCAAGGGCAATGCAGATATTTTGCCTCCCCATAGGCCTTATGATTGTACCATTGAGTTAATTCCTGGTGCCACGTTGCCTAAAGGAAGGTTATATGCATTATCTGGTCCTGAGACTGTGGCCATGAATGAGTATGTGAAAGAAAGCCTTGGGAAAGGGTTTATCAGGCCATCTAAATCCCCTTTAAGTGCAGGGTTCTTCGTAGAGAAGAAGGACGGTTCACTCAGACCCTGCATTGACTTTAGAGCTCTGAATAAAATCTCAGTAAAGAATACTTACCCTCTGCCGCTGATCTCTGTCATCTTTGATCAGCTACGTTCGGCTGTTATTTTCTCTAAGATTGATCTGAGAGGAGCATATAACCTCATCAGAATCAAGTCAGGGGATGAGTGGAAAACGGCATTTAGTACTCAGTCAGGCCACTATGAGTATCTGGTCATGCCATTCGGCCTATCTAACGCTCCGGCAGTTTTCCAGGATCTCATTAATGATGTGCTCCGTGAGTTTCTGGGAAGATTCGTCGTGGTCTATTTAGACGATATTTTGATATATTCTGACTCCGTGGAACAGCATGTTACCCAGGTGCGTCAGGTGCTAAAGAAATTACGTGAAAATCACTTATATGCCAAACTGGAGAAGTGTGAATTTCATGTCACAGAAGTATCCTTTTTAGGGTACATTATTTCCCCTCGGGGATTCCGAATGGAACCAAAAAAGCTCCAGGCCATCCTTAGTTGGGCGCAACCCACCAATTTAAAAGCAATTCAGCGCTTTTTAGGGTTTGCAAACTACTATAGAATATTTATTCACTCTTTCTCTGACCTAGTAGCTCCTATTGTGGCACTTACTAAGAAGGGAGCAGATCCTACCAATTGGTCATGTGAAGCTGAGTTATCTTTTCAGGCCTTAAAACAAGCCTTTGTCTCAGCCCCTGTCCTTAGACATCCCAACCCAGAATTACCCTTCATTGTTGAGGTTGATGCCTCGGAGGTTGGAGTAGGGGCTATCCTGTCTCAGAAGGATCCAGATTCCCTTGAGTTACATCCTTGTGCCTTTATGTCCAGGAAATTCTCATCTGCAGAATCCAACTACGACGTTGGTAACCGGGAATTGCTGGCTATTAAATGGGCTTTCGAGGAGTGGAGACATTGGCTTGAAGGAGCGACCCATACCATTTCAGTTTTGACTGATCACAAAAATCTTCAATACATTGAATCGGCTAAACGACTGAATGCCCGACAGGCTCGTTGGGCTTTATTTTTTACTCGTTTCAAATTCATTATCACCTTCAGACCAGGTTCCAAGAATACCAAGGCAGATGCCCTGTCACGCAGTTTCCTTCCGGTTCAAGACAACAGTCCTGTTACTCCCATACTTCCGTCTTCAGTCATTCAGGCAGGTCTCACACAGGATGTATTTTCCCAATTAAAGCTGCTTCAACATCAAGCTCCTGGAAATACTCCTCCTGGTCGTCTTTTTGTCCCTGAGTTTTTGAGAGCAACTGTTTTGGCAGAGTTTCATGATAGCAAAGTTGCCGGGCATCCTGGAATCGCCAAGACTTTGGAATTGGTATCCCGCTCAGTATGGTGGCCTGGTCTTTCCAAAGACATTAAAGAGTTTGTTTTTTCGTGTCAGGTCTGTGCACAGCATAAAGTTCCTCGTTCTTTGCCTATTGGTCAACTTATGCCCTTGAATGTTCCCCTTAGGCCATGGTCGCATATCTCCATGGATTTTGTGGTGGACCTCCCTCTGTCAGCAGGATGCCGAGTCATATGGGTAGTTGTGGACCGTTTTAGCAAAATGGCCCATTTCATTGCTCTTCCCCGATTGCCATCTGCCCAGGGATTGGCAGTCCTGTTCCTCCGTCATGTTTTCAGACTCCATGGGTTACCCACCGATATTGTTTCTGACAGGGGTCCACAATTCATTGCGCAATTTTGGAAATCTTTTTGTGCTTCGTTAAAGATGAAATTATCATTAACCTCCGGCTATCATCCACAATCCAATGGACAGACTGAGCGAGTTAACCAATCTCTAAAACAATATTTGCGTTTGTACTCGGCCAAACTCCAAAATGACTGGTCTGAGTTTCTTCCATTGGCGGAGTTTGCTTATAATAATGCCTGTCATTCCTCCACCAATGTGTCTCCATTTTTTGCAGTTTTTGGTTTCCACCCCAGAGCTAATTCATTTTTTCAACATTCCTCTGTCTCCTCTCTGGCCCTGACCTCTCATCTTAAACTTATTTGGAAAAAAGTGCACCTGGCTCTCAGAAAAGCAGCTTTCCGGGAAAAGAAATTTTCTGACAGGCTCCGGCGGCCGTGCACTTTTAAAGTAGGAGACAGGGTGTGGTTGTCGACTCGCAACATCAAACTTCGACAAACTTCAGCCAGATTGGGTCCTAGATTTATTGGACCATTTCTCATTATCAAAAAAGTCAATCCAGTTGCTTTCCGGTTACGTTTACCAAAAACTTTACGGATCGGAAATACCTTCCATTGCTCATTGCTTAAACCATATGTTTCGCCCAGCAGATTTCCTCTTAAAAAATCTCAGGGGAGATCACCAGTTAATGTACAGGGTCAGCAAGAGTTCTTGGTTGAGAAGGTTCTCGATTCCAAGTTGTCCCGGGGTCGGCTTTATTTTTTGGTGCATTGGAGAGGTTATGGGCCAGAGGAAAGGTCGTGGGTCCTGGATGAAGACCTTCATGCCCCGAGGCTGAAAAGGGCATTTTTTCATGAATTTCCTCGGAAACCTGGCTTTGGGGGTTCCTTGACCCCTCCTCAAGGGGGGGGTACTGTTAGGCGCCGGGGTCCGCTCGGCCGTGCGGCCCGGTGCCTAGCAACCAGGGACGCCGGGAGCGTTCAGCCGCCGGCTCCCTGGCAACGCTGAGACGCCGGGCGCACGGAGCCGCCTCTGGCCTTAGCAACGGGGACGCCACGTGCAGCCGCGTTCCCCGTTGCTGGGTCTATCCTCATTGCCCTGATTATGTGCTGGCCGTGCAGCATGCAAGCTGCACGGCATTTCTTTTGATTGTCCTGTCTGGATCCTGATTGGAGGATGCCTGAATAAAGGCATCCTCAGGACTTCCTACAGACGCCGGTGATAGTTTCCTGTTTGCCTTGTCTGCTGCAGAGAGTTCCCAGTCCCGGTCTATTCGGTTGTTCCTGTCCTCAGAGATCCTGTACTCGGAAGTTACCATCTGTTCCTGGAGTCTGACCGAGCACCTTTAACATCTGGTGGTGTTCGTGAGTCGCGGCGCAGCCGTGTGTTGCGGCTTGTCCGCTACTGTTTATTATTTTGTTTATATTGTGTTCTGGAGTTTTGCGGAGGATTCCGCTTCCACAGATCCACTCTGGTGTCCAGCGGTGCCGGATAGGAGTGTCGGATCAGTGGATCTTTGGTTGTCCTTTTCTCTGGCGGCTAGTCCGCACATACCTTTTGGTTTAGTTAGTCAGCTTGTAACCCCTGGCCGTGTTGCTTAGTCAGAGGGCCCCTTGTTATCACCCTGTCTCGGACTTCCCCTTGTCTCCCATTAAGACCTGCGGGGGCATCGGGGTTGGGCAGACATAATCCGCCCTTCGAACGCGGCTGCCATGGGCTCAAGCAACCATAGTCTCGCAGGGGATTTCTGATAACACGGGCGAGACAACGGAGTTAGGGCGCCAGGGGTTACTAGGCCTTCCAGCTCCCACAACCAGCTTATTTTCCTGAACTCAGATCCCTGTCATAAGATCTCCTCCGGTCTGGAGTTCAAGAATCATAACAGTCTGCAGGAGCGCAAGAGAGAAGAACAGGGAAAAGCAGATGGTGTAACAGAGACAGTCACTGCCCTGTTTAGAGACATCAGGAGACAGCTGGAAGACCTGGAGAAGAGAGTCCTGAGTGAGATCTCCAGGCAGGAACAGCGCGTTTCACTCTCAGTCTCTGATCTGATCCAGCAGCTGGAAATAAAGGACGAGCTGTCCAGGAAGATGCGTCACATTGAGGAGCTGTGTAACATGTCTGACCCAGTGACTGTCTTACAGGAACCAGACACAGGGGACTTGTGTGATACTGAGGCCACAGAGAGACATTATAACCAGGTCCATGGTGCAGGAGATCTGGATGTGGGTCTCATCTCAGGGACATTACATACATTATCTGGTATAATAACAGGTATAAATACAGGGATCTATGTGCAGGAAGCTACAGAACTATTACTGGATGTGACCACAGCTGGTAATAATATACAGATATCAGGTGACAGGAAATCTTCATCTAGGTCACCATATCTGAATCACCCAGTAACACCAGAGAGATTTCAGTGTGAGCAGGTAATAAGCATCAGGAAATTCTCCTCAGGGCGACATTACTGGGAGGTGGATGTCAGTAAGTCAGTGTTCTGGAGGGTGGGGATGTGTTATCCCAGTATAGACAGGAGAGGAGATCAGTCACACATTGGGTATAATAACAAGTCCTGGTGTCTGTGTTGGAGTGGGTGGAATAATCAGTACTCAGTAAGACATGACAGTACAGTGATCCAGTTACCTGACAGTATCCCCTGTGACAGAGTGAGGGTATATCTGGATTATAAGGCAGGACAGCTGTCCTTTTACTCTCTGTGTGACACCATCAGACACTTACACACCTACACTGCCGCCCTCACTGAGCCCCTCCATGCTGCATTATGTGTTGGGGACAGTTTTTTTGATCCTAAAGGTTCTATAACTATATCTGGGGGAGTCAGGAGCTGGGAGAAATTACCATAGGAAATCCTCCCAGAGACTGGTGACATCACAGGGAGGGGAATATGATTGGTGAAGCACTCAGCCAATAGAATGTAGCAGTAGGTGGAGCTACAGCTGAGACCCTCCCAGTATATGACCACATGACCAGTGTGTCTGGAGCTGTTCCCTTATTGGTGTGTTGCTGTCATTATAACTATATAAATACACATCTCTGCCTCTGACACCTGTGATTGGCTGGAATATCTGTCTGTGCTGATGTCAGTATAGTGTGATGGTGACATTATGAGTGACATCATTGTGACTACATCCCCGGCCCATCACCACACACCTGACCATAGGAAGGACAGCCCAGCACAGAGCCGGATCAAGGCTATGGGGGGCCCGGGGCACTTCAAACAGCGGGGCCCCTAAGAATCGGGCAGGCAATTTTATATATATATACCTGGGATGATTTGCTACCTGGTGTTATTATCTGATGTATAGCTGTTACAGATAACCTCCTGAGGAAGGCCCATTTTGGGCCGAAAGCGCTTGAGGATACCATTCAAGTGGAATATGTAACGTATATCACAATAAAATGAGAACCGTTTGCATATTTTGAAAAATCTGGAGAGTGCCTCCATTGTTTCTCTATATATAGATATAGAGATATAGATTTATATATATATATATATATATATATATATATACACACACACACACACAGCCAATTTTATACACAGCAGCATAATAAAAAAACAACATTATGGGGTACATTTACTAACATTCGTAATTCCCGAAAATAGGTCAAAGTTCAATCACGAATGACATCGACAGTGTAAAACTGCAACTTTTTGAATTTATTACGATGGATTTACTAAGCTGTCGTATTCGTGTTTTTCTTTTCTTCCGATGTCGATGTCATTCGTTTTTTTTTTACCTAATTTTACGGCAGTGATTAGCAAAACACTGCCTTTTTTTTTTTACAATCAATCTCGGCCGGATCTGTGTGATCCGTGCTGGGGTTCTTTTTTTTTTTTTTTTTAATTAAACAATGTAAAATCCCCAAAAAAAATGCGTGGGGTCCCCCCTCCTAAGCATAACCAGCCTCGGGCTCTTTGAGCCGATCCTGGTTGCAGAAATATGGTGAAAAAAATGACAGGGGTTCCCCCATATTTAAGCAACCAGCATCGGGCTCTGCGCCTGGTCCTGGTCCCAAAAATACGGGGGACAAAAAGAGTAGGGGTCCCCCGTATTTTTAAAACCAGCACCGGGCTCCACTAGCTGGACAGATAATGCCACAGCCGGGGGTCACTTTTATATAGTGCCCTGCGGCCGTGGCATCAAAAATCCAACTAGTCACCCCTGGCCGGGGTACCCTGGGGGAGTGGGGACCCCTTCAATCAAGGGGTCCCCCCCCCCCAGCCACCCAAGGGCCAGGGGTGAAGCCCGAGGCTGTCCCCCCCCATCCAATGGGCTGCGGATGGGAGGGCTGATAGCCTTTGTTGTAAAATAAAAGATATTGTTTTTAGTAGCAGTACTACAAGTCCCAGCAAGCCTCCCCCGCATGCTGGTACTTGGAGAACCACAAGTACCAGCATGCGGCGGAAAAACGGGCCCGCTGGTACCTGTAGTACTACCACTAAAAAAATACCCAAAAAAACACAAGACACACACACCGTGAAAGTATAATTTTATTACATACATACACACATACATACATACTTACCTTATGTTCTCACGCAGGTCGGTCCTCTTCTCCAGTAGAATCCAAGGGCTACCTGTTGAAGAAATTCTACTCACCAGATCCATGGGTCCAGGCTCCTCGGCAAATCCAGGGATAATCCACGTACTTGAATAAAACAAAAAAACGGTTGCCCGACCACGAACTGAAAGGTGACCCATGTTTGCACATGGGTCACCTTCCCACGAATGCCAGAAACCCACTTTGCCTTCTGGCTAAGTGGGTTTCTTCAGCCAATCAGGGAGTGCCACGTTGTAGCACCCTCCTGATCAGCTGTGTGCTGCTGTCCTCACTGACAGGCGGCACACGGCAGTGTTACAATGTAGCGCCTATGCGCTACATTGTAACCAATGATGGGAACTTTCTGCTCAGCGGTGACGTCACTTTAGGTCAACCGCAGGGCAGAAAGTTCCCATCATTGGTTACAATGTAGCGCATAGGCGCTACATTGTAACACTGCCGTGTGCTGCCTGTCAGTGAAGACAGGAGCACACAGCTGATCAGGAGAGTGCTACAACGTGGCACTCCCTGATTGGCTGAAGAAACCCACTTAGCCAGAAGGCAAAGTGGGTTTCTGGCATTCGTGGGAAGGTGACCCATGTGCAAACATGGGTCACCTTTCAGTTCGTGGTCGGGCAACCGTTTTTTTGTTTTATTCAAGTACGTGGATTATCCCTGGATTTGCCGAGGAGCCTGGACCCATGGATCTGGTGAGTAGAATTTCTTCAACAGGTAGCCCTTGGATTCTACTGGAGAAGAGGACCGACCTGCGTGAGAACATAAGGTAAGTATGTATGTATGTGTGTATGTATGTAATAAAATTATACTTTCACGGTGTGTGTGTCTTGTGTTTTTTTGGGTATTTTTTTAGTGGTAGTACTACAGGTACCAGCGGGCCCGTTTTTCCGCCGCATGCTGGTACTTGTGGTTCTCCAAGTACCAGCATGCGGGGGAGGCTTGCTGGGACTTGTAGTACTGCTACTAAAAACAATATCTTTTATTTTACAACAAAGGCTATCAGCCCTCCCATCCGCAGCCCATTGGATGGGGGGGGACAGCCTCGGGCTTCACCCCTGGCCCTTGGGTGGCTGGGGGGGGGGGACCCCTTGATTGAAGGGGTTCCCACTCCCCCAGGGTACCCCGGCCAGGGGTGACTAGTTGGATTTTTGATGCCACGGCCGCAGGGCACTATATAAAAGTGACCCCCGGCTGTGGCATTATCTGTCCAGCTAGTGGAGCCCGGTGCTGGTTTTAAAAATACGGGGGACCCCTACTCTTTTTGTCCCCCGTATTTTTGGGACCAGGACCAGGCGCAGAGCCCGATGCTGGTTGCTTAAATATGGGGGAACCCCTGTCATTTTTTTCACCATATTTCTGCAACCAGGATCGGCTCAAAGAGCCCGAGGCTGGTTATGCTTAGGAGGGGGGACCCCACGCAATTTTTTTTTAAAAAATAAGCACTTTCCCACCCCTTCCCACTGATATACATGCACGGATCTCATGGATCCGTGCATGCCTATCCAAACACGAATAAAAAAAAAAGTTCTGTTTTTTTTTAGCACTTTTTTACGAGTTGTAATTTTTCACGGCAGTGTTTGTTCTTTTTTTGCTTTGCACTTCTTAGTAAATGACCGAGATTCATACTTAAACAGCCGCGTTTTGACCGATGGTGTATTCATTCGTAATTTTTTACCTGAACTTGCAAAAAATTACGAATGCCCTCATCACTGCCGTGATTAGTGTTTAGTAAATGACCGAGATTAACCGAGATGACACTTTGAAGAAAAAACGGCATCTCGGTCAAAATCGGGAGCTTAGTAAATATACCCCTATGACAGCATGATGATTAAAAAAAAAAAATACACCCAGCTTAATGTTTTTCTCTGCAGCTGGCATGCTGCTTGTGACACAAGAGAGCTTGCCCTTCCATGCACGCTGGCTCCACACTCTACTCAGTGCCAGATTAAGGGCCTGGAGCTGAAACTTAAGAAGGGCCTATTGTGTGCCGCAGGGGGTGCGACCAGTGCTGTAGAGGTGAGGTTCAACCACCCCAACCTCCCTCACCTCTTCACATATAAAAGGCCCTGTTAACCACACACACATTTTGGTAAGCCAATATTTGTTACCCATGGGGTGGGCATATATCCCATCACCTTTGTTCATGCACATATGTTGCTGCCTTTAATACACTACACTACAGTACTTCACCTACCACCCATTGAAATACCTCTTGCCCATCAATCTGTGTTGTATCCAGAACTTTTTACAATGATTAGATACCATCTCTCAAACACTCCCTGATCCACTGACATGAAGCCTTTATACTAATGTTACTATTGCTGACATTTATTTTTACGTGTCCTCTGTCCTTTCATTTGTCTGATTGCTTCCCTCTATGTCTATTTGTTGTGTGTTGCTTTCACTCCTTTTCCAGTATTGCTTTCCCTGTCCCATGTATGTTTTATATTATGCTACAGTACCTCCTCATTTGTAAATACTGTATGGTGCTCTTCCCACTTTCATCTGTATTTCCATTACTGTCCCCTTCCTTCTCATCTGTTCTGTGTTGTGTACCTCCCTTACCCCTTCTCCTCCTCATCTGTTCTGTGTTGTGTACCTCCCTTACCCCTTCTCCTCCTCATCTGTTCTGTGTTGTGTACCTCCCTTACCCCTTCTCCTCCTCATCTGTTCTGTGTTGTGTACCTCCCTTACCCCTTCTCCTCCTCATCTGTTCTGTGTTGTGTACCTCCCTTACCCCTTCTCCTCCTCATCTGTTCTGTGTTGTGTACCTCCCTTACCCCTTCTCCTCCTCATCTGTTCTGTGTTGTGTACCTCCCTTACCCCTTCTCCTCCTCATCTGTTCTGTGTTGTGTACCTCCCTTACCCCTTCTCCTCCTCATCTGTTCTGTGTTGTGTACCTCCCTTACCCCTTCTCTTCATATGTGTCTGTCCACTATTATGTCCATTTTCCATCATTGTGTCCCAATTTCTTCCTCGTTGTGCCCAGTATCGTGCTCTCACCTCCTGCCCCTCTTCAACTGTGTCCATTGTTATGATCTCTCCCCCACTTCTCTGTCAGTTATTGTGTTTCTCTCTCCTTTCTTCTCCTCTGTGTTCATTTTTATGCTCTTGTACCACCTTCTCCTGATAATCTTTGTCCTTTATAATATTCCCTCTCCCTCCATTGTATCCATTATTGTCCTCTCTCCCTCCACTGCTCCTCCTATGTCCTATTTTGGTGCTCTCTTACAACCCCCGCTGTCCATTATTATGTTTATCCCCTCTTCTCTGCAGTAACCATTATTGTGCCCCCCCCCCCCCCAATGTGTCCATTATGGTGTTCTCTCCCACCTCCTGTGTGTTGTGTGTCCATTAAGATGTCCACCTTACCCTCCTCTGCATCCATATCTATATTCTCTTACCCCTTCTTCCTCATGTCTCCACTCTCCATTAGTCCCCCCCTCAAATCTGTGTCCATTATGTGTGTCCCTTATGATTCACTCTCTGCATCAGAGTACTGTAGTTTACTTACCCTTTTTTCTCTTCTCTGTTCCTCTGTCTCGGCTCACCATTCAGTCTTCCATTTCCGCGGGTCTTCTCCTCCCCGACATGAGCTGGCAGGTCAAACTTGGCTGCTGCCATCAGTACAGTTTGGGTGCTCCCGGCGCTGTGATAGTTCAGGATGCAGGGTCGTTTCTTCAGTCAGCAACTGTGTCAATGGCGGTGCTCACATGGGGTCCAGCGCCCACCAGCAACTGTGTGTGTCATCATCCGGTGCAGCGGGGCTCAGACACACTACGCAGCGCAGGGGGAGGGCTCTTGCAGAGAGGGCTTTTGCGAGGCCCTATGAATCTATAATATGCTGGTCTGAGACGCGGAAGAAGAGGTTGTCCTTGTACCGGGCGGGGGAGGCTTCATGCACCTTTACACCTGATCTTCTATGCGGCGCTGGAGCCGCTGCTGTTCGGTTGCCAGGGCAACCTGTAGGGAGCTGCCGGAGTACAGCACCGCAGATCGGAGGTACGATCTGTGTGCGGGCGGCGTGGGGCCCTCTTTTAAAAGGGGGCCTGGGGTACGTACCCCCCAGGCCCCCCCCTTAATCCGGCTCTGGCCCAGCACTATTTTATCTATGTAATATTTGCTGAATTCCTTCATATAAAACATTTGGCCTCGGCGTCCTGTGAGTAAAAATAAGAATTTACTTACCGATAATTCTATTTCTCGGAGTCCGTAGTGGATGCTGGGGTTCCTGAAAGGACCATGGGGAATAGCGGCTCCGCAGGAGACAGGGCACAAAAAAGTAAAGCTTTACTAGGTCAGGTGGTGTGCACTGGCTCCTCCCCCTATGACCCTCCTCCAGACTCCAGTTAGGTACTGTGCCCGGACGAGCATACACAATAAGGGAGGCATTTTGAATCCCGGGTAAGACTCATACCAGCCACACCAATCACACCGTACAACTTGTGATCTAAACCCAGTTAACAGTATGACAACAGAAAGGGCCTCTTAAAGATGGCTCCTTAACAATAACCCGAATTAGTTAACAATAACTATGTACAAGTATTGCAGATAATCCGCACTTGGGATGGGCGCCCAGCATCCACTACGGACTCCGAGAAATAGAATTATCGGTAAGTAAATTCTTATTTTCTCTATCGTCCTAAGTGGATGCTGGGGTTCCTGAAAGGACCATGGGGATTATACCAAAGCTCCCAAACGGGCGGGAGAGTGCGGATGACTCTGCAGCACCGAATGAGAGAACTCCAGGTCCTCCTTTGCCAGGGTATCAAATTTGTAAAATTTTACAAACGTGTTCTCCCCCGACCACGTAGCTGCTCGGCAGAGTTGTAATGCCGAGACCCCTCGGGCAGCCGCCCAAGATGAGCCCACCTTCCTTGTGGAGTGGGCTTTTACAGTTTTAGGCTGTGGCAGGCCTGCCACAGAATGTGCAAGTTGAATTGTGTTACAAATCCAACGAGCAATCGACTGCTTAGAAGCAGGTGCGCCCAACTTGTTGGGTGCATACAATATAAACAGCGAGTCAGATTTTCTGACTCCAGCCGTCCTTGCAATGTATATTTTTAAGGCTCTGACAACGTCCAACAACTTGGAGTCCTCCAAGTCGCTAGTGGCCGCAGGCACCACAATAGGTTGGTTCAGATGAAATGCTGATACCACTTTAGGGAGAAAATGCGGACGAGTCCGCAGTTCTGCCCTATCCGAATGGAAGATTAGATAAGGACTTTTATAAGATAAAGCCGCCAATTCAGATACTCTCCTGGCAGAGGCCAGGGCTAGTAACATAGTCACTTTCAATGTGAGATATTTCAAATCCACCTTTTTCAATGGTTCAAACCAATGGGATTTGAGGAAATCTAAAACTACATTTAGATCCCACGGTGCCACCGGAGGCACCACAGGAGGCTGTATATGCAGTACTCCCTTGACAAAAGTCTGGACCTCAGGGACAGAGGCCAATTCTTTTTGGAAGAATATTGACAGGGCCGAAATTTGAACCTTAATGGATCCCAATTTGAGACCCATAGATAATCCTGATTGCAGGAAATGTAGGAAACGACCCAGTTGGAATTCCTCCGTCGGAACCCTCCGATCCTCGCACCACGCTACATATTTTCGCCAAATGCGGTGATAATGTTTCACGGTGACTTCCTTCCGTGCCTTAATCAAGGTAGGAATGACTTCTTCTGGAATGCCTTTCCCTTTTAGGATCTGGCGTTCAACCGCCATGCCGTCAAACGCAGCCGCGGTAAGTCTTGAAAAAGACAGGGACCCTGCTGTAGCAGGTCCCTTCTCAGAGGTAGAGGCCACGGTTCGTCCGTGAGCATCTCTTGAAGTTCCGGATACCAAGTCCTTCTCGGCCAATCCGGAACCACTAGTATTGTTCTTACTCTTCTTTGCCGTATGATCTTCAATACCTTTGGTATGAGCGGCAGAGGAGGAAACACATACACTGACTGGTACACCCAAGGAGTTACCAGTGCGTCCACAGCTATTGCCTGTGGATCTCTTGACCTGGCGCAATATTTGTCCAGTTTCTTGTTGAGGCGAGACGCCATCATGTCTACAATTGGTCTTTCCCAACGGTCTATTAACATGTTGAAGACTTCTGGATGTAGACCCCACTCTCCCGGATGAAGATCGTGTCTGCTGAGGAAGTCTGCTTCCCAGTTGTCCACGCCCGGGATGAACACTGCTGACAGTGCTATCACGTGATTCTCCGCCCAGCGAAGAATCTTGGCAGCTTCTGCCATTGCACTCCTGCTTCTTGTGCCGCCCTGCCTGTTTACATGGGCGACCGCCGTGATGTTGTCCGACTGAATCAACACCGGCTTTCCTTGCAGGAGAAGTTCCGCCTGGCTTAGAGCATTGTAGATTGCTCTTAGTTCCAGAATGTTTATGTGAAGAGACTTTTCCAGACTCGTCCATACTCCCTGGAAGTTTCTTCCTTGTGTGACTGCTCCCCAGCCTCTCAGGCTGGCGTCCGTGGTCACCAGGATCCAATCCTGAATGCCGAATCTGCGGCCTTCTAATAGGTGAGCCTTCTGCAACCACCACAGAAGTGACACCCTTGTCTTTGGTGACAGGGTTATTCGCAGGTGCATCTGCAGATGCGACCCTGACCATTTGTCCAACAGATCCCTTTGGAATATTCTTGCATGGAATCTGCCGAATGGAATTGCTTCGTAAGAAGCCACCATTTTTCCCAGGACTCTTGTGCATTGATGTACTGACACTTTTCCTGGTTTTAGGAGGTTCCTGACCAGATCGGATAACTCCTTGGCTTTTTCCTCTGGAAGGAAAACCTTTTTCTGAACCGTGTCCAGAATCATTCCTAGGAACAGCAGACGAGTTGTCGGGATTAAATGGGATTTTGGAATATTCAGAATCCACCCGTGTTGTCTTAGCACCTCTTGAGATAGTGCTAAAGCTGTCTCCAGCTGTTCTCTGGACCTTGCCCTTATTAGGAGATCGTCCAAGTATGGGATAACTAATACGCCTTTTCTTCGAAGAAGAATCATCATCTCGGCCATTACCTTGGTAAAGACCCGAGGCGCCGTGGACAATCCGAACGGCAGCGTCTGAAACTGATAGTGACAGTTTTGAACAATGAACCTGAGGTACCCCTGGTGTGCGGGGTAAATCGGAACGTGTAGATACGCATCCTTGATGTCCAAGGATACCATAAAGTCCCCTTCTTCCAGGTTCGCTATCACTGCTCTGAGTGACTCCATCTTGAACTTGAACTTTTTTATGTAGAGGTTCAAGGACTTCAGATTTAGAATAGGCCTTACCGAGCCATCCGGCTTCGGTACCACAAATAGAGTGGAATAATACCCCTTTCCTTGTTGTAATAGGGGTACTTTGACTATCACCTGCTGAGCGTACAGCTTGTGAATGGCTTCCAACACCCTCTCCCTTTCGGAAGAGACGGTTGGTAAGGCAGACTTCAGGAAACGATGAGGAGGATCCGTCTCTAATTCCAACCTGTACCCCTGAGATATTATCTGCAGGATCCAGGGGTCTACCTGCGAGTGAGCCCACTGCGCGCTGTAATTTTTGAGACGGCCCCCCACTGTCCCCGAGTCCGCTTGAGAGGCCCCAGCGTCATGCTGAGGTTTTTGCAGGAGCCGGGGAGGGCTTCTGTTCCTGGGAAGGAGCTGCCTGTTGGTGTCTCTTCCCTCTTCCTCTGCCTCGTGGCAGGTACGACAAGCCCTTTGCTCTCTTATTTTTGTAGGAGCGAAAAGGCTGCGGTTGAAAGGTCGGTGCCTTTCTCTGTTGGGGAGTGACTTGAGGTAAAAAAGTGGATTTCCCGGCAGTAGCCGTGGCCACCAAGTCTGATAGACCAACTCCAAATAACTCCTCCCCTTTATACGGCAAAACCTCCATGTGACGTTTTGAATCCGCATCGCCTGTCCACTGTCGTGTCCATAAGGCTCTTCTGGCTGAAATGGACATAGCACTCACCCGAGATGCCAGTGTGCAAATATCCCTCTGTGCATCACGCATATAGATAAATGCATCCTTTATTTGTTCTAACGACAGTAAAACATTGTCCCTATCTAGGGTATCAATATTTTCAATCAGGGATTCTGACCAAACTACTCCAGCACTGCACATCCAGGCAGTTGCTATAGCTGGTCGTAGTATAACACCTGCATGTGTGTATATATTCTTTTGAATAACTTCCATCTTTCTATCTGATGGATCCTTAAGTGCGGCCGTCTCAGGAGAGGGTAACGCCACTTGTTTGGATAAGCGTGTGAGCGCCTTGTCCACCTTAGGGGGTGTTTCCCAGCGCGCCCTAACCTCTGGCGGGAAAGGGTATAATGCCAATAACTTTTTTGAAATTATCAACTTTTTATCAGGAGCAACCCACGCTTCATCACACACGTCATTTAATTCTTCTGATTCAGGAAAAACTGTTTGTAGTTTTTTCACACCATACATAATACCCTGTTTTACGGTATCTGTAGTATCAGCTAAATGTAACGTCTCCTTCATTGCCAAAATCATATAACGTGTGGCCCTACTGGAAAATACGTTTGAATTTCTACCGTCGTCACTGGAATCAGTGCCCGTGTCTGGGTCTGTGTCGACCGACTGAGGCAAAGGGCGTTTTACAGCCCCTGACGGTGTTTGAGGCGCCTGGACAGGCATTAATTGATTGTCCGGCCGCCTCATGTCCTCAACTGACTGTTTAAGGGAAGATAAACCATCACGTAATTCCACAAATAAAGGCATCCATTCTGGTGTCGACCCCCTGGGGGGTGACATCTGCATATTTGGCAATTGCTCCGCCTCCACACCAATATCGTCCTCATACATGTCGACACCACGTACCGACACACACCGCAAACTCACAGGGAATGCTCTAATGAAGACAGGACCCACTAGCCCTTTTGGGGAGACAGAGGGAGAGTCTGCCAGCACACACCACAAAGCGCTATATATACAAGGGATATCCTTATATTAAGTGCTCCCTTATAGCTGCTTTAATATATATATATATAGCCATTAATGTGCCCCCCCTCTCTGTTTTACCCTGTTTCTGTAGTGCAGTGCAGGGGAGAGACCTAGGAGCCGTTCTGACCAGCGGAGCTGTGACAGAAAATGGCGCCGTGTGCTGAGGAGATAGGCCCCGCCCCTTTTTCGGCGGGTTCTTCTCCCGCTATTTTTCCAGTCAGGCAGGGGTTAAATATCTCCATATAGCCCCTATGGGCTATATGTGAGGTATTTTTAGCCTTGTATAAGGTTTATATTTGCCTCTCAGAGCGCCCCCCCCCAGCGCTCTGCACCCTCAGTGACTGCCCAGTGAAGTGTGCTGAGAGGAAAATGGCGCACAGCTGCAGTGCTGTGCGCTACCTTATGAAGACTGAGGAGTCTTCAGCCGCCGGTTTCCGGACCTCTTCACGCTTCAGCATCTGCAAGGGGGTCGGCGGCGCGGCTCCGGGACCGGACTCCACGGCTGGGCCTGTGTTCGATCCCTCTGGAGCTAATGGTGTCCAGTAGCCAAGCAGCAAATCCACTCTGCATGCAGGTGAGTTTACTACTTTCCCCCTAAGTCCCACGTTGCAGTGATCCTGTTGCCAGCAGGACTCACTGTAAAGAAAAAAACCTAACTAAACTTTCTCTAAGCAGCTCTTTAGGAGAGCCACCTAGATTGCACCCTTCTCGTTCGGGCACAAAATCTAACTGGAGTCTGGAGGAGGGTCATAGGGGGAGGAGCCAGTGCACACCACCTGACCTAGTAAAGCTTTACTTTTTTGTGCCCTGTCTCCTGCGGAGCCGCTATTCCCCATGGTCCTTTCAGGAACCCCAGCATCCACTTAGGACGATAGAGAAATGCTGATACTCTAGGGCGCCGCGATTCAGTAACACTGAGACCACTGGTGCCCCCAATTACTGTAGTCAGAGCTTCACTCGCTCGCACTGGGTGTTATGTGTGTAGGGGGAGAATGGGGCGGGGACTGTGTAAAGCTCCGCCTACTGGGAACTGTAACAAAAGCCGATGTTTCTTACATAACACATGATTGGCTGGACAGCTACTAACTGCATGATGCCTCATTGCTTATCTGTATTACCGTATCTTATGCAGGAATCACAATGTATAATTACTGTTTATGTGCTCACCATTATACAAGTATAGTACAAATTATACAGCGCTCTCTCTTTACATCACGCCCTTTATACTGCCATCACTTACCGCCATGTACACTGTCACCATAAGAGCCTTAAAACATACAAATGACATTATATATGTAATAAACAACGTTATGGCGTCACAGTCAGGGACTTTGGGAGATATCGATCATAACTTTCTAACCAACGTCTGTTTGAAATATTTCCAATGTTCTACCGATGTATTAGGGGGCGGGATCAGCCAGGCAGGCTTGTGTGATTGGCTTCCACAGCTAAGCCTGTACATATAGGAGATATGTGCTCCTTCCGTTACATCCCCTGTATTATACATGTCTCAGGATGTCACACCCCGTACTCATACTCTGCAGTCACACACCTTACACATGGAGCTATTTGCTCCAGCATAGGAAGCCTGGTAAAACTAATTATATGAAGGTAAGTGTAATGTGTCAGTTTATAACCATTGCAGCGCAGCAGAATATGATGTAACCTGACCATTACACTTAGCTTCATATAGTATTACCAGGCTTCCTATGCCAGAGCAAATAGCTCCATGTGTCAGGTGTCTGACTGCGGAGTATGTGGCTGACACAGGGTGTAAGTAGGGTGTGCGGGAGATGCTGGGTGCTGGTGGTGGCATCATCTCTGCCCACAGCACCTGGAACGGCCCCCTGCAGCCAGTAACGCTAATGTATAATCGCTTCCGGTTCCAGTTAGACAGAAACCGGAAGTAGCAGAGACTTACCCTGTATAACAGAAGCCAGCAATCTGACTGTGTACCTTGACACAGAGATCAGTGCATCTTGAAACGCGTCGGGCGAGAAGCTTACAGCACCATTACTCATCCAGTGCCGGAGGGCTATCTAGAGATTTCCGGTGTCTCATTTTCTCACCACCCGGCTCACCCAGTCTGGTGTCTGGTAACAGCGGCCACTTCGGCCCACATGTCATTTTACTTGTACTTACCTGTGAATGTTCTTACTTATGCGATTATGCATTAATTAAATGCTAATTTGATTATTAATAAGATCTACAGTTTATGTTTGTATCATTTTTCTGCTTTCAGAGGTAATTAAGAAAAACTGTTTATTTGGGAGAAAAAGAATTGTTACAGCGCACAGGAAATGAATGACTAATTCATTTATTTAAGGTACAAATACAATTGAAGAACAACCACCGTCCGGTTTACATACACACAGCAAAAATAAGTTTAGAAACAAATAATTTCCTATGTTTGTTAATAATAAGCAAAGTGACTGATCCTGCAGCAGGTGTAATAGTTATGGCTCAATGAGCAACAGCTATTTTGTAACTGGTCTCAGAAAAATGTTGCATCCAATTGATATCAAGTTTTTCAGGTCAAGTTGGCTAAAAATTGCATTCGCAAAACTCAGAATAACTAATCATTAAATGGTCTGGCCAGACAAGATAGTACATAGCCGTGATCTCACCACTTCAAGACTGACTGATTGGATGGACCTCCAGTGACCTTTAGAGGGATCAAAGGTTGTTACCCAGGACGTGGATTGTCACTGCAAATCCTGGGAGGTGACATTTTTTTTTTTTTTGTCATAAACATTTTATTGAGTTTTCTTTGAATATAATACAAATAGAGAGACCACTTTCTTTGAAATGACACAAAATGTGGTAAAAAAAGGTAGAGTTCAAGAATACAAGAACATTATAAGTCTCAGGATACAACTTGCATATCATAAAGAACTTCTGAACTACACAGTAACAACAGTAGTAAACAGAACTGTAATATAAACACATGTACCAAAAGAAGAAAGTGAACTCGATTAAGTGGAAACAGAGATAGTGAATATGAAGAGGAGGGGAAGGAGGAAGAAGTTGGAGGGGGGGGGGGGGCGTTAGAACATGTAAAAGATTTGAAAATGTGCATTAGAGGCATATACAGTAGTACAATTTTGCATATCAGTCAAGTATTAGGGTATAAAAGTAGAGTGATACACAGAGGTGTAGCTAGGTGCCATGGTGCCCGGAGCAAGGGTATGTATTGGTGCCCCTCTCCCCTGTACTGAACTGGGGGCCTGGCCAAAATGTGATGGCATGTTACATTTGAAAAGAAACAATATTTAAATTGGTGACAGGATCAGTTCTAGACCTTGTAGAGCTCATCGCAAAGGTTTACCTTTAACCTGGATCAGCTGCTATTTAGGTGTGTTGGTGACTGTCTCACTTTGAAAGCCAGTAGTCTGTTGGCAGGTGAGCTGTAAACCAGGTAAGCACACTTGTGCAGTTGTGTTATTTGTGTTGGTGACTGTCTTACCTTTTAAAAGCCATAAGAGTGGCAGGTAAGCTCTAAACCAGATAAGCACATTTTCCTCTATGACACAGCAGTAGCCAGGTTTCTATAAAATCTATGTGAAAGTTTGTGATAGAGTAGGACTTGCGGTGAAATGGGGTCCCGTGGAGTGGGCCGCAAGCTTACATGATTTGTACAATTCATAAACCAAAACCCCATTATTTATTTAGATGTATATTAAAGCATTAAGGTGAATGAAGCTACTTAGGAGAGTGCTGGGTTTTTTGTTTGGTATATATATATATATATATATATATATAATTGTATAACTATTTAAATACCTGGAATAATCACCCTTTACTTTACATGCATTCTGATATAAAGGATTCCATAACTATTGTTATTACTACCTATTTATAAACTCTCACATTACACTATGCAATGTACATGTATTAATAGAAAGCGATACAAAATATCAAATAAAGTAATTTACCACTTCAGTCTATTCTTTGCTTATAGTCTATATATATATATATATATATATATATATATATGCATATATATGAACTTCAATCCTCAAAGAAGCTGGCTTGTAGATCTGATGTAAATGTATAGCTATATATTTTGAGTAATTTGGTAACCCATGGAATAAGTTTCTGTTTCCTGAAATGTACTTGAAATCCTGGTAGTGAAATGGAAACAACGGGGTATATTTACTAACATTCGTAATTTTCGGAAAAAGGTCAAAGTTCAATCACGAATGACATCGAAAGTGTAAAATTGCAACTTTTTGAATTTATTACGACTAATTTACTAAGCTGTCGTATTCTGCATTTTCTTTTGTTCCGATGTCGATGTCTTTCGTGTTTTTTTTTAGTTTTTTACGGCAGTGATTAGCAAAACACTGCCGACTTTTTCAAAATGAATCTCGACCGGATCTGTGTGATCCGTGCTGGGGTTCATTTTTTTTAATTTTTTTATAATAAACACTGTAAAACTGTAAAAAAAATTGTGTGGGGTCCCCCCTCCTAAGCATAACCAGCCTCGGGCTCTTTGAGCCGATCCTGATTGCAGAAATATGGGGGGGAAAATGACAGGGGTTCCCCCATATTTAAGCAACCAGCATTGGGCTCTGCGCCTGGTCCTGGTTCCAAAAATACGGGGGACAAAAAGCGTAGGGGTCCCCCGTATTTTTAAAACCAGCACTGGGCTCCACTAGCTGGACAGATAATGCCACAGCCGGTGGTCACTTTTATACAGTGCCCTGCGGCCGTGGCATCAAATATCCAACTAGTCACCCCTGGCCGGGGTACCCTGGGGGAGTGGGGACCCCTTCAATCAAGGGGTCCCCCCCCCCCAGCCACCCAAGGGCCAGGGGTGAAGCCCGAGGCTGTCCCCCTCCATCCAATGGGCTGCGGATGGGGGGCTGATAGCCTTTTTGTAAAAGTGTAAGATATTGTTTTTAGTAGCAGTACTACAAGGCCCAGCAAGCCTCCCCCGCATGCTGGTACTTGGAGAACCACAAGTACCAGCATGCGGCAGAAAAACGGGCCTGCTGGTACCTGTAGTACTACTACTAAAAAAATACCCAAAAAAAGACAATACACACACACACCTTGAAAGTAAAGTTTTATTACATCCATCCACACAAACATACATACATACTTACCTATGTCCCCACGCAGGTCGGTCCTCTCGTCCAGTAGAATCCATGGGGTACCTGTTGAATAAATTATACTCACCAGATCCAGGGTACCAGGCTCCTCTGATAATCCATTTGTAATCCACGTACTTGATTAAAATAAAAAAACGGAGACCCGAGCCATGCACTGAAAGGGGACCCATGTTTTCACATGGGTCCCCTTTCCCCGAATGCCAGAAACCCACTCTGACTTCTGTCTAAGTGGGTTTCTTCAGCCAATCAGGGAGCGCCACGTTGTGGCACCCTCCTGATCGGCTGTGTGCTCCTGTACTGACTGACAGGCAGCACGCGGAAGTGTTACAATGTAGCGCCAGGGGTGACTAGTTGGATATTTGATGCCACGGCCGCAGGGCACTGTATAAAAGTGACCCCCGGCTGTGGCATTATCTGTCCAGCTAGTGGAGCCCGGTGCTGGTTTTAAAAATACGGGGGACCCCTACGCTTTTTGTCCCCCGTATTTTTGGAACCAGGACCAGGCGCAGAGCCCGATGCTGGTTGCTTAAATATGGGGGAACCCCTGTCATTTTTCCCCCCATATTTCTGCAACCAGGATCGGCTCAAAGAGCCCGAGGCTGGTTATGCTTAGGAGGGGGAACCCCACGCAATTTTTTTTACAAAAATTAACACTTTCCCACCCCTTCCCACTGATATACATGCACGGATCTCATGGATCCGTGCATGCCTATCCAATCACGGCTCAAAAAAGCAGGTCTGTTTTTTTTTAGCACTTTTTTACGAGTTGTAATTTTTCACGGCAGTGTTTTTTGTTTTTTTTTGCTTTGCACTTCTTAATAAATGGCCGAGATTCATACTTAAACAGCCGCGTTTTGACCGATGGTGTATTCATTCGTATTTTTTTTGTTGGACTTCAAAAAAAATACGAATGCCCTCATCACTGCCGAGATTTAAGTTTAGTAAATGACCGAGATGACACTTTGAAGAAAAAACGGCATCTCGGTCAAAATCGGGACCTTTAGTAAATATACCCCAACCTGTATTGTTACTAAGTTTATATGGTTACTTGTATCCAATGAGTTCCCAGGGTAGTAATGTTACTATTTTGTATCCACTGAGAATAAATGATCTGTTACTAGGTGTAGGTTGGCTGAGGTTATAACATAAATATCCTCCAGATGTCACTAGAAGCCCTTCGCTGACTTAGTATACGGTTTTAATCTTCATGGGAGGGATTGGTTATTGCAAGGATTGCAGAGTCTATCTGACTGTTATAATATATTCCTCTTCTTGTCATGTTATAAATAATATTTAACTTCCAAAGGTGCTTAATAAACGCGGAGTATGCCTTTACTGCACACAAGATGCCTCCTCTTATATATATTAATGGCTCAGCCTCTGACAAAGTCAATAACATTCACAGTGGAAATTATACTATTAGACTTTCCTTTCAAGTATGTTATCCTGCATAGTTATAGGGGATTTACTTATGACTCTAGAAATATATGTCTCCCTATTGCATGTAGGTGCAATGTTAAGTGCAGTTTCACACAGACCTCAGACGTTTTCACTATTGACTCCTGTCAATAGCTGGAAGACTTGAAGATTAGCCACTCCCCTTTCTCACTCTCATAGGTGGGCTGTGAGGATGTATTTGTTTCCTATTGAGTTCACCGATAGGCAGTCAATTAGCAGTGCTGGGATGAAATTATAGGTGCTGTTCTGACTTGACAGCTGAGGTCTCTTGTTACGTGCTGGCTCGTTGTGTGGATGCAGCTGCTGGATGCGTCTCCGCCTCTCAGAATGTTGCTGCCTCTTCGGATCTCTTCAGCGCTCCCCGGCCTGTCACTCTGGGTGCCGCTCCGCCTCTTTAGATGTCACCGCCTCTTCAGCGCTCCCCCGGCCGGTCACTCTGGATGCCGCTCCGCCTTGAAGGATGTCAGCGCCCTTCGGAAGTCTCCGCCTCTTTAGATGTCACCGCCTCTTCAGCGCTTCCCCGGCCGGTCACTCCGGATGCCGCTTCACCTTGAATGATGTCGGCGACCTCCGGAAGTCTCCGCCTCTCGATCTCCCCCCTCTTGAGTGACTCGCCGGCTATTGCAGGGGGATAGCGCTCTTCAGTGCACTACCACCAGTAGTCGCTGCACCCTCTTCTCTAGCGCCCGCTGACAGTTACAGCTCAAATCAGCGGTGCAGAAGAGGAGAAACCGCTCCCATGGCTGCGCACCCGATCCAATCTGTTCTTATGCGGCGGGCTCTTCTATTTATACTCCTGCCATCAGGGTCGCGTGGAGGTGTTCTTCCCGCCGAGGTCTCGTGAACCACCTGTACAGACATGTGCCCAGGGTTATTCCATGCACTGCATCCTCCAATCAGGTAACCTCCCTATTTCAATCCAGTGCCTGAGCAAAAGGTTACCTCACCATCAGTGTCCTGCTGTAGTATTACAATACATCATTCCTCTATTACCAGGGGTACTTCATCTTGTCCATGTCATATAATTTAGTATAACATATGTAATAGTCTCTCTCTATATATGTAACTTTATATATACCTTTGACCATGACTATATAAACATGTATAACATTATGTACATATATACATTCATATATTAGTCATTCGTTATCTGAGAATATCATTACACTTCAATTTCAGACGGTAAAAAACTGTATTATTCAGACCTGGTGTAAATAATGGGTTGCCCCACAATGGTATTCGATGGGAATAGAGTGGGTTCCTATTCAACTTCTTATTTATAGCCTTCCAAGATGTATACGCATCTCTAAAAAGTAAATGTTTGCGATTATCATCCGGTATTTTAGATTCAGGCATTTGTACTGTATTAAAGACGCTGGGGATATCGGAGCAAAAATTGCGCAATCCAAGGCAAACATTGTGTAAATATTACTTTAATACATCCAATCCAGTATATATCTAAAGTGTGCAGCGCGTGAAAATTGAAAAACGTCAGGAAGACCAATTGCCCCTTTTTTACGTGGTAATTTCAGGTGATTGCTAGAAATCCTGCTTTTCCCACCTTTCCGGATAAATTTACTAAACCGTTTCTCAATGAGAAGTATGTCCGCTCTAGGTATACGTAAAGGTAACATCTGATCAAATGTGATAGCTGAGGGAAAGGACCGATTTAACCAGTGTGTTTCTCCCCAGCACTGATAGTGGTAGCGTCATCCATGCATTAATTTTCCTCGATATGGCAAGTATAGTAGGGGTGTAATTCAGTCGATAAACATCGTGTAGTCTGGCTGGAATTTTAATTCCCCGATATTTTACTGCTGTAGTGACTACTTTCAGGTCATGCAAGGGGCCTAATGAGTAGGGAGGCTAATCCCGGGATCGGCGGGATCCCGGGATTTAGGCCCAAAAACGTACGGGATTCAATCCCGGGATTGGAAGCTCCAATCCCGGGGATTGAGGGATCAGCGTTGAGCGTCCTCAGGACGCTCAGACGCTGCCCAGCTCCCCTGCATAGCGTGACCTGTGCCTGTGAGGTCACGCTGCGCTAGAAACAACCCTGTCAGCAGAGCTGGAAGGTATGGCGGTATTCACCCGCCGCCTCCTCCCGGCTCCCCCTACACTTACCCGCCGCCTCCTCCCGGCTCCCCCTACACTTACCCGCCACCTCCTCCCGGCTCCTCCTGCACTTACCCGCCACCTCCACCCGGATTCCCTGCACTCTCCCGCCGCCTCCTCCCGGCTCCTCCTGCACTTACCCGCCACCCCCTCCCGGCTCCTCCTGCACTTACCCGCCACCTCCTCCCGGCTTCCCTGCACTCTCCCGCCGCCTCCTCCTCACCAGCTACCCGGCTGTGCAGGTTTGTACTTTTTTTAATGTCTGCGGGGCAGGTGGGGAGGGGCGGGAAGAGGTGTGGGGGGACGGCCGGAAACAGTTGAAAGTCAATCCCGGGTATCCCGGGAATCCCGGGATTGACCATTTTTCAATCCCGATACCCGGGATTGAAAAAATGGCCCGGGATTGGCTTACCTACTAATGAATCAAGGGGTTCACTACGGCTGGCCGGCGGTCGGGCTCCCGGCGCCCAGCATACCGGCGCCGGGAGCCCGACCGCCGGCTGACCGACAGTGTGGCGAGCGCAAAGGAGCCCCTTGCGGGCTCGCTGCGCTCGCCACGCTACGGGCACGGTGGCGCGCTACGCGCGCCACACTATTTTATTCTCCCTCTATGGGGGTCGTGGACCCCCACGAGGGAAAATAAGTGTCGGTATGCCGGCGGTCGGGCTTCCGGCGCCGGTATACTGAGCGCCGGGAGCCCGACCGCCGGTATACAGAAGACCACCCGAATCAAGATATGCGGGTTCCCCATTTAGAGGTATAAGTTCTGCTTTTTTGTATATTAATTTTGTAACCAGAAAATTCACCAAATTTAGTAATCAAGTTAAACACCGCTGGCAAGCTCACATGAGGATAAGAGACGAATAGCAACATGTCGTCTGCGACTAATGATACGTGGAGATCTACAGCCCCAATTTTAATTCCTTGGTATGACGGTGATTGTCTGATGGCAATAGCCAGGGGCTTCAAAGCCAGCGCGAATAAGACGGGGGAGAGCGGGCAGCCCTGTCTGGTACCTCTCTTAATAGAAAAAGCTGTTGATATATAGCTATTACATAAAACTTGGGTGTTGGGGTTAGTGTATAAAATTTTTATGAAGCTAATAAAGTTATGGGGTATGCCAAATCTGTACATTGTATTAAATAAGTGATCCCAGTGCACCATGTCAAAAGCTTTTTCTGCATCTAACGGTACTATTGCCGCAGGTTTTGTCGACATCGTGCACTGGGATACCACAAGAGCGGTCAGCACCTTTCTTATGTTTACCACCGAGGACCTGCCCGCTATAAAACCTGTCTGATCACAATGGATTAGCGTAGGTAATACCAGTCTAAGCCGTTCCGAAAGTATTTTGGTCAGGAGTTTGTAGTCTATGAAAGTAAGGATATAGGTCTATACGACCCAGAATCTGATAAGTCCCTTCCCGGCTTGGGTAGAACATTTAGCACTGCTAAGTTAAAATACAAAGGCGTATTTCCAGTGGTTAGAATATCATTAAACACCCGAGTAAGTATAGGGACCAATGTAGGGGCCAATAGTTTATAGTATTCGGAGGTGAGGCCATCTGGGCCAGGTGCTTTACCTGATTTAAGGTTCGCGATGGCTCTGGACACCTCCGCTTCAGAAATGGCCATTACTAATTTAGCCCCAAGATCCTACTTCAGTTGGGGAATAGGTAAATTGTCCCAAAACAGATTCGCTGCAGGGGGTGGAGGTTCTGAATATAACTCTGCATAAAATGACTGCATTATCTGGAAAATCTGTTCACTATTAGTCGTAAGCAATCCTGCGTTGGTTTTAAGGGAATGTACAAGCATTGGGGATCTTTGTCCTCGCAAAAGACTGGAGAGAAGTTTCCCCGATTTGTTACCAAAACGATGGAATCAAGCGTCTTTTTCAAAAGTATATCTTGACTCCATTTTAGCAAATAGACCCTCAAACGCCCCTTTTGTGTGCAAATATTTCTCTCTATTTATGGCTGTCGGGGAGGATTTATATACCTGGAACATCTTTGTTAGTAACTGTTGCGCCCGAAGGAAATCTGCTTGTATTGTCTTATAGGTTTGAGAGGTGCACGAGATAATCTCTCCTCTCAGCACTGCCTTAGAGGCCTGCCAAAATAATTGTGGTGAGTCAGAGAGAGTAGTCTCGTTATTACCACAATAAGTGTCCCATGCTTTATCAAGCTTGCATCTGAATTCAAGAGATAATGGGCGGGATGTACTAATGTACATCGCCGCCTTGCGCCACGATGCTGATCGCATATGTACTAACATATGCGATCAGCATTGCGGAGGACAGCTCTTCCGATAAGAGCTGTCCTCCGCGATGCACAGCGGCAGCCTGACTTCTGGGATTCGAGCCCCAGGAGTCAGTCTGCACATGCGCGGGGTGACGGGGGCGGCCGCAGGGCATACTGGGAGGGATCCGATCGGATCCCTCACACAGCGCCGCGGAGAGAAGCCTATAGGCTTCTATGGACTATCGCCAGCTAAAGCTGGCGAACCCCGCATCGGGGCTGACCTGCCGGACGTGGGTGTACATCAGGAAAATGGGGTAAACAGGGGGTCTACCGCATTTTCCGCTTAGTACATCCCGCCCAATGTCATTGAAGAGGGGAATCTCCAAGAGCGGAAAGTACTCCTATCAATATGTAATTTCATATCTAACCAAATAACTGCATGATCTGATAGAGTAATGGGTTCAGTTCCCACCGACACTATGTTGGGGAGCAATGCCACTGAAGGCAGCAGATAATCTATTCTAGAGAGTGTCCCATGGGCTGCCGAAAGGCAGATGTATTCCTTATCAGTAGGATTTAGGGTTCACCATATATCTATCAAGTTCATGGCCTGTGCAAACCAGGGGATACCTTTTTTGGGTAATTTAACCTTGCCATTTCGGGGTGTTTGTCTATCTAGCAACAAGGAAGAGACCAAATTGAGAACACCGCCCACAATAATAGGGGTATCAGTGTGAGGCGTAAGGATTTGCTGATCTTTGTGCAAGAAAAGGTGTACATTGGCATTAAATTACATATTAAATAAGGGTTTTTATCTAAGATTACCTTACATACCACATATCGGCCCTCAGGGTCCACAATTGAATCTTTAATCTCCATACGTACATGCTGTTTAACTAATATGGCTACCCCCGTAGCTTTGGATGAGTAGGGTGAGGAAGCAATCAGTTTCCATGTTAAAGAATTAAGTTTAAGCATCTCAGATTCTACCAGATGAGTTTCCTGCAAATAAACAACATCTAACTTAAATTTGTTGAGATATAAAAAGATTTTTGTTCCTTTTTTGCGGTGAGTTTATCCCACCAACGTTCCAGGAACCTAATTTAATCGTAGCCATCTAACTAACACTGGTATGGGATGTAAACGAAGGTAACTGTGAAAATAAAAGAGTGAAAAGTACCTGACTAACATTTAGATTCCGATACACATTTTGCCATTGTGATACATCTAGACGTGGGGAAAGGAGAGAGACGAGAAGGGAGGGGAGAGAAGATAACATATAAGTGAGTGCAGGTGCACTAGCAGTGTGACATCACGCTTCTGAACATGAAACAAAACACCTAATGAAAATAACATCAGTATACATAAACAACTTCCGGGAGTAAACGTAACGTCGAATTAATGAGTCAAGAAGAAGGAGGTGAAGGTCCTCGCCTATCTCGCCGAAGGTCAACAGTGTACAAATCATGGCCTGCAAAACTTATCAATAGATTCCAGCTATAATATAGACCAGATTAAACATACGGATACCAAACTAGCAGTAATACCGGTATGAAATTAGGGACATAAAATCACCGAACTGTCTTGGATATAGGACGTAGCATAACTGTAAAAGATCCAGATTGTAATATGCAGTTATAATAAAGTACGCATGATTAGTCACCAAAAGCAGTTATGAAAGACAAATAGTAAAAGGATCAGAAGTACATTCCATGTGTTAAGATTCATATGTCCCCAGAGCCAGCCTTGCTACGCATATCTGATTCCTCTTCCACTTTCAGGAAGGCTTCTGCATCATCCGCCGAGAGGAAATCCATAAAGGAGTTGTCTGAGTAGATGCAAAGTCGTGCAGGATACAATAGTGAAAACTTTCTGCCGAGCTGTACAGGTTTTGAACACAACGGAGAGAATGCCTTCCTCGCTTTTGAAAGTTCAACTGAGTAATCCTGAAAAATTCATATTTTATGCGATTCCCGAGATATTACGAACCTTTCGGGAGGCTCTCCAAATTTCCTCCTTGTGCAAAAAATTGAGGCATTTAAATAGGACAACTCTGGGCTGAGCTCCATCATAATTTTTTGGGGCACCCACCCTGTGTGCTCTCTCTATGACCATATCCCGGCAAGAGTCCGCAATATTCAGCAGTTCTGGCAGCGTGACATGAAGGAAAGTATACAATGGCGTATTTTTAAGGGTCTCAGGTAGACCAATCACACGTAAATTAGATCTACGCAATCTATTTTCTAAATCATTTAATTTGTTCCAAATCTGATGATGAGAGTGAGAAATATGGGCCACGTCCTGCTTGAGCTCAGATATATCCTGAAATATTTCGCCTGCTCTTTGTTCAGTTTCCAGTACACGGTGTGTGAGCTGGGTCAGTTGCTTATTGATATCTGCTGTCTGAGCTTGTATCAAGGGTCCCATTGCCTTACGTATCGCCCCCACCATATCATTATATGTGACTGGCACCGCGGGTGTAAATAGTACCTGACCAGGTGTCTGCGCAGCTGGAGCAGAGTCAGGCACTGGTTTATTCAGCACAGCCTCCGGTGCGTGTGTGGAGGAAGCGGAGGAGGAGGGGGGGGGGGGCGCTGCTGGAGCCTCCGCATCCAGCGCCAATTTCAGCTCCATGTGGCGCTTCTCCTTCTCCCGCTTCTGCTCCTTCTTTGAGAGCGCTGCGGGAGCCAGGTACCTGTCCATGGCGGTCAGCGGTCGTTCACAGAGGGGGGTAAGAGGGTATGCAGGGCAGGCGTGGAGGTTTTTTAACCTTTTAAGGGAGGTGACATTTAAAACGCATTCTGGGTGGGCAACATTGAAACCCCATCTTGTCTGGTACGCTGGCCCACTAATCAATGGTGGATTTTATATTTTATGGTCCAGTATGATTTCTAAGTGTTGAATGTGATGTAAAAATAAACAGTACTTCACTATATACACTTTGACCTTTTTCGTGCAGGATTTAGGTTTATACAGCAGTGATTTAAGAGAAAAATCTGTTGACTAAGAAGTGGAACATTACACGAGAACCATCCATTAGTATTACGAACACTGTCCATACCCACCATCGAGACTGTCTAAATATTCCAGGGAGCGCACCACAGCAAGAATTGGAACATTATGGTCTCACCACTTTCCAACTCCTCCACTGCACGCCATTCTCCCCGGCTGCTGGTGCTTATCCGTTCATTGCAGCCATCCCTGGGGGACAACTATCGGAATATTCCCGTGCTGGAAGCTGCTGTACAGTATGTCAAACCAGGTAGCGGGTGTCCGGTACATTCAAAGCTTGACGCATTTCCCCACCTCCTTACAGTATCAGTGGCTTCCTCAGAAGCGGATATATACTATTTTGTGTGGCTAGACCATTTAATGATTAGCTATTCTGAGTTTTGCGAATGCAGTTTTTAGCCAACTTGTTCTAAACAACTTGATATCAATTGGATGTAAACATTTTTCTGAGACCAGTTACAAAATAGTTGTTGCTAAATGAGCCATAACTATTACACCTGCGGCAGGATCAGTCACTTTATTTATTTTTAACAAACATAGGAAATAATTTGTTTCTAAACTTATTTTTACTTTGTATGTAAACCGGCCGGTGGTTGTTCTTAAATTGTATTTGTACCTTAAATAAATGAATTAGCCATTTAATTCCTGTGCGCTGTAACAATTCTTGTTCTCTTTGTTCTCGTACTTTGCAAGGGCTGAGTAATACCCCTTTCAGACCGTTACCTGTGAACACGGGTTATTGGCACATGAGCACCAATAACCCGTGGTCAGGTGCTGACTGAAAGGTGAAAAGATTGAAACATCGGTGACTCTGTATTTCAGCCCTGTTATTGGTGCAGGGTTGAATACATCTTCAACCCGGCTCACTGTGCGGTGTGAACGGGAGCTGGGTCAATGCGACCCGTTTCCCGTTGACTGTGAGTGTACAGGTGGTGCTTGGAGATCATGTGATCAGCAAGCGCGGCCCCCGCCCCCCCAGGTCACCACTGACGTCACCAACCCGGCAATATTCCAGGTTGCAGTCAGCGACTGCGGGGTGCCTGAAGTGGGTCGCACGCTGGTAGCTCCCGCGTGCGACCTCAGGCGGTCTGAAAGGGGTATTACTGGCTGCAACAGGAATTCATTTGATCAAGTGCCTGGTCAGTCGTGTTTGTTTATTTGTGACATGTATTTATTGGGATCCTGTCTTTAGGTCGACAGTAAGTAGGTCGACCACTATTGGTTGACAATAAGTAGGTCAACATAGTTTATATGTCGACAGGGGCTCTAGGTCAACATGACAAAAGGTCGACATGAGTTTTTCCCATTTTTTCCCCATTTTTCAAACCTTTTCATACTTTACAATCCACGTGTCTACAATTGGGAATGGTAACCTTGCCCGAAGCATGGCGAGCTACGCGAGGGGACGCGGTGCAGTAATTGGGGTTCCCGGTCACTGTACGGAGGAAACAACACCAAGAATTTTTTTTAAACTCATGTTAACATTTCCCCATGTTGACCTAGTACATGTCGACCTAGTTACCCTGTCGACCTAGAAACCATGTCGACCTAATCACTGTCAACCAATAGTGGTCAACCTAGACACTGTCGACCTAAGTGTAGTCGACCTAACATACCACACCCGTATTTATTAACCAGCGCGTCACACGTGTGAAGTCACAAGTCTTATTTGCCTTCAGAGGTCATTTTATCCACCATTCCCGGTAACAATCAGCCATTACTGTGCATTATTCATGTCTAATTGCTCACATACAGGTGGTAATGCGGCTTATGACGGGTCACTGGACTGAGCATCCATTGCATTGTGCATCACCATATTATCCCAGTATTATCCCTTCAGACACAAAGATCCCTACACTAGGGCTTTGCGTTCTACAGCTGGGGAGTAACAGGCTGCTTCTGCGTGTGGGGAATTGCCTACGTACACAACATTATAAGCTATTTACTAAGAGCCAGCCTTATTCCATAACCTGACTGTGACACAGGCGCAACATACTAAAAATACAAACTATTAATTTTAGAATTAAAACAGCTTGTGAATTACGTTTGATTAACGTTTTGTTGCCTTTTATGGTAAAAAGCCTATAATAATGTGTCTCTAACCCATCTACTTATTAGTTGGAAATTTCAGCCAACATGTATAAAGTGGATTTGAAAAGATTGGGGGTCTGAGCTCTACCTCTGCCCTCCATTCTCTATTTACTGGCATTGGCTGACCCCTCCTACCTAAAATCACCCAGCCAGTGACACGAATTATGTGCTAGGATTCGGTTGCTCTCTCCTTTGACAAGCTTTGATAAGAGACCGCTGCCAGATAACAGATTATAGTCACCCGGCATCACAGGGAATAGGACACTCAGGGAACTAAGCAGAAAAAGAGACAGCTCTGAGAACTGGTGCTGAGAAACAAAGGTGCTGGAACAGACAGGAATCAGGAGTCTTTCATGACCTACACCGCACTAGAAGAGTGACAGGAGTGGGGAGGTGTCTGCCAACTCCTGATGTGCAGACCTTTCCAATCACGCATGAGGCACAGAATGGAGGTACAGTATCAGGGGTTGTATCTGCTGGAACTTCACACTCCCATTAATTCTAATTCATCTGAGAATGACCGATGTGTCCGTCCCGGTACATAATCTACAGCAGGCATTCCCAACCACGGTCCTCAAGGCACACTAACAGTGCAGGTTTTAGTGATATCCAGGCTTCAGCACAGGTGACTTAATTAGTAGCTCAGTTATTTTGATTTAACCATCTGTGCTGCAGCCTGGATATCACTAAAACCTGCCCTGTTGGTGTGCCTTGAGGACCATGGTTGGGAATGCCTGATCTACAGAGTGAGCAACGTCTGCATCGCAGGTTGTCTGAAATGTCGTAAATCAGTAAAGGTGAATGACCCAGGCACTGAGTAAGTCACTGTTTTTATTTTAGGAGATCCTGACAACCTGACCTGTTCTCACAACTTTTCTATTATCTATATAAGGAAAACGAACAGAAAAAAATTCTAACGCAAACATAGCGAAAGGAGAGCTTGTGGACCTGATACCCGGCTCTCCATGGCCAATTCATTGCCAGAGGAAGCAGCCATATGACCCTCATATGGATAAATGAAAGAAAAAACAAAATAGAATAAAAACATGGTCAGGTTGAGGATAAGCGATGATGCGTAAATCAGTCATGTGACCCGATTCTAAGTGTTGATGTCAATTCTCTGCACAGTCCGGAACCCCTGCTGGCTGCTCTCAACCCTTAATTACGGCAATAGGGCGCAGCTTGATGGCTTTCTTGCTGATGCCGGCATCATGGCACGTGTTCACCACATCTGTGCTGTTCTTGTACGACTAGGGAGCCTAAGAACAGAAAAAGTACTCAGAACAAATCCCTACACACACACATAAAGTATATAGCTATACAGCGGATATTATTATGTAACTGTAGCAGCAGGAGGGAGGGTGAATACAATGAGCTCTATAGCAGCCGGTGCTCCATTACTATTACCCCAGAGCTGGATATATTATGTATAGAATGTTGGCTTTTTAATGTCTCTGCTTCTGTTATTGACAGATGAACAGAGTAATAATCTGTATTTCTTACAATATATGCTCCATTACTGCAGGATCATTTAAAGGGAACAAAACACAATTATTAAAAACAGGCACGAAATATATATTTTTTTACAGTCTTATATGTGTGTTTTTATGCTTTTTTTTTTCATTTCCTTGTTTATATTGGTTACCGGTATTCTGCCGTATTCAATATAAAATACTGTTACTTACATACAAGGCTATTACCAAACTGCACCATCATACATCTCCTCACTCATCTCACAATATCCCCCTACCAGACCTCTCCGCTCTGCACAAGATCTACGTCTCTCATCCACACGCATTACTTGTTCTCACTCAGAATTACAGGACACTGGGGGTGATTCCGACTTGACCGTAAATTTAGCACAGCTATGATCAGGAACACAGACATGCGGGGGGGACGCTCAGCACAGGGCTAGCCCGCCCCCCATGTCAGTCCCTTCGCCGTGGCTGAAGTGCACAGCACAGCGGCAATGCTTTTGTATTTCAGGAGTAGCTCCCGGCCAGCGCAGCTTTTGCATGCTGGCCGGGAGCTACTCGTCGCTGCCCGTGTCGCAGTGGCTGCAGGTGTGGCCTGCCCCCCACATGGTCCGGCTGGACTGTGCCCACAAAATGGCAGCCAAACGCCGCTGTACTGCCCCCTCCCACCCAGCGACTGCCGCTGCCCGTCAATCAGGCAGAGGCAATCACTAGGCAACAACAGCGATCAGGTCAGAATGACCCCCTTTATCCGGGATTGACCCACTCTGTGGAATGCCCTCCCACGCACAATAAGACTCACCTCTAGTCTCCAAACCTTAAACGTTCCCTGAAAACTCATCTCTTCAGACAAGCCTATCACATTCCAAACCCACCCACATAACCTTTAATGCTTCCCTATCCAGTTACATCCTCTCTGTACAGTACACATAACATCACATTTTGTCTACCAACATTGCTGGGTGGTCATATCATATAGGGGGTCATTCCGAGTTGTTCGCTCGCAAGCGGATTTTAGCAGATTTGCTCACGCTAAGCCGCCGCCTACTGGGATTGTATCTTAGCATCCTAAAATTGCGAACGACGTATTCGCAATATTGCGATTACACACCTCGTAGCAGTTTCAGAGTAGCTCCACACTTACTCGGCATCTGCGATCAGTTCAGTGCTTGTCGTTCCTGGTTTGACGTCATAAACACACCCAGCGTTCGCACAGACACTCCCCCGTTTCTCCGGCCACTCCTGCGTTTTTTCCGGAAACGGTAGCGTTTTTTCCCACACGCCCATAAAACGGCCTGTTTCCGTCCAGTAACACCCACTTCCTGTCAATCACATTACGATCGCCAGAACGATGAAAAAGCCGTGAGTAAAATTCCTAACTGCATAGCAAATTTACTTGGCGCAATTGCAGTGCGAACATTGCGCATGCGCACTAAGCGGAAAATCGCTGCGATGCGAAGATTTTTACCGAGCGAACAACTCGGAATGACTCCCATAAACCATTAAGAACCTAGCAACCTGGGGAACCATTATGTAACAGGTAGCATCTATCCTTGTGTATCTATGCCTGTTTCCCTATAGATTGTAAGCTTGCGAGCAGGGCCTTCCTACCTCTATGTCTGTCTGTTTTTGCCCAGTTTTGTTCTTTTACTGTTGTTCTAATTGTAAAGCGTAACGGAAAATGCTGCTATATAAGTTAAAGTAACTGCTAATAAATAAATAAATATTGTCTTAATAAATTGTTTTGTGGAAAGCGCAGGTCTCCTGAGTCTTCATAGGTGGAGAGCACCCTATTTTTGTTTATTCTCTATTTTAGTTTTTTTCTGTATGTTAAGTTCTGTGTCCCTGTATTGTTCTATTGTATGCCCTTTGTGCAGTGCTGCAAAACACTTGTGGCACAGGACAGAAGGGCTGGAGAGCGGCACAGAAGGGCAGGAGAGTGATACAGAAGGGCAGGAGAGTGATACAGAAGGGCAGGAGAGTGATACAGAAGGGCTGGAGAGAGAGCGGTACAGAAGGGCTGGAGAGTGGTATAGAAGGGCAGGAGAGTGGTACAGAAGGGCTGGAGAGCGGTACAGAAGGGCTGGAGAGAGAGTGGTACAGAAGGGCTGGAGAGCGGTACAGAAGGGCTGGAGAGCGGTACAGAATTGCTGGAGAGCGGTACAGAAGGGCTGGAGAGAGTGGTACAGAAGGGCTGGAGAGCGGTACAGAAGGGCAGGAGAGCGGTACAGAAGGGCTGGAGAGCGGTACAGAAGGGCTGGAGAGCGGTACAGAAGGGCTGGAGAGCGGTACAGAAGGGCAGGAGAGCGGTACAGAAGGGCAGGAGAGCGGTACAGAAGGGCAGGAGAGCGGTACAGAAGGGCAGGAGAGCGGTACAGAAGGGCAGGAGAGCGGTACAGAAGGGCAGGAGAGTGGTACAGAAGGACTGGAGAGCGGTACAGAAGGGCTGGAGAGAGAGCGGTACAGAAGGTTTGGAGAGCGGTACAGAAGGGCAGGAGAGTGGTACATAAGGGCTGGAGAGAGAGTGGTACAGAAGGGCAGGAGAGCGGTACAGAAGGGCTGGAGAGTGGTACAGAAGGACTGGAGAGCGGTACAGAAGGGCTGGAGAGAGAGCGGTACAGAAGGGCTGGAGAGCGGTACAGAAGGGCAGGAGAGTGGTACATAAGGGCTGGAGAGAGAGTGGTACAGAAGGGCTGGAGAGCGGTACATAAGGGCTGGAGAGAGAGCGGTACAGAAGGGCTGGAGAGTGGTAGAGTGGTACAGAAGGGCTGGAGAGTGGTACAGAAGGGCTGGAGAGTGGTACAGAAGGGCTGGAGAGCGGTACAGAAGGGCTGGAGAGCGGTACAGAATTGCTGGAGAGCGGTACAGAAGGGCAGGAGAGAGAGTGGTACAGAAGGGCTGGAGAGCGGTACATAAGGGCTGGAGAGAGAGCGGTACAGAAGGGCTGGAGAGCGGTACAGAAGGGCTGGAGAGTGGTACAGAAGGGCTGGAGAGCGGTACAGAAGGGCTGGAGAGCGGTACAGAAGGGCTGGAGAGCGGTACAGAAGGGCTGGAGAGCAGTACAGAAGGGCAGGAGAGCGGTAGAGTGGTACAGAAGGGCTGGAGAGTGGTACAGAAGGGCTGGAGAGCGGTACAGAAGGGCTGGAGAGCGGTACAGAATTGCTGGAGAGCGGTACAGAAGGGCAGGAGAGAGAGTGGTACAGAAGGGCTGGAGTGCGGTACATAAGGGCTGGAGAGAGAGCGGTACAGGAGGGCTGGAGAGCGGTACAGAAGGGCAGGAGAGCGGTACAGAAGGGCTGGAGAGCGGTACAGAAGGGCTGGAGAGCGGTACAGAAGGGCTGGAGAGCGGTACAGAAGGGCTGGAGAGCGGTACAGAATTGCTGGAGAGCGGTACAGAAGGGCAGGAGAGAGAGTGGTACAGAAGGGCTGGAGAGCGGTACATAAGGGCTGGAGAGAGAGCGGTACAGAAGGGCAGGAGAGTGGTACAGAAGGGCTGGAGAGTGGTACAGAAGGGCAGGAGAGCGGTACAGAAGGGCTGGAGAGCGGTACAGAAGGGCTGGAGAGCGATAGAGTGGTACAGAAGGGCTGGAGAGTGGTACAGAAGGGCTGGAGAGCGGTACAGAAGGGCTGGAGAGCGGTACAGAATTGCTGGAGAGCGGTACAGAAGGGCAGGAGAGAGAGTGGTACAGAAGGGCTGGAGAGCGGTACATAAGTGCTGGAGAGAGAGCGGTACAGAAGGGCTGGAGAGCGGTACAGAAGGGCAGGAGAGTGGTACAGAAGGGCTGGAGAGTGGTACAGAAGGGCAGGAGAGTGGTACAGAAGGGCTGGAGAGCGGTACAGAAGGGCTGGAGAGCGGTACAGAAGGGCTGGAGAGCGGTACAGAAGGGCAGGAGAGTGGTACAGAAGGGCTGGAGAGTGGTACAGAAGGGCTGGAGAGCGGTAGAGTGGTACAGAAGGGCAGGAGAGTGGTACAGAAGGGCAGGAGAGTGGTACAGAAGGGCAGGAGAGCGGTACAGAAGGGCTGGAGAGCGGTACAGAAGGGCAGGAGAGTGGTACAGAAGGGCAGGAGAGTGGTACAGAAGGGCAGGAGAGTGGTACAGAAGGGCAGGAGAGTGGTACAGAAGGGCAGGAGAGTGATACAGAAAGGCTGGAGAGCGGTACAGAAGGGCTGGAGAGCGGTACAGAAATTCTGGAGAGCGGTACAGAAGGGCTGGAGAGCGGTACAGAAGGGCTGGAGAGTGGTACAGAAGGGCTGGAGAGTGGTACAGAAGGGCTGGAGAGTGGTACAGAAGGGCTGGAGAGCGGTACAGAAGGGCTGGAGAGCGGTACAGAAGGGCTGGAGAGCGGTGCAGAAGGGCTGGAGAGTGGTACAGAAGGGCTGGAGAGCGGTACAATAATGAGTTTCTGCAGGCAACAGTGAAGCAGGGTGGAGGTTCCTTGCAAGTTTGGGGCTGTATTTCAACAAATGGAGTTGGGGATTTAGTCAGGAATAATGGTGTCCTCAATGCTGACAAATACAGACAGGTACTTATCCATCATGCAGTACCATCAGGGAGGCGTCTGATTGGCTCCAAATGTATTCTGCAGTAGAATGAGGAGTCCTGGAAGTGAAGATATGGCCTCCACACAGCCCTGATCTGGAGCCTGTCTGGGAGTACATGAAGAGACAGAAGGATGTGAGCAAGCGCCTACATCCACAGAAGATCTGTGGTTAGTTCGCCAAGATGGTTGGAATGGGATCTGTTCGATTTGCCGGCTGTGGAGATCCTGGCGATCAGGATACCGACACCGGAATCCCGACAGCCAGGATACTGGCGCATCAGGTCTATTCCCACTCGTATCCATGACACCCATACTTGGAATGGAACCTATGGCGACTGCAGCATGGCGAGTGCAGCGTTGTGAGTGCCGTGAGCCCGCAAGGGGACTCATGCCGCTTTCCCCGCAGCCGGCATTCTGCCGGGATGCTGTTGTCGGGATACTGACAGCTAGCATCCCACCCGACCGGATTATGTACAGTATGTAATCCATTTGGAACAACCTCCCTGCCGAGTGCCTCCAAAAACTGTGTGCAAGTGTACCTACAAGAATTGATGATGTTTTGAAGGAAAGGCTGGTCACACCAAATATTGATGTGATTTAGATTTCTCTTCTATTCATTCACTTTGCATTTTGTTAAGTGATAAAAAAAAAAGGGATTTTTGTTACTTACCGTAAAATCTCTTTCTCTGATTCCATCTGGGGGACGCTGCGCACTTACTGATGGGTTAGAGTGTGTGGGAGCCTCCCGGCCATTCCGGGAGGGTAGGCAAGTATGAAATGGGGGCCCTCCCGTGAAGCCACGCCCCTTTCATTGGCCACGCCCCTTTTCGCAGTGTGTTGTGTTTTTGTGTGTGTGTGTGTGTGTGTGTGTCTCCTCCTGCCTGAAGAAAGCTGGAAGGTATGCACCCCTGCCTGTGACATGGCCATACCATCTGCTTCTGCTGCTGGTCTCCTATAGATTTGCCCAGTTCTGTGACTCATTTGAATAACTCCACACACCACTGTAACTCCGCCCAGCGTTACAGCTAGCACAGAGTCACAGACTTGGGCTAATATATAGGAGATATATATATACAATCGTGAGACCGGCACTCCTCTTCTGATAAATAGCTGCTCCCGATGCCCTCATAGAGGTAGATGTAGACAAGATATGGAATGCGGCACTCAGGAAAAGAATAAATCGTAGGCAAAATTTGTATACGAATGATACGAATTTTGTCTACGATTTATTCTTTTCCTGAGTGCCGCATTCCATATCTTTCTATATATATATATATATATATATATATATATATATATATACTCACACACATATACACACACACAAACAATACTGTGCAAAAGTTTTAGGCAGGTGTGGAAAAAATGCTGCAAAGTATGAATGCTTTCAAAAATAGAAGTGATAATAGTTTATTTCTCTTTCATCCATCTGGGGGACGCTGCGCACTTACTGATGGGTTAGAGTGTGTGGGATGGGGAGTTTGGCACAGAACCTATAGAAACTAACTCCTCCCCCCTCTAACCCCTCCCATCTCCAGCCTGTCTAGCATATCACCTCAGTTTACGTTTAGCAAAGCCGGAAGAGACAGAGCAGAACATAACCAATAATTCCAGACAAAACTACGGGAGGGATCGCAGCGTCCCCCAGATGGAATCAGAGAAAGAGATTTTACGGTAAGTAACAAAAATCCCTTTTTCTCTTTCATCCATCTGGGGGACGCTGCACACTTACTGATGGGATTTCCCAAAGCAAGCTAATTAGAGGAGGGAGAAACAGACGGCATAGCCGTCAGCAAAATTTGACGCCCAACAGAGGCAGTCTCCAAACCCAAAGTATGAAAACGGTAAAACTTAGTAAAGGTATGCACGGACAACCAGGTCGCCGCCCTACACAGCTGCTCGACAGAAACACCACCGCGAACAGCCCAGGAAGCTCCCACAGCCCTAGTCGAATGAGCCCTCAATGAGTCAGGAACCGGTAACGCCAAAGAAATATAAGCCTGCCGAATAGCAGATGTAACCCAGCGTACCACCTTATTCTTAGAGGCCGGCCAGCCTCGCTTGGGAGCATCAATCAAAACCAACAAGGTATCCGTACGACGAATAGGAGAGAGAATTGACTGCATAGGAAAGGAATGAGTTAAACATCTTGTGAGAGGTGGACCTAGCTGTGAGGAAAGTACAGCCTTTGGAAAAAGGGGAGGGTTAATATATATAAGGAATGCTAGGCCATTTTGCTCTCTCTTGTTGCTGAATTGCCTTCCCGCCCTCCCGCCCTGTTGGTAGAGGTTCTTTCACGGAGTGCCTTGGCGTTGAATTGTTGGCGTTGAATTGTTGGCTGGTTTTATCGTTGGCTATTTATTGGCGGAAAAGAACGGCAGTTTGTAGTTGTATGATAAGCTGTGTAGTGATTTACAGTTTGGTGTGGTTTAGGTGCACTCACCTCCATCGACTTATAGGGCCGCTCGACCACCCATCCGGGGGCAGCGGCAGGCACCCATCAGGGTGGGTAGTCACTGTGGGGGTTGAGTTGGGCACCTATTACCGATTTGATAGTTTGTAGTTAAATTAGGATAGTTTTGAATTTTAACATTTTAAGGTTAGCGTCAGTTCAATAGAGCCGTTCTTTTTTCTGCCACCATATGTCGGCTGAATCGGCATGTTAACAAAGTTTTTCATTTACAGGTTTGCTATGGTTAGGGTTAAATAAATAGCTAGCAATTTTTCTGCCAAATTCAAGTCTCCGTGTCTTTATTTCTTGGTATTAGAGGTAATGAATGCTTTACTTTGAATGAAGGGGTCCACCAAGTATCACTAGGATGTTTATCCTTAGTACGGGACAAATAAATTCATAAGGCTCTTACAACATCTAATAACTCTAAATGACAATCCTGTCCAGAAGACTCCGGAACAAATGCTGGAAGGACTATGTCCTGATTCATATGGAAAGCCGACACAACTTTTGGCAAGAAGGAAGGCTTTGTACGTAAGACAACTTGATTTTCATGAAAGACCAACAAAGACGGTTTGCAAGAAAGCGCCGCTAACTCGGAAACACATCTGGCCGAAGCAATGGCCAAAAGAAAAAACACCTTTAGAGTAACATCGCGAAGCTCAACAGAGTCCAGCGGCTCAAACGGAGTGCATGAAGAACCAGATTTAAATCCCACGGTGGGACCGGAGGAACAAAAGGAGGCTAAATCCTGACCACACCCTGAAGGAATGTTTGAACCTCCGGAATAATAGCCAATCTTTTCTGAAAGAGAACCGATAATGCCGAAATCTGCCCCTTAAGGGAAGACAGACGAAGTCCTTTAGTCAGACCATCCTGAAGGAAAGACAATAGACGAGGTAAACGAAAGAGCTCTTAACTCGAGAATGTTGATCGGTAACCTCGATTCCTGATCGTTCCATAGACCCTGGGAGTGCCGAGATTGAAACACCGCCCCCCAACCGACTAGGCTGGCATCCGTGGCGATCATCATCCAAGACCAAACAGTGAATGGTGCCCCCCTGGTCAGATTGGGACTGTGAAGCCACCAATGGAGAGACTGTCGAGTCCGAACTGACAGTCAGCACAATTGCAAGTCCAGATGTGGGCTCGTTAGATCCCAAGACCCCAGAATCTGAGCCTGAAGGGCCCGAGCATGGAATCTGGCATATGGTACTGCTTCGAAAGTCGCCACCATTTTGCCCAACACCTGCATACATCGGAGGACCGAGACCCTTGGTAAATTGTATCAGGAGCGGACTCTGGATTGCAGATCCTGAAGTCTGTCCTGAGGAAGAAAAATCTTCTGACGTCTCGTGTCGAACAGGAGACCTAGGAAAATCATCTCCTGAGAGGGAATCAATGAAGACTTCAGGAAATTCCCAATCCATCCGAAGGATTGGAGAGTGTCCGTGGTGTGTTGTAGATGTTGTTGAAGAAAGTCCGGTGATGGAGCCTTTATCAACAAATCGTCCAGGTAAGGAGTAATGTTGACCCCCTGACACCTGAGGATGGCCACCACGTGACCTAATATTTTTTTAAATACCCGATGGGGCCGTGGATAGACCGAAAGGAAGAGCTCGAAACAGGAAATGCCAACGGCCTAGTGCGAACCTCAACAGTTGTTGATGACCTGACCAAATTGGAATATGAAGGTAAGAGTCTTTTATGTCGATAGATGCCAAATATTCCTCTGGTTCCATGGCCGCGATGATCGAACATATCGACTCCATCTTGAATTTGTGAGTGGAAAGATATGGATTGAGGCATTTTAGGTTTAAAATGGGACGAAATGAACCGTCCGGTTTGTTTACCAGAAAAAGACTTGAGTAAAATCCCTGACCCTCTTGAGACCTGGGAACTGAAGAAATTACTCCCTGCTGAAAAAGTGTGTAAGTAGCCTGAATGAGTGCTTGTCGTCTGAAGGGATCGCGTGGGAGAGGAGTAACGAAAAAATGGTGCGGAACAGGTTCCTCGAGGTCCAAAATGTAACCCCGGGTTAAGACCCCTGTCACCCATTGATCTGGATGTGACAGAAGCCACTTGTCTTTGAACTGTAGTAATCGTGCTCCCACCACCAAGGATCCCCCCGGATTGCTCCCCGAGTCATGCGGCAGGTTTATCAGTAGGCTTGGCAGCCGGTCTACGAGGTGCCTGTGCGCCTCTACCACGGTATGCACCTCTGCGTGGAAATCGCGAAAAGGCTCGAAAGGACTGGACACCACCCTTGCTTTGAGTACGAAAGGACCGAAATTTCGTTGGCTTTGATTTTTGAGAGGCACTTGGAAGAAAAGGGCTCTCGCCACCCGTAGTGTCGGAAATAATCTTTTTAAGTTCCGGACCAAAAAGAAATTCACCCTCAAACGGAACGGCTGTCAAAGTCTGTTTTGAATCAGAATCCGCGTTCCAAACACGAAGCCACAGTGAACGCCTCGCCGTAACCGCTAGAGCAGATACCCGTAATTGTAACGAGGCCGAGTCCAACAAGGCTTCTCCAACATAAGTGAGAGCTTCAGAGATTTGTTCAGCTAGTTGAATAGCTTCTGACGGATCATCCGACTGCATACCAGAAATTACTTGAGCTAGCCAGTCATCAACTCCCTTAAGGACCCAGGCACTAGCTAACATTGGACGCAGAGAAATACCTGATAAGGTAAAAACGGACTTAAGAATCGCTTCAATCTTCTGATCCGTCGAATCCTTCAACGTCACAGATTGTACCGAAGGGATTACCGTAGCCTTTGTCAAATGAGAGATAGGCACATCCATCTTTGGCGCAGTTTCCCAGAACTTTGTATCTACCTCTGAAAATGGATATAAAAATCTTAGTTTTTTTAGGAGCCTGAAAGCGTGAGTCCGGCTTAAGCCAAGGCTCTTTTAAAATTTCTGCAAAATGTGTATATGAAGGAAATACCGTTACATGTCTTTTCTGACGTTTAAAGAAGCCCGACGAGGTCTCCACCTCCACTGCATCCTGAAGATTAAGAGTCTGACGGATGGCCTCTATCAATAACCTGACATCTGAACAGGAAGACAATTCTTCCTCTACCCAACCGGAAGCATCCTCCCACTCAGAATCCAATTCGCCTTCTTCCAGGGGGGTGGCTACCTGATCCAATTCCTCTCCTGGGAATGTGATGGCGGGAAGCTGATGCTGTCGTTTACTAGCCACGGGACCTGAAGAAGAGGCAAACTTGTTAATAGACTGTGCTAAGTCTGAAAGACTCTTGCCCATATGTCTTGCCCATGGAGGTTCCACATTAGATTGACTAGAATCAGTACTTGACTGCGATTGGCGCAAATCAGCAATAGCCTCGGCCATGCTTTTGGTACATAGAGGGACAGACTGGTCTGTAGACACACTAGGCTGCTCTACGTCAGGTGTAATGGAGCACGCCGCGCAGAGAGGACCCGGATCCGTGCTACCCTTTGAAAGTTTGGAGCCACACTGAGAACAAGCAAAATAAACAGCTGAACCTGCTTTCCCTTTAGCAGTCTTGTCTGGCTTACTTGTCATTGTTAAACCTATCAGCAAGTATAACTATCAAAGAGAAAAATAAATAAATAAATTACAGTAGTCCTATAGAGAGGTAACCTATACAAGAATTTCCTCTAATATGTCCTGTACTGTAGTATATCCTATAATGATCCTAAAGAATCCCTTAGAATAAAATGAGTCCCAGAACTAAAATCTACTCAAATCTACACTGAAGAAATCTGTGCCTGTACTCCTCAGGCACAAAACTAAAACTGAGGTGATCTGCTAGTCAGGCTGGAGATGGGAGGGGTTAGAGGGGGGAGGAGTTAGTTTCTATAGGTTCTGTGCCAAACTCCCCATCCCACACACTCTAACCCATCAGTAAGTGCGCAGCGTCCCCCAGATGGATGAAAGAGAAATAAACTATTATCACTTCTATTTTTGAAAGCATTCTTACTTTGCAGCATTTTTTCCACACCTGCCTAAAACTTTTGCACAGTATTGTTGTGTGTGTGTGTGTGTGTGTGTGTGTGTGTGTGTGTGTGTGTGTGTGTGTGTGTGTGTGTGTGTGTGTATATATATATAGAGAAAGATATGGAATGCGGCACTCAGGAAAAGAATAAATCGTAGACAAAATTCGTATCATTCGTATACGAATTTTGTCTACGATTTATTCTTTTCCTGAGTGCCGCATTCCATATCTTGTATACATCTACCTCTATGAGGGCACCGGGAGCAGCTATTTATCAGAACAGGAGTGCCGGTCTCACGATTGTATATATATATCTCCTATATATTAGCCCAAGTCTGTGACTCTGTGCTAGCTGTAACGCTGGGCGGAGTTACAGTGGTGGGTGGAGTTATTCAAATGAGTCACAGAACTGGGCAAATCTATAGGAGACCAGCAGCAGAAGCAGATGGTATGGCCATGTCACAGGCAGGGGTGCATACCTTCCAGCTTTCTTCAGGCAGGAGGAGACACACACACACACACACACACACACAAACAACACACTGCGAAAAGGGGGCGTGGCCAACGAAAGGGGCGTGGCTTCACGGGAGGGCCCCCATTTCATACTTGCCTACCCTCCCGGAATGGCCGGGAGGCTCCCGAAAATCGGGTGACCCTCCCGACCCCCCGGAAAGGTGGGCAAGCCTCCCGCTCTCCCCCTCGGCCGCCCGCAGCAGAGAACGTGCGGGCGGCCCGAGGGAGTCCGATGACGCGATTCGCGCTGAATCGCGTCATCGTAGCTCCACCCCCCGCTATGCAGTGCCTCGTTTCTCGGCACAGCACGGCGGGGGGCGGAGTCACGATGACGCAAACGCGAAGCCACGCCCCGGACCGCCCATTCTACTGCCGGCCACGCCTCTGAACCGGCTCTCCTGCTGCCGGCCACGCCCCCCATACACCTACAACGCTGCCTTCTCCCGGAGGAGGAGGCAGCAAAGTAGGTAAGTATGCCCCATTTTCATCAGTGAGGGGGCATGCCCAGCGCTCTGTAAACTGCTGGCATGCCCCCAGGGGCAGATTATGAGTCTGGGGGGCCCAGGGCACTTAAAACAAGGGGCCCTATCTCATTGCTGTGCCTGCTGTGAGATTAGGGGCGTGGCTTAATCGTGCCCACGAAGCCACGCCCCCTTATGCAAATTCCTGGCATTTTTTTTTATGAATTTTGGCCCCTCAGGTAGAGGTAAATCCAGAGAAGGTGGTCGCTTCCCCTACACACCCGCACAGGCAGAAGAAAGCAGGGAGACTGATGCCTCCCTGCAACACCACAGACCTGCCAATACGCAGCAGCGTGTGCTGACTGTAGCACAATGCTGCCGCTGTTGCTGGCAGGACGGGGGAGCTTCTGAGCTGGGACAGAGCTACTCCAGCCGGGGGGCCCCATAAAACTGTGGGGCCCATGGTACGTACCCCTTGCCCCCCCCTTTAATCCAGCTCTGCTGCTGGAATCCCCCCTTAATCCGTACCCCCTGATGCCCCCTCTCCCTCTGTCTCCACTAAATTCACCGCTGCTCTGCTAAGCAGAACAGTGAGTACAGGAGCTTCCCAACTGCCCCCCCCCCCCCCCCAGCCCCCACCCCCCCGCAACACCGCCACCACCGCGGGACACTGTGGCCCGCGGGTGGGACAGCGGGACAGACCCTAAAAAATGGGACTGTCCCGCGAAAATCGGGACAGTTGGGAGGTATGGGGGTGAGTGAGGGGGTATGCCATACAGACTGACAGGCACCGGCACACTGTGTGCTTGACCCCCCACATCAGCATACTCAGCAGGGTCTCACTGGCACGGAGGAGCGTCACTTTCTGGCACACTCCACGCTTCTTAGCTGCAGTTTTGTGGGGCACCAGCCGCTGTGCAGGTTTCAGACTGCCTCAATTATCTCCAGCCCCGGCAACCCCACCGCTAGCTGCAGTGCTGCCGCCTGCAGTGGAGTGCGCCCAGCTCCTTCACACACTTTAGCTGGCGGGCAGCGCTGCAGAAGTCCGCACTGCTTGCAGGCTCCGACCCCCTCCTCCCTCCAGCCACAGCGTCTCCTGGGGGCTAACCAGTCACTCCCAATCTCCCCTTACCACAGTGCCCGCCAGCTGCGCGAGGTCTGCGGTGTGTGACTGAGGAGGAGGGGATGGATGCGGACGGGCAGAGGAAGCAGGACTCCAGCCTGAGAGAGTCAGCCATGCCAAGTCTCCACCAGCAGCAGATCCCAACAGGTTGGAGTGGAACAGCAGCAGCCAGCAGCAGTGACTTCGGTAAGACACATCTGTCTGTCACCACTGTTCTGTCCCTAATACCAATCTCTCCCGTGCCCTGTGTTCTGTCATGTCCCTGTCACCCTTATCCTGGCCCTTTCACCCTTATCCTGGCCCTGTCACCCCTATCCAGGCCCTGTCAACCTTATACCTCCAACTACCTTTTTGGCAGGTACAGTACCCGTAGCGCCTCCAGACCCCTCCCCAATGCACCACACCTCCGCACCTTCCCCTCTACCACATGCGGCACCCCACCCCTACCCCACACGCTGTGCCTCCAGACCCCCTACACCACCCGCGGCTTCCCCCCCTCCGACCCCTCCACCACCCACAGCACCTCCAGACTCTCTCCACCATCCACCCCCCCATATATGTCTCCCCCCACACCTGCCCCCCTCCACCCGCAGCATCTGCAGACACCCTCCTCCATCTGCGGTGCCCCCCTCATCCACCCCTCCCCCACCTGCCCCTCCACCACCTGCAGCACCTCCGAACCCCCTTCCCCATCCGCCGCACCACCTGTACCTGCCCCTCCCCTACTCACGGCACCTCCGGACCCCCTACCCCACTCCCGCCCCTTCCCATCCCACAGCACCTCCGGAACCCTTCACCCATCCGCAACATCCCCGCACCTTCCCCTCTTCCACCCTTGGCACCCCTGCTCTTCCCCCACCGGCAGTGCCTCCGGACCCCATCCCCCATCTGCAGCCCCCACTCCTCTGCCCCTCCCCCACCCGCAGCATCTCCCGACCCTTCCCCATCCAGCCCCCCCCGCTTCCACCACCCCTCTACCCGCAACATCTACAGACACCCTCCCCCATCCACAGCCCCCCCCCCGCACCTGCTACATTCTGTACATTGTGCCCTGCAGGTGCTGTTCATACCGTCGCAAGGGGCTGCACCTCCTTCACCATCGCACGCCCTTTCATTGTGCAATATTTAACCACTAACAAAGGAATGCAGGTAATACTCCATATAATACAAATATTGAACCCCAGAAAGGCATGCAAGGGTTAAGGGGGCGTAGCCCCTTGCGACGGTGTGAAGAGCGCCCATAGGGCGCGATGAAGCACCTAGTATATATATATATATACACACATTTTTATATATATATATATATATATATATATATATATATATTCATTTATATATATATATATATATATATATATATATACCACTCACTTATATTTTTACACATCTGCCCAAAACATTTGTACAGTACTGTATATACAGAAGGTGCCACGCTAATCGTGGCTCCGTCTGTGCCACTGCTGAGGTGCACCTATTGCAGCATCTGTGGCGCCCCACTCTCTGTGCACTCCTGTAGTGTGGCTAGGTGCCGGATCGCATAGTCACACCGGGAGTGCACGTATGCAATAGAGCCGCATCAGATGAGTGCAGCTACACCTGTATGGATAGATAGATGATAGATAGATAGATAGATAGATAGTGACTTCTGTAGCTCTCAGTGACACTTCTGCACCTGTCAGCAGGTAGTTTGGGCCACTCCTCCTGCGCAAACTGCCCCAGCGGTCTCAGGTGTGATGACGCCTTCTGTAGACTGCATGTCTCAGCTCTTTCTATAGATGTTCCTTAGGAGTCAGATCAGGGCTCATAGAGGCAGGCTTACCTACTTTGCTGCCTCCTCCTCCGGGAGGAGGCAGCGTTGTAGGTGAATGGGGGGAGTGGCCGGCAGCAGGATGGGCGGTCTGGGGGCGTGTCACCAGGGTCGCGTCATCGTTACTTGACTCCACCCCCCGCTGTGCTGTGCCGAGAAACGAGGCGCTGCATAGCGGGGGGCGGAGCTACGATGACGCGATTCAGCGCAAATCGCGTCATCGGACCCCCTCGGCCCGCCTACTTGTTCACTGCTGCGGGCGGCCGAGGGGGAAAGCGGGAGGCTTGCCCACCTTTCCGGGGGGACGGGAGGGTCACCCGATTTTCGGGAGCCTCCCGGCCATTCCGGGAGGGTAGGCAAGTATGCATAGAGGCCACCTCAGAACCGTCCAATGTTCTTATCCATTCATGGGTGATTTTCTAGCTGTGTGTTTTGGGTCATTATCCTGTTGGAGGACCCAGGACCTGCGACTGAGATGGAGCTTTCTGACACCGGCCAGTATGTTTCCTCCAGAATGCCCTGATAGTCCGGAGATATCATTATGTCCTGCACAGATTCAGGGCCCCCCATGCCAGACGCAGCAACACAGCCCCTACACATACCCAAGCAGCATGTGTCACTGTGGGTACAGGGGTCTTTTCTTATACAGCTTCATGTCTCTGTCTGTGACCATACTGCAGAGCTCAGGAGACTTATCACACAGCTCCAATTCTCATCTGTCCACAGGACGTTCTCCCAGGAGCATTGCACAATATACATCATAGCAGATTCCAGTCTGGCCTTTTATGTGGTTTTATCAAAGTGTTGACCAGTCAGAAAGCGCTGGATGGTGGGATGAGACCCTGACATACCCTGACCTTGGAGCTCAGCTGTATCTCTATGGACGTTTTCCTTGGCTCTTTGTCTACAATTCTCACTATCCTCCTGTTTAATCTGGGGTCAGTTATCCTCTTGTGGCCACATCCAGGACACAGTCTCATGGACCTTAAACGTCTTAATAATATTTGCAGCTATAGTCACATCGGCTTGGACATGGAGAGGAGTGCTGACAGGTAGCTTTGTCAGGTCTCGGTACAGGGAGGGCGTGGCCAATTGGGGGAGGTGTGGCCAGACCCCATCCTTAGAAAATATAAAAAATTATCTTATGCTCAGCCCCACACATGGGGCACCGGGGAGTGTGAGTGTGATCGCTCCCCCATGCAAGGAGAGGACTGACTGCTGCCTCTTACTCCAGCCCAGCACACTGGGGAGAGAGGCTGCTGCATCAACAGTCAGTTCTCTCTCTCCCTTCCCAAAGTGTGGCTTACTACAATTGGGAAAGGGGAGAGGGGTCAGTTGGACTTGGGCCCCACAACAGGCCCGGGTAAAGAATACCCATTCCGCCATCTTGTTGCCAATGGACATGGTCTTATAGCCTTTACCTTTATTATGCAGGTGTATGCTTTTCTTTCTGATCTCAGACAATGCTATCCTTTGTTTTCTCTGAACCATGCTCAGTGTGGTGCACACAATGATACCAAACAGCAGAGAAACTACTTATCTCTAGAGATGAGCGCCTGAAATTTTTCGGGTTTTGTGTTTTGGTTTTGGGTTTGGTTCCGCGGCCGTGTTTTGGGTTCGACCGCGTTTTGGCAAAACCTCACCGATTTTTTTTTGTCGGATTCGGGTGTGTTTTGGATTCGGGTGTTTTTTTCAAAAAACACTAAAAAACAGCTTAAATCATAGAATTTGGGGGTCATTTTGATCCCAAAGTATTATTAACCTCAAAAACCATAATTTACACTCATTTTCAGTCTATTCTGAATACCTCACACCTCACAATATTATTTTTAGTCCTAAAATTTGCACCGAGGTCGCTGTGTGAGTAAGATAAGCGACCCTAGTGGCCGACACAAACACCGGGCCCATCTAGGAGTGGCACTGCAGTGTCACGCAGGATGGCCCTTCCAAAAAACCCTCCCCAAACAGCACATGACGCAAAGAAAAAAAGAGGCGCAATGAGGTAGCTGTGTGAGTAAGATTAGCGACCCTAGTGGCCGACACAAACACCGGGCCCATCTAGGAGTGGCACTGCAGTGTCACGCAGGATGGCCCTTCCAAAAAACCCTCCCCAAACAGCACATGACGCAAAGAAAAAAAGAGGCGCAATGAGGTAGCTGTGTGAGTAAGATTAGCGACCCTAGTGGCCGACACAAACACCGGGCCCATCTAGGAGTGGCACTGCAGTGTCACGCAGGATGTCCCTTCCAAAAAACCCTCCCCAAACAGCACATGACGCAAAGAAAAAAAGAGGCGCAATGAGGTAGCTGACTGTGTGAGTAAGATAAGCGACCCTAGTGGCCGACACAAACACCGGGCCCATCTAGGAGTGGCACTGCAGTGTCACGCAGGATGGCCCTTCCAAAAAACCCTCCCCAAACAGCACATGACGCAAAGAAAAAAAGAGGCGCAATGAGGTAGCTGTGTGAGTAAGATTAGCGACCCTAGTGGCCGACACAAACACCGGGCCCATCTAGGAGTGGCACTGCAGTGTCACGCAGGATGTCCCTTCCAAAAAACCCTCCCCAAACAGCACATGACGCAAAGAAAAAAAGAGGCGCAATGAGGTAGCTGACTGTGTGAGTAAGATAAGCGACCCTAGTGGCCGACACAAACACCGGGCCCATCTAGGAGTGGCACTGCAGTGTCACGCAGGATGGCCCTTCCAAAAAACCCTCCCCAAACAGCACATGACGCAAAGGAAAAAAGAGGCGCAATGAGGTAGCTGTGTGAGTAAGATTAGCGACCCTAGTGGCCGACACAAACACCGGGCCCATCTAGGAGTGGCACTGCAGTGTCACGCAGGATGTCCCTTCCAAAAAACCCTCCCCAAACAGCACATGACGCAAAGAAAAAAAGAGGCGCAATGAGGTAGCTGACTGTGTGAGTAAGATAAGCGACCCTAGTGGCCGACACAAACACCGGGCCCATCTAGGAGTGGCACTGCAGTGTCACGCAGGATGGCCCTTCCAAAAAACCCTCCCCAAACAGCACATGACGCAAAGAAAAAAAGAGGCGCAATGAGGTAACTGTGTGAGTAAGATTAGCGACCCTAGTGGCCGACACAAACACCGGGCCCATCTAGGAGTGGCACTGCAGTGTCACGCAGGATGGCCCTTCCAAAAAGCCCTCCCCAAACAGCACATGACGCAAAGAAAAAAAGAGGCGCAATGAGGTAGCTGTGTGAGTAAGATTAGCGACCCTAGTGGCCGACACAAACACCGGGCCCATCTAGGAGTGGCACTGCAGTGTCACGCAGGATGGCCCTTCCAAAAAACCCTCCCCAAACAGCACATGACGCAAAGAAAAAAAGAGGCGCAATGAGGTAGCTGTGTGAGTAAGATTAGCGACCCTAGTGGCCGACACAAACACCGGGCCCATCTAGGAGTGGCACTGCAGTGTCACGCAGGATGGCCCTTCCAAAAAACCCTCCCCAAACAGCACATGACGCAAAGAAAAAAAGAGGCGCAATGAGGTAGCTGACTGTGTGAGTAAGATAAGCGACCCTAGTGGCCGACACAAACACCGGGCCCATCTAGGAGTGGCACTGCAGTGTCACGCAGGATGGCCCTTCCAAAAAACCCTCCCCAAACAGCACGACGCAAAGAAAAAAAGAGGCGCAATGAGGTAGCTGTGTGAGTAAGATTAGCGACCCTAGTGGCCGACACAAACACCGGGCCCATCTAGGAGTGGCACTGCAGTGTCACGCAGGATGGCCCTTCCAAAAAACCCTCCCCAAACAGCACATGACGCAAAGAAAAAAAGAGGCGCAATGAGGTAGCTGACTGTGTGAGTAAGATAAGCGACCCTAGTGGCCGACACAAACACCGGGCCCATCTAGGAGTGGCACTGCAGTGTCACGCAGGATGGCCCTTCCAAAAAACACTCCCCAAACAGCACATGACGCAAAGAAAAATAAAAGAAAAAAGAGGTGCAAGATGGAATTGTCCTTGGGCCCTCCCACCCACCCTTATGTTGTATAAACAAAACAGGACATGCACACTTTAACCAACCCATCATTTCAGTGACAGGGTCTGCCACACGACTGTGACTGATATGACGGGTTGGTTTGGACCCCCCCAAAAAAAGAAGCAATTAATCTCTCCTTGCACAAACTGGCTCTACAGAGGCAAGATGTCCACCTCATCATCATCCTCCGATATATCACCGTGTACATCCCCCTCCTCACAGATTATCAATTCGTCCCCACTGGAATCCACCATGTCAGCTCCCTGTGTACTTTGTGGAGGCAATTGCTGCTGGTCAATGTCTCCGCGGAGGAATTGATTATAATTCATTTTAATGAACATCATCTTCTCCACATTTTCTGGATGTAACCTCGTACGCCGATTGCTGACAAGGTGAGCGGCGGCACTAAACACTCTTTCGGAGTACACACTTGTGGGAGGGCAACTTAGGTAGAATAAAGCCAGTTTGTGCAAGGGCCTCCAAATTGCCTCTTTTTCCTGCCAGTATAAGTACGGACTGTGTGACGTGCCTACTTGGATGCGGTCACTCATATAATCCTCCACCATTTTTTCAATGGTGAGAGAATCATATGCAGTGACAGTAGACGACATGTCCGTAATCGTTGTCAGGTCCTTCAGTCCGGACCAGATGTCAGCATCAGCAGTCGCTCCAGACTGCCCTGCATCACCGCCAGCGGGTGGGCTCGGAATTCTGAGCCTTTTCCTCGCACCCCCAGTTGCGGGAGAATGTGAAGGAGGAGATGTTGACAGGTCGCGTTCCGCTTGACTTGACAATTTTCTCACCAGCAGGTCTTTCAACCCCAGCAGACTTGTGTCTGCCGGAAAGAGAGATCCAAGGTAGGCTTTAAATCTAGGATCGAGCATGGTGGCCAAAATGTAGTGCTCTGATTTCAACAGATTGACCACCCGTGAATCCTTGTTAAGCGAATTAAGGGCTCCATCCACAAGTCCCACATGCCTAGCGGAATCGCTCCGTGTTAGCTCCTCCTTCAATGTCTCCAGCTTCTTCTGCAAAAGCCTGATGAGGGGAATGACCTGACTCAGGCTGGCAGTGTCTGAACTGACTTCACGTGTGGCAAGTTCAAAGGGCATCAGAACCTTGCACAACGTTGAAATCATTCTCCACTGCGCTTGAGACAGGTGCATTCCACCTCCTATATCGTGCTCAATTGTATAGGCTTGAATGGCCTTTTGCTGCTCCTCCAACCTCTGAAGCATATAGAGGGTTGAATTCCACCTCGTTACCACTTCTTGCTTCAGATGATGGCAGGGCAGGTTCAGTAGTTTTTGGTGGTGCTCCAGTCTTCTGTACGTGGTGCCTGTACGCCAAAAGTGTCCCGCAATTCTTCTGGCCACCGACAGCATCTCTTGCACGCCCCTGTCGTTTTTTAAATAATTCTGCACCACCAAATTCAAGGTATGTGCAAAACATGGGACGTGCTGGAATTTGCCCATATTTAATGCACACACAATATTGCTGGCGTTGTCCGATGCCACAAATCCACAGGAGAGTCCAATTGGGGTAAGCCATTCCGCGATGATCTTCCTCAGTTGCCGTAAGAGGTTTTCAGCTGTGTGCGTATTCTGGAAAGCGGTGATACAAAGCGTAGCCTGCCTAGGAAAGAGTTGGCGTTTGCGAGATGCTGCTACTGGTGCCGCCGCTGCTGTTCTTGCGGCGGGAGTCCATACATCTACCCAGTGGGCTGTCACAGTCATATAGTCCTGACCCTGCCCTGCTCCACTTGTCCACATGTCCGTGGTTAAGTGGACATTGGGTACAGCTGCATTTTTTAGGACACTGGTGACTCTTTTTCTGAGGTCTGTGTAAATTTTCGGTATCGCCTGCCTAGAGAAATGGAACCTAGATGGTATTTGGTACCGGGGACACAGTACCTCCAACAAGTCTCTAGTTGGCTCTGCAGTAATGATGGATACCGGAACCACGGTTTTCACCACCCAGGATGCCAAGGCCTCAGTTATCCGCTTTGCAGTAGGATGACTGCTGTGATATTTCATCTTCCTCCCAAAGGACTGTTGGACAGTCAATTGCTTGGTGGAAGTAGTAAAAGTGGTCTTACGACTTCCCCTCTGGGATGACCATCGACTCCCAGCAGCAACAACAGCAGCGCCAGCAGCAGTAGGCGTTACACGCAAGGATGCATCGGAGGAATCCCAGGCAGGAGAGGAATCGTCAGAATTGCCAGTGACATGGCCTGCAGGACTATTGGCATTCCTGGGGAAGGAGGAAATTGACACTGAGGGAGTTGGTGGGGTGGTTTGCGTGAGCTTGGTTACAAGAGGAAGGGATTTACTGGTCAGTGGACTGCTTCCGCTGTCACCCAAAGTTTTGGAACTTGTCACTGACTTATTATGAATGCGCTGCAGGTGACGTATAAGGGAGGATGTTCCGAGGTGGTTAACGTCCTTACCCCTACTTATTACAGCTTGACAAAGGGAACACACGGCTTGACACCTGTTGTCCGCATTTCTGTTGAAATACCTCCACACCGAAGAGCTGATTTTTTTGGTATTTTCACCTGGCATGTCAACGGCCATATTCCTCCCACGGACAACAGGTGTCTCCCCGGGTGCCTGACTTAAACAAACCACCTCACCATCAGAATCCTCCTGGTCAATTTCCTCCCCAGCGCCAGCAACACCCATATCCTCCTCATCCTGGTGTACTTCAACACTGACATCTTCAATCTGACTATCAGGAACTGGACTGCGGGTGCTCCTTCCAGCACTTGCAGGGGGCGTGCAAATGGTGGAAGGCGCATGCTCTTCACGTCCAGTGTTGGGAAGGTCAGGCATCGCAACCGACACAATTGGACTCTCCTTGTGGATTTGGGATTTCGAAGAATGCACAGTTCTTTGCTGTGCTGCTTTTGCCAGCTTGAGTCTTTTCATTTTTCTAGCGAGAGGCTGAGTGCTTCCATCCTCATGTGAAGCTGAACCACTAGCCATGAACATAGGCCAGGGCCTCAGCCGTTCCTTGCCACTCCGTGTCGTAAATGGCATATTGGCAAGTTTACGCTTCTCCTCCGACAATTTTATTTTAGGTTTTGGAGTCATTTTTTTTCTGATATTTGGTGTTTTGGATTTGACATGCTCTGTACTATGACATTGGGCATCGGCCTTGGCAGACGACGTTGCTGGCATTTCATCGTCTCGGCCATGACTAGTGGCAGCAGCTTCAGCACGAGGTGGAAGTGGATCTTGATCTTTCCCTAATTTTGGAACCTCAACATTTTTGTTCTCCATATTTTAATAGGCACAACTAAAAGGCACCTCAGGTAAACAATGGAGATGGATACTAGTATACAATTATGGACTGCCTGCCGAGTGCAGACACAGAGGTAGCCACAGCCGTGAACTACCGTACTGTACTGTGTCTGCTGCTAATATAGACTGGTTGATAAAGAGATGTCTATGTAACTATGTATGTATAAAGAAGAAAGAAAAAAAAACCACGGTTAGGTGGTATACAATTATGGACGGACTGCCTGCCGAGTGCAGACACAGAGGTAGCCACAGCTGTGAACTACCGTACTGTACTGTGTCTGCTGCTAATATAGACTGGTTGATAAAGAGATGTCGTAGTAGTATGTATGTATAAAGAAGAAAGAAAAAAAAACCACGGTTAGGTGGTATATATACAATTATGGACGGACTGCCTGCCGAGTGCAGACACAGAGGTAGCCACAGCCGTGAACTACCGTATTGTACTGTGTCTGCTGCTAATATAGACTGGTTGATAAAGAGATGTCTATGTAACTATGTATGTATAAAGAAGAAAGAAAAAAAAAACACGGTTAGGTGGTATACAATTATGGACGGACTGCCTGCCGAGTGCAGACACAGAGGTAGCCACAGCCGTGAACTACCGTACTGTACTGTGTCTGCTGCTAATATAGACTGGTTGATAAAGAGATGTCGTAGTAGTATGTATGTATGTATAAAGAAGAAAGAAAAAAAAACCACGGTTAGGTGGTATATATACAATTATGGACGGACTGCCTGCCGAGTGCAGACACAGAGGTAGCCACAGCCGTGAACTACCGTACTGTACTGTGTCTGCTGCTAATATAGACTGGTTGATAAAGAGATGTCTATGTAACTATGTATGTATAAAGAAGAAAGAAAAAAAAACCACGGTTAGGTGGTTTATATACAATTATGGATGGACTGCCTGCCGAGTGCAGACACAGAGGTAGCCACAGCCGTGAACTACCGTACTGTACTGTGTCTGCTGCTAATATAGACTGGTTGATAAAGAGATGTCTATGTAACTATGTATGTATAAAGAAGAAAGAAAAAAAAAACACAGTTAGGTGGTATACAATTATGGACGGACTGCCTGCCGAGTGCAGACACAGAGGTAGCCACAGCCGTGAACTACCGTACTGTACTGTGTCTGCTGCTAATATAGACTGGTTGATAAAGAGATGTCGTAGTAGTATGTATGTATAAAGAAGAAAGAAAAAAAAAACACGGTTAGGTGGTATATATACAATTATGGACGGACTGCCTGCCGAGTGCAGACACAGAGGTAGCCACAGGCGTGAACTACCGTACTGTACTGTGTTTGCTGCTAATATAGACTGGTTGATAAAGAGATGTCTATGTAACTATGTATGTATAAAGAAGAAAGAAAAAAAAACCACGGTTAGGTGGTATACAATTATGGACGGACTGCCTGCCGAGTGCAGACACAGAGGTAGCCACAGCCGTGAACTACCGTACTGTACTGTGTCTGCTGCTAATATAGACTGGTTGATAAAGAGATGTCGTAGTAGTATGTATGTATGTATGTATAAAGAAGAAAGAAAAAAAACCACGGTTAGGTGGTATATATACAATTATGGACGGACTGCCTGCCGAGTGCAGACACAGAGGTAGCCACAGCCGTGAACTACCGTACTGTACTGTGTCTGCTGCTAATATAGACTGGTTGATAAAGAGATGTCTATGTAACTATGTATGTATAAAGAAGAAAGAAAAAAAACCACGGTTAGGTGGTATACAATTATGGACGGACTGCCTGCCGAGTGCAGACACAGAGGTAGCACAGCCGTGAACTACCGTACTGTACTGTGTCTGCTGCTAATATAGACTGGTTGATAAAGAGATGTCGTAGTAGTATGTATGTATAAAGAAGAAAGAAAAAAAAACCACGGTTAGGTGGTATATATACAATTATGGACGGACTGCCTGCCGAGTGCAGACACAGAGGTAGCCACAGCCGTGAACTACCGTACTGTACTGTGTCTGCTGCTAATATAGACTGGTTGATAAAGAGATGTCTATGTAACTATGTATGTATAAAGAAGAAAGAAAAAAAAACCACGGTTAGGTGGTATACAATTATGGACGGACTGCCTGCCGAGTGCAGACACAGAGGTAGCCACAGCCGTGAACTACCGTACTGTACTGTGTCTGCTGCTAATATAGACTGGTTGATAACGAGATGTCGTAGTAGTATGTATGTATAAAGAAGAAAGAAAAAAAAACCACGGTTAGGTGGTATACAATTATGGACGGACTGCCTGCCGAGTGCAGACACAGAGGTAGCCACAGCCGTGAACTACCGTACTGTGTCTGCTGCGACTGGATGATAAATGATATAAAAAATATATATATATCACTACTGCAGCCGGACAGGTATATATTATATTTTATATAATGACGGACCTGCTGGACACTGTCTGTCAGCAGAATGAGTTTTATTTTTATAGAATAAAAAAAAACAACAACACACAAGTGAAGTCACACGACGAGTGTTTAACTTTTTCAGGCAATCACAATATAAGTATACTACTAACTATACTGGTGGTCAGTGTGGTCAGGTCACTGGTCAGTCACACTGGCAGTGGCACTCCTGCAGCAAAAGTGTGCACTGTTTAATTTTAATATAATATTATGTACTCCTGGCTCCTGCTATAACCTATAACTGGCACTGCAGTGCTCCCCAGTCTCCCCCACAATTATAAGCTGTGTGAGCTGAGCAGTCAGACAGATATATAATATATAGATGATGCAGCACACTGGGCTGAGCCTGAGCAGTGCACACAGATATGGTATGTGACTGAGTCACTGTGTGTATCGCTTTTTTCAGGCAGAGAACGGATATATTAAATAAACTGCACTGTCTGGTGGTCACTCACTATATAATATTATGTACTCCTGGCTCCTGCTATAACCTATAACTGGCACTGCAGTGCTCCCCAGTCTCCCCCACAATTATAAGCTGTGTGAGCTGAGCAGTCAGACAGATATATAATATATATAGATGATGCAGCACACTGGGCTGAGCCTGAGCAGTGCACACAGATATGGTATGTGACTGAGTCACTGTGTGTATCGCTTTTTTCAGGCAGAGAACGGATATATTAAATAAACTGCACTGTCTGGTGGTCACTCACTAGTAAACTCTCTGCACTCTCTACACTTCTACAGTACTCCTCCTAGTCCTAAGCTCCAGTAAATCTCTCTCTCTTATAATCTAAATGGAGAGGACGCCAGCCACGTCCTCTCCCTATCAATCTCAATGCACGTGTGAAAATGGCGGCGACGCGCGGCTCCTTATATAGAATCCGAGTCTCGCGAGAATCCGACAGCGTCATGATGACGTTCGGGCGCGCTCGGGTTAACCGAGCAAGGCGGGAGGATCCGAGTCTGCTCGGACCCGTGAAAAAAACCATGAAGTTCGGGCGGGTTCGGATTCAGAGAAACCGAACCCGCTCATCTCTACTTATCTCTACTTTTTTTTAGCTGAATGACTGATTAGAAGAATGAAGAGATGGGTGATGCTAATTCAAGAAAGCAAACAGTATAAAATATCACTATAATCCAATTATTTATCTTTTCTATGGGTATACCTGTGGCTGATGATATTGGCGGCGGCAGCGATGGTGGGGGGCTGTCATTAATGAGGACCTCCCTCGTCTGTACATGTTCATTGAGTGTACACACTGGACGAGATTGTGAAAGACCTCGCTCAGATTGGCCCTTCTAAACGAGATCTTTTGCTTTCTCGTCTAGTGTGTATGGGGCTTAAGCCATTTTAAAATATATTTGGAGAATAATAATGTATCTATTTTCAGTTTGTTGGTAAGGGACACTTACTCTTCTGGGGGTGCAGGGGCTACCCGAAATATTGTGAGTTTCCTGCAATTTCTGAGAGTAGGTGAGTATGATATAGATATAGTTTATGTGCATTATCAAGTAGCAGAAATATGAGAATTCCATTAGCACAGAGGGACATGTGACCAGGAACTGGGGAAAGGAGAACAGCAATAGAGCATACTTACCGACTTCTTCATTCTCCTCTCCGGAAGAAGCCTGGATAGGAAACGCAACATGTCACTTTGGGGGGGAACAAACTGTGTTTCCATTAGGCCACGCCCCCAGAACCAGGAAACAGCTGAGATTTGCTGGTTTACATCAAGGGACGGTGCTTAAGGCCCACCCCCAACTCTGGAAAACACCCGCGATTCGTGGGTCTACAGCGAGGGGAGGAGCTAAAGGCCCACCTCCAACTCAGGAAAACACATTCAATTTGCAGGCCCGCAGTGAGGGGTGGAGCTAAATGGTTCATTCTAGTCATTTAGCTCTGCCTGCATCTCGCGGCCTCACGATTGCCAGTGATTTTTACACCATCCTGACCGCTTTACTGGGAAATATCAGGAGCCTCCCGCAGCTTCCGGGAGGATGGGCAAGTATACAATGAGAAGATGATGACGTCTGTGTCCAGGGTTGGACGGACCCACATGGGTACAGGGGTAACCGCCATCGGGCCCCAATGCCTGGGGTCTCCTCCTCTAGGGATCATGTTCCAGACTGTGCACGTGACTTATACATTATACATATGTTACATTATACTGCACAGGACTATGGTGTATTCTCTACAGTGCATTATACATTATACATATGTTACATTATACTGCACAAGACTATGGTGTATTCTCTACAGTACATTATACATTATACATATGTTACATTATACTGCACAGGACTATGGTGTATTCTCTACAGTGCATTATACATTATACATATGTTACATTATACTGCACAGGACTATGGTGTATTCTCTACAGTGCATTATACATTATACATATGTTACATTATACTGCACAGGACTATGGTGTATTCTCTACAGTGCATTATACATATGTTACATTATACTGCACAAGACTATGGTGTATTATCTACAGTGCATTGCTGTTATTAATCTGGTACATTATCATGCATGCACTAGCAGTATATACGGTATATATTTATCAAGGGGCCCAGACCATGCACAAACCAATGTTGTGTCTGGCCACACCCCCTCTGGAGACTGGCCACACCCCCTCTGGTTACTGGCCACACCCCCTCTGGAGACTGGCTACACCCCTATACATTTGCTCCTACCATAGCATTACCCCGGTGGGCCCTTCACGCCCCAGTCCGATACTGTCTGTGTCTACCTGTAATAAATCAGGTATTATCAACAACAAATAAAAGACATAATCAGCATACTTTATTCTTCATTGCTATAAGGTGACATCAGAACAGAACACGCCCACTCATACCAGGAAGAAAATGCACTTTTTATTGTGATTACATTCATCTCCAACTCTGTATAAGGCCCAATGTGTATCTTTATCAGTCATACATATTATCTGTGTCCCTTAAGGGGGTACACGCGGAGATATCCGTACATAAAATCTAAGCAATCTGACTAGATTGCTTAGAACATAAGCACGAAACTCTCTGTGTGTGTGTATACCCCACAGTGATAGTGATGCACGTCCCCGCGCGTCGCTGTCGCCGGTGCTAGATTGAGCCTGCATGCAAGCCAATCTAGCACATTGCACATTTCACCGCTGGGTGAAATGAGTGCCATCCCCCCCTCGCTCAGCACACATCACCACGGCCCTTTAGTGTAACTGAGCCTGTAGCTATAATCTGAGTTACAGCTCAGCCTCGCCCTGTGTGCAGAATGTGACCTCACTGGTATCTGAGTGTCAGAGACTTTCACTTTCATTTCCCTCACCTGCTTCCAGCGATGGCGTCTGCTGATCTGAGACAGGAGCTGGACTGTTCCATCTGCCTGAGCATTTATACAGATCCTGTAACCCTGAGATGTGGCCACAACTTCTGACGGGTCTGTATTGATCGTGTGCTGGATACACAGGAGGGGGCTGGAGCTTATACCTGTCCTGAATGCAGAGCAGAGTGTCAGGAGCGTCCTGCACTGCAGAGGAACATAACGCTGTGTAACATAGTGGGGAGGTTCCTGTCTACTCGGCCAGATCAGGAGGAGACTGGGATCTTCTGCACTTACTGTATTCACTCTCCTGTACCTGCTGCTAAATCCTGTCTGCTGTGTGAGGCTTCTCTGTGTGATAAACACCTGAGAGTACACAGCAAGTCAGCAGAACACGTCTTATGTGATCCCACCACTGCCCTGGGGAACAGGAAATGCTCCGTCCATAAGAAGGTCCTGGAGTATTACTGCACTGAGGACGCTGCCTGTATCTGTGTGTACTGTTCAGCTGGGGAACATCGGGGACACCATGTGGAGATGCTGGATGAGGCCTCTGAGAAGAAGAAGGGGAAGCTGAGAAATGTTCTACAGAAACTGACCCTAAAGAGAGCGGAGACTGAGAAAAGGGTCCAGAGACTGCAGGAGCGCAGGAGAGAAGAACAGGGAAAAGCAGCTGGTGTAACAGAGACAGTCACTGCCCTGTTTAGAGACATCAGGAGACAGCTGGAAGACCTGGAGAAGACAGTCCTGAGTGAGATCTCCAGGCAGGAACAGCGCGTTTCATTCTCAGTCTCTGATCTGATCCAGCAGCTGGAAATAAAGAAGGACGAGCTGTCCGGGAAGATGCGTCACATTGAGGAGCTGTGTAACATGTCTGATCCAGTGACTGTCTTACAGGAACCAGACACAGGGGACTTGTGTGATACTGAGGACACAGAGAGACATGATAACCAGGTCCATGGTGCAGGAGATCTGGATGTGGGTCTCATCTCAGGGACATTACACAGATTATCTGATATAATAACAGGTATAAATATAGGGATCTATGTGCAGCAACCTACAGACCTATTACTGGATGTGACCACAGCTGGTAATAATATACAGATATCAGGTGACAGGAAAACTGCATCCTGGTCACCAGACCAGAATCACCCAGTAACACCAGAGAGATTTCAGTGTAATCAGGTAATAAGCACCAGGGGATTCTCCTCAGGGCGACATTACTGGGAGGTGGATGTCAGTAAGTCAGTGGTGTGGAGGGTGGGGATGTGTTATCCCAGTATAGACAGGAGAGGACGTCAGTCAGACATTGGGAATAATAACAAGTCCTGGTGTCTGTGTAGGTATAATAATCGGTACTCAGTGAGACATGACAGTGCAGTGATCCGGTTACCTGACAATATCCGCTGTGACAGAGTGAGGGTATATCTGGATTATGAGGCAGGACAGATGTCCTTTTATTCTCTGTGTGACCCCATCAGACACTTACACACCTACACTGCCGCCCTCACTGAGCCCCTCCATGCTGCATTTTGTGTTGGGAACCTTTTTTTTGATCATAAAGGTTCTATAAGTATATGTGGGGGAGTCAGGAGCTGGAAGAAATTACCATAGGAAATCCTCCCAGAGACTTGTGACATCACAGGGAGGGGAATATGATTGGTGGAGTACTCAGCAAATAGAATGTAGCAGTAGGTGGAGCTACAGCTGAGCCCCTCCCAGTATATGACCACATGACCAGTGTGTCTGGAGCTGTTCCCTTATCGGTGTGTTGCTGTCATTATAACTATATAAATACACATCTCTGCCTCTGACACCTGTGATTGGCTGGAATATCTGCCAGTGTGCTGATGTCAGTATAGTGTGATGGTGACATTATGAGTGACATCATTGTGACAACATCCCCGGCCCATCACCACACACCTGACCATAGGGAGGACAGCCCAGCACTATTTTATCTATGTAATATTTGCTGAATTCCTTAATATAAAACATTTGGCCTCAGCGTCCTGTGAGTAAAATGCTGATACTCTAGGGCGCCGCGATTCAGTAACTCTGAGACCACTGATGCCCCCTATTACTGTAGTCAGAGCTACACTCGCTCGCACTGGGTGTTATGTGTGTAGGGGGAGAATGGGGCGGGGACTGTGTAAAGCTCCGCCTACTGGGAACTGTAACAAAAGCCGATGTTTCTTACATAACACATGATTGGCTGAACAGCTACTGACTGCATGATGCCTCATTGCTTATCTGTATTATCTTATGCAGGAATCACAATGTATAATGACTGTTTATGTGCTCACTATTATACAAGTATAGTACAAATTATACAGCACTCTCTTTACATCACGCCCATTATACTGCCGCCATCACTTACCGCCATGTACACTGTCACCATAAGAGGCTTAAAACATACAAATGACATTATACATGTAATAAACAATGCTACAGCATCACAGTCAGAGACTTTGGGAAACTTTGTAATCAACGTCTGTTTGAAATATTTCCGATGTTCTACCGATGTATTGGGGGCGGGATCAAACATGCAGGCTTATGTGATTGGCTTCCACAGCTAAGCCTGTACATATAGGAGATATGTGCTCCTCCCGTTACATCCCCTGTATTATACACGTGTCAGGATGTCACACCCAGTACTCATACTCTGCAGTCACACACCTTACACATGGAGCTATTTGCTCCAGCATAGGAAGCCTGGTAATACTAATTATATGAAGGTAAGTGTAATGTGTCAGTTTATAACCATTGCAGCGCAGCAGAATATGATGTAACCTGACCATTACACTTAGCTCATATACATACTAGTGATGAGCGCCGGAAATTTTTCGGGTTTTGTGTTTTGGTTTTGGGTTCGGTTCCGCGGCCGTGTTTTGGGTTCGAACGCGTTTTGGCAAAACCTCACCGAATTTTTTTTGTCGGATTCGGGTGTGTTTTGGATTTGGGTGTTTTTTTCAAAAAACCCTAAAAAACAGCTTAAAACATTGAATTTGGGGGTCATTTTGATCCCATAGTATTATTAACCTCAATAACCATAATTAACACTCATTTTCAGTCTATTCTGAACACCTTACACCTCACAATATTATTTTTAGTCCTAAAATTTGCACGGAGGTCGCTGGATGACTAAGCTCAGCGACCCAAGTGGCCGACACAAACACCTGGCCCATCTAGGAGTGGCACTGCAGTGTCACGCAGGATGGCCCTTCAAAAAACACTCCCCAAACAGCACATGACGCAAAGAAAAAAAGAGGCGCGATGAGGTAGCTGTGTGAGTAAGCTAAGCGACCCTAGTGGCCGACACAAACACCTGGCCCATCTAGGAGTGGCACTGCAGTGTCACGCAGGATGGCCCTTCAAAAAACACTCCCCAAACAGCACATGACGCAAAGAAAAAAAGAGGCGCAATGAGGTCGCTGGATGACTAAGCTCAGCGACCCAAGTGGCCGACACAAACACCTGGCCCATCTAGGAGTGGCACTGCAGTGTCACGCAGGATGGCCCTTCAAAAAACACTCCCCAAACAGCACATGACGCAAAGAAAAAAAGAGGCGCAATGAGGTAGCTGTGTGAGTAAGCTAAGCGACCCTAGTGGCCGACACAAACACCTGGCCCATCTAGGAGTGGCACTGCAGTGTCACGCAGGATGGCCCTTCAAAAAACACTCCCCAAACAGCACATGACGCAAAGAAAAAAAGAGTCGCAATGAGGTAGCTGTGTGAGTAAGCTAAGCGACCCTAGTGGCCGACACAAACACCTGGCCCATCTAGGAGTGGCACTGCAGTGTCACGCAGGATGGCCCTTCAAAAATCACTCCCCAAACAGCACATGACGCAAAGAAAAAAAGAGGCGCAATGAGGTAGCTGTGTGAGTAAGCTAAGCGACCCTAGTGGCCGACACAAACACCTGGCCCATCTAGGAGTGGCACTGCAGTGTCACGCAGGATGGCCCTTCAAAAAATACTCCCCAAACAGCACATTATGCAAAGAAAAATGAAAGAAAAAAGAGGTGCAAGATGGAATTGTCCTTGGGCCCTCCCACCCACCCTTATGTTGTATAAACAGGACATGCACACTTTAACCAACCCATCATTTCAGTGACAGGGTCTGCCACACGACTGTGACTGAAATGACGGGTTGGTTTGGACCCCCACCAAAAAAGAAGCAATTAATCTCTCCTTGCACAAACTGGCTCTACAGAGGCAAGATGTCCACCTCATCATCATCCTCCGATATATCACCGTGTACATCCCCCTCCTCACAGATTATCAATTTGTCCCCACTGGAATCCACCATCTCAGCTCCCTGTGTACTTTGTGGAGGCAATTGCTGCTGGTCAATGTCTCCACGGAGGAATTGATTATAATTCATTTTAATGAACATTATCTTTTCCACATTTTCTGGATGTAACCTTGTACGCCGATTGCTGACAAGGTGAGCGGCGGCACTAAACACTCTTTCGGAGTACACACTTGTGGGAGGGCAACTTAGGTAGAATAAAGCCAGTTTGTGCAAGGGTCTCCAAATTGCCTCTTTTTCCTGCCAGTATAAGTACGGACTGTCTGACGTGCCTACTTGGATGCGGTCACTCATATAATCCTCCACCATTCTTTCAATGGGGAGAGAATCATATGCAGTGACAGTAGACGACATGTCCGTAATCGTTGTCAGGTCCTTCAGTCCGGACCAGATGTCAGCATCAGCAGTCGCTCCAGACTGCCCTGCATCACCGCCAGCGGGTGGGCTCGGAATTCTGAGCCTTTTCCTCGCACCCCCAGTTGCGGGAGAATGTGAAGGAGGAGATGTTGACAGGTCGCGTTCCGCTTGACTTGACAATTTTCTCACCAGCAGGTCTTTGAACCCCAGCAGACTTGTGTGTGCCGGAAAGAGAGATCCAAGGTAGGTTTTAAATCTAGGATCGAGCACGGTGGGCAAAATGTAGTGCTCTGATTTCAACAGATTGACCACCCGTGAATCCTTGTTAAGCGAATTAAGGGCTCCATCCACAAGTCCCACATGCCTAGCGGAATCGCTCTGTCTTAGCTCCTCCTTCAATGTCTCCAGCTTCTTCTGCAAAAGCCTGATGAGGGGAATGACCTGACTCAGGCTGGCAGTGTCTGAACTGACTTCACGTGTGGCAAGTTCAAAAGGTTGCAGAACCTTGCACAACGTTGAAATCATTCTCCACTGCGCTTGAGACAGGTGCATTCCACCTCCTATATCGTGCTCAGTTGAATGGCCTTTTGCTGCTCCTCCAACCTCTGAAGCATATAGAGGGTTGAATTCCATCTCGTTACCACCTCCTGCTTCAGATAATGGCAGGGCAGGTTCAGGCGTTTTTGGTGGTGCTCCAGTCTTCTGTACGTGGTGCCTGTACGCCGAAAGTGTCCCGCAATTCTTCTGGCCACCGACAGCATCTCTTGCACGCCCCTGTCGTTTTTTAAATAATTCTGCACCACCAAATTCAAGGTATGTGCAAAACATGGGACGTGCTGGAATTTGCCCAGATTTAATGCACACACAATATTGCTGGCGTTGTCCGATGCCACAAATCCATAGGAGAGTCCAATTGGGGTAAGCCATTCCGCGATGATCTTCCTCAGTTGCCGTAAGAGGTTTTCAGCTGTGTGCGTATTCTGGAAAGCGGTGATACAAAGCGTAGCCTGCCTAGGAAAGAGTTGGCGTTTGCGAGATGCTGCTACTGGTGCCGCCGCTGCTGTTCTTGCGGCGGGAGTCCATACATCTACCCAGTGGGCTGTCACAGTCATATAGTCCTGAGCCTGCCCTGCTCCACTTGTCCACATGTCCGTGGTTAAGTGGACATTGGGTACAGCTGCATTATTTAGGACACTGGTGACTCTTTTTCTGAGGTCTGTGTACATTTTCGGTATCGCCTGCCTAGAGAAATGGAACCTAGATGGTATTTGGTACCGGGGACACAAGTCTATAGTTGGCTCTGCAGTAATGATGGATACCGGAACCACGTTTCTCACCGCCCAGGATGCCAAGGCCTCAGTTATCCGCTTTGCAGCAGACTGACTGCTGTGATATTTCATCTTCCTCGCAAAGGACTGTTGGACAGTCAATTGCTTGGTGGAAGTAGTAAAAGTGGTCTTACAACTTCCCCTCTGGGATGACCATCGACTCCCAGCAGCAACAACAGCAGCGCCAGCAGCAGTAGGCGTTACACGCAAGGATGCATCGGAGGAATCCCAGGCAGGAGAGGACTCGTCAGAATTGCCAGTGACATGGCCTGCAGGACTATTGGCATTCCTGGGGAAGGAGGAAATTGACACTGAGGGAGTTGGTGGGGTGGTTTGCGTGAGCTTGGTTACAAGAGGAAGGGATTTACTGGACAGTGGACTGCTTCCGCTGTCGCCCAAAGTTTTTTGAACTTGTCACTGACTTATTATGAATGCGCTGCAGGTGACGTATAAGGGAGGATGTTCCGAGGTGGTTAACGTCCTTACCCCTACTTATTACAGCTTGACAAAGGCAACACACGGCTTGACACCTGTTGTCCGCATTTCTGTTGAAATACTTCCACACCGAAGAGCTGATTTTTGGGGTATTTTCACCAGGCATGTCAATGGCCATATTCCTCCCACGGACAACAGGTGTCTCCCCGGGTGCCTGACTTAAACAAACCACCTCACCATCAGAATCCTCCTTGTCAATTTCCTCCCCATCGCCAGCAACACCCATATCCTCCTCATCCTGGTGTACTTCAACACTGACATCTTCAATCTGACTATCAGGAACTGGACTGCGGGTGCTCCTTCCAGCACTTGCAGGGGGCGTGCAAATGGTGGAAGGTGCATGCTCTTCACGTCCAGTGTTGGGAAAGTCAGGCATCGCAACCGACACAATTGGACTCTCCTTGTGGATTTGGGATTTCGAAGAACGCACAGTTCTTTGCTGTGCTTTTGCCAGCTTGAGTCGTTTCATTTTTCTAGCGAGAGGCTGAGTGCTTCCATCCTCATGTGAAGCTGAACCACTAGCCATGAACATAGGCCAGGGCCTCAGCCGTTCCTTGCCACTCCGTGTGGTAAATGGCATATTGGCAAGTTTACGCTTCTCCTCCGACAATTTTATTTTAGATTTTTGAGTCCTTTTTTTACTGATATTTGGTGTTTTGGATTTTACATGCTCTGTACTAAGACATTGGGCATCGGCCTTGGCAGACGACGTTGATGGCATTTCATCGTCTCGGCCATGACTAGTGGCAGCAGCTTCAGCACGAGGTGGAAGTCGATCTTGATCTTTCCCTATTTTTGGAACCTCAAAATTTTTGTTCTCCATATTTTAATAGGCACAACTAAAAGGCACCTCAGGTAAACAATGGAGATGGATGGATACTAGTATACTTATGGATGACGAGCGACTGCCGACACAGAGGTAGCTACAGCCGTGGACTACCGTACTGCGTCTGCTGCTAGTATAGACTGGATGATAATGAGATAAAATGAAAATATATATATAGCACTAGTACTGCAGCCGGACAGGTATATATTATGTAATGACGGACCTGCTGGACACTGTCAGCTCAGCACTGCAGACTCCTAAAGTAAGCTACTAGTATGTATCAAGAAGAAAGAAAAAAAAACCACGGGTAGGTGGTATACAATTATGGATGGACGAGCGACTGCCGACACAGAGGTAGCTACAGCCGTGGACTACCGTACTGTGTCTGCTGCTAATATAGACTGGATGATAATGAGATAAAATGAAAATATATATATATCACTCACTAGTACTGCAGCCGGACAGGTATATATTATGTAATGACGAACCTGCTGGACACTGTCAGCTCAGCACTGCAGACTCCTAAAGTAAGCTACTAGTATGTATTAAGAAGAAAGAAAAAAAAAAAGCACGGGTAGGTGGTATACAATTATGGATGGACGAGCGACTGCCGACACAGAGGTAGCTACAGCCGTGGACTACCGTACTGTGTCTGCTGCTAATATAGACTGGATGATAATGAGATAAAATGTAAATATATATATATCACTAGTACTGCAGCCGGACAGGTATATATTATGTAATGACGGACCTGCTGGACACTGTCAGCAGAATGCGTTTATAAAAACACCACACGATGAGTGTTTAACTTTTTCAGGCAGACAATCACAATATACTGGTGGTCAGCAGACAATCACAATATACTGGTGGTCAGTGGTCACTGGTCAGTCACACTGGCAGTGGCACTCTGGCAGCAAAAGTGTGCACTGTACTTATATGTACTCCTGCTATAACTGCTCCCCAGTCTCCCCCACAATTAAGCTGTATGAGCAGTGAGCACTCAGCACAGTCAGATAATGATATACAGTATTACATATGATGCAGCACACTGGGCTGAGCACAGATATGGTATGTGACTGTGTCACACTGTGTATCGTTTTTTTTCAGGCAGAGAATGGATTAATTAAACTGGTGGTCACTGGTCACACTATCAGCAAGTAGTACTCCTAAGCAGACAATCACAATATACTGGTGGTCAGTGTGGTCACTGGTCAGTCACACTGGCAGTGTGGCACTCTGGCAGCAAAAGTGTGTACTGTACTTAAAATATGTACTCCTGCTCTAACTGCTCCCCAGTCTCCCCCACAATTAAGCTGTGTGAGCAGTGAGCACTCAGCACAGTCAGATATACAGTCACACTATCAGCAAGTAGTAGTACTCCTAATATGCTCTCCAAAATTAGTAAATCAAGTGTCTCTAAGTTCTCTACTCTCTTCTCTAGTCTAAACGGAGAGGACGCCAGCCACGTCCTCTCCCTATCAATCTCAATGCACGTGTGAAAATGGCGGCGACGCGCGGCTCCTTATATAGAATCCGAGTCTCGCGATAGAATCCGAGCCTCACGAGAATCCGACAGCGGGATGATGACGTTCGGGCGCGCTCAGGTTAACCGAGCAAGGCGGGAGGATCCGAGCCTGCTCGGCCCCGTGTAAAAAAAGCTGACGTTCGGGCGGGTTCGGATTCCGAGGAACCGAACCCGCTCATCACTAATACATACCTCCCAACATGACCCTCTCCAGGAAGGACACAATGATCTGCTCCTGGACTACCCTCTGAATTTATGATTGCCAGCACCTGTGGTGAAACATCTTTCTTATCCAGTAACCTGTTCAACACAGGTGCCGGCAATCATACATTAAGAGGGAAGTCCAGGAGCAGAGCATTGTGTCCCTCCTGGAGAGGGTCATGTTTGGAGGTATGCATATAGTATTACCAGCAGGGGCGGAACTCGAAGGGGGCATATAGCTCCTTCATGTACCCCCCACCCTAATGTAAAAGCCCACAAAAGTGGTGCAAGTACCGCCCGCCAGCGCCGCACACTGCATGGTGCACCCGTGATCCGCCTTGCCGCTGCTTACATGAGTCCCACCATCCCAGGGCTGCTGGTAGACAGGAGTGTGGCTCCGCATTACAGGACAGTGACAGCTCGGGTGGGAGGAGTCTGCATGTGGGGCCTAGACCCTCCCCACTGATCCCGGCCCAGCAGCAGCAGAATCATCGCAGGGAGCCGTCAGTCACCCTAATGCACACAGCTCAGCCCAGCAGCCAATAGCAGAGAGATACCTGACAGCGGCGGGGGCGGGACCACACTGTGTCTCGCTGGCCCACGCTGTACGAGTCTGTGCTGCAGTCACAGAGGACAAGAGAAGAGGCTCAGCCACTGAGTACGGGACTGGCCCAACCCGCCGCTGAGGAGATGTTGCGCGGTGGCGGCAGGGAGTCTGGAGGACTCCCAATCCCAGATCATGTGTCTGCTCTCTTTTGCTCTTCCCATGCTGTGGCTGCTCTGCTCCCCTCCTCACCACTCTTTTCCACGCTTTCTCCATTCCTCCCCCCCCCACACTGCTCTTCCTGTCCTGTGCCCCCTCTGCCTGCTCTGCTCCTCACCTTCCTCCTGCTCTCTCTATGCCCTCCCTTTCCCCGCTCTCTCCATTCTTTATCCCCCCACTGCTCTGCTCTCAGAGTTCTGTGCCCCCTGCCTACTGTGCTTTCCCCCCACCTACTCTGTTCTCCCCCCTTTACCCCACTCTCTCTCCTCACCCTCCTTTCCCCTGCTCTCTCCGTCCCCACCCCACTTGTTCTGCACACCCCACTTTCCCCCACTCCCTCACCTCACCCCCCTTTAGCCTGCTCTCTCTATTCTCCCCCTGCCTGCTCTGCTCTCCCCCTTTTCCCTGTCCCTCTCCTCATCCCCCCTCTTTCCCTCTCCCACTCACTCACCTCATCCCCCCCTTTCCCCACTCTCTCTTTTCACCCCCCCCCCTACACTGCTTTCTCCATTCCCCCGCCTGCTCTGCTCCCCCCCTTTTCCCCACTCTCACCTCACCCGACCTTCTGCTCTCTCCATTCTTTGCCCCCTCCCTGCCTGCTCTGCATTCCCAGTCCTGTACCCCCCCACCCCCCCGCCTGCACTGCTCTCCCACTTCTCTGCCTTTCCCCCACTCTGTGCTCTAGGCATGAGCAGCTCCAGGGCCCATCATCGGCACTACATCCAGACGGCATGGTGGACCACGAGCAGCTGCTCCAGAGAACCCGTTTGGCGGAAGATGCAGAGAGACAAAAGTGTTGAGTATTTACGCTAATTACTCAAGAGGTCTGATATGTGAATTAATGATACCAAACTTACACAGGTTATTTTTATATATTATTATGAAGAAGTGTATATAATACTACAACCGTTTGCTCCTTTCACATAAATGTTGTATAAAAACTGTTAAAAGAGGTGAATTTATCCCACTTATCAACATTGCTAAAAATGCATTGCCAAATATCTCCTGAGAGTCACTGGATAATGGAAAGTCAGTACAGTCTCCACACACACTCCCTGTCCTGTCTGATCCTGCTGGGAAGAATCAACTCCTGCCCTCACTGTCAGTGTCTGTCCGCCAGGCTCTTAAGCCGTCCATTGATTTTATTAACGACCTCGCCGTTCACCCCCTACCCCCTTTTCTCCCCAATAAACACTCGGACAACTGAATTGCGATTTAAAAGGTCACAGACAAATTTATTGATCGAATTAGAATTGGTACTCTATAAGTGGGTGGCGAGAAAGCAGTGCGTACCCCCGGCTACAGCCTACATATTAATTCCTCTAAATTAAACAACGGGGCGGAACCTAAGTCCCGCCCTTGCGCAAGTTAGCTGAGCGGTACCACTTCCCACCATTGGCATAGCACCGGTCCACCCTTAAGATGACGACCGTGTCGGCCCTTGAGGCCACGACAAACTCGCCGAGTATCTGGGGGAAGTGCCGGCCAACCGACGTTGCGCTACTACAGACTGCCGAGGAGCACTGCTTGCCGCGCCTGCTGGACCTCTTTTGCCAGACCATAATTAAAGACCGAACTGGCCTGACGGTGCCTCCACCGGACGAAACTTAATTTCAAATTCCTGTTACCTCACCTTCGCCCTGGTGATAATGAAAACTCTGGACTGGCCTACCGGTGCCACCACCGAAAATAACAAACAATTCAATTCCTAATTACCAGGGCCAATTGCCCTACCAACTGGGCGGGAGGGTGGGTGCCTTCTTGGATCCTTGATCAGCCTGAAAGAGGGAGCCTGCCTGGCATTCCTGGTCTTTTGTACCTCCCAGGTAACTCTCCTCCCCTTTTTCCTATAGGATGCTGCTATGCTACCTGCTCTATCCCCCCCCCCTCCCCCTCCCCTCCCCCTTTCTCCTATTCCCTGCCCCAGGCTCCTTCTTTTAAAAAACCCAGGACGCTTATTTATTCTCAGGCCTATTCGTCCCTCGAATTCTTTAAGCCGTCCATTGATTTTATTAACGACCTCGCCGTTCACCCCCTACCCCCTTTTCTCCCCAATAAACACTCAGACAACTGAATTGCGATTTAAAAGGTCACAGCCAAATTTATTGATCGAATTAGAATTGGTACTCTATAAGTGGGTGGCGAGAAAGCAGTGCGTACCGCCGGCTACAGCCTACATATTAATTCCTCTAAATTAAACAACGGGGCGGAACCTAAGTCCCGCCCTTGCGCAAGTTAGCTGAGCGGTACCACTTCCCACCATTGGCATAGCACCGGTCCACCCTTAAGATGACGACCGTGTCGGCCCTTGAGGCCACGACAAACTCGCCGAGTATCTGGGGGAAGTGCCGGCCAACCGACGTTGCGCTACTACAGACTGCCGAGGAGCACTGCTTGCCGCCATAGCCAGGTTCCTAGTAGTGATGAGCGGATTCGGTTTTACTCGGTTTTACTCGGTTTTACTCGGTTCTCAAAACGGCATCTTATTGGCTCACGGATGTCACGTGTTTTGGATAGCCAATAAGATGCCGTTTTGAGAACCGAGTAAAACCGAGTAAAACCGAGTAAAACCGAGTAAAACCGAACCTCGCTCATCACTAGTTCCTAGAACCCAGGCCCGCCACCCGCTGCTACCTCCTGCCCAAGAATAAAGCTAAACCCTTCTCTGTCAGGTGTACCCCGTCTTGCCTGAACAGCCCTTCCTCTCCGTACCTCAACAACGGGTGCCTGGCGATCGTATCGCCTTCTCCCGTTAAGAGACGGGCTCCCGCCTTGTTCACCTTTCTTCTGACCCTTTGTAACCCCGGGCCCCCCCTGTGCCCTTGGGACTATATCGGACCATGTGATCCGTGTATTAGGCCACCGGCCCTTCAGCCATTGTATGTCGGCTTGAATTGCCGTAATCAGCTCGCTCCCCTTGCTTTTTCCTAGATCGTTGCCCCCTAGGCCTTTTGCTCTCCTGAAAAGTAGAATTACACATAATCGTTACTCCCTGTTGTATGCGGACCTATGGTGCGAACTTTCGCGCGACCCATATGAAGGTGAAAACCACAAAACCTCTTTTTGTTTGAGGGCAAAATTGGAAAAAGTCCTTCATTCCCCCATTTATGGCGGGCAGCTTAAGGCCTTGGGTTTCGCGAAAGACGCCGCGCTGCCTTCTAGTCTTGCTTTTCCGCGCGTAAGTCTACCTTGTACGCTCCTGATTTCCACCTGCCCAGCTTTTTGATCTCAGCCGCTGGCAACCCCTCGGCCTCTGCACGAGTTGCCGCTCCTATCCTAAAGGAATGGGTACCGTACTGCTCCACGGGAAGCTGCAAGGCCCGCAGGCCTTTCTTGAATATGCTTTGGAACTGCAATTTAGTCAGGGGGGGGGGGGGCTCCGCTATCATGCACTAGCCACTGCGGCCAGGGCCCTTGCGGGCGTTTCCGCTCGTAATCACTTGCTAGCGTCACTGTTAATTCCCAGGCGCCTGTCGCTTGCCTGGAGAACCGCGGGTATTCCTGGCATATTTTTTGCCTGCTGTCGCCCCCTGCAACTTTGAGTTACCTGCGACCTTGCGAACCCGAGAAGTTGTCTTCATTTACCACTCATTTTAAATGCATATAACGCTGGCTTGCTAATCCCTGCTGAGTCCCCACCTGAAGTATCCTTCCCTAATCCCCAATGGGTTGATCCCCCCCTTATCCGAAATCGGTACTCACGGCATATTGGTAAAGAGATGTTACACTATGTATTTTTGGTATGGTTCAATCCAGTTAGGTATACTCCTCATATAGCGCACTATGATCTATACCTAGCGACTGTCGTATGAATTAAGACACCCGAGAGCGCATATAAACTCCACAAAGAATGCTCTTAACTGGATTGAACCCATGACGTCAGTGCTGTGAGGCCGTAATGCTAACCCTTGCCCCATAACTGGTGCGTTTACGCTGAATTGTTATTCACGCCTTGCGCCAGACTATAGTTATCCTATGTGGTTATCCCGTATACCGCTAAGGCACCTGCATCATTGACCCCTACTTTGTGCCGCGACAAGGTTCTATTCAGCCCTTAAATACTCCGCTTTGCGCCTTTTCCCTTTTGCTTTCCTTCTCCTTCTGTCCTGTCTACCTTATTATGATACCATAAGTGACCGTTATATTGCGCGTTCACTAAAGTAGCTTTGATGGTTATTTACTGTGATCGCTACCGCTACTTGCTTTGCCTTGCATTTTGTCTGACAGTCTGGTTATAGAACGACTTATTTGCCCTAAGCGATTATCCTTATATCACGAACCATGTAATACCAGGGGATTAAACCATGCGTTTAGGACAGCGGTAGTTGCCCTGTGTAGTGCTGGGCTGTACTGCGCTACGAGAGCTGTGGTGCTTATTGTTAAACATTCCGGGGGACCTCCCTTACCCTGACCTGTTTTTTTTTTTTTTTTTTTTGCTTTTGTTACCACATCGCAATGTTCTGTGTATCCAGCATTGCTCTAATGTATGCCCTATGCAAGGCCTTGCCAATCGCCTGTGGCGCCTTCCCAATAAATGTAATACCAATAATAATCATGCTAAGGCCACGGGTAATACAGAAAAAAACGGCTAATATGAAAGTTATGGTGTGTCACTGCCCCCCTGCTCCCTTATTTATACATATTGCTATTATACCTCCTAGACTGCCACCTAAATTCGTCCAGCCTGCGAAGCTGATCTGCATTATACTGCCCGCTATATACCTCCTACAATACAGTAAGACATGGTCACGGCAATGTGATGACTGTTCTGCCTTATATTGTATCATTTATCGCTATTCCCCTCTATAGTCTGATATATACCCCCGGCCTATCGTTCTGGTATTGCACTTTTATTAACCCGCTAGTGTACCTAGCATGCTAAAATATGCTCCCGCAGCAATGCCGCCACTAATCATTATGCTGTATATTATATCACCAGTACGTTCCATATACTGCATTATACACACGTGGCAATGACATTACTGATTTGTTACATCACTTCTATACCCACTGGATATCACCAATTTGCCCTATACACCACCATATACGTTTATGGCGTTATCTCGTATCTCGCTATCCTTGCCTCATACCTGTTAGCCCGTGTGTAATACCCTCCCCCGGCACCGACATCGGTGATACTACTGATTTGTACTATATTGTGTTTTACCTCCTGGAACTCCTGACAGAACATTGGCCCTCATTCCGAGTTGTTCGCTCTGTGTTTTTCATCGCATCGCAGTGAGAATCCGCTTAGTGCGCATGCGCAATGTTCGCACTGCGACTGCGCCAAGTAACTTTACTATGAAGAAAGTAAGTTTACTCACGGCTTTTTCATCGCTCCGACGATCGCATTGTGATTGACAGGAAATGGGTGTTACTGGGCGGAAACACGGCGTTTTAGGGGCGTGTGGCTGAAAACGCTACCGTTTCCGGAAAAAACGCAGGAGTGGCCGGAGAAACGGTGGGAGTGCCTGGGCGAACGCTGGGTGTGTTTGTGACGTCAGCCAGGAACGAAAAGCACTGAACTGATCGCACAGGCAGAGTAAGTCTGAAGCTACTCTAAAACTGCTAAGTCGTTTGTGATCGCAATATTGCGAATACATCAGTCGCACATTTAAGAAGCTAAGATTCACTCCCAGTAGGCGGCGGCTTAGCGTGTGTAACTCTGCTACATTCGCCTTGCGAGCGAACAACTCGGAATGAGGGCCATTACTCCTTAGTCAGTCTCCTGCCTCTCCCTCTCTTTGTTTTAGGATCTTACAGCATTGGAATACAATACATATTCTAATCAAGGTGATTACATCAGTCAGAGAGCCACCATGTCTGGTCAGCTCACTTTTGGACAATAGGGAGTGAACAACATAGACAATGGTACCTTATATGACTCACCCTCTGAGGTCCTCTGTGGGGTATGAAAACAATAGGAAACTAGGTCTAACATAAATACATTATCTAAAGGGTAACAGATAACCTAACACAATTGCATATATTATAACCAAATAAACTGCATATTCCTAATATAACAGATGAAACATAACTGTACCCTTGTAACAATAACATCATACAATATAATACAATATTGCCTAGTATATAGCCAAATACAGATCAGCAATTAGTGTAGTCCATGTGTAGGATCAGGGCTAGGAAAGTAACCACGTGTCTTTACCACTGTGCGACACGACGCGCTGGCTGTGTCATCACATGTCGTCACATATATATACCCTATCATACCTTATACGCTGCAGTGTATCCTGACTCAGCAATGTAACCCCTGACCCATACTACATTGCCCCTTATGACCCTATTACCCACTATACGCCGCCGTGACCCCCTCCCTGTGTAGATGTGCCATGTGTTTGTCATTAAAAACAAACTCCCAGGCTGGAGTGATTATCTTAAGCTTCCACATATATTTTCTTCGCAGGTGACTGGAGAGCGTGTAGCAAAGTTCTTGCCATAACGTCGCGACTATACCAGTGGACAGTGCTGGACTTTTCACTCATTATGCTCATTATAAGAAAGCATTGAGGCCTGCTTACCCGATAGGCGCTTTAACCAAGTAAGCCACAGCGCAGAAGCAATACAATGAAAGAAATTAAATGAATAAATTATTAGAAAGGGTTCGCCCCTTGCGGGTAATGGGCTGGCGAGAAGGTACGACTGGGTCTGAGTTAATGCGGGAAGCCGGAACTGGCTGTTTCTGAATTGCTAAAATTGATAAAGCCTATTCTTTTCCTTATAACATTCACTATATATTTGCAAGAGACTCAGTACGCAATTGGCGTACGGAGTACCGTAATAGTACGCACTTAGCGTAGGCAGCCGCTAGACCGTGAGCGCAACGCACAAGCGACGCGTACGCTCGCGGGTTTACGTTTGGTATCGAGCACGCTATAGGCGGCCGACTACCGTATTGCTACGTTATTAGCGTAGCGGACGCTGTGCCCACGAGAAGAACACGAGCGGCGCAGACGCTCACAGAATGACACACAGTAAACCTTGTTTGCAACACACTGAAAGGATATGCTTATACCGTAAACCTTAGTACTGTGATACTGTAATGATATAATGCTTATAGACCTTGATACTATAAAAGCTGTTTGAGCTAGATGAATCGCTAGAGTCTGTATATGAAGCGCTGCAGCTGGATGAAGCTTTTTGCTCACCTGGTCCTGAAGACGAGGGTGCCTAACTGACCTTCTTCGCAGTCCCCGTCTGTCCCTCGTCGAGCGGCACTCCGTCCGCTACTTGATCCGACGATACCCCCTCGGCCGGTTGGTTGCGTCCTTCGCTGACTGGGACCTGCAATCTTGCAGAGGGAACATGTAAAGTATCCAGCGCTTGCGCCTGGGGCTGCTCTGCGGGGGGCTGCTGTTGCTGATGGGTGGGGTGGGCAGCGATGGCCAGTAGTTCACCCATAGCGAGTAATGGGCTGGGGGGAAGTGCTGCCCTGCCTGCCACCAGGGGGGGGTAAGCGCTGCCAGCTGTAGCCCCTAACCCAATTGCGGAGCTTCTGCATCCGCTGGCTGCGCAACTGCAGCCTGAGGTGCCTGTGTGTGAGGGGGGTGGACGCTGCGGGTAAGCTGCGGGGGAAACTCCTGCCTACGTTGCGCCGTGCTAGGTGGCGTAGGGAACTTATGTGCGGGCTCCGGCGGGGGAACCAGTCCCGCCGGAGCTGGGGTCTGCGGCTGCCGCTGGCCGGCGCCAGGCGTGACGCGATCGCCCGGCGCCGGGGGGGCGAGGGATGCTGCTGACGCTGGCCGGCGCTGAGCGTGACGCGATCGCTCGGCGCCGGGAGGGGAGGTGGTGCGGCGTGCTGTGGGCTAGTGCACCGGAGCCTGGCTCAGGCCCAACGCACGCTAGCCCAGTGTGGAGGGGGGAACCCGGCACTGGTCCCGCCGACCGGAGCCCGTGCGGGGGGGGCCAAGCCGCGCGCTGGCTTGGACGGCTCGCAGTTCGCTTGAATGAGCCGCTGGGGGGGGAGCAAGCCTCTTGGGCCTGGGCATGGTGGGGATGAGCCGCAGCCAGTACTGAAGCTGCAGTTATGGGGATGCTGGGCCGGCCTGTGGTGGAGGGCGCTGAACTTGAGAGGGGGGGGGAACAGGGCCGCAGGGTGGCTAATCCCAATGGTGCCGGAGAGGGAGATTATAGGTAAAATACTTAATCCTTCCTTGAATCCTGGAGTGCCTTCTTGGATCCTTGATCAGCCTGAAAGAGGGAGCCTGCCTGGCATTCTTGGTCTTTTGTACCTCCCAGGTAACTCTCCTCCCCTTTTTCCTATAGGATGCTGCTATGCTACCTGCTCTATCCCCCCCCCCCCCCCTCCCCCTCCCCTCCCCCTTTCTCCCTTTCCCTGCCCCAGGCTCCTTCTTTTAAAAAACCCAGGACGCTTATTTATTCTCAGGCCTATTCGTCCCTCGAATTTTTTTGTATTACAGGTGAGGCCAGGGCGGCTACTAGTGGTGGGGAAGGCAAGGGAGAAAGAGGTGAGATGCAGGCTGAAAGAGAAAGGGGGGAAGGGAAGAGGTGGCAGACTGAGAGATAGAGTGAAGGGTGAGGCTGAGAGGCACAGAGTGAGAGGGAGGGTATGCTAAGAGGCACAGAGTGAAGGGGGGCAGGCTGAGAGGCACAGAGTGAGAGGGAGGGTATGCTAAGAGGCACAGAGTGAAGGGGGGGCAGGCTAAGAGGCACACAGTGAAGGGGGCCAGGCTAGGAGGCACACAGTGAAGGGGGAGGGCAGGCTAAGAGGCACACATTGAAGGGGGAGGGCAGGCTAAGAGACACAGAGTGAAGGATGATAGGCTGAGAGGCACAGAGTAAGGGGGAGGGCAGGCTGAGAGACACAGAGCAAAGGGTGGTAGGCTGAGAGGCACACAGTGAAGGGGGAGGGCAGGCTGAGAGACACAGAGCGAAGGGTGGTAGGCTGAGAGGCACAGAGTAAGGGGGAGGGCAGGCTGAGAGACACAGAGCGAAGGGTGGTAGGCTGAGAGGCACAGAGTAAGGGGGAGGGGCAGGCTGAGAGGCACAGAGTGAAGGGTGGTAGGCTGAGAGGCACAGAGTGAAGGGTGGTAGGCTGAGAGGCACAGAGTGAGGGGGAGGGCAGGCTGAGAGGCACAGAGTGAAGGGTGGCAGGCTAAGAGACACAGAGTGAAGGGTGGTAGGCTGAGAGGCACAGAATGAGGGGGAGGGCAGGCTGAGAGGCACAGAGTGAAGGGTGGCAGGCTAAGAGACACAGAGTGAAGGGTGAGGCTGAGAGGCACAGAGTGAGGGTGAGGGTAGACAGAGAGACGCAGGCGGGAGATGATGGTGTAACTGAGAGATGTAGACGGAAGATGATGGCGTGGCAGAGGGGTGGTATTTAGGTTGCCGGCTGTTGGGATCCCGGCGCACCGTATACCGGCACCGGAATCCCGACACCCGGCATACCGACGCCTCCCTGTAGGGAGAATAGATAGTGTAGCGAGCACAGCGAGCCCGCAAGGGTCTCATTTGCGCTCACCCAGCTGTCGGTATGCCGGTGGTCGGGATTCTGGTGCCGGTATGCTAGCCGCTGGGAGCCCGGCTGCCGGCATACCATACTACATCCTGGCAGAGAGACGCAGGCAGGAGCTGATGGTGTAACTGAGAGACACAGATAGAGTGGCTGAGAGACATGACTCACACAGGGGAAAGGGGGTATATCACTCACACAGGGGAAAGGGGGTATATCACTCACACAGGGGAAAGGGGGTATATCACTCACACAGGGGAAAGGGGGTATATCACTCACACAGGGGAAAGGGGGTGTATCACTCACACAGGGGAAAGGGGGTATATCACTCACACAGGGGAAAGGGGGTGTATCACTCACACAGGGGAAAGGGGGTGTATCACTCACACAGGGGAAAGGGGGTGTATCACTCACACAGGGGAAAGGGGGTGTATCACTCACACAGGGGAAAGGGGGTATATCACTCACACAGGGGAAAGGGGGTATATCACTCACACAGGGGAAAGGGGGTATATCACTCACACAGGGGAAAGGGGGTATATCACTCACACAGGGGAAAGGGGGTGTATCACTCACACAGGGGAAAGGGGGTGTATCACTCACACAGGGGAAAGGGGGTATCAGTGGCGGAACTAGAGAATGGTGGGCCCAGGTGCAACAATATGCATTGGGCCCCCTCCCATATTAAAAACAGGGAAATGGCGTCGCCCAAAATACAGTGTTTTATCTCACTAACAAGGGGTGTCGCCACACAGTAGTACTCCCAAATCACAGTAGAGAGCTTTACACACAGTGCGCCACACAGTAGAGAAGCTTATACACAGTACACCACACAGTAGAGCGCCTTATACACGTTGCACCACACAGTAGAGCGCCTTATACACGTTGCGACACACAGTAAAGAGCCTTATACAGGGTACACCACACAGTAGAGAGCCTTATACAGGGTACACCACACAGTAAAGAGCCTTAAACAGGGTACACCACACAGTAGAGAGCCTTATACAGGGTACGCAACACACTAGAGAGCCTTATACAGGGTACACCACACAGTAGAGAGCCTTACACAGGGTGCGCCACACAGTAGAGAGCCTTATACAGGGTGCGCCACACAGTAGAGAGCCTTATACAGGGTACGCCACACACTAGAGAGCCTTATACAGGGTACACCACACAGTAGAGAGCCTTATACAGGGTACGCAACACACTAGAGAGCCTTATACAGGGTACACCACACAGTAGAGAGCCTTACACAGGGTGCGCCACACAGTAGAGAGCCTTATACAGGGTGCGCAACACACTAGAGAGCGTTACACAGGGTACGCCACACAGTAGAGATCCTTACACAGGGTGCGCCACACAGTAGAGATCCTTATACAGGGTGCGCCACACAGTAGAGATCCTTATACAGGGTGCGCCACACAGTAGAGAGCCTTATACAGGGTACACCACACAGCACAGAGCCTTATACAGGGTACGCAACACACTAGAGAGCCTTACACAGGGTGCGCCACACAGTAGAGAGCCTTATACAGGGTACACCACACAGCAGAGAGCCTTATACAGGGTACGCAACACACTAGAGAGCCTTATACAGGGTACACCACACAGTAAAGAGCATTACACAGGGTGCGCCACACAGTAGAGAGCCTTATACAGGGTGCGCAACACAGTAGAGAGCCTTATACAGGGTGTGCCACACAGTAGAGATCCTTACACAGGGTGCGCCACACAGTAGAGAGCCTTATACAGGGTGCGCCACACAGTAGAGAGCCTTATACAGGGTACGCCACACACTAGAGAGCCTTATACAGGGTACACCACACAGTAGAGAGCCTTATACAGGGTACGCAACACACTAGAGAGCCTTATACAGGGTACACCACACAGTAGAGAGCCTTACACAGGGTGCGCCACACAGTAGAGAACCTTATACAGGGTGCGCAACACAGTAGAGAGCCTTATACAGGGTACACCACACAGTAGAGAGCCTTATACAGGGTGCGCAACACACTAGAGAGCGTTATACAGGGTACGCCACACAGTAGAGAGCCTTATACAGGGTACGCCACACAGTAGAGAGCCTTATACAGGGTACACCACACAGTAGAGAGCCTTATACAGGGTACACCACACAGTAGAGAGCCTTATACAGGGTACGCAACACACTAGAGAGCGTTACACAGGGTACGCCACACAGTAGGGAGCCTTACACAGGGTGCACCACACAGTAGAGAGCCTTATACAGGGTACGCAACACACTAGAGAGCATTACACAGGGTACGCCACACAGTAGGGAGCCTTACACATGGTACGCCACACAGTAGAGATCCTTACACAGGGTGCGCCACACAGTAGAGATCCTTATACAGGGTGCGCCACACAGTAGAGAGGCTTATACATGTTACAACACATAGGGGGGTATTCAATTATTGACGGATTTTTCATCCAGTCTAAAAATCGTCAATTATTGGTCATTTTTAGGGCGAATGACATTCCCCCTATTCAATGCATGTGCAGGATTTTTCAACTGGTCAAAAAATCCAGCACTAACGAAAATCACGTGGATCTGTGAATTTTCTGGTGAGCCATGTGTTTTGACGAATTTGCAGGCATTTTTGCCCATTTCTCTGACGTCCTAGTGGATGCTGGGAACTCCGTAAGGACCATGGGGAATAGCGGCTCCGCAGGAGACTGGGCACATCTAAAGAAAGCTTTAGGATCACCTGGTGTGCACTGGCTCCTCCCCCTATGACCCTCCTCCAAGCCTCAGTTAGATTTCTGTGCCCGACGAGAAGGGTGCACACTAGGGGCTCTCCTGAGCTCTCTGTGAAAGTTTTAGTTTAGGTTTATTATTTTCAGTGAGACCTGCTGGCAACAGGCTCACTGCATCGAGGGACTAAGGGGAGAAGAAGCGAACTCACCTGCGTGCAGAGTGGATTGGGCTTCTTAGGCTACTGGACATTAGCTCCAGAGGGACGATCACAGGTTCAGCCTGGATGGGTCACCGGAGCCGCGCCGCCGTCCCCCTTACAGAGCCAGAAGAGCGAAGAGGTCCGGAAAAATCGGCGGCAGAAGACGATCCTGTCTTCAGATAAGGTAGCGCACAGCACCGCAGCTGTGCGCCATTGCTCTCAGCACACTTCACACTCCGGTCACTGAGGGTGCAGGGCGCTGGGGGGGGCAGCGCCCTGAGACGCAATAAATCGATATAAAAACCTTATATGGCTAAAATAAATGCATCACATATAACTCCTGGGCTATATGGATGCATTTAACCCCTGCCAAAACATACAGAAAAAGGATGATAAGGACGCCGAGAAAGGGGCGGAGCCTATCTCCTCAGCACACTGGCGCCATTTTCCCTCACAGCTCAGTTGGAGGGAAGCTCCCTGGCTCTCCCCTGCAGTCACTACACTACAGAAAAGGGTTAAAAAAAAGAGAGGGGGGCACAAATTAGGCGCAGTATATAACAATACAGCAGCTATAAGGGGAAAAACACTTATATAAGGTTATCCCTATATATATATAGCGCTCTGGTGTGTGCTGGCAAACTCTCCCTCTGTCTCCCCAAAGGGCTAGTGGGGTCCTGTCCTCTATCAGAGCATTCCCTGTGTGTGTGCTGTGTGTCGGTACATTGGTGTCGACATGTATGAGGAGAAAAATGATGAGGAGACGGAGTAGAGTGTCTGAAATAGTGTTGTCACCCCCTAGGGGGTCGACACCTGAGTGGATGTACTGTTGAAATTGCGTGACAGTGTCAGCTTTGTAGAAAAGACAGTGGTTGACATGAGACAGCCGGCTACTCAGCTTGTGCATGTCCAGACGTCTCATACAGGGGCCCTAAAGCGCCCGTTACCTCAGATACAGACGCCGACAAGGGTACTGACTCCTGTGTCGACGGTGAAGAGACAACCGTGATTTCCAATAGGGCCACACATTGCATGATTGAGGCAATGGGAAAAGTTTACACTTTTCTGATAATATGAATACCACCAAAAAAAAAAAAAAAAAGGGGTAAAAAAAAAGGGGTATTATGTTTGGTGAGGAAAAACTTCCTGTAGTTTTCCTGAATCTGAGAAATAAAATTAGGTGTGTGATGATGCGTGGGTTTCCCCCCGATAACAATTGATAATTTCAAAAAAGTTATGGGCAGTATACCCTTTCCCGCCAGAGGTTAGGGTGCGTTGGGAAACACCCCCTAGGGTGGATAAAGCGCTCACACGCTTGTAAAAACAAGGGCTCTACCCTCTCCTGAGATGGCCGCCCTTAAGGATCCTGCTGATAGAAAGCAGGAGCGTATCCTAAAATGTATTTACACACATACTGGTGTTATACTGCGACCAGCAATCGCCTCAGCCTGGATGTGCAGTGCTGGGTTGGCGTGGTCGGATTCCCTGACTGGAAATATGATATCCTAGATAAGGACAGTATATTATTGCCTATAGAGCAATTAAAAGATGCATTTCTATATATGCATAATGCACAGCGGAATATTTGCCGACTGGCATCAAGTATAAGTGCGTTGTCCAATTATTCCAGTAAAGTGGTCAGGTGATGCGGATTCCAAACGGCATTTGGAAGTATTGCCTTAAAAGAGGGGCTGTACCCCAGGTCGCCTCTCAAAATAAGACGCCGTATTATCAGGCGCAGTCCTGGTTGGCAGGCGGGCAAAAGGGTTCCTCTTTTCTGCTCGTGACAGAGGGAGAGGAAAATGGCTGCAGAGATCAGCCAGTTCCAAGGAACAGAAACCCTTTTCCGCCTATGCCAAGCCCTCAGTATGACGCTAGGGCTTTACAAGTTCAGGCACGGTGGGGTCCCGTTCTCAATGAATTTCAGTGCGCAGTGGGCTCACTCGCAAGTAGACCCCTGGATCCTTCAGATAATATTTCAGGGGTACAAATTGGAATTCGAGACGTATTCCCCTCGCCGTTTCCAAAAAGTCTGTTTTACCGACGTCTCCCGCTGACAGGGAGGCAGTTTTGGAAGCCATTCACAAGCTGTATTCCCAGCAGGTGATAATCAAGGTACCCCTCCTGCAACAGGGAACGGGGTATTATTCCACACTATTGTGGTACCGAAGCCAGATGGCTCGGTGAGACCGATTTTAAACTCTAAAATCTAAAATCTTTGAACACTTGCATACAAAGGTTCAAATTAAAAATTGAGTCACTCAGAGCAGTGATTGCAAACCTGGAAGAAGGGGACTACATGATGTCTCGGGACATCAAGGATGCTTACCTTCATGTCAAAATTTACCCTTCTCACCAAGGGTATTTCAGGTTATGGTACAGAACTGTATCAGTTCGGACGCTGCCGTAGGGATGGTCCACGGCACCCCGGGTCTTTACTGAAGTAATGACCGAAATGATGATATTCCTTCGAAGGAAGGGAATTTTAGTTATCCTTTACTTGGACGATTCCCTGATAAGGGTAAGATCCAGGGAACAGTTGGAGATCGGTGTAGCACTATATCAGGTAGTGTTGTGGCAGCACGATTGGATTTTCAATATTCCAAATTCGCAGCTGGTTCCGACGACTTGTCTTCTGTTCCTAGGGATGATTCTGGACATAGTCCAGAAAGAAGGTGCTTCTCCCGGAGGAGAAAGCCAGGGAGTTATCCGAGCTAGTCAGGAACCTCCTAAAACCGAACCAAGTCCCAGTGCATCAATGCACAAGGGTTCTGGGTAAAAATGGTGGCTTCCTACGAAGCAATCCCATTCGGCAGATTCCACGCACAGTGGAACCTACTGGACAAATGGTCCGGGTCGCATCTTCAGATGCTTCAGCGGATAACCCTGTCACCAGGGACAAGGGTATCCCTCCTGTGGTGGTTGCAGAGTGCTCATCTTCTAGAGGGCCGCAGATTCGGCTTTCGGGACTGGGTCCTGGTGGCCACGGATGCCAGCCTGCGAGGCTGGGGAGCAGTCACACAGGGAAGGAATTTCCAGGGCTTATGGTCAAGCCTGGAGACATCTCTTCTTATAAACATTCTGGAACTAAGGGCCATTTACAATGCCCTAAGTCAAGCGAAACCCCTGCTTCAGGGTCAGGCGGTATTGATCCAATCGGACAACATCACGTCAGTCGCCCACGTAAACAGACAGGGCGGCACGAGAAGCAGGAGGGCAATGGCAGAGGCTGCAAGGATTTTCGCTGGGGGGGAAATCATGTGATAGCACTGTCAGCAGTGTTCATTCCGGGAGTGGACAACTGGGAAGCAGACTTCCTCAGCAGACACGACCTTCACCCGGGAGAGTGGAGACTTCACTCAGAAGTCTTCCACCTGATTGTAAACCGTTGGGAAAAACCAAAGGTGGACATAATGGCGTCCCGTCTAAACAAAAAACTAGACAGATATTGCGCCAGGTCAAGGGACCCTCAGGCAATAGCGGTGGACGCTCTGGTAACGCCGTGGGTGTACCAGTCAGTGTATGTGTTCCCTCCTCTGCCTCTCATACCAAAAGTACTGAGAATCATAAGAAGGAGAGGAGTAAGAACTATACTCGTGGTTCCGGATTGACCAAGAAGGACTTGGTATCTGGAATTTCAAGAGATGCTCACGGACGAACCGTGGCCTCTATCTCTAAGAAAGGACCTGCTCCAGCAGGGGCCTTGTCTGTTCCAAGACTTACCGCGGCTGCGTTGGACGGCATGGCGGTTGAACGCCGGATCCTGAAGGAAAAAGGCATTCCGGATGAAGTCATCCCTACCCTGGTCAAGGCCAGGAAGGACGTAACCGCAAAACATTATCACCGCATTTGGCGAAAATTTGTTGCGTGGGGTGAGGCCAAGAAGGCCCCTACAGAGGAATTTCAACTGGGTCGTTTCCTCCATTTCCTGCAAACAGGACTGTCTATGGGCCAAAAATTGGGGTCCATTAAGGTTCAAATTTCGGCCCTGTCGATTTTCTTCCAAAAAAGAACTGGCTTCAGTGCCTGAAGTTCAGACATTTGTAAAAGGGGTACGGCATATACAGCCTCCTTTTGTGCCCCCAGTGGCACCTTCGGATCTCAATGTTGTGTTGAGTTTCCTAAAGTCACATTGGTTTGAACCACTCACCACTGTGGACTTAAAATATCTCACATGAAAGTGACGAGTTAGCCCTGGCTTCAGCCAGGCGTGTGTCAGAATTGGCGGCTTTATCATATAAAAGCCCTTACTTAATATTTCATTCTGACAGGGCAGAATTGAGGACTTGTCCTCAATTTCTACCTAAGGTGTTTTCTGCATTTCACAGGAACAACCTATTGTGGTACCTGCGGCTACTAAGGACTTGGAGGATTCCAAGTTGCTTGACGTGGTCAGGGCCCTGAAAATATATGTTTCCAGGACGGCTGGAGTCAGAAAATCTGACTCGCTGTTTATCCTGTATGCACCCAACAAGCTGGGTGCTCCTGCTTCTAAGCAGACGATTGCTCGTTGGATTTGTAGTACAATTCAGCTTGCACATTCTGTGGCAGGCCTGCCACAGCCAAAAAAAAAAAAAAAAATCTGTAAATGCCCACTCCACAAGGAAGGTGGGATCATCTTGGGCAGCTGCCCGAGGGGTCTCGGCTTTACAACTTTGCCGAGCAGTTACTTGGTCAGGAGCAAATACGTTTGTAAAATTCTACAAATTTGATACCCTGGCTGAGGAGGACCTGGAGTTCTCTCATTCGGTGCTGCAGAGTCATCCGCACTCTCCCGCCCGTTTGGGAGCTTTGGTATAATCCCCATGGTCCTTACGGAGTTCCCAGCATCCACTAGGACGTCAGAGAAAATAAGAATTTACTTACCGATAATTCTATTTCTCGTAGTCCGTAGTGGATGCTGGGCGCCCATCCCAAGTGCGGATTGTCTGCAATACTGGTACATAATTGTTGTTACCAAAAAATTCGGGTTATTGTTGTAGTGAGCCATCTTTTCTAGAGGCTCCTCTATTATCATGCTGTTAACTGGGTTCAGATCACAAGTTGTACAGTGTGATTGGTGTGGCTGGTATGAGTCTTACCCGGGATTCAAAATCCTTCCTTATTGTGTACGCTCGTCCGGGCACAGTATCCTAACTGAGGCTTGGAGGAGGGTCATAGGGGGAGGAGCCAGTGCACACCAGGTGATCCTAAAGCTTTCTTTAGATGTGCCCAGTCTCCTGCGGAGCCGCTATTCCCCATGGTCCTTACGGAGTTCCCAGCATCCACTACGGACTACGAGAAATAGAATTATCGGTAAGTAAATTCTTATTTTTTTGAGTCTGTTTTCTCCCATGCCTATTCGACAAAAAAAGTGAAAAGTCGTGGGCGAAAAGGGATTAAAAAATGGGCGAAAAACCCGCAATTAAATACCCATGGTCGAATTATACAATTTTTTCGCTAGCCGAAATTGAATACCCCACATAATAGAGAAGCTTATACACGTTACGCCACACAGTACAGAGGCTTATACACATTACGCCACACAGTAGAGAGGTTTATACACTTTTACGCCACACAGTAGAGAGGTTTATACACGTTACGCCACACAGTAGAGGCTTATACACGTTGCGCTACACAGTAGAGAAGCTTATACACGGTACGTCACACAGTAGAGAGGCTTATACATGGTACGCTACACAGTAGAGAGCCTTATACATGGTACGCCACACAGTAGAGAGGCTTATACATGGTACACCACACAGTAGAGAGGCTTATACATGGTACGCCACACAGTAGAGAGGCTTATACATGGTACACCACACAGTAGAGAGGCTTATACATGGTACGCCACACAGTAGAGAGGCTTATATATGGTACGCCACACAGTAGAGAGGCTTATACATGGTACGCCACACAGTAGAGAGACTTATACACGGTACGTCACACAGTAGAGAGGCTTATAAACGGTACGTCACACAGTAGAGAGGCTTATACATGGTACGTCACACAGTAGAGAGGCTTATACATGGTACGCCACACAGTAGAGAGGCTTATACATGGTACGCCACACAGTAGAGAGGCTTATACATGGTACGCCACACAGTAGAGAGGCTCATACACGGTACGCCACACAGTAGAGCAACGCACACGTAAACATTTACTACCAGGAATGTGAGACAGATACAGATGAAGACAGCCTTATCGTTGCCGCGATGTGCTGGAACTGGCGTACGCATCACAGCTGTGGCTAGTCGCTGCCTCCGTTTACTCCATAGAAGTCTATGGCTTGCATGCGTACATACACATGCGCTTCATAGACATGGGCACACTAGTTGCGCCATCCATGCCATGACGCACACACACACACACACACACATAGTAAAACATACGCAAAGCAAGACACAAATACACAGACACAGCCACAGAAAACACACACACACACACACACACACAAATACAGCTAAACACATAGCAAAATACTTATACAGTATATACACAGAAAAACACACACCCATAGCTAAACACACACACACATATAGCTACACACACATAGCAAAATACATATACAGTACATACAGAAACACACACGCACACAGCAAAACAGACATAGGAAAATACATATAGAGTATACACTGAAACACACACACACCCATAGCTAAACACACACATTGCCAGCAAAACACAAACTCTTTACTTTACATATGTTTTCATTTTCCACAAGTTGCACACTTTCCACCTCCTAGGCTAGCTCTGGCTCCGGCAAGGCTCCGCACTGTGCAGGGGCTGAGTGCACTGACGTGACGTCTCCTCAGTCCTCACTCTTCCTGCTGCCGTGACTCCCCTCTCCCTCCCCCTCCCTCTCCCCCCCTGTCCAGTATGCAGTGACTCAGTCCAGGAAGCTGAGAGCTGCAGCCGAGATGAAGGGTGATGTGATCACCCTTCTCACATCACTGGTGCCGGAGACCGCAATCAGGCTTCCTCAGCAGCAGCTCAGCGGTAGCAGCGTGTAATGAGTCAGTCTGACTCATTATACTGCTGCCGGCTATGGGCCCCTTCACAGCGCTGGGCCCCAGTGCACTGCACCCCTTGCACTGCCGCAAGTTCCGCCTCTGGGGGGTATATCACTCACACAGGGGAAAGGGGGTATATCACTCACACAGGGAAAAGGGGGTATATCACTCACACAGGGAAACAAGGCCATGGCTCACACAGGGGGAAGGAATGGGACATGACTCACACAGGGGCCAAGAGAAGGGGGGACACAGGGGTCCCTAGTTATAATAAAGGGGGGGGGACATGCCAAGCAGCTACATAGAAGGTGCCACATCCTAAGGCTTAGATACTCATTGAGATTGTAAGTTTTGATTTTCCTATCTCTGCCAATGTGTGTGTGTTTTTACCTACAGTGGGGTCGTAAGTTTAGTGTAGGGTATAGAGGTGTCAGTGATTTAGTGTAGGGTATAGAGGTGTCAGTGATTTAGTGTAGGGTATAGAGGTGTCAGTGATTTAGTGTAGGGTATAGAGGTGTCAGTGATTTAGTGTAGGGTATAGAGGTGTCAGTGATTTAGTGTAGGGTATAGAGGTGTCAGTGATTTAGTGTAGGGTATAGAGGTGTCAGTGATTTAGTGTAGGGTATAGAGGTGTCAGTGATTTAGTGTAGGGTATAGAGGTGTCAGTGATTTAGTGTAGGGTATAGAGGTGTCAGTGATTTAGTGTAGGGTATAGAGGTGTCAGTGATTTAGTGTAGGGTATAGAGGTGTCAGTGATTTAGTGTAGGGTATAGAGGTGTCAGTGATTTAGTGTAGGGTATAGAGGTGTCAGTGGTTTAGTGTAGGGTATAGAGGTGTCAGTGATTTAGTGTAGGGTATAGAGGTGTCAGTGATTTAGTGTAGGGTATAGAGGTGTCAGTGATTTAGTGTAGGGTATAGAGGTGTCAGTGATTTAGTGTAGGGTATAGAGGTGTCAGTGGTTTAGTGTAGGGTATAGAGGTGTCAGTGATTTAGTGTAGGGTATAGAGGTGTCAGTGATTTAGTGTAGGGTATAGAGGTGTCAGTGATTTAGTGTAGGGTATAGAGGTGTCAGTGATTTAGTGTAGGGTATAGAGGTGTCAGTGATTTAGTGTAGGGTATAGAGGTGTCAGTGATTTAGTGTAGGGTATAGAGGTGTCAGTGATTTAGTGTAGGGTATAGAGGTGTCAGTGATTTAGTGTAGGGTATAGAGGTGTCAGTGATTTAGTGTAGGGTATAGAGGTGTCAGTGATTTAGTGTAGGGTATAGAGGTGTCAGTGATTTAGTGTAGGGTATAGAGGTGTCAGTGATTTAGTGTAGGGTATAGAGGTGTCAGTGATTTAGTGTAGGGTATAGAGGTGTCAGTGATTTAGTGTAGGGTATAGAGGTGTCAGTGATTTAGTGTAGGGTATAGAGGTGTCAGTGATTTAGTGTAGGGTATAGAGGTGTCAGTGATTTAGTGTAGGGTATAGAGGTGTCAGTGATTTAGTGTAGGGTATAGAGGTGTCAGTGATTTAGTGTAGGGTATAGAGGTGTCAGTGATTTAGTGTAGGGTATAGAGGTGTCAGTGGTTTAGTGTAGGGTATAGAGGTGTCAGTGGTTTAGTGTAGGGTATAGAGGTGTCAGTGATTTAGTGTAGGGTATAGAGGTGTCAGTGATTTAGTGTAGGGTATAGAGGTGTCAGTGATTTAGTGTAGGGTATAGAGGTGTCAGTGATTTAGTGTAGGGTATAGAGGTGTCAGTGATTTAGTGTAGGGTATAGAGGTGTCAGTGGTTTAGTGTAGGGTATAGAGGTGTCAGTGATTTAGTGTAGGGTATAGAGGTGTCAGTGATTTAGTGTAGGGTATAGAGGTGTCAGTGATTTAGTGTAGGGTATAGAGGTGTCAGTGATTTAGTGTAGGGTATAGAGGTGTCAGTGATTTAGTGTAGGGTATAGAGGTGTCAGTGATTTAGTGTAGGGTATAGAGGTGTCAGTGATTTAGTGTAGGGTATAGAGAGGTCAGTGATTTTTTTTTGTAGGGTATAGAGGTGTCAGTGATGTAGTGTCGGGTATAGAGGAGTCAGTTAAAATACTACTCATTGTCTGTATGGGGGGGTACAAAATGTATCTTGACTCAGGGCAACTGGGATGAAGTTACGCCACTGATTACCAGGCTTCCTATGCCGGAGCAAATAGCTCCATGTGTCAGGTGTCTGACTGCGGAGTATGAGGCTGACACAGGGTGTAAGTAGGGTGTGCGGGAGATGCCGGGTGCTGGAGGTGGCATCATCTCTGCCCACAGCACCTGGAACGGCCCCCTGCAGCCAGTAGCGCTACTGCGTAATCGCTTCCGGTTCCAGTTATACAGAAACCGGAAGTAGCAGAGACTAACCCTGTATAACAGAAGCCAGCAATCTGACTCTATACTTTGACACAGAGATCAGTGCATCTTGAAACGCGTCAGAACGAGAAGCTTGCGGCACCTTTACTCATCCAGTTTCCAAGGGGCTATCTAGAGAATTCCGGTGAATGTTCTTATGCGATTATGCATTAATTAAATGTTAATTTGATTATTTGTAAAATCTACAGTTTATGTTTGTATCATTTTTCTGCTTTCAGAGGTAATTAATAAACACTGTTTATTTGGGAGAAAAAGAATTGTTACAGGGTACAGGAATTAAATGACTAATTCATCTATTTAAGGTACAAATACAATTGAACAACCACCGGCCGGTTTACATACACAGCAAAAATAAGTTTAGAAACAAATTATTCCCTATGTTTGTTAAAAATAAACAAAGTGACTGATCCTGCAGCAGATATAATAGTTATGGCTCAATTAGCAACAGCTATTTTGTAACTGGTTTCAGAAAAATGTTGCATCCAATTGATATCAAGTTGTTCAGGTCAAGTTGGCTAAAAACTGCATTCGCAAAACTCAGAATAGCTAATCGTTAAATGGTCTGGCCAGACAAGATAGTACATAGCCGTGATCTCACCACACTCCAACTCCTCCACTGCACGTGATTCTCCCCCGGGTGCTGGTGCTTATCCGTTCATTGCAGTCATCCCTGGGGGACAACTATTGGAATATTCCCATGCTGGAAGCTGCAGGATAGGTTCTGTACAGTATGTCCGACCTGGTGGTGGGTGTCCGGTACGCTCAAGGCTTGACGCGTTTCCCCGCCTCCTCACGTATCAGCGGCTTCCTCAGAAGCGGATATATAATATTTTGTCTGGCCAGACCATTTAATGATTAACAATTGACTGCACTATTGGATCTATAAACACATGCTGGTTACTAAGCTGAATAGTTAAAGTGCACTTATGGATCAATAAAATTATATGTGAAGACTAAAAAGCAATCATATTGGAACCGTACCACAGCGCCGGCTTGGTCAGTTGTTTATTTTTATATTACGAATGCAGTTTTTACCCAACTTGATCTGAACAACTTTATATGAATTGGATGCAACATGTTTCTGAGACCAGTTACAAAATAGCTGTTGCTAATTGATCCATAACTATTACACCTGTGGCTAGATCAGTCACTTTGTTCATTATTATTAACAAACATAAGAAATAATTTCTAAACTGATTTTTATTGTGTGTATGTAAAGCGGCCGGTGGTTGTTCTTACCAATCGGTGGTTGTGCAATGTAACAATTCTTTTTCTCTTTGTTGTCGTACTTTGCAAGGGCTGAGTAACCCTTGAGTTACTGGCTGCAACAGGAATTAATTAGATCAAGCACCTTGTCAGTTGTGTTTGTCTTTATTTGTGACATGTATTTATTAACCAGCGCGTCACACGTGTGAAGTCACAAGTCTTATTTGCCTTCAGAGGTCATTTTATCCACCATTCCCGGTAACAATCAGCCATTACTGTGCATTATTCATGTCTAATTGCTCACATACAGGTGGTAATGCTGCTTATGACGGGTCACTGGACTGAGCATCCATTGCATTGTGCATCACCATATTATTATAGATCCAGCAGAAATTACATGCGGACACCACAGGGGGCGCTCTCCTGGCAGTCTAGCACAGATCTGGCTGCATAATGAGAAGCTTGATGCAGGGAGTTCTGGCTGCCAGGGGCCGGAGGGTGCTACTCTGGGGGCCGGTATGGGTGCTCAGCAGCTCTGCTCCAGGGCACAGTGAAGTCCAAGTTACCCCGGTACCCATCAGAGAAGATGGCAGTGCAATGTGACCAGAGGAGCCAGACACAGAACTAAGGACCTATCTCCCTACTAAGGTAAGTGTAATGGCCACATCTGATGGCAATGTCATGTGGAATATTCAGATACCGCAGATACTGACCCATGACACCTGGAACGATGACTGGGGGTGTGGGGGACATGGATGGACAGAAGTGGAGCAGAGAGTTGTAGGCAGTGACGACAGATAAGGGGAAGCATCTGATAAGATCCCTCTCCTGCACAAGTTGCCATATAAACCACAGCTTGTGAAGATTGAAATGGGGGACTGTGCGCCATCTCATGATGGCGTAGTTACACTCATACTGCAAGTTCCTAAAAAAAATGCTTTTTTTAGCTTTATGAATGGCATCTGTGTCCACAGTGACCACTGGGGGTAATTCAGAGTTGATCGCAGCAAACAATTTGTTAGCAGTTGGGCAAAACCATGTGCAGTGCAGGTATGGCAGATGTAAAATGAGCAGAGAGCGTTAAGGTGGGTACACAGTGGTAGATATATCTGCCAATCAATTGATCGGCAGATATATCTATGGACGGATTGGGCAGTGTGTTGAGCATACACATTGCCCGATCTGTCGGGGACTGACGTCATGAACTGGGCGGACGTGCCCAGTTCAGCTGTCAATCACCGCCGGCTGCCGTAGCATGTCTACAGGCGATCGGCTGACCACCCGTACACACACAGCGACGCGCCAATATATCTGCGGGGCCGACGCGATACGTCTGTGAAAGACGGAGTTCACAGACGTATCGCCCGTACACACTGGCCGACGCACCCGCGATATATCGGCCAGTGTTTACCCACCTTTAGATTTGGGTGTGTTATGTCAAACTGAAATCTAAATTGCAGTGTAAATATAAAGCAGCCAGTATTTACCCTGCACAGAAACAACATAACCCACCCAAATATAACTCTCTCTGCAAATGTTATATCTGCCCCACCTGCAGTGCACATTGGGGGGCCATTCTGACCCGTTCGCACGCAGTGGTTCTTCGCTGAGGTGCAAACGGGTCGGAACTGCTGCTGCGTGGCGCCAACATTGTGCACTCGCGTCATTACCCAGCGATGGCAGTCGCCGGGCAACGGCACCAGGACCGAAGAAAGCGATCGCAAGAAGATTGACACCTGGAAGGAGGATCGGGGCATCTACTCACCATTTCCTGGGCATGGTAAGGTGAACGCAGGTGTGTCCAGGTGTTTGGAGGGTGGATGTCTGACATCATAGCCGGGTCCTTCATCGCTGGATCCGTCACACTGGGGTAGTAGCTGCAGGGCTGGTCTTGTTCTGCACAAAACTTTTTTAGCATAGCAGGGTTGTACAAGCGATCACAGCCCTGCTATGCTAAAATACACTCCCCCATAGGCGGCGTCAGGTTGATCGCACGAGCAGCAAAAAGTTGCTACGTGCTATCAACTCGAAATAACCCCCATCATTGTGAGATTTGTAACCAAGAGATAACATTGATATCTTCTGCATTACATGATTAATGAATGAATGGCTCCGTTACTTGTAAATCACAAAAGTAACATGAAAATGTTGTTTAAAAAAATGATATAAGTAAGTAATGATAAATAGGCTCCATATCATTGTTAGGAAATGTCAGCTAAAGCCCAGAGTACGGCAGCAGCTCAGTTCCTGCATGTACTCTGCTGCCCCCTAGTGGCCACTGCTACCAAACCCAGCAACACCTCATACTCTCACACACGGGGCCTCAGCCATGTTTGTACACTAATGCTCTAGCATGAGCGATTATCTCGGCTTCGTAACTGCTGATATTAACAAGCGACGCTGCCGCCCAGACAGTAAAAGAGACGTCCACTGGAGCTACTGCAAACTCATTCACAGCCCATATGCAAAAACAATGAACTAAGGGTTGGCCTATGGCTACGCAGCCTGGACAGGGTAATAGCAACACAGGCGCCATGTTTTATATGTACAAGCTCGCAGCTGGTGGCAGATACGCACCTCAACAATAGTATCGGCACGCCTGTGTGTTTGCAACCACTCCCCGTTACCACCTCCAAGGGGTCACTTCCTGTCAATCACTTTCCCATAAAATCCTCCCTGCGAGCGGGACGGCAGCGGCACCTTCACGCATGCGCCATGCGATCGCAGCACATGCGCAGTCTGCCAATAATCACTTGCGTGAGCAGCGGCCATTGCGCACACACATGAATTCTAGCTCTTATCACACCAGGATACATGATACAACAATGAGACGTCAGAAAGAGATGATCAGGAATTTCACTGTCTGACCCCGACATTTCCAATCCATTAAAGTATCTTTATTCCAGTCTAGGTGTCTCTAGTCACTAGTGACACAGTGACAGTATATAGATACAACGTATAGATAGATGTAACACTGTAATAATAATCACCCGGATATATGTATGCTGCAATACACTGCACAGTAATACCGTATCCGGGTCATAGGTCACAGTAATACCGTATCCGGGTCATAGGTCACAGTAATACCGTATCCGGGTCATAGGTCACAGTAATACCGTATCCGGGTCATAGGTCACAGTAATACCGTATTCGGGTCATAGGTCACAGTAATAACGTCACCAGTCAATAGGTCACCAGTAATACTGTATCCGGGTCATAGGTCACAGTAATACTGTATCCGGGTGATAGGTCACAGTAATACCGTATCCGGGTCATAGGTCACAGTAATACCGTATCCGGGTCATAGGTCACAGTAATACCGTATTCGGGTCATAGGTCACAGTAATAACGTCACCAGTCAATAGGTCACCAGTAATACCGTATCCGGGTCATAGGTCAACAGTAATAACGTCACCAGTCAATAGGTCGACCCCATATGGTCGACATGGTCAATAGGTTGACGTGTAAAAGGTTGACATGACAATGATCGACGCACATATGGTGCACACACACACACATACACACACACACAGACACACACACACACATACATGGAGAAATAATGGGGGTCATTCCGACCCGTTCGCATGCTGCTTTTTTCACAGCCGTGCAAACGGGTCTGTACTGCGGCTGCGTGCGGGCAGCAATGCGCATGCGCGTCGTTGCCCGGCGATGGGCATCGCCAGGAAGCGACCAGAATACCGACAGAAGAGTTCGTAGCGACAAATGCAAGAAGATTGACAGGCAGAAGACGGATCTGGGTGTCAACTTACCATTTTTGGGAGTGGTGAAGAAAACGCAGGCGTGTCCAGGCGTTTGCAGGGCGGGTGACTGACGTCAATCCCGGGACCGGACAGGCTGAAGTGATCGTAGCGGCTGAGTAAGTTCAGATCTACTCTGAGCACAAAACTTTTTGGCACAGTTCCCCTGCACATGCGATCGCACACTTGCTAAGCTACAATACACTCCCCCATAGGCGGTGACTATCTGATCGCACGGGCTGCAAAAAGTTGCAGTGTGCGATCAACTCGGAATGAGGGCCAATGTCGGATTCCTTATGTCACTGAAATAACCTGGAAGTGATAATAGTAATTAGCACCCAGCAGTGTTTATTCCACAGTTAGTAGAAATCAGATTTGCATTACATTTTTGAATCAATAAGAAAGTATAATTAATGAAACAAATGAACATGGCAGAGACAACGCTGATGGGACCCATAATATAAAATAATGTAATATTTTGTTGCACGATCTTTAGGGGCAATCACTGCAATCATGTGACTTCTGTAGCTCTCAGTGACACTTCTGCACCTGTCAGCAGGTAAGTTTGGGCCACTCCTCCTGCGCAAACTGCCCCAGCGGTCTCAGGTGTGATGGCGCCTTCTCCAGACTGCATGTCTCAGCTCTTTCTATAGATGTTCCATAGGAGTCAGATCAGGGTTCATAGGGGCCACTTCAGAACCGTCCACCAGTGCCGTAACTAGGCATTTTAGCGCTGTGTGCAAGAACTGACATTGGCGTCCCGTCCCCCCCCCCCGTACAAGATGGGCGCAAGGCGCGCCGTAGGCGCTCGAAAAATATATAGGGGCGTGGCTTCACGGGGAAGGGGCGTGGCCACAAAATAATAGCAATTCCTATTACGGTGCACAGTAGTCTCCATTATTCAAATTACGCTGCACAGTAGCGCCACTACACCAGGTAGAGCCTCTTTTACACATTACAGCAGACAGCGTCCCCCTTTTTACACATTGCGGCAGCCAGTCCCCCTTTTTACACATTGCGGCAGTCGGGACCCCTTTTTACACATTGCGGCAGCCGGGACCCCTTTTTACACATTGCGGCAGCCGGGACCCCTTTTTACACATTGCGGCAGATGGGACCCCTTTTTACACATTGCGGCAGATGGGACCCCTTTTTACACATTGCGGCAGATGGGACCCCTTTTTACACATTGCGGCAGATGGGACCCCTTTTTACACATTGCGGCAGCTGGGACCCCTTTTTACACATTGCGGCAGATGGGACCCCTTTTTACACATTGCGGCAGACAGGACCACTTTTTACACATTGCGGCAGACGGGACCCCTTTTTACACATTGCGGCAGATGGGACCCCTTTTTACACATTGCGGCAGACGGTGTCCCCCAGAGAGAGAGAGAGAGAGAGAGAGAAAGAGAGAGAAAGAGAAAGAGAAAGAGAGAGGGATATACTTACCTTCTCCCCGCTGACAGGCTCCTCGTGCAGCTTCCTCTCGGTGCAGGCAGTGAGCGAGGTGAGAAGGAGGAGGAGGGAGGGGGAGCAGGGAGCCGCAGCAGCGCTATTTGATTGGTAGTAAGCGCCGCTGCAGCATCCCCCTCTCCTTCTGTATTGGCTGCCTGGCGCTGCTGTGGATGCTGGGATGCATCCCAGCATCCACAGCAGCGCCAAGCAACCAATACGGAAGGAGAGGGGGATGCTGCAGCGGCGCTTACTACCAATCAAATAGCGCTGCTGCGGCTCCCTGCTCCCCCTCCCTCCTCCTGCCCGGCGCTGCTCTCTCCTCTAGCGCGGCTGCGGCACACGGCGCAGAGACTTCAGAGGCGGCATGTAATGAGTCAATTTGACTCATTACATGCCGCTGGCCGTGCGCCCCCAGGGCAACTGCGCTGTGTGCCAAGCCCCCTTGGCACACACGTAGTTACGGCCCTGCCGTCCACTGTTCTTATCCATTCATGGGTGATTTTCTAGCTGTGTGTTTTGGGTCATTATCCTGTTGGAGGACCCAGGACCTGCGACTGAGATGGAGCTTTCTGACACCGGCCACCACACAGCCCCTACACATACCCAAGCAGCATGTGTCACTGTGGGTACGGGGATCTTTTCTTATACAGCTTCATGTCTCTGTCTGTGACCCTCAGGCCCGGCGACAGGGGGGGGTCAAAGGGGACATCCCTCCCGGGCCCCGAGCTTCAGGGGGGCCCCATCACTTGCTTGGTCCGGTTGGTCTCCGCTTTGTTGCCTTCATTATGCTTGCGGCATGCCTCTCTGCCGCCCCGTCCCTGTCTGACGATCTGCTGCCGCTGAAGAGCCAGGCAGCAGAGCAGCAAACACAGGCTACACTGACTGTGTGAGTCAGGGCTTCTTATAGCAGCTGCCCGCAGCACTACCTCTGTCCAACCCTGCTCCCTACGTGCCTGGATGGCACCCTCACAGCCTGTCATACTGTATACTATGGCAAGGTACTGCCATATTATTCTATATAAATGTGTGTATGGTGAGTTCTATGTGTGTGTGTGTATATATATATATATATATATATATATATATGCAAAAAATGTACCTGGCACTCCGGACTTACGTTCACCTTGCCCCGGTGCCCTCCCCTCAGATCTGCATCTGTGTATATGCCGCCCATACAAGGACCATATATATATATATATATATATGTATAAATTATAATATATATATACTGTATATTTTATATATATATATATATATATATATACAGTATATGTGTGTGTGTATCTCCTATATAATAGCCCTATTCTGTGACCTTGTGATTAATTTGCTAACGCTGGGCGGAGTCACAACAGTGGGCGGAGTTAGTCAAATGAGTCACAGAGATCTGGCCAAATCTACAGGAGACTAGGAGCAGAAGCAGATAGCATGGGCATTGGACATGGCACAGGCAGGGGTGCAGACCTCCCAGCTTTCTGCAGGAGCTTTCTCCAGGCAGAAGGAGGGAAACACACTCGGCGAAAAGGGGGCGTGGCTTCACGGGAGGGCCCCGTTTTTCGTCAGTGAGGGGGCATGCCCAGCGCTCTGTGAGCTGCTGGCATGCTCCCAGGCAGAGCCGGCCCTAGCCAATATGATGCCCTAGGCAAGATTTTGGCTGGTGCCCCCTAGCACCACTGCTGGTTCTGCCTCTGACCTTGCACTTCTTTCCCAGAACCATCACCCCTCAGCCATAGCAGTCCTTATTTTGGTGTTTGTACCCCCTATATTTTAAATAGGAACAGTTTGCACATTTGGCGCACATCCCAAAAAGGGGTGTGTTTTTGCTGGCAAGGGGCATGGCCACACAATAGTAACCCCAATTCCAAATACGCCACACAGTACTGCACTTTATTCACATTTGATCATGCGATAGTTTCCAAAATTCATATTACATCCCACAGTAGTATCACTTTACCTTATAAACGTTACTCCTCACAGTAGAGCCACTTATTCACATTATATCACACTGAATTGCTCCTTATTCACATTACACTACACCATATTGCTCTTTATTCACTTTAGACGACACAGTACTGCCCTTTCTATACGCAACACCACATAGAAGAGCACCTTAAACACATAATTCCACACAGTAATGCCCCTAACACATATGAGACACATTATTGTCCTTCTAAACATAATGTGCTTACACATTATGACAACCTTTATTAATGCCCTTTTACACATAATGTCCTTTACACATATGCCGCACATTATTAATGCCCTAATACACATAATGACACACATAGTGCCCCCTACACATTTGCTGCACATTGTTAGTGCCCCTATACACATAATGACACATACAGTAGTATCCTGTTACACATACTGTATGCCACACATTATTAATGCCCTTATACACATAATGACACACACAGTGCCCCTTATACATATGTTGCACATTATTAATGCATTTTTACATGACACACATAATGCTCCTTACACATATTCCAAACACTACTGCACAACCAACCCACTCACATGCACACAGCACTCACACTGCCGCTAACACTGTGACCTCCGCCTCTGCTTGGATACAGATGTGTCCTCATAAATCTTGCCTCAGTGCTAACGTCGGACAAATTTTTTAATGAAAATGCATTGTTATGTGGCTAGGATGCACAAGCAGCTTCTGCTGATTAATATGATATACAGCATGCCTTTATACTGTGTGAGACTGTGGCTGTATCTGCATATGAAATGCTACACAGAATATAGGCATGCTGCATATCATTTTAATCAGCAGAAGCTGCTGATGCCCCTAGGCATATCAAATGCCCTAGGCAATTGCCTAGTTTGCCTATAGCTATGGCCGGCTCTGCTCCCAGGGGCTGATTATGAGTCTGGGGGGCCCAGGGCACTTGAGACAGGGGAGCCCTATCTCATTGCTGTGCCTGCTGGGTGTTGGGGGCGTGGACTAATCGCGCCCCGCGCGGCCACGCCCCCTTACGCAAATCCCGTGTTTTTGTTTTTTTTTATGGGATTTTGGCCCCTCAGCTAGGGCTAAATCCAGAGGGGGTGGTCGCTCCCCCTTACACACCCGCACAGGGAGAAGAAAGCAGGGAGACTGCTGCCTCCCTGCAACACCACAGACCTGCCAATATGCAGCAGCGTGTGCTGACTGTAGGACAATGCTGCCGCTGTTGCTGGCAGGACGAGGGGGGGGGGGCTTCTGAGCTGGGACAGAGCTACTCCAGCCGGGGGGCCCCCTAAAACTGTGGGGCCAACAGTACGTATCCCCTGCCCCCCCCCCCCTTAATCCGGCTCTGCTGCTGGAACCCCCCCCATTACCCCCTGATGCCCCCTCTCCCTCTGTCTCCACTATTCACCGCTGCTCTGCTAAGCAGAACAGCGAGTACAGGAGCTTTCCAACTGCCCCCCCCCCCCCCCCCCCACCGCCGGACACTGCGACCCGCGGGTGGGACAGCGGGACAGACCCCAAAAAATGGGACTGTCCCGCGAAAATCTGGACATTTGGGAGGTATGGGGGTGTGTGAGGGGGTATGCCATACTTGACCCCCACATCAGCATACTCAGCAGGGTCTCTCTGGTGCAGAGGAGCGTCACTTTCTGGCACACTCCACGCTTCTTAGCTGCAGTTTTGTGGGGCACCTGCCGCTGTGCAGGTTCCATACTGCCTCTGTTATCTCCAGCCCCGGCAACCCCACCGCTAGCTGCAGCGCTGCCACCCGCAGTGGAGTGCGCCCAGCTCATTCACACACTTTAGCTGGCGGGTAGCACTGCAGAAATCCGAGCTGCTTGCAGGCTCTGACCCACTCCTCCCTCCAGCCGCAGCGTCTCCTGGGAGCTAACCAGTCACTCCCAGTCTCCCCTTACCACAGTGCCCGGAAGCCGTGAGGTCCGCGCCACGTGCATGCTATGACCCCCTCCTCCCTCCAGCCGCAGCATCTCCAGGGGGCTAACCAGTCACTCCCAGTCTCACCTTACCACAGTGCCCGGCAGCTGCGCTAGGTCTGCGGTGTGTGACTGAGGAGGGTGGGGAGGGATGCGGATGGGTAGAGAAAGCAGGACTCCAGCCTGAGAGAGTCAGCCATGCCAAGTCTCCAGCAGCAGCAGATCCCAACAGGTTGGAGTGGAACAGCATCAGCCAGCAGCAGTGACTCCGGTAAGACACATCTGTCTGTCACCACTGTTTTGTCCCTAATACCAATCTCTCCCGTGCCCTGTGTTCTGTCATGTCCCTGTCACCCCTGGCCTTGCCCTGCCACCCTTATCCTTGCCCTTTCACCCTTTTACCTGGCCTTGTCACCCTTATGCTAGCCCTGTTACCCCTATCCTGGCCCTGTCACCCCTGTGCTTGCCCTGTCAACCCTATACTGGCCCCGTCACCCCTGTCCTGGTCCTGCCGCCCCTACCCTGGCCCTGCCGCCCCTACCCTGGCCCTGTCACCCCTATCCTGTCCCTATCATTTCTGTCCTGGCCCTGTCACCCCTGTCCTGGCACCGTCACCCCTGTCCTGGCACCGTCACCCCTGTCCTGGCACCGTCACCCCTGTCCTGGCCCTGTTACTGCATACCCTCCAACTACCTTTTATGGCATGTACAGTACCCGCAGCGCCTCCAGACCTCTCCCCAATGCACCACACCTCCGCACCTTCCCCTCCACCACATGCGGCACTCCACCCCTCCCCCACATGCTGTGCCTCCAGACCCCCTACACCACCCGTGGCTCCCACTCCTCCACCCCTTCACCACCCACAGCACCTCCAGGCCCCTTCCACCATTCACCCCCCTTATATGTCTCCCCCCACACCTGCCCCCTCCATCCGCAGCATCTGCAGACACCCTCCTCCATCAGCGTCCCCCCCCACACCCACCCCTCCCCCACCAATGGCACCCCCGCACCTGCCCCTCCACCACCTGCAGCACCTCCGGACCTCCTTTCCCATCCGCTGCAACACCCGTACCTGCCCCTACCCATGGTGCCTGCTGTCCCCTACCCAACCCCCGGCACTCCCGTCCCTTCCCATCCCACAACACCTCCGGAACCCTTCACCCATCCACAACATCCCCACATCTGCCCCTCTCCCACCCGTGGCACCCCTGCCCCTCCCCCACCTGCAGTGCCTCTGGACCCCTCCCCCATCTGCATCCCCCACTCCTCTGCCCCTCCCCCACACGCAGCACCTCCCGAACCTTCCCCATCCGGGCCCCACCCCCACTTCTGCCTCCCCTCCACCCGCAGCATCTACAGACACCATCCGCAGTCCCCCCCGCACCCGCTACATTCTGTACATCGTGCCCTGCAGGTGCTGTTCACGCCGTCGCACGCCCTTTCATTGTGCAATATTTAACCACTAACAAAGGAATGCAGGTAATACTCCATATCATACAAATATTAAACCCCAGAAAGGCATGCAATGGTTAAGGGGGCGCAGCCCCTTGCGACGGTGTGAAGAGCGCCCGTAGGGCGCGATGAAGCACCTAGTATATTTGTATGTGTATATATATATATATATATATATATATATATTTATATATATATATATATAATTTTTTTACAGCCACTTTGTGCTTTATAAGGGGGGGGGGGGGGGAGTCAAGGCAGGGTGGGGAGCCCCGGAGAAATTGGTGTACCGGGCCCCAAGATTTCTCTTGCCGGCCCTGGTGACCATACTGCAGAGCTCAGGAGACTTATCACACAGCTCCAATTCTCATCTGTCCACAGGACGTTCTCCCAGGAGCATTGCACAATATACATCCAATTCTCATCTGTCCACAGGACGTTCTCCCAGGAGCATTGCACAATATACATCCAATTCTCATCTGTCCACAGGACGTTCTCCCAGGAGCATTGCACAATATACATCCAATTCTCATCTGTCCACAGGACGTTCTCCCAGGAGCATTGCACAATATACATCCAATTCTCATCTGTCCACAGGACGTTCTCCCAGGAGCATTGCACAATATACATCCAATTCTCATCTGTCTACAGGACGTTCTCCCAGGAGCATTGCACAATATACATCCAATTCTCATCTGTCCACAGGACGTTCTCCCAGGAGCATTGCACAATATACATCCAATTCTCATCTGTCCACAGGACGTTCTCCCAGGAGCATTGCACAATATACATCCAATTCTCATCTGTCCACAGGACATTCTCCCAGGAGCATTGAACAATATACATCCAATTATCATCTGTCCACAGGACGTTCTCCCAGGAGCATTGCACAATATACATCCAATTCTCATCTGTCCACAGGACGTTCTACCAGGAGCATTGCACAATATACATCCAATTCTCATCTGTCCACAGGACGTTCTCCCAGGAGCATTGCACAATATACATCCAATTCTCATCTGTCCACAGGACGTTCTCCCAGGAGCATTGCACAATATACATCCAATTCTCATCTGTCCACAGGACGTTCTCCCAGGAGCATTGCACAATATACATCCAATTCTCATCTGTCCACAGGACGTTCTCCCAGGAGCATTGCACAATATACATCCAATTCTCATCTGTCCACAGGACGTTCTCCCAGGAGCATTGCACAATATACATCCAATTCTCATCTGTCCACAGGACGTTCTCCCAGGAGCATTGCACAATATACATCCAATTCTCATCTGTCCACAGGACGTTCTCCCAGGAGCATTGCACAATATACATCCAATTCTCATCTGTCCACAGGACGTTCTCCCAGGAGCATTGCACAATATACATCCAATTCTCATCTGTCCACAGGACGTTCTCCCAGGAGCATTGCACAATATACATCCAATTCTCATCTGTCCACAGGACGTTCTCCCAGGAGCATTGCACAATATACATCCAATTCTCATCTGTCCACAGGACGTTCTCCCAGGAGCATTGCACAATATACATCCAATTCTCATCTGTCCACAGGACGTTCTCCCAGGAGCATTGAACAATATACATCCAATTATCATCTGTCCACAGGACGTTCTCCCAGGAGCATTGCACAATATACATCCAATTCTCATCTGTCCACAGGACGTTCTACCAGGAGCATTGCACAATATACATCCAATTCTCATCTGTCCACAGGACGTTCTCCCAGGAGCATTGCACAATATACATCCAATTCTCATCTGTCCACAGGACGTTCTCCCAGGAGCATTGCACAATATACATTATAGCAGATTCCAGTCTGGCCTGTATGTTGTTTTATCAAAAGTGTTGACCAGTCAGAAAGCGCTGGATGGTGGGATCAGACCCTGACATACCCTGACCTTGGAGCTCAGCTGTATCTCTGTGGACGTTTTCCTTGGCTCTTTTTCTACAATTCTCACCATCCTTCTGTTTAATCTGGGGTCACTTTCCTCTTGCGGCCACATCCTGATACGGGGTAATTCAGACCTGGTCGCTGGGCTGCTAACTTTGCTGTCCTGCGATCAGATAGTCGCAGCCCCCAGGGGGAGTGTAAATTCACCCGTGCAAGTGTGCGATCGCATGTGTACACCAAGGTGCAAATATCCGCTGTGCGCAGTGTGTGCAGCCCAGGACTTACTCCTCCAGTGCGATGAGAACCGGCTGATCGGGGCCGGAGCTGACGGTATCCGGATGATAGATAGACAGTGTCTAGTTAGACAGTCAATAGATAGACACCACATGTTAAGAGAGACAGTAGGTCGACAGGGTCAAAAGGTCGGCATGAAAATGGTCGACATAAAAAAGGTAGACAGGTTTTTTTTTAATTTACATGTATTTAGACTTTCATACCTTCTCTATCCATGTCGGCATAGAGTTGGTTATAAATCTTGTGGCGAGCACAGAAAGCCACCGTGCCCGAAGCGTGGCGAGCAAAGTGAGCTCTGCGAGGGGATGCCTTCCTACAATTGGGGGTCCCAGATGACAAAAGTATCCACACAAACCCCCAAAACGCAAAAATGAAGTTGTCTACTTTTTTGTGTCAACCATTTTCATGTCGACCTTTTGACCCTGTTGACCTTTTGACTGTCTAACATGTGGTGTCTATCTATTGACTGTCTAACTAGACACTGTCTATCTTAGGGGTGGGCAAAATACGGCCCGAGAACCGATCCTGCCCGGCCCCCTGCCTACCACCAGCGCGCAATGACAAGCGGCCCGACCGGCTGAGCTACTTGTCATTGCTCTGCAGTACCTCCAAGATGCCGGTAGCACTGAGGTCGTGGCCTCGCGGGCACGTCACCTGACTCATCACATCTGCCAGCCAGCTTTACAACAGGAGGTCGGCGGTGCTGGGGGTGTGCCCAGGCCGGGCCAGAGAGAGCATGGATGCGGGGAGCACCTAGCAAGCAGGAAGCGACAGGAAGTCTGAATACACAGCAGCAGCAGCAGCGCCTGAATCTGGAAGAGCACCTACGGTAGAGCTTTTACCATTTTTTATGAAATTGGATAAAGATATTCATTTGCAAATAGCACCCTAGCTATAGCAATTTCTGTTAATCCTCTTCTGGACTTGTCATACTGCAGCGAGGTTCCTGCTAATTTTGCCAGGGGGGGAGCTGGTAATTTGGTCCAGCGGGTGGGGGGTTGGGGGTAGGGTGGGAAGCTGGTAATTGTGCCCAGGTTCTCTGGGTCCAGCTTCTCCAGCGGGGTCCTGACCATCATTAGCGGCGGTAGCAGACAGATCTGTCAGACCTCCCTCCAACAACGCTTCCTTCCCCTGCCTTTATCTCTGCACGTCCCGCAGTGGTAAGTGAACACACTTTTATAAAATGCTGTCCCCCTTTCTGTAGGGGCGATGAGACCCTGGATAACTTGCTTGCTGCTCAATGATTATCCCACATAAAATGATAATGTGTAAAAGGAGACTCTACCTGCCGTAATGTGTAAAAGGGGGCTATACCTGCCGTAATGTGTCAAAGGGGGCTCTACCTGCCATAATGTGTAAAAGGGGGCTCTACCTGCTGTAATGTGTAAAAGGGGGCTCTACCTGCCGTAATGTGTAAAAGGGCGCTCTACCTGCCGTAATGTGTAAAAGGGGACTCTACCTGCCGTAATGTGTAAAAGGGGGCTCTACCTGCCGTAATGTGTAAAAGGGGGCTCTACCTGCCGTAATGTGTAAAAGGGGACTCTACCTGCCGTAATGTGTAAAAGGAGACTCTACCTGCCGTAATGTGTAAAAGGGGGCTCTACCTGCCGTAATGTGTCAAAGGGGGCTCTATCTGCCATAATGTGTAAAAGGGGGCTCTACCTGCTGTAATGTGTAAAAGGGGGCTCTACCTGCCGTAATGTGTAAAAGGGGCTCTACCTGCCGTAATGTGTAAAAGGGCGCTCTACCTGCCGTAATGTGTAAAAGGGGGCTCTACCTGCCGTAATGTGTAAAAGGGGGCTCTACCTGCCGTAATGTGTAAAAGGGGGCTCTACCTGCCGTAATGTGTAAAAGGGGACTCTACCTGCCGTAATGTGTAAAAGGGGACTCTACCTGCCGTAATGTGTAAAAGGGAGCTCTACCTGCCGTAATGTGTAAAAGGGGGCTCTACCTGCCATAATGTGTAAAAGGGGGCTCTACCTGCCGTAATGTGTAAAAGGGCACTCTGCCTGCCGTAATGTGTAAAATGGGACTCTGCCTGCTGTAATGTGTAAAAGGGGACTCTGCCTGCCATAATGTTTAAAATGGGACTCTGCCTGCTGTATTGTGTAAAAGGGGACTCTGCCTGCCGTAATGTGTCAAATGGGACTTTACCTGCTTAATGTGTAAAAGGGGACTTTACCTGCTGTAATGTGTAAAAAGGGGACTCTGCCTGCCGTAATGTGTGATAGGGGCTCTACCTGTAATGTGTAAAATGGGTCTCTACCTGGCGTAATGTGTAAAATGGGTCTCTACCTGGCGTAATGTGTAACAAGGGCTCTACCTGGCGTAATATGTGTAAAAGGGTCTCTACCTGGTGTAATGTGTGTAAGTGGCGCTACTGTGTGGCAATATTTGAATAATGGAGACTATTGTGCAGCCTAATATGAATCTGTATTATTTTTGGTCACGCCCCTTTCCACATGAAACCAAGCCCCTATATTCTTGGTGCGTGGGGGGAGCTGATATTTTGTGTGCGGCCCTCGAATACGGACAGGAAAGTGTTAAGTGGCCCCTCAGCTGAAATAATTGCCACCCCCCCTGGTCTATCTATTATACCACACTCGGAGCTGACGTCAGACACCCTCCCTAAAAACGATTGGGCACGCCTGCGTTTTTCTGGACACTCCCAATGAACGGACAGTTACCACCCACAAACGGACTCTTACTGTCAATCAGCTTGCGAACGCCCGTGCGATCAGAATTTTGGCACCATCCTGTCACTGACCGACGTTGTCCGACATGCATGCGCATTGCGGTGCACAGCAGCGCGCAGGTCTGATCACCCCCACAGTCTCATGTACTTTAAACTTCTTAATAATATTTGCAACTGTAGTCACAGGAACATGAAGCTGCTTCGACATGGTGAGGGGTGCCGACAGCTTTGCCAGGCCCCGGTACAGGGAGGGGGCATGGCCAATGGGGGGAGGTGTGGCTAGACACCCTCCTTAGAAAATTAAAAAACTGATCTTATGCTTGGCCGTGCGTGCCATACAGGGGTACCAGGGTGTGTGGGTGCCATTTCTCCCCTATTCAGGGAGAGAGAGGACTGACTGCTGCTGGCTCTCTACCCAGCCCAGCATGCTCAGAGAGAGGCTGCTCTAGCAGTAGTCAGGTCTCTCTCTCCCTGCCCAGAGTGAGGCTCACTACAATGGGAAAAGGACTCAGGCCCCCGCAACAGGCCCGTGTAAAGAGTATCCACTCCCCCATCTTGTTGCCATGGACATGGTCTAATAGCCTTTACCTTTAATATGCAGGTGTACACTTTTCTTTCTAATCTCAGACAACACTATCATTTGCTTTCTCTGGACCATGCTCAGTGTGGTGCACACAATGATACCAAACAGCAGAGCAACTACATATCTCCATTTACTTCTGCTGAATGACTGATTAGAAGAGAAGAGATGAGTGATGCTAATTCAAGAAAGCAAATAGTAAAAAATATCACTATAATCCAATTATTTATTATCTTTTCTATAGGGTACCAAATCTGTCTAAGCCATTTTAAAATATATTTGGAGAATAATAATGTATCTGTTTTTAGTTCCATTGCTTTATTCTATGGCATAGCAAAGGCATGCAGGTATACCTGAGACAATAACTTTTACTTTCATCACTTTTCAGGAGGAATGAAGCATTGTTTTAATAAGTTGCAGGGGTACCAACAAATTTGTGTATATATATATATATATCATACTTACCTACTTTTCTGTCTCCTCGCTGCTGGCCACTTTGGGGGAAGGGGGCCGGGGGCCGGTCTGTCACTTTATTAGGCCCCACCATGGGAAAAATGCTGCAATTTGTAGGTCCAAGGACAGGGATGGCGTATAATTATGCAAATAGTGTCATTATGTTCCACCCCCTCTGCCCGGAACCACGATTATGGTGATTTTCTCCACATCCTGCCTGATAGGAAGCGTGTATGATGCAGGAGAGACACTTACTCTTCTGGGGGTGCAGGGGCTACCCGAAATATTATGAGTATCCCGCAACTTCTGAGAGTAGGCCAGTATGATATAGATATCGTTTTTGTGCATTATCAAGTAGCAGTAATAATAAGAATTTACTTACCGATAATTCTATTTCTCGGAGTCCGTAGTGGATGCTGGGGTTCCTGAAAGGACCATGGGGAATAGCGGCTCCGCAGGAGACAGGGCACAAAAAAGTAAAGCTTTTACCAGATCAGGTGGTGTGCACTGGCTCCTCCCCCTATGACCCTCCTCCAGACTCCAGTTAGGTACTGTGCCCGGACGAGCGTACACAATAAGGGAGGCAATTTGAATCCCGGGTAAGACTCATACCAGCCACACCAATCACACCGTACAACTTGTGATCTAAACCCAGTTAACAGTATGATAACAGAAAGAGCCTCTTAAAGATGGCTCCTTAACAATATAACCCGAATTTGTTAACAATAACTATGTACAGTATTGCAGATAATCCGCACTTGGGATGGGCGCCCAGCATCCACTACGGACTCCGAGAAATAGAATTATCGGTAAGTAAATTCTTATTTTCTCTATCGTCCTAAGTGGATGCTGGGGTTCCTGAAAGGACCATGGGGATTATACCAAAGCTCCCAAACGGGCGGGAGAGTGCGGATGACTCTGCAGCACCGAATGAGAGAATTCCAAGTCCTCTTTTGCCAGGGTATCAAATTTGTAGAATTTTACAAACGTGTTTTCCCCCGACCACGTAGCTGCTCGGCAGAATTGTAATGCCGAGACCCCTCGGGCAGCCGCCCAAGATGAGCCCACCTTCCTTGTGGAATGGGCCTTAACAGATTTAGGCTGTGGCAGGCCTGCCACAGAATGAGCAAGTTGAATTGTGTTACAAATCCAACGAGCAATCGTCTGCTTAGAAGCAGGGGCACCCAACTTGTTGGGTGCATATAGTATCAACAGCGAGTCAGATTTTCTGACTTCAGCCGTCCTTGAAATGTATATTTTTAAGGCTCTGACAACGTCCAACAACTTGGAGTCCTCCAAGTCGCCAGTGGCCGCAGGCACCACAATAGGTTGGTTCAGGTGAAACGCTGATACCACCTTAGGGAGAAAATGCGGACGAGTCCTCAGTTCTGCCCTATCCGAATGGAAGATTAGATAAGGGCTTTTATAAGATAAAGCCGCCAATTCAGATACTCTCCTGGCGGAAGCCAGGGCCAGTAACAGTCACTTTCCATGTGAGATATTTAAAATCCACCTTTTTCAATGGTTCAAACCAATGGGATTTGAGGAAATCTAAAACTACATTTAGATCCCACGGTGCCACCGGAGGCACCACAGGAGGCTGTATATGCAGTACTCCTTTAACAAAAGTCTGTACCTCAGGAACTGAGGCCAATTCTTTTTGGAAGAATATTGACAGGGCCGAAATTTGAACCTTAATAGATCTCAATTTGAGACCCATAGACAATCCTGATTGTAGGAAATGTAGGAAACGACCCAGTTGAAATTCCTCCGTCGGAACACTCCGATCCTCGCACCACGCGACATATTTTCGCCAAATGCGGTGATAATGTTTCGCGGTGACTTCCTTCCTTGCCTTAATCAAGGTAGGAATGACTTCTTCTGGAATGCCTTTCCCTTTTAGGATCTGGCGTTCAACCGCCATGCCGTCAAACGCAGCCGCGGTAAGTCTTGAAAGAGACAGGGACCCTGTTGTAGCAGGTCCCTTCTCAGAAGTAGAGGGCACGGGTCGTCCGTGACCAACTCTTGAAGTTCCGGGTACCAAGTCCTTCTTGGCCAATCCGGAGCCACTAGTATTGTTCTTACTCCTCCTCACCGTATAATCTTCAATACCTTTGGTATGAGAGGCAGAGGAGGAAACACATATACTGATTTGTACACCCAAGGTGTTACCAGTGCGTCCACAGCTATTGCCTGTGGATCTCTTGACCTGGCGCAATACTTGTCCAGTTTCTTGTTGAGGCGAGACGCCATCATGTCTACCATTGGTCTTTCCCAACAGTTTATTAGCATGTGGAAGACTTCTGGATGAAGACCCCCCTCTCCCGGGTGAATATCGTGTCTGCTGAGGAAGTCTGCTTCCCAGTTGTCCACGCCCGGGAAGAACACTGCTGACAGTGCTATTACGTGATTCTCCGCCCAGCGAAGAATCTTGGCAGCTTCTGCCATTGCACTCCTGCTTCTTGTGCCGCCCTGTCTGTTTACATGGGCGACCGCCGTGATGTTGTCCGACTGAATCAACACCGGTTTTCCTTGCAGGAGTGGTTCCGCCTGGCTTAGAGCATTTTAGATTGCTCTTAGTACCAGAATGTTTATGTGAAGAGACTTTTCCAGGTTCGTCCATACCCCCTGGAAGTTTCTTCCTTGTGTGACTGCTCCCCAACCTCTCAGGCTGGCGTCCGTGGTCACCAGGATCAAATCCTGTATGCCGAATCTGCGGCCCTCCAATAGATGAGCCTTTTGCAACCACCACAGAAGATATACCCTTGTCCTTGGCGACAGGGTTATTCGCAGGTGCATCTGAGGATGCGACCCTGACCAATTGTCCAACAGATCCCTTTGGAAAATTCTTGCATGGAATCTGCCGAATGGAATTGCTTCGTAAAAAGCCACCATTTTTCCCAGGACTCTTGTGCATTGATGTACAGACACCTTTCCTGGTTTTAGGAGGTTCCTGACAGGTCGGATAACTCCTTGGCCTTTTCCTCGGGAAGAAAAACCTTTTTCTGAACCGTGTCCAGAATCATCCCTAGGAACAGCAGACGTATCGTCGGAAAACAGCTGCGATTCTTGGAATATTTAGAATCCAGTCGTGCCGTCGAAGAACTACTTTAGATAGTGCTCTTCCGACCTCCAACTGTTCTCTGGAACTTGCCCTTTTTAGGTCGTGCAAGTAAGGGATAATTTAGATGCCTTTTTTCTTTGAAGAAACATCTTTTCGGCCATTACCTTGGTAAAAAGGCCCGGGGTGCCGTGGATAATTCAAACGGCATCGTCTGAAACTGATATTGACAGTTCTCTACCACGAACCAGAGGTACCCTTGATGAGAAGGACAAAATTTGGACATGGAGGTAATCCTTGATGTCCAGGGACACCATATAGTCCCCTTTTTTCCGGTTCGCTATCACTGCTCTGAGTGACTTTATCTCGATTTGAACCTTTTATGTAAGTGTTCAAAACATTTTAGATTTAGACTATGTGTCACCAAGCCGTCTGGCTTCAGTACCACAATATAGTGTGGAAAAATAATACCCTTTTCCTTGTCGTAGGAGGGGTACTTTGATTATCACCTGCTGGATATACAGCTTGTGAATTGTTTCCAATGCTGCCTCCCTGTCGGAGGGAGCCGTTGGTAAAGCAGACTTCAGGAACCTGCGAGGAGAAGATGTCTCGACTCTCCAATCTTTACCCCTGGGATAATACTCGTACGATCTAGGGGTCAACTTGCGAGTGATCCCACTGCGCCCTGAGACTCTTGAGACTACCCCCCCACCTTGAGTCCGCTTGCACGGCCCCAGCGTCATGCTGAGGACTTGGCAGACGCGGTGGAGGGCTTCTTTTCCTGGGAAAGGGCTGCCTGCTGCAGTCTACTTCCCTTACCTCTATGTCTGGGCAGATATGACTGGCCTTTTGCCTGCATGCCCTCATGGGAAAGGAAAGATTGAGGCTGAAAAGACGGTGTCTTTTTTAGCTGAGATGTAACTTGGGGTAAAAAAGGTTGGATTTCCCAGCTGTTGCTGTGGTCCCCAGGTCCGATGGACCGACCCCCAAATAACTCCTTCCCTTTATACAGCAATACTTCCATCTGCCGTATGGGATCTGTATCACCTGACCACTGTCGTGTCCCTGACATCTTCTGGGAGATATGGACAACGCACTTATCTTGATGCCAGAGAGCAAATATCCCTCTGTGCATCTCACATACATATATATAGAATGCATCCTATTAAATGCTCTACATGAATAAAATATTTTCAGTCAGGGAATCCGACCAAGCCAACCCAGCACTGCATCTCCAGGCTGATGGCGATCGCTGGTCGCAGTATAACCACCGTATGTGTGTATATACTTTTTAGGATATTTTTCCAGCTTCCTATCAGCTGGCTCCTTGAGGGCGGCCGTATCTGGAGACGGTAACGCCACTTGATAAGCGTGTGAGCGCCTTATCACCCTAAGGGGTGTTTCCCAACGTACCCTAATTTCTGGCGGGAAAGGGTATAACGCCAATATTTGCTATCGGGGTAACCCTACGCATCATCACACACTTCATTTTATTTTATCTGATTCAGGAAAAACTACAGGTAGTTTTTTCACTCCCACATAATACCCTTTCTTGTGGTACTTGTAGTATCAGAAACACGTAACACCTCCTTCATTGCCCTTAACGTGTGGCCCTAATGAGAAATACGTTTGTTTATTCACCGTCGACACTGTATTCAGTGTCCGTGTCTGTGTCGACCGACTGAGGTAAATGGGCGTTTTTAAAACCCCTGACGGTGTTTCTGAGACGCCTGGACCGGTCCTAATAGATTGTCGGCCGTCTCATGTCGTCAACCGACCTTGCAGCGTGTTGACATTCTCACGTAATTCTCTAAATAAGCCATCCATTCCGGTGTCGACTCCCTAGAGAGTGACATCACCATTACAGGCAATTTCTCCGCCTCCTCACCAACATCGTCCTCATACATGTCGACACACACGTACCGACACACAGCACACACACCGGGAATGCTCTGACAGAGGACAGGACCCACCAGCCCTTTGGGGAGACAGAGGGAGAGTCTGCCAGCACACACCAAAAACGCTATAATTATATAGGGACAACCTTATATAAGTGTTTCTCCCTTATAGCATCTTTTATATATATACAATATCGCCAAAATCAGTGCCCCCCCTCTCTGTTTTAACCCTGTTTCTGTAGTGCAGTGCAGGGGAGAGCCTGGGAGCCTTCTCTCCAGCTTTTCTGTGAGAGAAAATGGCGCTGTGTGCTGAGGAGATAGGCCCCGCCCCTTTTTCGGCGGGCTCGTCTCCCGCTATTTTTGAAGTTAGGCAGGGGTTAAATATCTCCATATAGCCTCTGTGGGCTATATGTGAGGTATTTTTTGCCTCTAATAAGGTTTTTATTTGCCTCTCAGAGCGCCCCCCCCAGCGCTCTGCACCCTCAGTGACTGTTGTGTGAAGTGTGCTGAGAGGAAAATGGCGCACAGCTGCAGTGCTGTGCGCTACCTTTATGAAGACTCAGGAGTCTTCAGCCGCCGATTTTGGACCTCTTCTCTCTTCAGCGTCTGCAAGGGGGCCGGCGGCGCGGCTCCGGTGACCATCCAGGCTGTACCTGTGATCGTCCCTCTGGAGCTAGTGTCCAGTAGCCAAGCAGCAAATCCACTCTGCACGCAGGTGAGTTCACTACTTCTCCCCTAAGTCCCTCGTTGCAGTGATCCTGTTGCCAGCAGGACTCACTGTAAAGTAAAAAACCTAAGCTAAACTTTCTCTAAGCAGCTCTTTAGGAGAGCCACCTAGATTGCACCCTTCTCGTTCGGGCACAAAATCTAACTGGAGTCTGGAGGAGGGTCATAGGGGGAGGAGCCAGTGCACACCACCTGATCTGGTAAAAGCTTTACTTTTTTGTGCCCTGTCTCCTGCGGAGCCGCTATTCCCCATGGTCCTTTCAGGAACCCCAGCATCCACTTAGGACGATAGAGAAATGAGAATTCCATTAGCACAGAGGGACATGTGACCAGGAAGAAGGAAGAGGAGAACAGCAATGAGGAATACTTACCGACTTCTTCATTCTCCTCTCAGGGAGAAGCCAGGAAAGGAGACACAACATGTCACTTGGGAGGGGGGGGCAAACTGTTTATCAATTAGGCCCCGCCCCCAGCACTAGAAAACACCCGAGATTTGCAGGTCTACAGCAAAGGATGGAACTTAAGGCCCACCTCCAACTCAGGAAAACACATTCAATTTGCGGGCCCGCAGAGAGGGGCGGAGCTAAATGGTTAATTCCAGTCATTTAGTCCTGCCCCCTTTTCATAGCCCTGCGATTGCCGGTGATTTTTACACCATCCTGCCCACTTCACTGGGAAATATCGGGAGCCTCCCGCAGCTTCCGGGAGGGTAGGCAAGTATGCAATGAGGAGATGATGCATACCCTCCAACTGTACCTTTTTGGCAGGTACAGTACCTTTTTTTATGGTCTGTAACCGCCAAAAGGGGGTATGTACCGATTTTTGACTCTCTAAATTTACATTAAAAGTATAGGAAAGGGGGCGTGACCACGTCCGCTTTCCAAATTTATACTGTCTTTTATGTGTAAAATGTTGGAGGGTATGGATGATGACGTCTGTGTCCAGGGTTGGACTGACCCACATGGGTACAGGGGAAACCGCCAGTGGGTCCCAATGCCTGGGGGCCCCTCCTCTAGGGATCAGGTTCCAGACTGTGCATGTGAATTACACATTATACATATGTTACATTATACTGCACAGGACTATGGTGTATTCTCTACAGTGCATTGCTGTTATTAATCTGGTACATTATCATGCATGCACTAGCAGTATATACGTTATATATTTATCAAGGGGCCCAGACCATGCATGCTCTAATGGTTAGGCAAACCAATGTGGTGGATGGACACCCCCCCTCTGGATACTGGCCACACACCCTCTGGAGACTGGCTACACCCCTAAACATGGGCTCCTACCATAGCATTACCCCGGTGGTCCCTTCATACCCCAGTCCGATACTGTCTGTGTCTATCTGTAATAAATCAAGTATTACCAACAACAAATAAAAGACATAATCAGCATACTGTATTCTTCATTGCTATAAGGTGACATCAGAACAGAACACGCCCACTCATACTAGGAAGAAAATGCGATTTTTCTAAGATACATTTTGTGACTACATTTATCTTCAAATCTGAATAAGGCCCAATATGTATCTTTATCAGTCATACATATTATCTGTGTCCCTTAGCGTAACTGAGCTTGTACCTATAATCTGAGTTACAGCTCAGCCTCGCCCTGTGTGCAGAATGTGACCACACTGGTATCTGAGTGACAGCTCAGCCTCGCCCTGTGTGCAGAATGTGACCACACTGGTATCTGAGTGACAGCTCAGCCTCGCCCTGTGTGCAGAATGTGACTACACTGGTATCTGAGTATCAGATTTCAGTTTAATTTCTCTCTCCTGCTGCCAGCGATGGCGTCTGCTGATCTGAGACAGGAGCTGGACTGTTCCATCTGCCTGAGCATTTATACAGATCCTGTAACCCTGAGATGTGGCCACAACTTCTGCCGTGTTTGTATTGATCATATGCTGGATACACAGGAGGAATGGAAAGAAGAATATACCTGTCCTGAATGCAGAGCAGAGTTCAGAAGACGTCCTGTACTGCAGAGGAACATAACGCTGTGTAACATAGTGGAGAGTTTCCTGTCTACTCGGCCAGATCAGGAGGACACTGGGATCTTCTGCACTTACTGTGTGGACTCTCCTGTACCTGCTGCTAAATCCTGTCTGCTGTGTGAGGCTTCTCTGTGTGATAAACACCTGAGAGTACACAGCAAGTCAGCAGAACACGTCTTATGTGATCCCACCACTGCCCTGGGGAACAGGAAATGCTCCGTCCATAAGAAGGTCCTGGAGTATTACTGCACTGAGGACGCTGCTTGTATCTGTGTGTCCTGCAGTTTGGCTGGAGAACACCAGGGACACCATGTGGAGATGTTGGATGAGGCTTTTAAGAAGAAGAAGGAGAAGCTGAGAAATGTTCTACAGAAACTGACCACAAAGAGAGCCGAGACTGAGAAAAGAGTCCAGAGACTGCAGGAGCGCAGGAGAGAAGAACAGGGAAAAGCGGCTGGTGTAACAGAGACAGTCACTGCCCTGTTTAGAGACATCAGGAGACAGCTGGAAGACCTGGAGAAGAGAGTCCTGAGTGAGATCTCCAGGCAGGAACAGCGCGTTTCATTCTCAGTCTCTGATCTGATCCAGCAGCTGGAAATAAAGAAGGACGAGCTGTCCGGGAAGATGCGTCACATTGAGGAGCTGTGTAACATGTCTGACCCAGTGACTGTCTTACAGGAACCAGACACAGGGGACTTGTGTGATACTGAGGACACAGAGAGACATGATAACCAGGTCCATGGTGCAGGAGATCTGGATGTGGGTCTCATCTCAGGGACATTACACACATTATTTAATATAATAACAGGTATAAATATAGGGATCTATGTGCAGCAACCTACAGACCTATTACTGGATGTAACCACAGGTAGTGATTATATACAGATATCAGATGACAGGAAAACTGCATCATGGTCATTTATAAACAAGAATCACCCAGTAACACCAGAGAGATTTCAGTGTGATCAGGTAATAAGCACCAGGGGATTCTCTTCAGGGCGGCATTACTGGGAGGTGGATGTCAGAAAGTCAGAGTACTGGAGAGTGGGTATGTGTTATCCCAGTATAGACAGGAGAGGACGTCAGTCAGAAATTGGGAATAATAACAAGTCCTGGTGTCTGTGTAGGAGGTATGATAATCAGCACTCAGTGATACATGACAGTACAGAGATCCAGTTACCTGATAATATCCCCTGTGACAGAGTGAGGGTATATCTGGATTATGAGGCAGGACAGATGTCCTTTTATTCTCTGTGTGACCCCATCAGACACTTACACACCTACACTGCCGCCCTCACTGAGCCCCTCCATGCTGCATTATATATAGGGAACAGTTTATTTGAACCAATAGGTTCTATAACTATATGTGGGGGAGTCAGGAGCTGGGAGACATTACCATAGGAAATCCTCCCAGAGACTGGTGACATCACAGGGAGGGGAATATGATTGGTGAAGCACTCAGCCAATAGAATGTAGCAGTAGGTGAAGCTACAGCTGAGTCCCTCCCCCTGGGTGACCACATGACCAGTGTGGTGTGTTGCTGTCATTATAACTATATAAATACACATCTCTGCCTCTGACACCTGTGATTGGCTGGAATATCTGTCAGTGTGCTGATGTCAGTATAGTGTGATGGTGACATTATGAGTGACATCACTGTGACTACATCCCCGGCCCATCACCACACACCTGACCATAGGGAGGACAGCCCAGCACTATTTTATCTATGTAATATTTGCTGAATTAATTAATATAAAACATTTGGCCTCGGTGTCCTGTGAGTAAAATGCTGATACTCTAGGGCGCCGCGATTCAGTAACACTGAGACCACTGGTGCCCCCTATTACTGTCAGAGCTACACTCGCCCGCACTGGGTGTTATGTGTGTAGGGGGAGAATGGGGCGGGGACTGTGTAAAGCTCCGCCTACTGGGAACTGTAACAAAAGCCGATGTTTCTTACATAACACATGACTGGCTGGACAGTTACTGACTGCATGATGCCTCATTGCTTATCTGTATTATCTTATGCAGGAATCACAATGTATAATGATTGTTTATGTGCTCACCATTATAAAAGTATAGTACAAATTATACAGCGCTCTCTCTTTACATCACGCCCTTTATACTGCCGCCATCACTTACCGCCATGTACACTGTCACCATAAGAGCCTTAAAACATACAAATGACATTATACATGTAATAAACAACGTTATAGCGTCACAGTCAGAGACTTTGGGAGACATTGATCATACATTTTCTAACCAATGTCTCTTCGAAATATTTGTTTTACCGATGTATTGGGGGAGGGATGAGACAGGCAGGCTTGTGTGATTGGCTTCCACAGCTAAGCCTGTACATATAGGAGATATGTGCTCCTTCCGTTACATCCCCTGTATTATACACGTGTCAGGATGTCACACCCAGTACTCATACTCGGCAGTCACACACCTTACACATGGAGCTATTTGCTCCAGCATAGGAAGCCTGGTAATACTAATTATATGACGGTAAGTGCAGGGCCGGCTCCAGGCCTACTAGCACCCTGAGCGAGAAGATTTAAGAGCCCCCCCCCCACACACACACATGCGCGCTCGCTCCTGGAAAAGTGGGTGTGGCTTTATAACTTCATATAATCAAACTATAAATAAATATATTTTCACACCCCCTCTATGCACACAGTTTGCAGCCTTATACATAACAGCCACAGTAGTGTTCCTTACACACAATCAGTGCCGTTTCTAGCGGCGGGCGAGCCGTGCAACCGCACGGGGCGCCCGCCGCGGCACTTTGTGACTACTCCTCTCCTCCCTCTCTCTCCCCCCGAGCGCTCCTGCTTGGGGGGCGGGGCTTCGCGGAATGACGCGTTTGCGTTGTGACGTCACGACGCAAATGCGTCATTCCGCGAAGCCCCGCCTCCCCCAGCAAGAGCGCTCGGGTGGAAGAGAGAGGGAGGAGAGGACTGGAGATAACCATCGAAGGAGGAGGCGGCCGGCGCGCGGGACCCGAAGAGCGGCAAGATGTAAGTATTCTCTCTCTCTCTCTCTCTCTCTCTCCCCCCACTTGACACCTGCCGCACTGTGTAAAATGGGGATACCTGCCGCACTGTGTAAAAATAAGAATTTACTTACCGATAATTCTATTTCTCGTAGTCCGTAGTGGATGCTGGGGACTCCGTAAGGACCATGGGGAATAGCAGCTCCGCAGGAGACTGGGCACATCTAAAGAAAGCTTTAGGACTGTCTGGTGTGCACTGGCTCCTCCCCCTATGACCCTCCTCCAAGCCTCAGTTAGGATACTGTGCCCGGACGAGCGTACACAATAAGGAAGGATTTTAAAGACTTATACCAGCCACACCGATCACAGTGTACAACTTGTGATCTGAACCCAGTTAACAGCATGATAACAGAGGAGCCTCTAGAAAAGATGGCTCACTACAGCAATAACCCGAATTTTTTTGGTAACAATAACTATGTACCAGTATTGCAGACAATCCGCACTTGGGATGGGCGCCCAGCATCCACTACGGACTACGAGAAATAGAATTATCGTTAAGTAAATTCTTATTTTCTCTAACGTCCTAAGTGGATGCTGGGGACTCCGTAAGGACCATGGGGATTATACCAAAGCTCCCAAACGGGCGGGAGAGTGCGGATGACTCTGCAGCACCAATTGAGAGAACTCCAGGTCCTCCTCAGCCAGGGTATCAATTTTGTAGAATTTTACATACGTATTTGCTCCTGACCAAGTAGCTGCTCGGCAAAGTTGTAAAGCCGAGACCCCTCGGGCAGCCGCCCAAGATGAGCCCACCTTCCTTGTGGAGTGGGCATTTACAGATTTTCGGCTGTGGCAGACCTGCCACAGAATGTGCAAGCTGAATTGTACTACAAATCCAACGAGCAATAGTTTGCTTAGAAGCAGGAGCACCCAGCTTGTTGGTTGCATACAGGATAAACAGCGAGTCAGATTTCCTGACTCCAGCCGTCCTGGAAACATATTTTTCAGGGCCCTGACAACGTCTAGCAACTTGGAGTCCTCCAAGTCCCTAGTAGCCGAAGGCACCAGAATAGGTTGGTTCAGGTGAACGCTGAAACCACCTTAGAGAGAAAATGAGGACAAGTCCTCAATTCCGCCCTGTCCGAATGGAAAATCAGGTAAGGGCTTTTATATGACAAAGCCGCCAACTCTGACACGCGCCTGGCCGAGGCCAGGGCCAACAGCATGACCACATTCCATGTGAGATATTTTAACTCCACAGATTTAAGTGGTTCAAACCAATGTGACTTTTGGAACCCAAAACTACATTGAGATCCCAAAGTGCCACTGGAGGCACAAAAGGAGGCTGTATATGCAGTACCCCTTTTACAAACGTCCGAACTTCAGGGACTGAAGCTAGTTCTTTTTGGAAGAAAGTGGACAGATCCGAAATTTGAACCTTAATGGACCCCAATTTCAGGCCCATAAACACTCCTGTTTGCAGGAAATGTAGGATTCGACCCAGTTGAATTTCCTCCGTCGGGCCTTACTGGCCTCGCACCACGCAACATATTTTCGCCAAATGCAGTGATAATGTTTTGCGGTTACATCCTTCCTGGCTTTGATCAGGATAGGGATGACTTCATCCGGAATGCCTTTTTCCTTCAGGATCCGGCGTTCAACCGCCATGCCGTCAAACGAAGCCACGGTAAGTCTTGGAACAGACAGGGTCCTTGCTGGAGCAGGTCCCTTCTTAGAGGTAGAGGCCACGGATCCTCCGTGAGCATCTCTTGAAGTTCCGGTTACCAAGTCCTTCTTGGCCAATCCGGAGCCACGAGAATAGTTCTTACTCCTCTCCGTCTTATAATTCTCAGTACCTTGGGTATGAGAGGCAGAGGAGGGAACACATATACTGACTGGTACACCCACGGTGTTACCAGAGCGTCCACAGCTATTGCCTGAGGGTCCCTTGACCTGGCGCAATACCTATCCAGTTTTTTGTTGAGGCGGGACGCCATCATGTCCACCTTTGGTTTTTCCCAACGGTTTACAATCATGTGGAAGACTTCTGGATGAAGTCCCCACTCTCCCGGGTGGAGGTCGTGCCTGCTGAGGAAGTCTGCTTCCCAGTTGTCCACTCCCGGAATGAATACTGCTGACAGTGCTATCACATGATTTTCCGCCCAGTGAAGAATCCTTGCAGCTTCTGCCATTGCCCCCCTGCTTCTTGTGCCACCCTGTCTGATTACGTGGGTGACTGCCGTGATGTTGTCCGACTGGATCAACACCGGCTGACCTTGAAGCAGAGGTCTTGCTAAGCTTAGAGCATTGTAAATGGCCCTTAGCTTCAGGATATTTATGTGAAGTGATGTCTCCAGGCTTGCCCATAAGCCCTGGAAATTCCTTCCCTGTGTGACTGCTCCCCAGCCTCGCAGGCTGGCATCCGTGGTCACCAGGACCCAGTCCTGAATGCCGAATCTGCGGCCCTCTAGAAGATGAGCACTCTGCAACCACCACAGGAGGGATACCCTTGTCCTTGGTGACAGGGTTATCCGCTGATGCATCTGAAGATGCGACCCGGACCATTTGTCCAGCAGGTCCCACTGGAAAGTTCTTGCGTGGAATCTGCCGAATGGGATTGCTTCGTAGGAAGCCACCATTTTACCCAGAACTCTTGTGCATTGATGCACTGAGACTTGGCTCGGTTTTAGGAGGTTCCTGACTAGCTCGGATAACTCCCTGGCTTTCTCCTCCGGGAGAAACACCTTTTTCTGGACTGTGTCCAGGATCATCCCTAGGAACAGAAGACGAGTCGTCGGAACCAGCTGTGATTTTGGAATATTGAGAATCCAATCGTGCTGCCGCAACACTACCTGAGATAGTGCTACACCGACCTCCAACTGTTCCCTGGATCTTACCCTTATCAGGGAATCGTCCAAGTAAGGGATAACTAAAATTCCCTTCCTTCGAAGGAATATCATCATTTCGGCCATTACCTTGGTAAAGACCCGGGGTGCCGTGGACCATACATACGGCAGCGTCTGAACTGATAGTGACAGTTCTGTACCATAAACCTGAGATACCCTTGGTGAGAAGGGTAAAATTTGACATGAAGGTAAGCATCCTTGATGTCCCGAGACATCATGTAGTCCCCTTCTTCCAGGTTCGCAATCACTGCTCTGAGTGACTCAATCTTGAATTTGAACCTCTGTATGTAAGTGTTCAAAGATTTTAGATTTAGAATCGGTCTCACCGAGCCGTCCGGCTTCGGTACCACAACAGTGTGGAATAATACCCCGTTCCCTGTTGCAGGAGGGATACCTTGATTATCACCTGCTGGGAATACAGCTTGTGAATGGCTTCCAAAACTGTCTCCGTGTCAGAAGGAGATATCGGTAAAGCCGACTTTAGGAAACGGCGAGGGGGAGACGTCTCGCATTCTAATTTGTACCCCTGAGATATCACCTGAAGGATCCAGGGGTCTACTTGCGAGTGAGCCCACTGCGCGCTGAAATTCATTGAGACGGGCCCCCCACCGTGCCTGATTCTGCTTGTAAAGCACCAGCGTCATACTGAGGGCTTGGCAGAGGCGGGAGAGGGTTTCTGTTCCTGGGAACTGGCTGATTTCTGCAGCCTTTTTCCTCTCCCTCTGTCACGGGGCAGAAATGAGGAACCTTTTGCCCCTTGTCTACGAAAAGACTGCGCCTGATAATACGGCGTCTTCTCATGTTGAGAGGCGACCTGGGGTACAAACGTGGATTTCCCAGCTGTTGCCTTGGCCACCAGGTCTGAAAGACCGACTCCAAATAACTCCTCCCCTTAATAAGGCAATACTTCCAAATGCCGTTTGGAATATGCATCATCTGACCACTGACGTGTCCATAACCCTCTACTGGTAGAAAATAAGAATTTACTCACCGGTAATTCTATTTCTCGTAGTCCGTAGTGGATGCTGGGACTCCGTCAGGACCATGGGGAATAGCGGCTCCGCAGGAGACAGGGCACAAAAGTAAAGCTTTAGGATCAGGTGGTGTGTACTGGCTCCTCCCCCTATGACCCTCCTCCAAGCCTCAGTTAGGATACTGTGCCCGGACGAGCGTACACAATAAGGAAGGATTTTGAATCCCGGGTAAGACTCATACCAGCCACACCAATCACACCATATAACCTGTGATCTGAACCCAGTTAACAGTATGATAACAGAGGAGCCTCTGAAAAGACGGCTTCCAACAATAACAACCCGATTTTGTAACAATAACTATGTACAAGCATTGCAGACAATCCGCACTTGGGATGGGCGCCCAGCATCCACTACGGACTACGAGAAATAGAATTACCGGTGAGTAAATTCTTATTTTCTCTGACGTCCTAAGTGGATGCTGGGACTCCGTCAGGACCATGGGGATTATACCAAAGCTCCCAAACGGGCGGGAGAGTGCGGATGACTCTGCAGCACCGAATGAGAGAACTCCAGGTCCTCCTTAGCCAGGGTATCAAATTTGTAGAATTTTACAAACGTGTTCTGCCCTGACCACGTAGCTGCTCGGCAAAGTTGTAATGCCGAGACCCCTCGGGCAGCCGCCCAAGATGAGCCCACCTTCCTGGTGGAGTGGGCATTTACAGATTTAGGCTGTGGCAAGCCTGCCACAGAATGTGCAAGTTGAATAGTGCTACAAATCCAACGAGCAATCGTCTGCTTAGAAGCAGGAGCACCCAGCTTGTTGGGTGCATACAGTATAAACAGCGAGTCAGATTTCCTGACTCCAGCCGTCCTAGAAATATATATTTTTAGAGCTCTGACAACGTCTAGCAACTTGGAGTCCTCCAATTCGCTAGTAGCCGCAGGCACCACAATAGGCTGGTTCAAATGAAATGCTGAAACCACCGTAGGGAGAAATTGAGGACGCGTCCGCAGTTCTGCCCTGTCCGAATGGAAGATCAGATATGGGCTTTTGTACGACAAAGCCGCCAATTCTGATACTCTCCTGGCTGAAGCCAGCGCCAGTAACATTGTTACTTTCCATGTAAGATATTTTAAATCCACTGATTTGAGCGGCTCAAACCAATGGGATTTGAGAAATTCCAAAACTACATTGAGATCCCACGGTGCCACTGGGGGCACCACCGGGGGCTGTATATGTAGTACTCCTTTGACAAACGTCTGGACTTCAGGAACTGAAGCCAATTCTTTTTGGAAGAAAATCGACAGGGCCGAAATTTGAACCTTAATGGACCCCAATTTGAGGCCCATAGACAATCCTGTTTGCAGGAAATTCAGGAAACGACCCAGTTGAAATTCCTCCGTCGGGGCCTTTCTGGCCTCACACCACGCAACATATTTTCTCCAAATGCGGTGATAATGTTGTGCGGTCACTTCCTTTCTAGCCTTAATTAGGGTAGGAATGACTTCCTCTGGAATGCCTTTTTCCCTTAGGATCCGGCGTTCAACCGCCATGCCGTCAAACGCAACCGCGGTAAGTCTTGAAATAGACAGGGTCCCTGCTGAAGCAGATCCCTTCTTAGAGGTAGAGGCCACGGATCTTCCGTGAACATCTCCTGAAGTTCCGGGTACCAAGTTCTTCTTGGCCAATCCGGAGCCACTAGTATTGTTCTTACTCCCCTTTGCCGTATAATTCTCAGTACCTTTGGTATGAGAGGCAGAGGCGGAAACACATACACTGATTGGTACACCCACGGTGTCACCAGAGCGTCCACAGCTATTGCCTGAGGGTCTCTTGACCTGGCGCAATATCTGTTCAGTTTTTTGTTGAGGCGGGACGCCATCATGTCCACCTTTGGTTTTTCCCAACGGTTCACAATCGTGTGGAAGACTTCTGGATGAAGTCCCCACTCTCCCGGGTGTAGATCGTGTCTGCTGAGGAATTCTGCTTCCCAGTTGTCCACTCCCGGAATGAACACTGCTGACAGTGCTATTACATGATCTTCCGCCCAGCGAAGAATCCTTGCAGCTTCTGCCATTGCCCTCCTGCTTCTTGTGCCGCCCTGTCTGTTTACGTGGGCGACTGCCGTGATGTTGTCCGACTGGATCAACACCGGCTGACCCTGAAACAGGGGTTTTGCCAGGCTTAGAGCATTGTAAATCGCTCTTAGCTCCAGTATATTTATGTGAAGAGACATCTCCAGGGTTGACCACACCTCCTGGAAGTTTCTTCCCTGTGTGACTGCTCCCCAGCCTCTCAGACTGGCATCCGTTGTCACCAGGACCCAATTCTGTATGCCGAATCTGCGTCCCTCTAACAGATGAGCACTCTGCAACCACCACAGAAGAGACACCCTTGTCCGTGGCGACAGGGTTATCCGCTGATGCATCTGCAGATGCGATCCGGACCATTTGTCCAGCAGATCCCACTGAAAAGTTCGTGCGTGGAATCTGCCGAATGGAATCGCTTCGTAAGAAGCCACCATCTTTCCCAGGACTCTTGTGCACTGATGCACAGACACTTTTCCTGGTTTTAGGAGGTTCCTGACAAGTTCGGATAACTCCCTGGCTTTCTCCTCCGGAAGAAACACCTTTTTCTGAACCGTGTCCAGAATCATTCCCAGGAACAGCAGACGTGTCGTCGGGGTCAATTGAGATTTTGGAAAATTCAGAATCCACCCGTGCTGTTGCAGCACTACTTGAGTTAGTGCTACTCCGTCTTCCAGCTGTTCTCTGGACCTTGCCCTTATCAGGAGATCGTCCAAGTAAGGGATAATTAATACGCCTCTTCTTCGCAGAAGAATCATCATTTCGGCCATTACCTTGGTAAAGACCCGAGGTGCCGTGGACAATCCAAACGGCAGCGTCTGAAACTGATAATGACAGTTTTGCACCACGAACCTGAGGTACCCTTGATGTGAAGGGCAAATTGGGACATGCAGGTAAGCATCCTTGATGTCCAGGGACACCATAAAGTCCCCTTCTTCCAGATTCGCTATCACTGCTCTGAGTGACTCCATCTTGAACTTGAATTTTTGTATGTACAGGTTCAAAGATTTCAGATTTAGAATAGGTCTTACCGAGCCGTCCGGCTTCGGTACCACAAATAGCGTGGAGTAATACCCCTTTCCCTGTTGTAGGAGGGGTACCTTGACTATCACCTGCTGAGAAAACAGCTTGTGAATGGCTTCCAATACCGTCGCCCTGTCTGAGGGAGACGTTGGCAAAGCAGACTTTAGGAACCGGCGAGGGGGAGACTTCTCGAATTCCAACCTGTAACCCTGAGATACTACCTGCAGGATCCAGGGGTCCACCTGTGAGCAAGCCCACTGCGCGCTGAAATTCTTGAGTCGACCCCCCACCGCTCCTGAGTCCGCTTGTAAAGCCCCAGCGTCATGCTGAGGGCTTTGCAGAACCCGGGGAGGGCTTCTGTTCCTGGGAAGGAGCTGCTTGCTGCCCTCTCTTACCCTTTCCTTTGCCTCGGGGCAGATATGACTGTCCTTTTGCCCGCTTGTTCTTATAGGACCGAAAGGACTGCGGCTGAAAAGACGGTGTCTTTTTCTGTTGGGAGGGGGCCTGAGGTAAAAAGGTGGATTTCCCGGCAGTTGCCGTGGCCACCAAATCCGATAGACCGACGCCAAATAATTCCTCCCCTTTATACGGCAATACTTCCATATGCCGTTTGGAATCCGCATCACCTGACCACTGTCGCGTCCATAAACTTCTTCTGGCAGATATGGACATCGCACTTACTCTCGATGCCAGAGTGCAAATATCCCTCTGCGCATCTCGCATATAAAGAAAAGCATCCTTTAATTGCTCTAAAGTCAATAAAATACTGTCCCTATCCAGGGTATCAATATTTTCAGTCAGGGAATCCGACCAGACCACCCCAGCACTGCACATCCAGGCTGAGGCGATGGCTGGTCGCAGTATAACACCAGTATGTGTGTATATACTTTTTAGGGTAGTTTCCAGCCTCCTATCAGCTGGATCCTTGAGGGCGGCCGTATCAGGAGACGGTAACGCCACTTGTTTTGATAAGCGTGTGAGCGCCTTATCCACCCTAGGGGGTGTTTCCCAGCGCGCCCTAACCTCTGGCGGGAAAGGGTATAATGCCAATAACTTTTTTGAAATTAGCACTTTTCTATCTGGGTTAACCCACGCTTCATCACATACATCATTCAATTCCTCTGATTCAGGAAAAACTACAGGTAGTTTTTTCACACCCCACATAATACCCCTTTTTGTGGTACTTGCAGTATCAGAGATATGTAAAGCCTCCTTCATTGCCGTGATCATATAACGTGTGGCCCTACTGGAAAATACGTTTGTTTCTTCACCGTCGACACTAGATTCAGTGTCCGTGTCTGGGTCTGTGTCGACCGACTGAGGTAGAGGGCGTTTTACAGCCCCTGACGGTGTCTGAGACGCCTGGGCAGGTACTAACTGGTTTGCCGGCCGTCTCATGTCGTCAACTGATTTTTGTAATGTGCTGACATTATCACGTAATTCCATAAACAAAGCCATCCATTCCGGTGTCGACTCCCTGGGGGGTGACATCACCATTACCGGCAATTGCTCCGCCTCCACACCAACATCGTCCTCATACATGTCGACACACACGTACCGACACACAGCAGACACACAGGGAATGCTCTATTGAAGACAGGACCCCACTAGCCCTTTGGGGAGACAGAGGGAGAGTTTGCCAGCACACACCCAAGCGCTATAATATATATGGGAACAACCCTATATAAGTGTTGTATCCTTATAGCAGCTCAAATATAGTAATATCGCCCAAAAAAAGTGCCCCCCCTCTCTGTTTTACCCTGTTTCTGTAGTGCAGTGCAGGGGAGAGTCCTGGGAGCCTTCCTCACAGCGGAGCTGAGCAGGAAAATGGCGCTGTGTGCTGAGGAGAATAAGCCCCGCCCCCTATTTCGGCGGGCTCTTCTCCCGGTGTTTGTGAGACCTGGCAGGGGTTAAATACATCCATATAGCCTCAAGGGCTATATGTGATGTATTTTTCGCCATATACAAGGTATTATACATTGCTGCCCAGGGCGCCCCCCCCAGCGCCCTGCACCCTCAGTGACCGCTGTGTGAAGTGTGCTGACAACAATGGCGCACAGCTGCAGTGCTGTGCGCTACCTCATGAAGACTGAAAAGTCTTCTGCCGCCTGTTTCTGGACCTCTTCAATCTTCAGCATCTGCAAGGGGGTCGGCGGCGCGGCTCCGGGACCGGACTCCATGGCTGGGCCTGTGTTCGATCCCTCTGGAGCTAATGGTGTCCAGTAGCCTAAGAAGCCAATCCATCCTGCACGCAGGTGAGTTCACTTCTCTCCCCTAAGTCCCTCGATGCAGTGAGCCTGTTGCCAGCAGGACTCACTGAAAATAAAAAACCTTAAAACTTTTTCTAAGCAGCTCTTTAGGAGAGCCACCTAGATTGCACCCTGCTCGGACGGGCACAAAAACCTAACTGAGGCTTGGAGGAGGGTCATAGGGGGAGGAGCCAGTACACACCACCTTATCCTAAAGCTTTACTTTTGTGCCCTGTCTCCTGCGGAGCCGCTATTCCCCATGGTCCTGACGGAGTCCCAGCATCCACTTAGGACGTCAGAGAAATGGACAACGCACTTAGACTTGATGCCAGTCGGCAAATATTCCGCTGTGCATCACGCATATATAGAAATGCATCTTTTAAATGCTCTATAGGCAAAAATATACTGTCCCTATCTAGGGTATCAATATTTTCAGTCAGGGAATCCGACCATGCCAACCCAGCAGTGCACATCCAGGCTGAGGCTATTGCTGGTCGCAGTATAACACCAGTATGTGTGTAAATACATTTTAGGATACCCTCCTGCTTTCTATCAACAGGATCCTTAAGGGCGGCCATCTCAGGAGAGGGTAGAGCCCTTACAAGCGTGTGAGCGCTTTATCCCCCCTAGGGGGTGTTTCCCAACGCACCCTAACCTCTGGCGGGAAAGGATACAATGCCAATAACATTTTAGAAATTATCAGTTGTTATCGGGGGAAAACCACACATCATCAAACACCTCATTTAATTTCTCAGATTCAGGAAAACTGCAGGTAGTTTTTCCTCACCGAACATAATACCCCTTTTTGGTGGTACTCGTATTATCAGAAATGTGTAAAACATTTTTCATTGCCTCAATCATGTAACGTGTGGCCCTACTGGAAGTCACATTTGTCTCTTCACCGTCGACACTGGAGTCAGTATCCGTGTCGGCGTCTATATCTGCCATCTGAGATAACGGGCGCTTTAGAGCCCCTGACGGCCTATGAGACGTCTGGACAGGCACAAGCTGAGTTGCCGGCTGTCTCATGTCAACCACTGTCTTTTATACAGAGCTGACACTGTCACGTAATTCCTTCCAACAGTTCATCCACTCAGGTGTCGACCCCCTAGGGGGTGACATCACTATTCCAGGCAATCTGCTCCGTCTCCACATCATTTTTCTCCTCATACATGTCGATACAAACGTACCGACATACAGCACACACACAGGGAATGCTCTGATAGAGGACAGGACCCCACTAGCCCTTTGGGGAGACAGAGGGAGAGTTTGCCAGCACACACCAGAGCGCTATATATATACAGGGATAACCTTATATAAGTGTTTTTCCCCTTATTGCTGCTGTATCATTAATACTGCGCTTAATTAGTGCCCCCCCTCTCTTTTTTAACCCTTTCTGTAGTGTAGTGACTGCAGGGGAGAGACAGGGAGCTTCCCTCCAACTGAGCTGTGAGGGAAAATGGCGCCAGTGTGCTGAGGAGATAGGCTCCGTCCCTTTTTCGCTGACTTTTCTCCTGCTTTTTTATGGATTCTGGCAGGGGTTAAAATTCATCCATATAGCCCTGGGGGCTATATGTGATGTATTTTCGCCAGCCAAGGTGTTTTTATTGCTGCTCAGGGCGCCCCCCCCCTAGCGCCCTGCACCCTCAGTGACCGAAGTGTGAAGTGTGCTGAGGAGCAATGGCGCACAGCTGCAGTGCTGTGCGCTACCTTGTTGAAGACAGGACGTCTTCTGCCGCCGATTTTCCGGACCTCTTCTGCCTTCTGGCTCTGTAAGGGGGCCGGCGGCGCGGCTCTGGGACCCATCCAGGCTGGGCCTGTGATCGTCCCTCTGGAGCTAATGTCCAGTAGCCAAGAAGCCCAATCCACTCTGCACGCAGGTGAGTTCGCTTCTTCTCCCCTTAGTCCCTCGATGCAGTGAGCCTGTTGCCAGCAGGTCTCACTGAAAATAACAAACCTAAACTAAAACTTTCACTAAGAAGCTCAGGAGAGCCCCTAGTGTGCACCCTTCTCGTTCGGGCACAGAGATCTAACTGAGGCTTGGAGGAGGGTCATAGGGGGAGGAGCCAGTGCACACCAGATAGTCCTAAAGCTTTCTTTAGATGTGCCCAGTCTCCTGCGGAGCCGCTATTCCCCATGGTCCTTACGGAGTCCCCAGCATCCACTTAGGACGTTAGAGAAATGGGGATACCTGCCGCACTGTGTAAAATGGGGATACCTGCCGCATTGTGTAAAATGGGGATACCTGCCGCACTGTGTAAAATGGGGATACCTGCCGCACTGTGTAAAATGGGGATACCTGCCGCACTGTGTAAAATGGGGGCACCTGCCGCACTGTGTAAAATGGGGGCACCTGCTGCACTGTGTAAAATGGGGGCACCTGCCGCACTGTATAAAATGGGGACACCTTCCGCACTGTATAAAATGGGGATACCTGCCGCACTGTGTAAAATGGGGATACCTGCCGCACTGTGTAAAATGGGGGCACCTGCCGCACTGTATAAAATGGGGATACCCGCCGCACTGTGTAAAATGGGGATACCTCCCGCACTGTGTAAAATGGGGATACCTGCCGCACTGTGTAAAATGGGGGCACCTGCCGCACTGTATAAAATGGGGATACCTGCCGCACTGTGTAAAATGGGGATACCTACCGCACTGTGTAAAATGGGGATACCTGCCTGCGTACTGTGTAAAATGGGGGCACGTGCCTGCGTACTGTGTAAAATGGGGATATCTGCTTACCGTACTGTGTAAAATGGGGACACCTGCCTGCCGCACTTTGTTAAACAGGGACACCTGCCTGCCGCACTTTGTTAAACAGGGACACCTGCCTGCCGCACTTTGTAAAATGGGGACACCTGCCTGCCGCACTTTGTAAAATGGGGACACCTGCCGGCCGCACTTTGTAAGTGGGGACACCTGCTTGCCGCGCTGTGTAATATGGGGATACTTGCCTGGTGTAATGTGTAAAAAGGGGACTTTTTTATTTTTATTTTTTCCCCCTGTGGTGGGTGTGATATCAGACGAGGCCACGCCCACTGTAATGAGACCACGCCCATTTTAATCAGGCCACACAGCCTTGTCGGGAGCGCGCGCACCTTCGGTGCGCGCATGCTTTTTTTCTGGCTATATGGGGGGGCACGCAATTTTTTTTTATAGCAATGGGGGGGTGGCGCATTTTTAAATCTCGCACTGGGAGCCAAATTGTTTAGAAACGGCCCTGCACACAATGTCTCCAGTATAGTGCCGGCTACAAATGACATGCCCCCCAGCAGTGCCAGCTACACATGACATGCCCCACAACAGTGCCAGCTACACATGACATGCCCCCCAGCAGTGCCAGCTACACATGATAGTGTTCACTTTTTAGGGCAGGGTGCTGATCACAGGGAGGACACATTTTTAAGTTAGGATGGCAAAATGATGTACAGTTCATACTGTAATGCTTGGTGCTCACCTACCTACATGCCAAAGCATGGACAGTGCGCACCGAAGGCGCGCAGCAAAAATGTAGGGGCGTTGCTTTGTAGAGAAGGGGTGTGGCCACATAATAGTGGCAATTCGCATTACACCACACAGTAGTGCAGCTAATACACATTGCACCAGGCAGAACCTCCTAGACACTTTGCGCCAGGCAGAGCACGTTAGACACTTTGCGCCAGGCAGAACACGTTAGACACTTTGCGCCAGGCAGAGCACTGAGACACATTGCCTAGCCACAGACGCCTAGCGGGAACACCACATGATATGCTGCCCAGCCGTGCCAGCTACACATGACATGGCCCCCAGCAGTGCCAGCAACATGTGACATGCCCCCCAGCAGTGCCAGATACATAAATGGTCACAGTGCCAGATATGTCCCCACAGTTCCAGATACATAAATGCCCCTACAGTGCCAGATACATAAATGCCCCCACAGTGCAGATATGCCCCCACAGTGCCAGATACATAAATGCCCCCACAGTGCCTGATACATAAATGCCCCCACAGTGCAGATATGCTCCCACAGTTCCAGATACATTAATGCCCTCACAGTACAGATATACCCCCACAGTGCCAGATACATAAATGCCCCCACAGTGCCTGATACATAAATGCCCCCACAGTGCCTGATACATAAATGCCCCCACAGTGCAGATATGCTCCCACAGTGCCAGATACATAAACGCCCCCACAGTGAAAGATATACCCCCACAATGCAGACATGCCCCCACATTTCCAGATACATAATTGCCCCCACAGTGAAAGATATGCCCCCACAGTGCCCCCACACAGAGCCTGATCCATATACTGCTTCACGATACCTGCGGTGGTGGCGGGAGGGGGAGTGCCGGTAAGGATGCGGGCGGCTCTTCTAAAACTCTTGTGTGCGCGGCTGCCTGATGCCGGTATCTAACGTCAGACGCCGGCGCCGCACAGCCGCATGCACAACAATTTAAGTTTAGGCCAAGGAGCACTGCAGGCTGGCTCCAAGCACAAAGATGGCGGCACCAGCGCGCGGCGCCCATTAAGGGTGGCGCCCCGCGCGGCCGCTCTAGTCGAACGTGCCTGGAGCCGGCCCTGGGTAAGTGTAACGTGTCAGTTTATAACCATTGCAGCTCAGCAGAATATGATGTAACCTGACCTTTACACTTTGGGGGTCATTCCGAGTTGATCGCTCGCTAGCAGTTTTTAGCAGCCGTGCAAACGCTAAGCCGCCAAAAAAATTGTGTCGTTTCAGAGTAGCTCCAGACCTATTCTGCGCTTGCGATCACTTCAGACTGTTTAGTCCCGGATTTGACATCACAAACACGCCCTGCGTTCGGCCAGCCATGCCTGCGTTTTTCCAGGCACTCCCTGAATACGGTCAGTTGACACCCAGAAACGCCCACTTCCTGTCAATCACTCTGCGGCCAGCACTGCGACTGAAAAGCTTCGCTAGACCTTGTGTGAAACTACTTCGGCCGTAGTGAAAGCACGTTGTGCGTGCACATTGCGCCGCATACGCATGCGTAGAAGTGCCGTTTTTGTGCATCATCGCTGGGCAGCGAACATTTTCAGCTAGCGATCAACTTGGAATAACCCCCTTAGCTTCATATAGTACTAGCTGGAGTACACAGCGATGCGCGGGATTTTAAGAATGTCTGTTTACAAAAATAGATGTAAATATTAAACACACAATAGAAATAACATTGTAGATAGCGGAATACCCGTGCTCCACTACGGGATGAGGATGGTAAATTAGAATGATAGTTGTTCGTTAATTTACGTTGGTTGGAGATGTAGTCTATAGGCATGTCTTGCTTCCCTGATACACTGTGTAGTGGCCGGACCCCTTTTTGGTCTCCCAAGTGACCCTGCTCTTCCCACTATACATTTCTCAGTCTGTGGCTTATTGCTGCCTCCATTCCCCTCCTTACATCATGTCACTGCCCCTGTGAAATGATCAATTTATTTACAGTTTCTTATATAGCGCAGCACATTATGTATCTCCTGATATACTCTGTGCTGCTGGGGGACCATGCTACTTCCACTATATAACTCTCAGTGTGTGTATATGTGCTACCTGCATTCCCCTTCTCACATCATGTCACTGGCCCTGTCACTTGCAGCCCTGTCCTCACTGACACTTTACTCATCTCCTGACATACTCTGTGCTGCTGGGGACCCTGCTCCTCCCACTGCATACCTCTCAGTCTGTGACTTCCTGCTGCCTCCATTCCCCTCCTCACATCATGTCACTGCCCCTGTCACATGCAGCCCTGTCCTCACTGACACATCACTCATCTCCTGATATACTCTGTGCTGCTGGGGACCCTGCTCCTCCCACTATATAACTCTCAGTCTGTGGCTTCCTGCTGCCTCCATTCCCCTCCTCACATCATGTCACTGCCCTGTCACATGCAGTCCTGTCCTCACTGACACATCACTCGTCTCCTGATATACTCTGTGCTGCTGGGGACCCTGCTCCTCCCACTATATAAATCTCAGTCTGTGGCTTCCTACTGCCTCCATTCCCCTCCTCACATCATGTCACTGCCCCTGTCACATGCAGACCTGTCCTCACTGACACATCACTCATCTCCTGATATACTCTGTGCTGCTGGGGACCCTGCTCCTCCCACTATATAACTCTCAGTCTGTGGCTTCCTGCTGCCTCCATTCCCCTCCTCACATCATGTCACTGCCCCTGTCACATGCAGCCCTGTCCTTACTGACACATCACTCATCTCCTGATATACTCTGTGCTGCTGGGGAACCTGCTCCTCCCACTATATAACTCTCTGTCTGTAGCTTCCTGCTGCCTCCATTCCTCTCCTCACATCATGTCACTGCCTCTGTCACATGCAGCCCTGTCCTCACTGACACATCACTCATCTCCTGATATACTCTGTGCTGCTGGGGACCCTGCTCCTCCCACTATATAACTCTCAGTCTGTGGCTTCCTGCTGCCTCCATTCCCCTCCTCACATCATGTCACTGCCCCTGTCACATGCAGCCCTGTCCTCACTGACACATCACTCATCTCCTGATATACTCTGTGCTGCTGGAGACCCTGCTCCTCCCACTATATAACTCTCAGTCTGTGGCTTCCTGATGCCTCCATTCCCCTCCTCACATCATGTCACTGCCCTGTCACACGCAGCAGCCCTGTCCTCACTGACACATCACTCCTCTCCTGATATACTCTGTGCTGCTGGGGGACCCTGCTCCTCCCACTATATAATGCTCAGCCTGTGGCTTCCTGCTGCCTCCATTCCCCTCCTCACATCATGTCACTGCCCCTGTCACATGCAGCCCTCTCCTCACTGACACATCACTCCTCTCCTGATATACTCTGTGCTGCTGGGGGACCCTGCTCCTCCCCCTATATAATGCTCAGCCTGTGGCTTCCTGCTGCCTCCATTCCCCTCCTCACATCATGTCACTGCCCCTGTCACATGCAGCCCTGTCCTCACTGACACATCACTCCTCTCCTGATACACTCTGTGCTGCTGGGGACCCTGCTCCTCCCACTATATAACTTTCAGTCTGTGGCTTCCTGCTGCCTCCATTCCCCTCCTTATATCATGTCACTGCCCCTGTCACATGCAGCCCTGTCCTCACTGACACATCGCTCATCTCCTGATATACTCTGTGCTGCTGGGGACCCTGCTCCTCCCACTATATAACTCTCAGTCTGTGGCTTCCTGCTGCCTCCATTCCCCTCCTCACATCATGTCACTGACCCTGTCACATGCAGCCCTGTCCTCACTGACACATCACTCATCTCCTGATACACTCTGTGCTGCTGGGGACCCTGCTCCTCCCACTATATAACTCTGTCTGTGACTTCCTGCTGCCTCCATTCCCCTCCTCACATCATGTCACTGCCCCTGTCACATGCAGCCCTGTCCTCACTGACACATCACTCATCTCCTGATATACTCTGTGCTGCTGGGGACCCTGCTCCTCCCACTATATAACTCTCAGTCTGTGGCTTCCTGCTGCCTCCATTCCCCTCCTCACATCATGTCACTGCCCCTGTCACATGCAGCCCTGTCCTCACTGACACATCACTCCTCTCCTGTCTATCCAGCGACCCGTACCCCTGTGTCCAAAGTGACCACTTTCGGCAGATTAGTAGCCATGAGATAACATTGATATCTTCTGCATTCCATGATTAATGAATGAATGGCTCCGTTACTTGTAAATCATAAAAGTAACATGAAAACATTGTTAAAAAATGATATAAGCAGAGGTGTAGCTAGGTGCCATAGTGCCCAGAGCAAGGGTATGTTTCGGTGCCCCCTCCCCTGTACTGAATTGGGGGCCTGGCCAATGTGTGGAGGCATGTTATAGTTGAAAATAAAAAATATTTAAAAATTCTAAATTGGTGACAGGGCCAGTTCTAGAACTTGTGAACTCAGGGCGAAAGTTCCCCGCCCCCCAAGTTTAAAACAGGGTTGTGGTTTCAAATTGCACTGCACAGTAGTTTCCTTTAATCACGTTACACCACACAGTAGAGTCGCTTATACACGTTACACCACAGAAGAGCGGTTTATAAATGTTATGTTGCAGAGTGAGGTGCTGCAGCAGCAGCTGGGGCATAGAGAGGTGCTGAAGCATCAATGTAGAGAAAGGATCTGTACCAGCAAAGGGGTGCTGCAACAGCTGGGGCAGAGAGAGAGGTGTTGCAGCAGCTTGGGAAGAGAGAGGGGTGTTGCAGCAGCCGGGGCAGAGAGAGGTCTTCAGCAGCCGGGGCAGAGAGAGGTCTTCAGCAGCCAGGGCAGAGAGTGGTGCTGCAGCAGTGAGGGCAGAGATTGGTGTAGCAGGAGAAAAGTAATGAGGCTGAATAGCTACTAGCAGACAGTGAGACATATAAAGAGGGTGGGCAGAACTCTGGCATGTGCTGGATGTCAGTGTCTCTTGCTGTCACCACTGGCCTGCCCTGTTCACCACCTAGTCTCTGAGTCTGAGTCAGTGTGTGCCCCTTCTGCGCCCTCTAACTTTTTTGGCACCAGGAGCTCGCTCTCCACAGGAGCCACCCTCGCTACACCCCTGAATATAAGTAAGTAATGATAAACTAGGTGCTTCATCGCGCCCTACCGGCGCTCTTCACACCGTCGCAAGGGGCTACGCCCCCTTAACCCTTGCATGCCTTTCTGGGGACAGAAATGACAGGGACAGGATAGGGGTGACAGGGCCAGGGAAGGGGCGGCAGGACCTGGACAGTGGTGACAGGGCCAGTATAGGGTTGACAGGGCAAGCACAGGGGTGACAGGGCCAGGATAGGGGTAACAGGGCCAGCATAAGGGTGACAGGGCCAGGATAAGGGTGAAAGGGCCAGGATAAGGGTGAAAGGGCCAGGATAAGGGTGACAGGGCAAGGCCAGGGGTGACAGGGCCAGGATAGGGGTAACAGGGCCAGGATAAGGGTGAAAGGGCCAGGATAAGGGTGAAAGGGCCAGGATAAGGGTGACAGGGCAAGCCCAGGGGTGACAGGGACATGACAGAACACAGGGCACGGGAGAGATTGGTATTAGGGACTGAACAGTGGTGACAGACAGATGTGTCTTACCGGAGTCACTGCTGCTGGCTGCTACTGTTCCACTCCAACCTGTTTGGATCTGCTGCTGGTGGAGACTTGTCATGGCTGACTCTCTCATGCTGGAGTCCTGCTTCCTCTGCCCGTCCGCATCCCTCCCCCCTCCTCAGTCACACACCACAGACCTTGCACAGCTGCTGGGCAACGTGGTAAGGGGAGACTGGGAGTGACTGGTTAGCCCCCAGGTAACGCTGCGGCTGGAGGGAGAAGGGGGTCATAGCATGCACGCGGCCTGGACCTCGCGGCTGCTGGGCACTGTGGTAAGGGGAGACTGGGAGTGACTGGTTAGCTCCCAGGAGACACTGCGGCTGGAGGGAGGAGGGGGTCGGAGCCTGCAAGCAGCTCGGACTTCTGCAGTACTACCCGCCGGCTAAAGTGTGTGAAGGAGCTGGGCGCACCTCACTGCGGGCGGCAGTGCTGCAGCTAGCGGTGGGGTTGCCGGGGCTGGAGGGAGATAACAGAGGCAGTACGGAACCTGCACAGCGGCAGGTGCCCCACAAAACTGCAGCTAAGAAGCGTGGAGTGTGCCAGAAAGTGACGCTCCTCTGCGCCAGAGAGACCCTGAGTATGCTGATGTGGGGGGTCAAGCACACAGTGAGCCGGTGCCCATCTGTCTGTACGGCATACCCCCTCACACACCCCCATATCTCCCAACCGTCCCGATTTTCGCGGGACAGTCCCATTTTTTGGGGTCTGTCCCGCTGTCCCACCCGTGGGTCGCAGTGTCCCGCGGTGGTGGTGTTGGGGGGGGGGGGCAGTTGGAAAGCTCCTGTACTCGCTGTTCTGCTTAGCAGAACAGCGTTGAATAGTGGAGACAGAGGAAGAGGGGGCATCAGGGAGTACGGATTAAGGGGGGGTTCCAGCAGCAGAGCCAAATTAAGGGGGGGGGGGGCAGGGGGTACGTACCATTTGCCCCACAGTTTTAGGGGGCCCCCCGGCTCAAGTAGCTCTGTCCTAGCTCAGAAGCTCCCCCGTCCTGCCAGCAACAGCGGCAGCATTGTCCTACAGTCAGCACACGCTGCTGCGTGTTGGGAGGTCTGTGATGTTGCAGGGAGGCAGCAGTCTCCCTGCTTTCTTCTGCCTGTGCGGGTGTGTAGGGGGGAGCGACCACCCCCTCTGGATTTACCCCTAGCTGAGGGGCCAAAATTCCATAACAAAAAACAAACAAAAAAAATATGGGATTTGCATAAGGGGGCGTGGCCTCGCAGGGCCCGATTAGGCCACGCCCCCAACCCCACAGCAGGCACAGCAATGAGATAGGGCTCCACTGTATCAAGTGCCACGGGCCCCCCAGACTCGTAATCAGCCCCTGGGGGCATGCCAGCAGCTCACAGAGCGCTGGGCATGACCCCTCACTGACGAAAACGGGGGCCCTCCCGTGAAGCCACGCCCCCTTTTCTCCGCATGTGTGTCATACTTGCCTACCTGACCCTCTCCATGAGGGAGAAAATGCTCTGTTCCTGGACTTTCCTAGTAATGTATGATTGCAGTCACCTGTGGTGAGCTAGGTAATTGATAAGAAAGGTGTTTCACCACAGGTGATGCAATCATACATTACCAGGAAAGTCCAAGAACAGAGCATTTTCTCCCTCATGGAGAGGGTCAGGTAGGCAAGTATGATGTGTGTCCCTCCTTCTGCCTGAAGAAAGCTCCTGAAGAAAGCTGGGAGGTATGCACCCCGGGTATCGGTGAAAGCCGGACCGGACCAAATTCCGGAACGCCGGACGAGACCCGCTCCCTGCAGCGACCCCTGCCGCTGAGGAGTTTTGTGTGCGCGCGTCCGTCCGGGGGGCGTGACTGACAGGCTGTCAGCGGGGAGACGGGGAGCGAGAGCTTAGAGCCGGCTCCTTTCAAGAAGCTGCGGCTGCTGCTCTCCTGGGTGACTTTGCCCTGTGCACACAGAGGACGGGTGAACGGGTCCGTGCGCTGCTGTGTGCGGGGAGAGATTACAGTCTCCAGACCCCGCTGCTGCTGCTGCTCTGCCCGGACATAGGGAGGGAGGGGGGAGCAGCAGATACTTGTGCTGTTCTGCATACAGATCATTACTTATATATATATATATATATATATATACACACATATATATATATACACATATATATACACACACACACACACATATATATATATATATATATATATATATATATACACCCACACACATATATATATATATATATATATATATATACTAGGTGCTTCATCGCGCCCTACGGGCGCTCTTCACACCGTCGCAAGGGGCTACGCCCCCTTAACCCTTGCATGCCTTTCTGGGGTTCAATATTTGTATTATATAGAGTATTACCTGCATTCCTTTGTTAGTGGTTAAATATTGCACAATGAAAGGGCGTGTAATGGTGAAGGAGGCGCAGCCCCTTGCGACGGCGTGAACAGCACCTGCAGGGCACAATGTACAGAATGTAGCAGGTGCGGGGGGGGGGGGGGCTGTGGATGGGGGAGGGTGTCTGTAGATGCTGCGGGTAGAGGAGGGGTGGAAGCGGGGGGGCCCGGATGGGGAAGGGTCGGGAGATGCTGCGGGTGGGGGAGGGGCAGAGGAGTGGGGGCTGCAGATGGGGGATGGGGTCCGGAGACACTGCCGGTGGGGGAAGGGCAGGGGTGCCAAGGGTGGGAGAGGAGCAGGTGCGGGGATGTTGCGGATGGGTGAAGGGTTCCGGAGGTGCTGTGGGATGGGAAGGGGCGGGGGTGGGGTAGGGGGTCCGGAGGCGCCGTGAGTAGGGGAGGGGCAGGTACAGGTGGTGCGGCGGATGGGGAAGGGGGTCCGGAGGTGCTGCAGGTGGTGAAGGGGTGGATGAGGGGGGCACCGCGGATGGAGGAGGGTGTCTGCAGATGCTGATGGTGGAGTGGGGGCAGGTGTGGGGGGAGACATATATGGGGGGTGGATGGTGGAGGGGGTCTGGAGGTGAGGTGGGTGGTGGAGGGGCGGAGGATTGGAAGCCGTGGGTGGTGTAGGGGGTCTGGAGGCACAGCGTGTGGGGGAGGGGTGGGGTGCCGCATGTGGTAGAGGGGAAGGTGCGGAGGTGTGGTGCATTGGGGAGGGGTCTGGAGGCGCTACGGGTACTGTACCTGCCAAAAAGGTAGTTGGAGGGTATGCAGTAACAGGGCCAGGACAGGGGTGACAGGGTCAGGACAGGGGTGACGGGGCCAGGACAGGGGTGACAGGGTCAGAATATGGGTGACAGGGCCAGGACAGGGGTGACAGGGCCAGGACAGGGGTGACAGGGCCAGGACAGGGGCGACAGGGCCAGGACAGAAATGACAGGGACAGAATAGGGGTGACATGGCCATGGTAGGGGCGGCAGGACCAGGACAGGGGTGACAGGGCCAGTATAGGGTTGACAGGGCAAGCACAGGGGTGACAGGGCCTGGATAGGGGTGACAGGGCCAGGATAAGGGTGACAGGGCCAGGATAACGGTGACAGGGACATGACAGAACACAGGGCACGAGAGAGATTGGTATTAGGGACAGGACAGTGGTGACAGACAGATGTGTGTTACCGGAGTCACTGCTGCTGGCTGCTGCTGTTCCACTCCAACCTGTTGGGATCTGCTGCTGGTGGAGACTTGGCATGGCTGGCTCTCTCAGGCTGGAGTCCTGCTTCCTCTGCCTGTCCGCATCCCTCCCCCCCTCCTCAGTCACACACCGCAGACCTTGAGCAGCTGCCGGGCACTGTGGTAAGGGGAGACTGGGAGTGACTGGTTAGCCCCCAGGAGACGCTGTGGCTGGAGGGAGGAGGGGGTCGGAGCCTGCAAGCAGCGCGGACTTCTGCAGCGCTGCCCGCCAGCTAAAGTGTGTGAAGGAGCTGGGTGCACCTCACTGCGGGCGGCAGCACTGCAGCTAGCAGTGGGGTTGCCGGGGCTGGAGATAACAGAGGCAATACGGAACCTGCACAGCGGCAGGTGCCCCACAAAACTGCAGCTAAGAAGTGTGGAGTGTGCCAGAAAGTGACGCTCCTCTGCGCCAGAGAAACCCTGCTGAGTATGCTGATGTATGGGGTCAAGCACACAGTGAGCCGGTGCCTGTCTGTCTGTACGGCATACCCCCTCACACACCCCCATACCTCCCAACCGTCCCGATTTTCACGGGACAGTCCCATTTTTTAGGGTCTGTCCCGCTGTCCCACCCGTGGTCCACAGTGTCCCGCGGTGGTGTTGGGGGGGGGGGGGCAGTTGTACTCTCTGTTTTGCTAAGAGCAGCGGTGAATTTAGTGGAGACAGAGGGAGAGGGGGCATCAGGGGGTACGGATTAAGGAGGGGTTCCAGCAGCAGAGCCGGATTAAAGGGGGCAGGGGGTACGTACCATGGGCCCCACAGTTTTATGGGGCCCCCCGGCTGGAGTAGCTCTGTCCCAGCTCAGAAGCTCCCCCGTCCTGCCAGCAACAGTGGCAGCATTGTGCTACAGTCAGCACACGCTGCTGCGTGTTGGCAGGTCTGTGGTGTTGCAGGGTGGCAGCAGTCTCCCTGCTTTCTTCTGCCTGTGCGGGTGTGTAGGGGAAGCGACCACCCCCTCTGGATTTACCTCTAGCTGAGGGGCCAAATTTCCATTAAAAAAAAAATCCTGTAATTTGCATAAGGGGGCGTGGCTTCATGGACGCGATTAGGCCACACCCCCAATCCCACAGCAGGCACAGCAATGAGATAGGGCCCCTTGTCTTAAGTGCCCTGGGCCCCCCAGACTCATAATCTGCCCCTGGGGGCATGCCAGCAGCTCACAGAGCGCTGAGCATGCCCCCTCACTGACGGAAACGGGTGCCCTCCCGTGAAACCACGCCCCTTTCGTTGACCACGCCCCCTTTTCGGTGTGGGGGGTGTGTGTGTGTGTGTGTGTGTGTGTGTGTGTGTGTGTGTGTGTGTGTGTGTGTGTGTGTGTGTGTGTGTGTGTGTGTGTGTGTGTGTGTGTGTGTGTGTGTGTGTGTGTGTGTGTGTGTGTGTGTGTGTGTGTGTGTGTGTGTGTGTGTGTGTGTGTGTGTGTGTGTGTGTGTGTCCCTCCTTCTGTCTGAAGAAAGCTGGGAGGTGTGCACCCCTGCCTGTGACATGCCCATACTATCTGCTTCTGCTGCTGGCTCCTATAGATTTGCCCAGTTCTGTGACTCATTTGAATAACTCCACCCACCACTGTAACTCCGCCCAGCGTTACAGCACAGAGTCACAGATTAAGGCAAATATATAGGAGATATATAGCCACTTGCTGCATATGGAGGGGGGGGGGGGGGGGGGCATGTACAGTCTGAAATACTGTATCATATATGCTAAGTTATGAATTACCCCTTACCCATTGAAGGGGGCAGAGGCGGAACTTGCGGCAGTGCAAGGGGTGCAGTGCACTGGGGCCCAGCGCTGTGAAGGGGCCCATAGCCGGCAGCAGTATAATGAGTCAGACTGACTCATTACACGCTGCTACCGCTGAGCTGCTGCTGAGGAAGCCTGATTGCGGTCTCCGGCACCAGTGATGTGAGAAGGGTGATCACATCACCCTTCATCTCGGCTGCAGCTCTCAGCTTCCTGGACTGAGTCACTGCATACTGGACAGGGGGGGAGAGGGAGGGGGAGGGGGAGGGAGAGGGGAGTCACGGCAGCAGGAAGAGTGAGGACTGAGGAGACGTCACGTCAGTGCACTCAGCCCCTGCACAGTGCGGAGCCTTGCCGGAGCCAGAGCTAGCCTAGGAGGTGGAAAGTGTGCAACTTGTGGAAAATGAAAACATATGTAAAGTAAAGAGTTTGTGTTTTGCTGGCAATGTGTGTGTTTAGCTATGGGGGTGTGTGTGTTTCAGTGTATACTCTATATGTATTTTCCTATGTCTGTTTTGCTGTGTGCGTGTGTGTTTCTGTATGTACTGTATATGTATTTTGCTATGTGTGTGTAGCTATATGTGTGTGTGTGTTTAGCTATGGGTGTGTGTTTTTCTGTGTATATACTGTATAAGTATTTTGCTATGTGTTTAGCTGTATTTGTGTGTGTGTGTGTGTGTGTGTGTTTTCTGTGGCTGTGTCTGTGTATTTGTGTCTTGCTTTGCGTATGTTTTACTATGTGTGTGTGTGTGTGTGCGTCATGGCATGGATGGCGCAACTAGTGTGCCCATGTCTATGAAGCGCATGTGTATGTACGCATGCAAGCCATAGACTTCTATGGAGTAAACGGAGGCAGCGACTAGCCACAGCACGGCTTTCACTGCAGCTTGCTGTGATGCGTACGCCAGTTCCAGCACATCGCGGCAACGATAAGGCTGTCTTCATCTGTATCTGTCTCACATTCCTGGTAGTAAATGTTTACGTGTGCGTTGGTCTACTGTGTGGCGTACCGTGTATGAGCCTCTCTACTGTGTGGCGTACCATGTATAAGCCTCTCTACTGTGTGGCGTACCATGTATAAGCCTCTCTACTGTGTGGCGTACCATGTATAAGCCTCTCTACTGTGTGGCGTACCATGTATAAGCCTCTCTACTGTGTGGCGTACCATGTATAAGCCTCTCTACTGTGTGACGTACCATGTATAAGCCTCTCTACTGTGTGACGTACCATGTATAAGCCTCTCTACTGTGTGACGTACCGTGTATAAGTCTCTCTACTGTGTGGCGTACCATGTATAAGCCTCTCTACTGTGTGGCGTACCATATATAAGCCTCTCTACTGTGTGGCGTACCATGTATAAGCCTCTCTACTGTGTGGTGTACCATGTATAAGCCTCTCTACTGTGTGGCGTACCGTGTATGAGCCTCTCTACTGTGTGGCGTACCATGTATAAGCCTCTCTACTGTGTGGCGTACCATGTATAAGCTTCTCTACTGTGTGGCGTACCATGTATAAGCCTCTCTACTGTGTGGTGTACCGTGTATAAGTCTCTCTACTGTGTGGCGTACCATATATAAGCCTCTCTACTGTGTGGCGTACCATGTATAAGCCTCTCTACTGTGTGACGTACCGTGTATAAGTCTCTCTACTGTGTGGCGTACCGTGTATAAGCCTCTCTACTGTGTGGCGTACCATATATAAGCCTCTCTACTGTGTGGCGTACCATGTATAAGCCTCTCTACTGTGTGGTGTACCATGTATAAGCCTCTCTACTGTGTGGCGTACCATGTATAAGGCTCTCTACTGTGTGGCGTACCATGTATAAGCCTCTCTACTGTGTGACGTACCATGTATAAGCCTCTCTACTGTGTGGCGTACCATGTATAAGCCTCTCTACTGTGTAGCGCAACGTGTATAAGCCTCTACTGTGTGGCGTAACGTGTATAAACCTCTCTACTGTGTGGCGTAAAAGTGTATAAACCTCTCTACTGTGTGGCGTAATGTGTATAAGCCTCTGTACTGTGTGGCGTAACGTGTATAAGCTTCTCTATTATGTGGGGTATTCAATTTCGGCTAGCGAAAAAATTGTATAATTCGACCATGGGTATTTAATTGCGGGTTTTTCGCCCATTTTTTAATCCCTTTTCGCCCACGACTTTTCACTTTTTTTGTCGAATAGGCATGGGAGAAAACAGACTCAAAAAAATAAGAATTTACTTACCGATAATTCTATTTCTCGTAGTCCGTAGTGGATGCTGGGAACTCCGTAAGGACCATGGGGAATAGCGGCTCCGCAGGAGACTGGGCACATCTAAAGAAAGCTTTAGGATCACCTGGTGTGCACTGGCTCCTCCCCCTATGACCCTCCTCCAAGCCTCAGTTAGGATACTGTGCCCGGACGAGCGTACACAATAAGGAAGGATTTTGAATCCCGGGTAAGACTCATACCAGCCACACCAATCACACTGTACAACTTGTGATCTGAACCCAGTTAACAGCATGATAATAGAGGAGCCTCTAGAAAAGATGGCTCACTACAACAATAACCCGAATTTTTTGGTAACAACAATTATGTACCAGTATTGCAGACAATCCGCACTTGGGATGGGCGCCCAGCATCCACTACGGACTACGAGAAATAGAATTATCGGTAAGTAAATTCTTATTTTCTCTGACGTCCTAGTGGATGCTGGGAACTCCGTAAGGACCATGGGGATTATACCAAAGCTCCCAAACGGGCGGGAGAGTGCGGATGACTCTGCAGCACCGAATGAGAGAACTCCAGGTCCTCCTCAGCCAGGGTATCAAATTTGTAGAATTTTACAAACGTATTTGCTCCTGACCAAGTAACTGCTCGGCAAAGTTGTAAAGCCGAGACCCCTCGGGCAGCTGCCCAAGATGATCCCACCTTCCTTGTGGAGTGGGCATTTACAGATTTTTTTTTTTTTTTTTTGGCTGTGGCAGGCCTGCCACAGAATGTGCAAGCTGAATTGTACTACAAATCCAACGAGCAATCGTCTGCTTAGAAGCAGGAGCACCCAGCTTGTTGGGTGCATACAGGATAAACAGCGAGTCAGATTTTCTGACTCCAGCCGTCCTGGAAACATATATTTTCAGGGCCCTGACCACGTCAAGCAACTTGGAATCCTCCAAGTCCTTAGTAGCCGCAGGTACCACAATAGGTTGTTCCTGTGAAATGCAGAAAACACCTTAGGTAGAAATTGAGGACAAGTCCTCAATTCTGCCCTGTCAGAATGAAATATTAAGTAAGGGCTTTTATATGATAAAGCCGCCAATTCTGACACACGCCTGGCTGAAGCCAGGGCTAACTCGTCACTTTCATGTGAGATATTTTAAGTCCACAGTGGTGAGTGGTTCAAACCAATGTGACTTTAGGAAACTCAACACAACATTGAGATCCCAAGGTGCCACTGGGGGCACAAAAGGAGGCTGTATATGCCGTACCCCTTTTACAAATGTCTGAACTTCAGGCACTGAAGCCAGTTCTTTTTTGGAAGAAAATCGACAGGGCCGAAATTTGAACCTTAATGGACCCCAATTTTTGGCCCATAGACAGTCCTGTTTGCAGGAAATGGAGGAAACGACCCAGTTGAAATTCCTCTGTAGGGGCCTTCTTGGCCTCACCCCACGCAACAAATTTTCGCCAAATGCGGTGATAATGTTTTGCGGTTACGTCCTTCCTGGCCTTGACCAGGGTAGGGATGACTTCATCCGGAATGCCTTTTTCCTTCAGGATCCGGCGTTCAACCGCCATGCCGTCCAACGCAGCCGCGGTAAGTCTTGGAACAGACAAGGCCCCTGCTGGAGCAGGTCCTTTCTTAGAGATAGAGGCCACGGTTCGTCCGTGAGCATCTCTTGAAATTCCAGATACCAAGTCCTTCTTGGTCAATCCGGAACCACGAGTATAGTTCTTACTCCTCTCCTTCTTATGATTCTCAGTACTTTTGGTATGAGAGGCAGAGGAGGGAACACATACACTGACTGGTACACCCACGGCGTTACCAGAGCGTCCACCGCTATTGCCTGAGGGTCCCTTGACCTGGCGCAATATCTGTCTAGTTTTTTGTTTAGACGGGACGCCATTATGTCCACCTTTGGTTTTTCCCAACGGTTTACAATCAGGTGGAAGACTTCTGAGTGAAGTCTCCACTCTCCCGAGTGAAGGTCGTGTCTGCTGAGGAAGTCTGCTTCCCAGTTGTCCACTCCCGGAATGAACACTGCTGACAGTGCTATCACATGATTTCCCCCCCAGCGAAAATCCTTGCAGCCTCTGCCATTGCCCTCCTGCTTCTCGTGCCGCCCTGTCTGTTTACGTGGGCGACTGACGTGATGTTGTCCGATTGGATCAATACCGCCTGACCCTGAAGCAGGGGTTTCGCTTGACTTAGGGCATTGTAAATGGCCCTTAGTTCCAGAATGTTTATAAGAAGAGATGTCTCCAGGCTTGACCATAAGCCCTGGAAATTCCTTCCCTGTGTGACTGCTCCCCAGCCTCGCAGGCTGGCATCCGTGGCCACCAGGACCCAGTCCCGAAAGCCGAATCTGCGGCCCTCTAGAAGATGAGCACTCTGCAACCACCACAGGAGGGATACCCTTGTCCCTGGTGACAGGGTTATCCGCTGAAGCATCTGAAGATGCGACCCGGACCATTTGTCCAGTAGGTTCCACTGTGCGTGGAATCTGCCGAATGGGATTGCTTCGTAGGAAGCCACCATTTTTACCCAGAACCCTTGTGCATTGATGCACTGGGACTTGGTTCGGTTTTAGGAGGTTCCTGACTAGCTCGGATAACTCCCTGGCTTTCTCCTCCGGGAGAAGCACCTTCTTTCTGGACTATGTCCAGAATCATCCCTAGGAACAGAAGACAAGTCGTCGGAACCAGCTGCGAATTTGGAATATTGAAAATCCAATCGTGCTGCCACAACACTACCTGATATAGTGCTACACCGATCTCCAACTGTTCCCTGGATCTTACCCTTATCAGGGAATCGTCCAAGTAAAGGATAACTAAAATTCCCTTCCTTCGAAGGAATATCATCATTTCGGTCATTACTTCAGTAAAGACCCGGGGTGCCGTGGACCATCCCTACGGCAGCGTCCGAACTGATACAGTTCTGTACCATAACCTGAAATACCCTTGGTGAGAAGGGTAAATTTTGACATGAAGGTAAGCATCCTTGATGTCCCGAGACATCATGTAGTCCCCTTCTTCCAGGTTTGCAATCACTGCTCTGAGTGACTCAATTTTTAATTTGAACCTTTGTATGCAAGTGTTCAAAGATTTTAGATTTTAGAGTTTAAAATCGGTCTCACCGAGCCATCTGGCTTCGGTACCACAATAGTGTGGAATAATACCCCGTTCCCTGTTGCAGGAGGGGTACCTTGATTATCACCTGCTGGGAATACAGCTTGTGAATGGCTTCCAAAACTGCCTCCCTGTCAGCGGGAGACGTCGGTAAAACAGACTTTTTGGAAACGGCGAGGGGAATACGTCTCGAATTCCAATTTGTACCCCTGAATTATTATCTGAAGGATCCAGGGGTCTACTTGCGAGTGAGCCCACTGCGCACTGAAATTCATTGAGAACGGGACCCCACCGTGCCTGAACTTGTAAAGCCCTAGCGTCATACTGAGGGCTTGGCATAGGCGGAAAAGGGTTTCTGTTCCTTGGAACTGGCTGATCTCTGCAGCCATTTTCCTCTCCCTCTGTCACGAGCAGAAAAGAGGAACCCTTTTGCCCGCCTGCCAACCAGGACTGCGCCTGATAATACGGCGTCTTATTTTGAGAGGCGACCTGGGGTACAGCCCCTCTTTTAAGGCAATACTTCCAAATGCCGTTTGGAATCCGCATCACCTGACCACTTTACTGGAATAATTGGACAACGCACTTATACTTGATGCCAGTCGGCAAATATTCCGCTGTGCATCATGCATATATAGAAATGCATCTTTTAATTGCTCTATAGGCAATAATATACTGTCCTTATCTAGGATATCATATTTCCAGTCAGGGAATCCGACCACGCCAACCCAGCACTGCACATCCAGGCTGAGGCGATTGCTGGTCGCAGTATAACACCAGTATGTGTGTAAATACATTTTAGGATACGCTCCTGCTTTCTATCAGCAGGATCCTTAAGGGCGGCCATCTCAGGAGAGGGTAGAGCCCTTGTTTTTACAAGCGTGTGAGCGCTTTATCCACCCTAGGGGGTGTTTCCCAACGCACCCTAACCTCTGGCGGGAAAGGGTATACTGCCCATAACTTTTTTGAAATTATCAATTGTTATCGGGGGGAAACCCACGCATCATCACACACCTAATTTTATTTCTCAGATTCAGGAAAACTACAGGAAGTTTTTCCTCACCAAACATAATACCCCTTTTTTTTTACCCCTTTTTTTTTTTTTTTTTGGTGGTATTCATATTATCAGAAAAGTGTAAACTTTTCCCATTGCCTCAATCATGCAATGTGTGGCCCTATTGGAAATCACGGTTGTCTCTTCACCGTCGACACAGGAGTCAGTACCCTTGTCGGCGTCTGTATCTGAGGTAACGGGCGCTTTAGGGCCCCTGTATGAGACGTCTGGACATGCACAAGCTGAGTAGCCGGCTGTCTCATGTCAACCACTGTCTTTTCTACAAAGCTGACACTGTCACGCAATTTCAACAGTACATCCACTCAGGTGTCGACCCCCTAGGGGGTGACAACACTATTTCAGACACTCTACTCCGTCTCCTCATCATTTTTCTCCTCATACATGTCGACACCAATGTACCGACACACAGCACACACACAGGGAATGCTCTGATAGAGGACAGGACCCCACTAGCCCTTTGGGGAGACAGAGGGAGAGTTTGCCAGCACACACCAGAGCGCTATATATATATAGGGATAACCTTATATAAGTGTTTTTCCCCTTATAGCTGCTGTATTGTTATATACTGCGCCTAATTTGTGCCCCCCTCTCTTTTTTTTAACCCTTTTCTGTAGTGTAGTGACTGCAGGGGAGAGCCAGGGAGCTTCCCTCCAACTGAGCTGTGAGGGAAAATGGCGCCAGTGTGCTGAGGAGATAGGCTCCGCCCCTTTCTCGGCGTCCTTATCATCCTTTTTCTGTATGTTTTGGCAGGGGTTAAATGCATCCATATAGCCCAGGAGTTATATGTGATGCATTTATTTTAGCCATATAAGGTTTTTATATCGATTTATTGCGTCTCAGGGCGCTGCCCCCCCCAGCGCCCTGCACCCTCAGTGACCGGAGTGTGAAGTGTGCTGAGAGCAATGGCGCACAGCTGCGGTGCTGTGCGCTACCTTATCTGAAGACAGGATCGTCTTCTGCCGCCGATTTTTCCGGACCTCTTCGCTCTTCTGGCTCTGTAAGGGGGACGGCGGCGCGGCTCCGGTGACCCATCCAGGCTGAACCTGTGATCGTCCCTCTGGAGCTAATGTCCAGTAGCCTAAGAAGCCCAATCCACTCTGCACGCAGGTGAGTTCGCTTCTTCTCCCCTTAGTCCCTCGATGCAGTGAGCCTGTTGCCAGCAGGAGAGCCCCTAGTGTGCACCCTTCTCGTCGGGCACAGAAATCTAACTGAGGCTTGGAGGAGGGTCATAGGGGGAGGAGCCAGTGCACACCAGGTGATCCTAAAGCTTTCTTTAGATGTGCCCAGTCTCCTGCGGAGCCGGTATTCCCCATGGTCCTTACGGAGTTCCCAGCATCCACTAGGACGTCAGAGAAATGGGCAAAAATGCCTGCAAATTCGTCAAAACACATGGCTCACCAGAAAATTCACAGATCCACGTGATTTTCGTTAGTGCTGGATTTTTTGACCAGTTGAAAAATCCTGCACATGCATTGAATAGGGGGAATGTCATTCGCCCTAAAAATGACCAATAATTGACGATTTTTAGACTGGATGAAAAATCCGTCAATAATTGAATACCCCCCTATGTGTTGTAACATGTATAAGCCTCTCTACTGTGTGGCGCACCCTGTATAAGGATCTCTACTGTGTGGCGCACCCTGTATAAGGATCTCTACTGTGTGGCGCACCCTGTGTAAGGATCTCTACTGTGTGGCGTACCATGTATAAGGCTCCCTACTGTGTGGCGTACCCTGTGTAATGCTCTCTAGTGTGTTGCGTACCCTGTATAAGGCTCTCTACTGTGTGGTGCACCCTGTGTAAGGCTCCCTACTGTGTGGCGTACCCTGTGTAACGCTCTCTAGTGTGTTGCGTACCCTGTATAAGGCTCTCTACTGTGTGGTGTACCCTGTATAAGGCTCTCTACTGTGTGGTGTACCCTGTATAAGGCTCTCTACTGTGTGGCGTACCCTGTATAAGGCTCTCTACTGTGTGGCGTACCCTGTATAACGCTCTCTAGTGTGTTGCGCACCCTGTATAAGGCTCTCTACTGTGTGGTGTACCCTGTATAAGGCTCTCTACTGTGTTGCGCACCCTGTATAAGGCTCTCTACTGTGTGGCGCACCCTGTGTAAGGCTCTCTACTGTGTGGTGTACCCTGTATAAGGCTCTCTAGTGTGTTGCGTACCCTGTATAAGGCTCTCTACTGTGTGGTGTACCCTGTATAAGGCTCTCTAGTGTGTGGCGTACCCTGTATAAGGCTCTCTACTGTGTGGCGCACCCTGTATAAGGCTCTCTACTGTGTGGCGCACCCTGTGTAAGGATCTCTACTGTGTGGCACACCCTGTATAAGGCTCTCTACTGTGTTGCGCACCCTGTATAAGGCTCTCTACTGTGTGGCGCACCCTGTGTAATGCTCTTTACTGTGTGGTGTACCCTGTATAAGGCTCTCTAGTGTGTTGCGTACCCTGTATAAGGCTCTCTGCTGTGTGGTGTACCCTGTATAAGGCTCTCTACTGTGTGGCGCACCCTGTGTAAGGCTCTCTAGTGTGTTGCGTACCCTGTATAAGGCTCTGTGCTGTGTGGTGTACCCTGTATAAGGCTCTCTACTGTGTGGCGCACCCTGTATAAGGATCTCTACTGTGTGGCGCACCCTGTATAAGGATCTCTACTGTGTGGCGCACCCTGTGTTAGGATCTCTACTGTGTGGCGTACCCTGTGTAACGCTCTCTAGTGTGTTGCGCACCCTGTATAAGGCTCTCTACTGTGTGGCGCACCCTGTGTAAGGCTCTCTACTGTGTGGTGTACCCTGTATAAGGCTCTCTAGTGTGTTGCGTACCCTGTATAAGGCTCTCTACTGTGTGGTGTACCCTGTATAAGGCTCTCTAGTGTGTGGCGTACCCTGTATAAGGCTCTCTACTGTGTGGCGCACCCTGTATAAGGCTCTCTACTGTGTGGCGCACCCTGTGTAAGGCTCTCTACTGTGTGGTGTACCCTGTATAAGGCTCTCTAGTGTGTTGCGTACCCTGTATAAGGCTCTCTACTGTGTGGTGTACCCTGTTTAAGGCTCTTTACTGTGTGGTGTACCCTGTATAAGGCTCTCTACTGTGTGGTGTACCCTGTATAAGGCTCTTTACTGTGTGTCGCAACGTGTATAAGGCGCTCTACTGTGTGGTGCAACGTGTATAAGGCGCTCTACTGTGTGGTGTACTGTGTATAAGCTTCTCTACTGTGTGGCGCACTGTGTGTAAAGCTCTCTACTGTGATTTGGGAGTACTACTGTGTGGCGACACCCCTTGTTAGTGAGATAAAACACTGTATTTTGGGCGACGCCATTTCCCTGTTTTTAATATGGGAGGGGGCCCAATGCATATTGTTGCACCTGGGCCCACCATTCTCTAGTTCCGCCACTGGAAGGGGGGGAGGGCGCATTGGTACATGTCGCCCCCCCCCCCCCCCTCCATTTAGTTTAGAAAAGAAAAATAGTTTTGTTAGTTGCTTCCATTATAGCACGGGGGTCGCCAGAATGTGGTTCCTGCTGTGCCCCATCTCCCCCCCTCCCGGGCCGCTATGACTGATCACTGGGCCACGTCTATAGGGTCTGCGCATGCACAACAGACATAATGCGCGTGCGCGACCCTTCTCTCAGAAGAACGCGATCGTTAGGTGATTGGTGGCGACGCGGCATTGCGGGAGACGACATCGGGAAACGCAGACGTGTCATGGACATTTTGGGGGCAGGTCTATGATGTCTCCTGCATTTCCTGCTTATGGAAAAATGGTTGCGGTGCCCCTGTCTGCACAGCCAGGCTCCACAAGCAGGGGTCGGCCTCTAATCGATGCGTTCACAATTAAATTGTGAGCACATCGCAGTTTGGCGCCACTCATGCTGGGCGGCCTTGCCCTATCCTGGGCGGCCCCCAGCATGTAAGTCTATGGTCGCAGATTTTGCTGTGTGTGAAAAAATTCTGCGACCAACTCTGAATAGCTCCCACAGCCTTCAACAATTAGGGGCGTAATAAGGGTGGGGCAAGCGGGGTATGTGTTGGAGGAGTCAGTTGGCGGGCTTGCTTACATGGTCGGAGCTGAGCACCGGCCACATTGTCCCCTCGTATGTCCCACATAGTAGCCAGTGGTGTATTGCCATTGCCCCTGCAGAAATAAGCACTGATATAGCAGCGCCAATTCCTGGCTCCTGGCAGCATCGTGTATCTGCTATAATGAAGACACAATGCTGCCTGACAAAAGAGACGGGAGAAGACAGAAGGCTGCAAGATTCTGAGAGATAGAGGCAAGTGGTCCGTGGCAGAGGTACAGGGGTTGGCACTGTAACCAAAAAAAGGACCGGAGATGAGGGGACTATTAAAAAATCCAGAAAAGTGGGAGCACTTTCCGGTTGCCAGAATAGGGCAGACAGACCACCTTAGATACCCGTACCAGGTGCCGGAATGGGCAGCAGGCCACTTTAGATAGCAGTTCCGTGTGCAGGAAGGAGGTGCAGAAAACCCAGACCACATTACACAGCCATTCCGGGTGCCGGACCAGGCAGCAGATCACCGTAGATAGCATTCCGGGTGCCGGAACGGGGCACAGTCCACCTTAGATAGCCGTTTCAGGTGCCGGAACGGAACGCCAACCACATTAGATAGGTATTTTGTGTACCGGAACGGGGTGTAGGACATCCAGACCACATTACACAGCCATTCCGGGTGCCGGACCAGGCAGCAGATCACCGTAGATCGCATTCCGGGTGCCGGAACGGGGCACAGTCCACCTTAGATAGCCGTTCCGGGTGCCGGAACAGTAGGCGGACCATTTTAGATAGCTGTTTCATGTGCCGGAATGGTGTGCAGGACACCCAGACAACCTTAGATAGCTGTTCCGGTTGCCGGAATAGGGCGCAGACCACCTTAGATACCTGTTCTGGGTGCCGGAACAGGGCTCAAACCATCTTAGACAACCGGCCCGGGTGCCGGAACAGGATGCAGACCATCTTAGATAGCGGTTTCATGTGCCGGAATGGTGTACAGAACACCCAGACAACCTTAGATAGCTGTTCAGGGTGCCTTAAATGGCCGCAGACCACCTTAGATACCTGTTCCGGGTGCCGGAACAGGGCTCAAACCATCTTAGACAACCGGTCCGGGTGCCGGAACAGGATGCAGACCATCTTAGATAGCGGTTTCATGTGCCGGAATGGTGTACAGAATACCCAGACAACCTTATATAGCTGTTCAAAGTGCCTTAGAAGGCCGCAGACCACCTTAGATACCTGTTCCGGGTGCCGGAAAAGGGCTCAAACCATCTTAGACAACCGGTCCGGGTGCCGGAACAGGATGCAGACCATCTTAGATAGCAGATTCAGGTGCCGGAATGGTGTACAGAACACCCAGACAACCTTAGATAGCTGTTCAGGGTGCCGGAATAGGGCGCAGAACACCTTAGATACCTGTTCCGGGTGCCGGAACAGGGCTCAAACCATCTTAGACAACCGGTCCGGGTGCCGGAACAGGAGGCAGACCATTTTAGATAGCTGTTTCATGTGCCGGAATGGTGTGCAGGACACCCAGACAACCTTAGATAGCTGTTCCGGTTGCCGGAATAGGGCGCAGACCACCTTAGATACCTGTTCCGGGTGCCGTAACAGGGCTCAAACCATCTTAGACAACCGGTCCGGGTGCCGGAACAGTAGGCGGACCATTTTAGATAGCTGTTTCATGTGCCGGAATGGTGTGCAGGACACCCAGACAACCTTAGATAGCTGTTCCGGTTGCCGGAATAGGGCGCAGACCACCTTAGATACCTGTTCTGGGTGCCGGAACAGGGCTCAAACCATCTTAGACAACCGGTCCGGGTGCCGGAACAGGATGCAGACCATCTTAGATAGCGGTTTCATGTGCCGGAATGGTGTACAGAACACCCAGACAACCTTAGATAGCTGTTCAGGGTGCCGGAATATGGCGCAGAACACCTTGGATACCTGTTCCGGGTGCCGGAACAGGGCTCAAACCATCTTAGACAACCGGTCCGGGTGCCTGAACAGGATGCAGACCATCTTAGATAGCGGTTTCAGGTGCCGGAATGGTGTTCAGGACACCCAGACAACCTTAGATAGCTGTTCAGGGTGCCTTAGAAGGCCGCAGACCACCTTAGATACCTGTTCCGGGTGCCGGAACAGGGCTCAAACCATCTTAGACAACCGGTCCGGGTGCCGGAACAGGATGCAGACCATCTTAGATAGCGGTTTCATGTGCCGGAATGGTGTACAGAACACCCAGACAACCTTAGATAGCTGTTCAGGGTGCCGGAATAGGGCGCAGAACACCTTAGATACCTGTTCCGGGTGCCGGAACAGGGCTCAAACCATCTTAGACAACCGGTCCGGGTGCCGGAACAGGATGCAGACCATCTTAAATAGCGGTTTCATGTGCCGGAATGGTGTACAGAACACCCAGACAACCTTAGATACCTGTTCCGGGTGCCGGAAAAGGGCGCAGACCACCTTAGATACCTGTTCCGGGTGCCGGAACAGGGCTCAAACCATCTTAGACAACCGGTCCGGGTGCCGGAACAGGATGCAGACCATCTTAAATAGCGGTTTCATGTGCCGGAATGGTGTACAGAACACCCAACAAACCTTAGATACCTGTTCCGGGTGCCGGAAAAGGGCGCAGACCACCTTAGATACCTGTTCCGGGTGCCGGAACAGGATGCAGACCATCTTAAATAGCGGTATCATGTCCGGAATGGTGTACAGAACACCCAGACAACCTTAGATACCTGTTCCGAGTGGCGGAAAAGGGCGCAGACCACCTTAGATACCTGTTCCGGGTGCCGAAACAGGGCTCAAACCATCTTAGACAACCGGTCCGGGTGCCGGAACAGGATGCAGACCATCTTAGATAGCGGTTTCATGTGCCGGAATGGTGTACAGAACACCCAGACAACCTTAGATAGCTGTTCAGGGTGCCGGAATATGGCGCAGAACACCTTAGATACCTGTTCCGGGTGCCGGAACAGGGCTCAAACCATCTTAGACAACCGGTTCGGGTGCCGGAACAGGATGCAGACCATCTTAGATAGCGGTTTCATGTGCCGGAATGGTGTACAGAACACCCAGACAACCTTAGACAGCTGTTCAGGGTGCCTTGAAAGGCCGCAGACCACCTTAGATACCTGTTCAGGGTGCCGGAACAGGGCTCAAACCATCTTAGACAACCGGTCCGGGTGCCGGAACAGGATGCAGACCATCTTAAATAGCGGTTTCATGTGCCGGAATGGTGTGCAGGACACCCAGACAACCTTAGATAGCTGTTCCGGTTGCCGGAATAGGGTGCAGACCACCTTAGATACCTGTTCTGGGTGCCGGAACAGGGCTCAAACCATCTTAGACAACCGGTCCGGGTGCCGGAACAGGATGCAGACCATCTTAGATAGCGGTTTCATGTGCCGGAATGGTGTACAGAACACCCAGACAACCTTAGATAGCTGTTCAGGGTGCCGGAATATGGCGCAGAACACCTTAGATACCTGTTCCGGGTGCCGGAACAGGGCTCAAACCATCTTAGACAACCGGTCCGGGTGCCGGAACAGGATGCAGACCATCTTAGATAGCGGTTTCAGGTGCCGGAATGGTGTTCAGGACACCCAGACAACCTTAGATAGCTGTTCAGGGTGCCTTAGAAGGCCGCAGACCACCTTAGATACCTGTTCCGGGTGCCGGAACAGGGCTCAAACCATCTTAGACAACCGGTCCGGGTGCCGGAACAGGATGCAGACCATCTTAGATAGCGGTTTCATGTGCATGAATGGTGTACAGAACACCCAGACAACCTTAGATAGCTGTTCAGGGTGCCGGAATAGGGCGCAGAACACCTTAGATACCTGTTCCGGGTGCCGGAACAGGGCTCAAACCATCTTAGACAACCGGTCCGGGTGCCGGAACAGGATGCAGACCATCTTAAATAGCGGTTTCATGTGCCGGAATGGTGTACAGAACACCCAGACAACCTTAGATACCTGTTCCGGGTGCCGGAAAAGGGCACAGACCACCTTAGATACCTGTTCCGGGTGCCGGAACAGAGCTCAAACCATCTTAGACAACCGGTCCGGGTGCCGGAACAGGACGCAGACCATCTTAAATAGGGGTTTATGTGCCGGAATGGTGTACAGAACACCCAGACAACCTTAGATACCTGTTCCGGGTGCTGGAAAAGGGCGCAGACCACCTTAGATACCTGTTCCGGGTGCCGAAACAGGGCTCAAACCATCTTAGACAACCGGTCCGGGTGCCGGAACAGGATGCAGACCATCTTAGATAGCGGTTTCAGGTGCCGGAATGGTGTACAGAACACCCAGACAACCTTAGACAGCTGTTCAGGGTGCCTTGAAAGGCCGCAGACCACCTTAGATACCTGTTCCGGGTGCCGGAACAGGGCTCAAACCATCTTAGACAACCGTTGCGGGTGCCGGAACAGTAGGCGGACCATTTTAGATAGCTGTTTCATGTGCCGGAATGGTGTGCAGGACACCAAGACAACCTTAGATAGCTATTCCGGTTGCCGGAATAGGGCGCAGACCACCTTAGATACCTGTTCTGGGTGCCGGAACAGGGCTCAAACCATCTTAGACAACCGGTCCGGGTGCCGGAACAGTAGGCGGACCATTTTAGATAGCTGTTTCATGTGCCGGAATGGTGTGCAGGACACCAAGACAACCTTAGATAGCTGTTCCGGTTGCCGGAATAGGGCGCAGACCACCTTAGATACCTGTTTCGGGTGCCGGAACAGGGCTCAAACCATCTTAGACATCCGGTCCGGGTGCCGGAACAGGATGCAGACCATCTTAGATAGCGGTTTCATGTGCCGGAATGGTGTACAGAACACCCAGACAACCTTAGATACCTGTTCCGGGTGCCAGAAAAGGGCGCAGACCACCTTAGATACCTGTTCCGGGTGCCGGAACAGGGCTCAAACCATCTTAGACAACCGGTCCGGGTGCCGGAACAGTATGCAGACCATCTTAGATAGCGGTTTCATGTGCCGTAATGGTGTACAGAACACCAAGACAACCTTAGATAGCTGTTCAGGGTGCCGGAATAGGCCGCAGACCACCTTAGATACCTGTTCCGGGTGCCGGAACAGGGCTCAAACCATCTTAGACAACCGGTCCGGGTGCCGGAACAGTAGGCGGACCATTTTAGATAGCTGTTTCATGTGCCGGAATGGTGTGCAGGACACCAAGACAACCTTAGATAGCTGTTCCGGTTGCCAGAATAGGGCGCAGACCACCTTAGATACCTGTTCTGGGTGCCGGAACAGGGCTCAAACCATCTTAGACAACCGGTCCGGGTGCCGGAACAGTAGGCGGTCCATTTTAGATAGCTGTTTCATGTGCCGGAATGGTGTGCAGGACACCAAGACAACCTTAGATAGCTGTTCCGGTTGCCAGAATAGGGCGCAGACCACCTTAGATACCTGTTCTGGGTGCCGGAACAGGGCTCAAACCATCTTAGACAACCGGTCCGGGTGCCGGAACAGTAGGCGGACCATTTTAGATAGCTGTTTCATGTGCCGGAATGGTGTGCAGGACACCCAGACAACCTTAGATAGCTGTTCCGGTTGCCGGAATAGGGCGCAGACCACCTTAGATACCTGTTCCGGGTGCCGTAACAGGGCTCAAACCATCTTAGACAACCGGTCCGGGTGCCGGAACAGTAGGCGGACCATTTTAGATAGCTGTTTCATGTGCCGGAATGGTGTGCAGGACACCCAGACAACCTTAGATAGCTGTTCCGGTTGCCGGAATAGGGCGCAGACCACCTTAGATACCTGTTCTGGGTGCCGGAACAGGGCTCAAACCATCTTAGACAACCGGTCCGGGTGCCGGAACAGGATGCAGACCATCTTAGATAGCGGTTTCATGTGCCGGAATGGTGTACAGAACACCCAGACAACCTTAGATAGCTGTTCAGGGTGCCGGAATATGGCGCAGAACACCTTGGATACCTGTTCCGGGTGCCGGAACAGGGCTCAAACCATCTTAGACAACCGGTCCGGGTGCCTGAACAGGATGCAGACCATCTTAGATAGCGGTTTCAGGTGCCGGAATGGTGTTCAGGACACCCAGACAACCTTAGATAGCTGTTCAGGGTGCCTTAGAAGGCCGCAGACCACCTTAGATACCTGTTCCGGGTGCCGGAACAGGGCTCAAACCATCTTAGACAACCGGTCCGGGTGCCGGAACAGGATGCAGACCATCTTAGATAGCGGTTTCATGTGCATGAATGGTGTACAGAACACCCAGACAACCTTAGATAGCTGTTCAGGGTGCCGGAATAGGGCGCAGAACACCTTAGATACCTGTTCCGGGTGCCGGAACAGGGCTCAAACCATCTTAGACAACCGGTCCGGGTGCCGGAACAGGATGCAGACCATCTTAAATAGCGGTTTCATGTGCCGGAATGGTGTACAGAACACCCAGACAACCTTAGATACCTGTTCCGGGTGCCGGAAAAGGGCACAGACCACCTTAGATACCTGTTCCGGGTGCCGGAACAGAGCTCAAACCATCTTAGACAACCGGTCCGGGTGCCGGAACAGGACGCAGACCATCTTAAATAGGGGTTTATGTGCCGGAATGGTGTACAGAACACCCAGACAACCTTAGATACCTGTTCCGGGTGCTGGAAAAGGGCGCAGACCACCTTAGATACCTGTTCCGGGTGCCGAAACAGGGCTCAAACCATCTTAGACAACCGGTCCGGGTGCCGGAACAGGATGCAGACCATCTTAGATAGCGGTTTCAGGTGCCGGAATGGTGTACAGAACACCCAGACAACCTTAGACAGCTGTTCAGGGTGCCTTGAAAGGCCGCAGACCACCTTAGATACCTGTTCCGGGTGCCGGAACAGGGCTCAAACCATCTTAGACAACCGTTGCGGGTGCCGGAACAGTAGGCGGACCATTTTAGATAGCTGTTTCATGTGCCGGAATGGTGTGCAGGACACCAAGACAACCTTAGATAGCTATTCCGGTTGCCGGAATAGGGCGCAGACCACCTTAGATACCTGTTCTGGGTGCCGGAACAGGGCTCAAACCATCTTAGACAACCGGTCCGGGTGCCGGAACAGTAGGCGGACCATTTTAGATAGCTGTTTCATGTGCCGGAATGGTGTGCAGGACACCAAGACAACCTTAGATAGCTGTTCCGGTTGCCGGAATAGGGCGCAGACCACCTTAGATACCTGTTTCGGGTGCCGGAACAGGGCTCAAACCATCTTAGACATCCGGTCCGGGTGCCGGAACAGGATGCAGACCATCTTAGATAGCGGTTTCATGTGCCGGAATGGTGTACAGAACACCCAGACAACCTTAGATACCTGTTCCGGGTGCCATAAAAGGGCGCAGACCACCTTAGATACCTGTTCCGGGTGCCGGAACAGGGCTCAAACCATCTTAGACAACCGGTCCGGGTGCCGGAACAGTATGCAGACCATCTTAGATAGCGGTTTCATGTGCCGGAATGGTGTACAGAACACCAAGACAACCTTAGATAGCTGTTCAGGGTGCCGGAATAGGCCGCAGACCACCTTAGATACCTGTTCCGGGTGCCGGAACAGGGCTCAAACCATCTTAGACAACCGGTCCGGGTGCCGGAACAGTAGGCGGTCCATTTTAGATAGCGGTTTCATGTGCCGGAATGGTGTGCAGGACACCCAGACAACCTTAGATACCTGTTCCGGGTGCCGGAAAAGGGCGCAGACCACCTTAGATACCTGTTTCGGGTGCCGGAACAGGGCTCAAACCATCTTAGACGACCGGTCCGGGTGCCGGAACAGGATGCAGACCATCTTAGATAGCGGTTTCATGTGCGGAATGGTGTACAGAACACCCAGACAACCTTAGATAGCTGTTCCGGTTGCCGGAATAGGGCGCAGACCACCTTAGACACCTGTTCCGGGTGCCGGAATAGGGCTCATAGATGGAATAGGATGCAAACCACCTTAGATACCCATTTCTGGTTCCTGGAACGGGGCACAGTCCACCTTAGATAGCAGTTCTGGTTGCCGGAATGGGCTGCAGACCACCTTACATAGTCGTTCTGGGTGCTGGAAGGAGGTGCATAACACCAGGACTACCTTACACAGCCAGAACGGGTGCTGGAACGGGCTGCAGACCACCTTTGATAGCCACTCCGGGTGCCTGAACAGGCAGCAGACCACCATAGATTGTCGTCCTGGAAGGGGATGAAGAACACAGTCAGAAGGGGTGTTGGAATGGTCAGGAGATTACTGTAGATAGCCAATCCAGGTGCTGGAATGGGCCGCATACTACCATAGATAGGCATTCCTGGTGACAGAGCAGGCACAGACCACCATAGACAGCCATTCCGGGTGCCGGAATGGGGTGCAGACCACATTATATAGCCGTGTCGGTTACCGGAATGGGGTGCAGAACACCTAGACCACATTACGCAAAAAATCTGGGTGCCGGAACCAGCAGCAGATCACTCTAGATAGCCATTCCGGGTGCCGAAACAGGGTGCAGTCCACCTTAGATAGCCGTACCGGGTACCACAACAGGGTGCAGAACACCCAGACCACATTACGCAACCATTCCATGTGCCGTAATGGGCAGCAGATCAACGTAGATAGCCATTCCGTGTGCCGGAATTTGTCGCAGGCCCCCTTAGATGGTCATTCCGGGTGCAGGAAAGAGGTGTTGAAAACCCAGACCACATTACACAGCCATTGTGGTTGACAGACCAGGCAGCAGATCACCGTAGATAGCATTCCGGGTGCCGGAATGGGGCACAGTCCACCTTAGATAGCCGTTCCGAGTGCCAAAATGGGGCGCAGTCCACCTTAGATAGCCGTACCGGGCACCAGAATGGGGTGCAGAACACCCAGACCACATTAAACAGCCATTCCCGGTGCGGGATCAGGCAGCAGATCACCGTCGATAGCCATTCCGGCTGCCGGACCAGGCAGCAGATCACCGTAGATAGCCATTCCGGGTGCCAGAACGGGGCGCAGTCCACCTTAGATAGCTGTTCCGGGTTCCGGAAAAGGGCTCAAACCATCATAGACAACCGTTCCGGGTGCCGGAATGGGGTGTAGAATATCCAGACCACATTACACAGCCATTCCGGGTGCCAGAACAGGAAGCAGATCACTGTAGATAGCCATTCCGTGTGTCAGAATAGGGCGCAGGCCACCTTAGATAGCCGTTCCAGGTGCCGGAATGGTCCACAGGCCACCTTACATAGCCGTTCCGGGTGCTGGAAGGAGGTGCAAAACACAGAGACCACATTACACAGCCATTCCGGGTGCCGGTTCAGGCAGCAGATCACCATAGCTAGCCATTCCAGGTACCGGAATAGGGCGCAGGCCACCTTAGATAGCTGTGCCGGGTGCCAGAATAGGATGTAGATCCCCTTAGATACCCATTCTGGGTTCCGAAACGGGCAGCAGACCACCTTAGATACCCATTCTGGGTACCATGCTGGTGTGCAAAACACAGAGACATCTTTAGATAGCCGTGCTGGGTTTCAGAATTGAATGCAGACCACCTTAGATAATCATTCTGTGTGTCGGAATGGGGTGCAGAAACACACATACATCCTTAGATAGTCAGCACCCCCACAGCCGCGTTCCCGCCGCCGCCAGGCAACCAGGCATTGGCATGCTGCAGTGACTGCATCATTCTGTACAACCTACGCTCTGCCCCTCCCCGAATCCCAATGTCCGCAGTAGGAGAAGAACACAGCGTGGGTGACAGGCCCATAGCCAGGTGGAAGCAGCTGCTCTGGAGGCTGAAGTAAGGATAACACACACACACACACACACACACACACACACACACACACACACACACACACACAAACCAGGGCTGTCTTAACAGCAGTGTAGGCCTCTGAGCACAGCAGTGCACTGGGGCCCCTATCCATCCTGCAGCAGTAGGGGTCGGGGATTGCTATCAGCAGGTGCTTTGATGTCCCATGGGCGGTAGGGGGTGTTCTATGGGCCCGATTCAGGTTGGATCGCAATATGCGATCCAACAGCAAAAATTACTAAAAAGATTTGGGCGCATGCGCAGGGCACGTCCTGTGCATGCGCTCGAATTTTCTGTGGGTGCCCGCAGAAAATGAGACCGCCTCTGCCTGTCAATCAGGCAGAGGTGTTTGCAGGGCAGGGGGGGGCAACGCTCCTTTTCCAAAGCAGGGATGGAGCATTGCGGGGGCGTGGCTTAGAAATGGGAGCGTGCCAGCGTGAACCGGTGGGGCGTGATCGGGGCTGCTGCGTTACAAGAGCCTGCCCTAACCAATATGATGCCCTAGGCAAGATTTTGGCTGGTGCACCCTAGCACCACCGCTGGTTCCGCCTCTGATCCTGCAACCCTTTCCCAGCACCATCACCCCTTACCCATAGCTGTCCTCATTTTGGTGCTCCTACCCACTATATTTTAAATAGGAACACTGCACATTCGGTGCACAAACCAAAGAGGGGTGTGTTCTTTCTGGGAAGGGGCATGACCACACAATAGTCCTCCCAATTCAAATTATGTCACACAGTACTGCAACTTCATTCACATTATATCATGCGATAGAGGGCCTAATTTAGATATGTTCGCTCGCAGGCTATTTTTTGCAGTGCTGCGAACAGATAGACTCTGTGTATTTTAGCTTTGCAAGTGTGCAAACGCGTGTGCAGACGCCCTGTACCAAAACAGCTTGTGCAGTTTCTGAGTAGCTCTGACCTTACTCAGCCGCTGCGATCACTTCAGCCTATTCAAGCCCGGAATGGATGTCAGACACCCGCCCTGCAAACGCTTTGACACGCCTGCATTTTTCCAAACACTCCCAGAAAACGGTCAGTTGACACCCAGAAACGCCTCCTTCCTGTCAGTCTCCTTGCGAACGCCCGTGCAAATGGAATCGACACTAGAACCTGTGCAAAACATCGATGATGTTTGTACCCGTACGGCGCACCTGTGCATTGCTGTGCATACGCATGCACAGTAGTTACCTGTTCGCAGCGCAGCGAAAATTGCTAGACAGCGAAGAGATCTGAATTAGGCCCATTGTCTCTAATTCACGATATATCACACAGTAGTACCACTTACATTACTCCTCACAGTAGTGCCCCTTATTCACATTACACCACACCATATTGCTCTTTATTCACATTAGACCACACAGTAGTGTCGCTTTATATACGTTACTCCTTACAGTAGTGCCCCTTATCCACATTACACCACACTGAATTGCTCCTTATTTTCATTATACCACACCATATTGCTCTTTTTTCACATTAGACCATATGCCGCTTTCTACATGTTATGCCACACAATAGAGCACCTTATACACATATTGCCACACATTAGTAATGCCTTTATACACATTATATAACACAGTAATACCCCTTACACATAATGTGCCTAACATATTATGCCAAACTTTATTAATGCCCTTATACACATAATGTCCCTTAAACATTTGCCTCACATTATTAATGCCCTTATACACATAAGTACACACATTGGGGGCTATTCAATTGTTTGAAAAGTCATTTGGGTGTCTGTTTTTTCCTATCTAATAGACAGGAAAAAACAGACAACCAACTGACTTTTCAAACATTTGAATTCCCCCATAATGTCCCTTACACTTATGCCACACATTATTAGTACCCTTATACACATAATGACAAACATAATGTCCCTTACACATATGCCACACATTATTAATGCCTTTATACACATATAATTAAACACATAACATTCCTTACACTTATACCGCACATTTTTAATGCATTTATACACATGACACACATAATGTCCCTTACACATATGCTGAACACTACTGCACAACCGACCCACCTGCACACAGCACTCACAAGGTTGCTAACACTGTGACCTCTGCCTCTGCTTGGATACAGGTGTGTCCTCCTATATCTTGCCTCAGTACGCGATGCAGCAGGAGATGCCTGGTGTGAGTCAGCTGGCAACTCAGGGCCAGCTCTGCTAACGTCGGATGCCTTGTTTTGATGAAAATGCATATTATTTGCATTACTATGTGGCTAGGATGCACAAGCAGCTTCTGCTGATTAAAATGATATGCTGCATGCCTATAGTCTGTGTGCGACTGTGGCTGTATCTGCATATGAAATGCTACGTTACACTGATTTCCAGGAATACACTGTAATGTAGCATATTGTATGCAGATACAGCCGCAGTCACACACAGAATATAGGCATGATGCATATCATTTTAATCAGCAGAAGCTGCTTTTGCCCCTAGGCATACCAAATTCCCTATGCATTTGTCTAGTTTGCCTATACCTATGGCCGGCTCTGTGCCTTACGTCACACGCAGCCGCCATGATCAAAGAGACGGAGGCTGGACCGCTGCAGGCTGCACCGGCAGGAGTCTTCCTTAATTTTAGCGATCAAGCAGAAATTGTGGTGCGATCGCAATTTTTGCTTGATAAAGGGGTGGGGGGTGGAACCTGAACCAGGCCCTATGTTCTGCTCAGCATGCAGGACCTGGAGCAATGATTTCTGCTAATTACTCTTCTACTGCACAGAAGGGGCGGGGACATTGTGCTGAATGAAGGGGCCCTGGTACATGATTTCCAGGGTGGTAGGGTGTGTTTAATATGTAGCGGATGGGTGGATAGTGGAGTGGGCATAACATTCATCATTTTCTGGTGGGAGGGCAGCTTGCTTAACTGCAGATATCTCAAGTTCCTGGAAATAGAATTCTTAGCTTTGAATGGGATAAAAAAAACTAGAGATTCTCCCCCTTCAGGAGGTGCTGGGTACCTGGGCATCAGAGTTCAGGAGCCAGAGCAATCCACCAATGAATATATACAAATATATTATAATATATATTAGGCGTGTGGAGCTGGAGCCAGCTGTTAGAAGGCTGATATCTCTTGGTCTGGGCATAGTAGAGACAAGCTGCCAGTGTCCACCACATGGGGGGAAAGCCACAGCTTTTCAGGTACACCGTCAGAAAAACTCAAAGTCAGACAGAACCCGAGATATCTGGCTGGGAAAAGCAATGAATAAGCTTGGATGGGGACCACAGCTTTGAAGTCAGATCTCTCTGTTTCCCTAGGGCAGATTCTAAAAAATCTGGTACCCCTGGAAAGAGGGGACCATCAGCTATCAGACTAGGGCCCTTATACACCTGGTGCAATTTGTAAAAGGAAAGTGGGCTCTATCTGGTGCAATGTGTAAAAGGGGGCTCTAACTGGTGCAATGTGTAAAAAGAATGGGGGCTCTTCCTGGTGCAGTGTGTAAAAGGGAGCTCTACTTGGTACAGTGTGTAAGAGGGCTCTACCTGTCATTGTATAAGGGAACTGTACCTGGCATAATGTGTAAAAGGGGCTCTACCTGGTGTAGAGTATATGAAGGCTCTCCCTGGTACAATGTGTATAAGTGGGACGACTGTGTGGCGTAATTTGAATAATGGAGACTACTGTGCGGCATTATATGAATTTGTATTATTTTGAGACCATGCCACTTCCCCCTGAAGCCATGCCCCTATATTTTTACAGCGCACCTTTGTGGGGGGCACCAATTTTATTTCTGGCACCAAAATGTATAGTTGTGAGTCTGGGATCCAGTATGATATGCCAGCGTTCAGAATACCCATGCTGGCATCCCGATTTCTCTTACGTCCTAGAGGATGCTGGGGTCCAATTTAGTTCCATGGGGTATAGATGGGTCCACTAGGAGCCACTGGCACTTTAAGAGTTTAATAGTGTGGGCTGGCCCCTCCCTCTATGCCCTTCATACCAGACGCAGTTTAGAAAATGTGCCTGGAGGAGTCGGTCACAGCTAGGGTAGCTCCTAGGAGATTTCTTAGTTTGTGGGACTTAGTTTCTGCTTCGTGGGACTTAAGGGGGGAGTAGGAACCAACTTAATAGAGAGTTAATGGTTCTCTATCTGCGCTGACAGGACACTGAGCTCCTGAAGGTGATGATCACAAGCCCATGAGGCAACTACTCACTCCCACAGCACGGCCGCCACCCCCTAACAAAGCCAGAAGATAGAAGAGTGGTGAGTATGGTGCCAGCATCACGGTTAGTGGGTCGCCGGCGGGTATGGTGGCACAAGGGTTGGAGCACAGCTCTGAGGGGCTGTGCTCCGGTATGGCTCAGCAACATCTCTGCATGTAGATGCTGGAGGGGAGTCCCCAGTCAGCAGGTTAACCCTACACTGGTCATAGCATTTACAGGGGCTAATCCCACTGTTAACATATAAAATCCTGAAGCCAGTTTAAATAATAAGTGCGGGAAGCCACGCACCAGGTCAGGGCGCGGGGCTTCCCCTCAGAGTGGATCCAGCATTCAACAGCGCCATTTTCTCCCTGCAGATTACACAGAACGCTGACAGGGAGCGCTGCCCTCCACATAACTCCAATGCCTCACGGTACCAGGGTGGAGTGTGATAACAGTACTAACTGTTCTATTAACTAACTGTTCTGTTCTGTGTGCCAAGTGGGCTTGGCACACAGCGCAGTTGCCCTGAGGGCGCATGGCCAGCGGCATGTAATGAGTCAAATTGACTCATTACATGCCTCTGAAGTCTGCGCCGTGGCCGCGCTGTGGAGGACAGCTACAGCACCGGGCAGCAGAGAAGGAGGAGGAGGGAGGGGGAGCAGGGAGCCGCAGCAGCGCTATTTCATTGGTAGTAAGCGCCGCTGCAGCACCCCACTCTCCTTCCGTATTGGCTGCCCGGCGTTGCTGTGGATGCTGGGATGCGGTTCCTCCATCCCAGCATCCACAGCAGCGCCGGGCAGCCAATACGGAAGGAGAGGGGGATGCTGCAGTGGCGCTTACTACCAATGAAATAGCACTGCTGCGGCTCCCTGCTCCCCCTCCTTCCTTCTCCTTCTCACCTGCCTGCACCGAGGAAGCTGCACGAGGAGCCTGTCAGCGGGGAGATGGTAAGTATCTCTCTCTCTCTCTCTCTCTCTTTTAGGAGGACACCGTCTGCCATAATGTGTAAAAAGGGGACTGGCTGCCGCAATGTGTAAAAAGGGGGACTGGCTGCCGCAATGTGTATAAAGGGGGACACCGTCTGCCGTAATGTGTAAAAACGGGGACGCTGTCTGCTGTAATGTGTAAAAAGGGGACGCTGTCTACCGTAATGTTAAAAAAGGGGACGCTGTGTGCTGTAATGTGTAAAAAAGGGGACGCTGTCTGCCGCAATGTGTAAAAAGGAGGACTGGCTGCCGCAATGTGTTAAAAGGGAGACTGTATGCTGTAATGTGTAAAAAGGGGGACGCTGTCTGCTGTAATGTATAAAAGGGGCTCTACCAGGTGTAGTGGCGCTACTGTGCAGCGTAATTTGAATAATGTAGACTACTGTGCACCGTAGTATGAATTGCTATTATTTTGTGGCCACGCCCCTTCCCCATGAAGCTATGCCCCTATAAATTTTTCGCGCGCATACAACGCGCACTGCCCCTATCTTACATGGGGGGGGCGCCACTGTTGTTTCTTGCACACACCGCTAAAATGCCTAGTTACGGCACTGCCAGATGGTTTGGTAAGGCCAATGTTGAACCTAAAGTCATTGAACCCATACTTACAAGTGATCAAGTTCAAGATGGAGTCTCTGAGAGTGGTGGTCTCAGGTCTGGAGGAGGGGGAATTCCTGGTATCCCTGGATATCAAGGATGCGAACCTTCACATTCCGATCTGGCCGCCTCACCAGGACTATCTAAGGTTTGCGATACAGGACTGTCACTACCAGTTCCAGGCCCTGCCATTCGTCCTCTCCACAGCACCGAGGGTGTTCACAAAGGTCATTGCAGAGGTGATGCTCCTCCTCCTCCGCAAGCAGGGAGTAAACATTATTCCATACCTGGACGATCTACTGATAAAGGCATCTTCCAGGGAAAGGCTGTTGCAGAGTATTGTTCTCTCAATTCAACTACTCCTGGATCATGGGTGGATCCTAAATCTTCCAAAGTCACATTTAGAACCAACAAGGAGACTACCCTTCCTGGGGATGATCCTTGACACGGAGGTGCAGAGGGTGTTTCTACCAGTAGAGAAAGCGTTGGTGATCCAATCAATGGTCTGGGATGTTTTGAAGCCAGCCTGGGTGTCGGTTAATCAGTGCATTCACCTTCTGTGAAAGGTGGTAGCCTCCTACGAGGCTCTACAGTATGGCAGATTCAATGCACAGTCCTTCCAGCTGGATCTCCTGGACAAGTGGTTGGGATCGCATCTTCACATGCACCAGCGGATACGCCTATAGCCGAAAGCCAGAATTTCACTCCTCTGGTGGCTCCAAACTTCTCACCTGCTCGAGGGCCGCAGATTCGGGATTCAGAACTGGATCCTTCTAACCACGGATGCAAGTCTCAGAGGTTGGGGAGCAGTCACTCAGGTGGAAAACTTCAAAGGAAAGTGGTCCAGTCAGGAATCTCTCCTTCCAATAAATGTTCTGGAACTGAGGGCCATTTACAATGGCCTTCTACAAGTGGCATATCTTCTGCAAGCTCAAGCCATTCAGGTTCAGTCGGACAATGTCACAGCGGTGTCCTACATAAACAGGCAGGGCGGATCGAAGAGCAGAGCTGCAATGTTAGAGATAACAAAAAAAAAACTCATCTGGGCAGAAAGACACACAGTGGCGTTGTCGGCGATCTTCATTCCAGGAGTGGACAACTGGGAGGCAGACTTCCTCAGCAGACGCGATCTCCATTCAGGAGAATGGGGAATCCACCCAGAGGTGTTCACAGAGGTAACAAGCCAATGGGGCGTACCTCAAGTATACATGATGGCCTCTCGCCTCAACAAGAAGCTTTGGAGGTACTGTTACAGATCACGCGACCCACAAGCAGTGGCGGTGGATGTTCTGGTAACTCTGTGGGTGTTCCAGTTGGTGTATGTGTTCCCTCCACTTCCACTCATCCCAAGGATTCTCAAACTAATAAAAAGAACAAGAGTTCAGGTGATCCTCATTGCTCTGGACTGGCTAAGAAGGGCTTGGTACGCGGATCTTCTGGAATTACTACTGGAAGATCCGAGACGTCTTCCTCTTCACGAGGACCTTCTTCAACAGGGGACGTTCGCTTATCAACACTTACAACGACTATGTTTGATGGCATGGAGGGGTATTCCGAACAATGTTATTCCTACCCTGATACAGGCTAGGAATGGAGTAACGTCTAAACATTACCATCGACTTTGGAAAAAGTATGTGTCTTGGTGTGAATTCAAGAAGTTTCCTATGGTGGAGTTTCAACTTGGACAGTTTCTCCTCTTCCTGCAAGCAGGTGTGGATATGGGTCTGCGTTTGGGATCCATAAAAGTCCAGATTTCGGCCTTATCCGTTTTCTTCCAGAAACAACTGGCTTCCCTCCCTGAGATTCAGACATTCTTGAAAGGGGTTCTGCACATCCAGCCTCCCTTTGTGCCTCCTACGGCACCCTGGGATCTTAACGTGGTGTTGCAGTTCCTGGATTGGTTCAAACCTTTAAAGGAGGTTGAGGTCAAGTTGCTCACATGGAAGGTTGTCACCCTGTTGGCCTTAATTTCAGCTAGGCGTGTGTCGGAATTGGGGGCTTTGTCTTGTAAAAGACCCTACTTAATCTTCCATGAATATAGAGCTGAACTCATGACACATCAGTTCCTTCCAAAAGTTGTGTCAGATTTTCATATCAACCAACCTATTGTGGTGCCAGTTGCTACTGGCTCCTCAAATCCATCAAAGTCATTAGATGTTGTAAGGGCTCTGAAGATCTATGTGAAGAGGACTGCTCGTCACAGAAAGTCGGACTCTCGGTTTGTCCTGTATGATCCCAAGAAAATTGTGTGTTCTGCTTCTAAGCAGACGATCTCTCGCTGGATCAGGTTCACTATCCAGCATGCGTATTCTACGGCAGGATTGCAGTATCCAAAATCCTTTCAGGCACACTCTACTCGTAAGGTGGGTTCTCCCTGGGTGGCTGCCTGGGGTGTCTTGGCTTTTCAACTTTGCCAAGTGGCTACTTGGTCATGGTCGAACACGTTTGCTAAGTTCTACAAGTTCGATACTTTGGCATCTGAGGACCTACAGTTTGGTCAATCTGTTCTGCAGGAGCCTCCGCGCTCTCCCTCCCATTCTGGGAGCTTTGGTACATCCCCATGGTACTAATGTGGACCCCAGCATCCTCTAGGACGTAAAAGAAAATAGGATTTTAATCGCCTACTGGTAAATCCTTTTCTCGTAGTCCGTAGAGGATGCTGGGCGCCCGCCCAGTGCTTCGTTATCCTGCAGTAGCTATTTGTTTCAGTACTGTTTTGTTCTTGGTTAAGTACTGTGTTGTTACTTGGTTAAGTAATGTTGTTCAGATGTTGCTGAGTTTTCAAGCTCCAATATAGACAGTGGGCGCTAGTATACTGACTGTTAGACACCTATAAAAACACTTTAATAGTGACTGCAGATTCACAATTTGGGGTGCTGAACCTCAAATAAAAATGGATATCCAAACAAAAAAACAATAGGAAGCGCTGTCACCAAAAGTATCAAATTTAATAAAAGTTGTTTTTACATTATTCATAATAACTCACACAATATTATAAAACCAACTCTCCTGGTAGTTTTAAACCATTCTACTGACTCAATGCTACAGATACAATGTTACTTTAGATTTTATACAGTAACTTTTTAGTGTCCACGCTAGGAGGCTCTCTTTGATACACTGTATCAATATTGAATTGATCTTTAGTAAGATCCTCAGAGAAGTCTCTAAAATATGCAGGCTCCACGCGTGGGCTAATTAAATGAATGAGCTCACTAATGCCCTTGATTTTATAACAATTGTAGGATGCACATTTTAGATGATTTGTGATCAATTATGCCACAGTGTTCTGTTCAGTTATACAATGAATTAAAGCATACTACTCTTGTCACAGCTCGCCTGACTGTGTGGCCCGGAATTTAAGAGACTTTGCTAGGGTGATATTGATACAGTGTATCAAAGAGAGCCTCCTAGCGTGGACACTAAAAAGTTACTGTATAAAATCTAAAGTAACATTGTATCTGTAGCACTGAGTCAGCAGAATGGTTTAAAACTCCCAGGAGAGTTGGTTTTATAATATTGCGTGTGTTATTGTGAATAATGTAAAAACAACTTTTATTAAATTTGATACTTTTGGTGACAGCGCTTCCTATTGTTTTTTTTTTTTTTTTTGAGTTTTCAAGTTGGTTAGCTTGGTTTGCCTTGTATGTGTGAGCTGCTGTGAATCTCGCCACTATCTGTGTAATTCCTTCTCTCGAAGTTGTCCGTCTCCTCGGGCACAGTTTCTATACGGAGTCTGGTAGGAGGGGCATAGAGGGAGGGGCCAGCCCACACTATTAAACTCTTAAAGTGCCAGTGGCTCCCAAATGACCCGTCTATACCCCATGGTACTAAATGGAACCCCAGCATCCTCTAGGACAGGCCTGGCCAACCTGTGGCTCTCCAGCTGTTGTAAAATTACAAGTCCCATCATGCCTTGCCAAAGTTTTGCTATTAGGGAATGCTAAAACTGTGGCAGGTTATGCTGGGATGTTTAGTTTCAAAACATCTGGAGAGCCACATGTTAGCCAGGCCTGCTCTAGGACGTAAGAGAAATAGGCTTAATAACCGTATACAATGTCAAAGTGCAGCAAAGAAGGCAAGTAAGGTGCTAGCGTGCATAAAACGGGGCATTGAGACAAGGGACGAGGATGTAATCCTGCCGCTGTACAAATCATTGGTACGTCCGCACCTGGAATATTGTGTTCAGTTTTGGGCACCACATTATAAAAAAGATATCTGTGAACTCGAAAGGGTTTAAAGGCGTGCTACTAAATTGATTAAAAGGCTAGAGGGACTGGATTACGAGGAAAGGCTTACTAGGTTGAATATGTATACACTGGAAAAGAGGCATCTAAGAGGAGACATTATTAATATCTTCAAATATGTAAAGGGAAATTACAAAGAGTTATCAGAGGAATTGCTTATTAAAAAAAAACTTTGTATAGGACACGAGGTCACTCGCTGAGGATAGAGGAGAGAAAATTCCGTACGCAGCGGAGGAAAGGGTTCTTCACTGTTAGGGCAATAAGGATTTGGAATTCCCTGCCAGGGAAGGTGGTAATGGCGGAATCTGTAAATGCAGTTAAAAATGGATTGGATAAATTTCTGACTGAAAAAGATATCCAAGGTTATAGAATTTAAAATATCAACTTTGATAATCTGGGATTAACATGATTTATAGTTGTTAACTAGACATAAAACATTACTTCAGCAGGGACATTATAATGAACTCGGCTTAATACAGAATACAGGTTGAAGCCGATGGGCATCTCTTCAACCTCATTAACTATGTTACTATGTTACAGTCCCCTTATACATTGCCAGGTAGAGCCCCTCTTACACACTGCACCAAGTAGAGCTCCCTTTTACACACTGCGCCAGGAAGAGCCCCCATTACTGTTACACATTGCACCAGGTAGAGCCCCCTTTTACACATTGCACCAGATAGAGCGCCCTTTCCTTTTGCACATTGCACCAGGTGTATAAGGGAGCTAGGCTGATAGCTGATGGTCCCCTCTTTCCAGGGGGTAACAGATTTTTAAAATTGGCCCTGGGGAAACTGAGATATCTGACTTCAAAGCAGTGGTCTCCATCCAAGCTTATTAATTGATTCTCCTAGCCAGATATCTCAGGTTCTGTTTGACTTTGAGTTTTTCTGACAGTGTACCCCAAAAGATGGGATTCTCCCCTTTTGGTTGACTCTGGCAGCTTGTCTCTACCATACCCAGATCCAGAGATATCAGCCTTCCAGCAGCAGGCTCCAGCTCCACAAGCCTAATATATATTATAATGTATTTGTATATTTTCGTTGGTGGATTGCTCTGGCTCCTGAACTCTGATCCCCAGGTCCCCAGCACCTCCTGAAGGAGGAAGGGGGGGGGGGGGGGGGGGAATAGCTACTTTTTAAAATCTCATTCAAAGCTAAAAAAAAATCTATTTCCAGGAACTTGAGATATCTGCAGTCAAGCAAGCTGCCCTCCCAGCAGAAATTACTGCTCCAGGTCCTACATGCAGAGTGGAATATAGGGCCTGGTTCAGGTTCCACCACCCCCCTTTTCCAAGCAGAAATTGCGATCACACCGCAGGGGGCCTGCCTCCATCTTTTTGATTGCGGTGGCTGGGTGTGACGTCACGCAGCCGCCCCGATCATGCCCCTGTCATGTCCACCCCATTCATGCTGGCATGCCCCCCAATTCCAAGCCACGCCCCCGCAAAGCTAAGTCTCTGCCTTGGAAAAGGAGCGTTGCCGCACCCTGCCCCACGAACACCTCATTTGCATTTTCTGCGGGCGCACACAGAAAATGCGGGCGCAGGACAGGCCCTGTGCATGCACCGCATCCTTTTAGTAATTTTTGCGTTTGGATTGCGTATTGCGATCCGTCCTGAAACACCCCATACCACCCACGGGACACCAAAGCTGCCGCTGATAGCACCCCTTCCACTAGAGGATGGGTAGGGGCCCCAGTGCATTGCTGTGCCCAGGGGCCTACACTGCTGTTAAGACAGCCCTGGTTTGTGTGTGTGTGTGTGTGTGTGTCTGTGTGTGTGTGTGTGTGTGTGTGTGTGTGTGTGTGTGTCTGTGTGTGTTATACTTACTTCAGCCTCCAGAGCAGCTGCTTCCACCTGGCTGCCAATTTGTCAACCGCGCTATGTTCTTCTCCTACTGCGGACATTGGGAATTGGGAGGGGCCTACGCTCCGTAGGTGGTACAGGATGCTGCAGTCACTGCAGCGTGCCAATGCAGGCTGCCTGTCACTGTGTGAGCAGTAGCCGGTATAGTACAGCACTGGCGGGGCAGCGACGGAAGCACAGCTGTGGGGGTGCTGACTATCTAAGGATGTATGGGTGTTTTTGCACCCCGTTTCAACACCCAGAACGATTATCTAAGGTGGTCTGCGTCCAATTCTGGCACCCAACAAGGATATCTAAAGATGTCTCTGTGTTCTGCACACTAGCACGGTACCCAGAATGGGTATCCAAGGTGGTCTGCTACCCGTTTCGGAACCCAGAATGGGTATCTAAGGTGGTCTACATCCTATTCCGGCACCCGGAACAGCTATCTAAGGTGGCCTGCACCCTATTCCGGTACCCGGAATGGCTATCTAAGGGTGTCTGGGTGTTCTGCACACCATTTCGGCACATGAAACAGCAATCTAATGTGGTCTGCATCCTGTTCTGGCACCCGACACACTTGTCTATGATGGTTTGAGCCCTGTTCTGGCACCCGGAACAGGTATCTATGGTGGTCTGCCCCCTATTCTGGCACCCTGAACAGCTATCTAAGGTTGTCTGGGTGCCCTGCACACCATTCCGGCACATGATACAGCAATCTAATGTGGTCTGCATCCTGTTCCGGCACCCGGACCGGTTGTATAAGCTGGTCGGCACCCTGTTCCGGCACCTGGAACAGGAATCTATGGTGGTCTGCCCCCTATTCTGGCACCCTGAACAGCTATCTAAGGTTGTGTGGGTGCCCTGCACACCATTCCGGCACATGAAACAGCAATCTAATGTGGTCTGCATCCTATTCCGGCACCCGGACCGGTTGTCTAAGATGGTTTGAGCCCTGTTCCGGCACCCGGAACAGGTATCTACGGTGTTCTGTGCCCTATTCCGGCACCCTGAACAGCTATCTAAGGTTGTCTGGGTGTACTGCACACCATTCCGGCACATGAAACCGCTATCTAAGATGGTCTGCATCCTGTTCCGGCACCCGGACCGGGTGTCTAAGATGGTTTGAGCCCTGTTCCGGCACCCGGAACAGGTATCTAAGGTGGTCTGCGGCCTTCTAAGGCACCCTGAACAGCTATCTAAGGTTGTCTGGGTGTCCTGAACACCATTCCGGCACCTGAAACCGCTATCTAAGATGGTCTGCATCCTGTTCCGGCACCCGGACCGGTTGTCTAAGATGGTTTGAGCCCTGTTCCGGCACCCGAAACAGGTATCTAAGGTGTTCTGCGCCATATTCCGGCACCCTGAACAGCTATCTAAGGTTGTCTGGGTGTCCTGTACACCATTCCGGCACATGAAACCGCTATCTAAGATGGTCTGCATCCTGTTCCGGCACCCGGACCGGTTGTCTAAGATGGTTTGAGCCCTGTTCCGGCACCCAGAACAGGTATCTAAGGTGGTCTGCGCCCTATTCTGGCAACCGGAACAGCTATCTAAGGTTGTCTTGGTGTACTGCACACCATTCCAGCACATGAAACAGCTATCTAAAATGGTCCGCCTACTGTTCCGGCACCCGGACCGGTTGTCTAAGATGGTTTGAGCCCTGTCCCGGCACCCGGAAGAGGTATCTAAGGTGGTCTGCAGACTTTTAAGGCACCCTGTACAGCTATCTAAGGTTGTCTGGGTGTCCTGCACACCATTCCGGCACATGAAACAGCTATCTAAAATGGTCTGCCTCCTGTTCCGGCACCCGGACCGGTTGTCTAAGATGGTTTGAGCCCTGTTCCGGCACCCAGAACAGGTATCTAAGGTGGTCTGCGCCCTATTCCGGCAACCGGAACAGCTATCTAAGGTTGTCTTGGTGTCCTGCACACCATTCCGGCACATGAAACAGCTATCTAAAATGGTCCGCCTACTGTTCCGGCACCCGGACCGGTTGTCTAAGATGGTTTGAGCCCTGTCCCGGCACCCGGAAGAGGTATCTAAGGTGGTCTGCAGAGTTTTAAGGCACCCTGTACAGCTATCTAAGGTTTTCTGGGTGTCCTGCACACCATTCCGGCACATGAAACAGCTATCTAAAATGGTCTGCCTCCTGTTCCGGCACCCGGACCGGTTGTCTAAGATGGTTTGAGCCCTGTTCCGGCACCCAGAACAGGTATCTAAGGTGGTCTGCGCCCTATTCCGGCAACCGGAACAGCTATCTAAGGTTGTCTGGGTGTCCTGCACACCATTCCGGCACATGAAACAGCTATCTAAAATGGTCCGCCTACTGTTCCGGCACCCGGACCGGTTGTCTAAGATGGTTTGAGCCCTGTTCCGGCACCCGGAACAGGTATCTAAGGTGTTCTGCGCCCTATTCCGGCACCCTGAACAGCTATCTAAGGTTGTCTGGGTGTTCTGTACACCATTCCGGCACCTGAAACTGCTATCTAAGATGGTCTGCATCCTGTTCCGGGACCCGGACCGGTTGTCTAAGATGGTTTGAGCCCTGTTCCGGCACCCGGAACAGGTATCTAAGGTGGTCTGCGGCCTTTTAAGGCACCCTGTACAGCTATCTAAGGTTGTCTGTGTGTTCTGTACACCATTCCGGCACATGAAACCGCTATCTAAGATGGTCTGCATCCTGTTCCGGCACCTGGACCGGTTGTCTAAGATGGTTTGAGCCCTGTTCCGGCACCCAGAACAGGTATCTAAGGTGGTCTGCGCCCTATTCCGGCAACCGGAACAGCTATCTAAGGTTGATTTGGTGTACTGCACACCATTCCGGCACATGAAACAGCTATCTAAAATGGTCCGCCTACTGTTCCGGCACCCGGACCGGTTGTCTAAGATGGTTTGAGCCCTGTACCGGCACCCAGAACAGGTATCTAAGGTGTTCTGCGGCCTTTTAAGGCACCCTGTACAGCTATCTAAGGTTGTCTTGGTGTTCTGTACACCATTCCGGCACATGAAACCGCTATCTAAGATGGTCTGCATCCTGTTCCGGCACCCGGACCGGTTGTCTAAGATGGTTTGAGCCCTGTTCCGGCACCCAGAACAGGTATCTAAGGTGGTCTGCGCCCTATTCCGGCAACCGATACAGCTATCTAAGGTTGTCTTGGCGTCCTCATGTAAAACATAAAAACAGCGCTAATAAAGAAACTAAAAAAACAGGTGTTTCCTTAAAAAAATTATATACGTTTAATAATACATGTAAATAAAAGAGAAACTCTCATGAATATACACCATAGGATAATGGAGCCTCTAAAACCAGTCTCTGACCCTCGACATTTGGATGTAAATGTACACACCTCTTGGTATTGACAATGTCCCTGTGACCGGTCACAATATCCACAGGATCCTCAATTTAGATATGCAGATGAGTCCAATCTTGTAATATATTTACCAGGATTATAGTGGAATGGCCGGGTATCCCACCTAGCGAAGATTCAGAGGCTGTCTCAGATCCAACGCCGATGTTTATGGTGGTTTTCCCTCTATTAATTTTCCACGTCCATGGATTAGAAATGTCCAAGATGGTGGTAACTGCAATGGTGTCCTGGAGGTGATTTTGAGGTGTCTGGGTCAGGGCTGGTATCCTTACGCGTTTCGCTGGCGTTTGGCAGCTTTAACAAAGGTGCTCTTACTGGGCTCATATGGCTCTTATATAAGACAAACAATTAGCAACCTGGAAACACCTGTTCCTATTTAATTAAATTTATATACACAAAATCATACTAATTATACATATATAGCAGCAGAAAGACAGACATATACTAATGTGAGTGGTTGGATCAAAAAACGAGATGTATAAATACATTAAAACATTGTTTTGGTTCAATATCAGGATAAATGCGGTCACATGACCTCTATCATGTGATGTGGGGTTTGTCCTTATCGTATACCCCTATTGGTCAGCAGTATAAACAACTATGTATCCATAGTAACCGCCCCCTGCTGTTCTCCGGTCACATGGTTACATCTCTCAATCATTGTATTCAAGTGGGCGGTTCTCAGCACTCATCTGGTATTATTTCCTTGAAAGGACTTCCGGAGCGGCACGTCATGTCACCATGTGATCTTAGCTTAGCCGCCCGTCATGGTGACGTAATCTCAGGTCCGTTCACGTGATCATCGGATTACCCAGATGATATATCGGTACCCTATACTGCGGCGGTACAAAACATAAGGTCACATGATAGCATCACGTGATCGCCGCTCGGTATTACACAGTATAGGGGTTCCTTACCGCGTAATCGCGCGGACTTATGATCAGTATTTGATGACATAATGTTGTTTACCTTTTCTAAAAGGAACAGGGACATTTTTCCAAAGAGATAGGAAGTATAGAGAAAACTTTATTTTCTCTATTCTTAAACAATTCTACATATCCCTTTTCATTCCGGATATCCATACAGAAATGGATATCTCTCATGAGCTGAACAATTTACATATAATGAGTGCCCATATATATATATATATAGACATATCAAGCATAGAAATGAATAACGTGACCATTATAGGCAATTAATATAAAAAGATGGGAAGAATAGTACGTAAAGAGCCGCATTAATATATATTTCCCAAATCGTATTTATTTTAATATTTATATATTATTAAGGAAATGGGACGAGAAGAAAGGAGAAACAGAATATTACGGAAAAAGGGGGGGGAGGAAAGGAAGGGTATGGCGGGGGGGGGGGAGTTTGGGGTGGGGGGGAGGGGGGGTTGGGAGAGGGGGGGGCGGGCGGGCGAAGGGTAAGAAAAAGGTGGGGGAAACCAAATCGTAGCATTTTGTTCTTAGATTATAATACTGAATTTAGCTCTAAAGCCTCATTTAGACCTTGGGGATGGAGTGAATTTAGTTTAAAGGTCCAAAAAATTTCCTGTTTACATAACTTACTATATCTATCCCCACCTCTTTCCGTCTGTGTAATATGTTCTAGACCGAGTAGTTTTAACGTACTCGGATCTCCCTGGTGACAGTCCAGGAAATGTCTAGAAACGCTATGATCTATTTTCTTGTTAATGATATTGCGACGATGTTCCATGAATCTAGTCTTCAAATTGCGTGTGGTCCTACCTATGTATCTTAGGTTACATCCACATTGCAGCAAATAAATGACCCAGCTGGTGTCACAATTAATGAAGCTTTTTATGTCAGATGTATTCCCATCACTATCTATAATCACAGTTTTTGTTCGATTCATTACATATTTACATGTTGTACATCGAGATTTGCCACATTTGAAAAATCCATTTGGCTTCGTGGACAGCCAATCCCCCTCTAACGTTTTCTCTGCCGATTTTCGTTCGCTTTTCAGCATACTGGGTGCTAACATTGTTTTAAGTGATTTATTTTTTTTGAAAATAACTCTTGGTTGAGCAGGAAGTTCATTTTTTAACAAAGGGTCTTGTTTAAGAATACTGTAATTATGGTTAAATGCCCGTTTGATTTCTCCTGATTTATTGTTGAACTTGGAAATAAATGCCAAATCGCTCGAAAACGTAGTGGACTTCTTTTCCCTCCCATTAATTAGAGAATCTCTATCTACCCTTGTGACTTCATCAAGGGCTTTAGATAACAATTTCTTAGGGTAGCCTCGGGATTGAAATGATTCTATCATGGATTGTGCTTGATCAAGAAACAATTCTTCCTTAGAACAGTTGCGCTTAATACGCAACAACTGTCCCTTAGGGATGTTCTCCTTCCAGGGAACATGATGTGCACTACTAAAGTGCAGATAGGCATTACTGCTTGTTTCTTTTGTGTAATTAGTTGTTTGAATCTTATTGTCAACAATCTCTAATGTGAGATCCAAATAGTTAATTTTCAATTTATCAAAAGTGTGAGTAAAAGATAAATTAAAAGTGTTTGCATTAAGTGAAGTGACAAATTGTGAAGCTGAGTGAAAATCCCCATCCCAAATGAAGAATAAATCATCAATATAACGACCATAGAAGACCAGGTGCGCGCCGAGGCCCCCCCCCCAAATGAGCTGGTCCTCGACCTGGCCCATGTAGAGGTTGGCATAACTCGGCGCGAACCTGGTCCCCATGGCCGTTCCCATCACCTGTAAATGATAATTGCCCAGAAACAAAAAATAATTATGCTTGAGGATGAAAGTGATGGAATCAATTATGAAATTCCTGTGTGCCTCTGTTAGGTCCCCATCTATTGTTAATTGTTGGCGAATTGCCTCTATTCCCATTGTATGTGGGATATTCGTATATAAGCTCTGGACATCCAGAGTAAGAAATGCAAATGTAGGTTTCCAAACTATTGACTGAATGAGTTTCAGAAAATGAGTGGTATCTCTGATGTGGGACCTCAACAGAGGCACACGTGGTTGTAAGTGACTGTCAACAAAAAAAGATAAATTAGATGTGAGGGAGTCTATACCTGAAATGATGGGACGACCTGGGGGTGCTGTGAGGGATTTGTGAATTTTTGGCAGGTGATAATAAACCGGTGTGGTCGGGTGATGAGAAAATAAAAACAAAAATTCCTCCTTGGAGATGATATCTTCTGATTGTGCCCTCTCTAATAGTGATTGTAGCTCCAATTTGAAACTATTCGTTGGATCTCTGGACAACTTTTCATAGAATTTTGTATCTTCTAGTTGACGTAGAGCCTCTTTTATATAATCATCCCGGTCTTGTATGACTAGGCTACCGCCTTTGTCGGCTTGTTTTATTACAAGGGATGTATCTTTTAACAAATTGTTTAGGGCCTTTTTCTCCCATTTGTTCAGATTTTGATTCTTCTTTATGTTTTTCTCTTTCTTACTGCAAATAGTTTTAAAATCCTCCAGGGTGGTTTTATAGAAACTTTCTATACAACTACTTTTATGATTTATTGGAAAAAATTCAGACCTACGTTTGAATGAGGATTTATCCACATCAAATATCTTTTTGGTTATTGACTCTGGGGGATCAATACTCTCCTTTTGTAACTCTAGTAACATTTGTATAGCTGGGTCATCAGTGGAATCTAGGAGGATGGGTGTTGCGGGGTCATCATTCCTGTTTAATATTTTTTTAGCGAAGTATCGTTTTCTATGCAGAAAACGATACTTCGCTAAAAAAATATTAAACAGGAATGATGACCCCGCAACACCCATCCTCCTAGATTCCACTGATGACCCAGCTATACAAATGTTACTAGAGTTACAAAAGGAGAGTATTGATCCCCCAGAGTCAATAACCAAAAAGATATTTGATGTGGATAAATCCTCATTCAAACGTAGGTCTGAATTTTTTCCAATAAATCATAAAAGTAGTTGTATAGAAAGTTTCTATAAAACCACCCTGGAGGATTTTAAAACTATTTGCAGTAAGAAAGAGAAAAACATAAAGAAGAATCAAAATCTGAACAAATGGGAGAAAAAGGCCCTAAACAATTTGTTAAAAGATACATCCCTTGTAATAAAACAAGCCGACAAAGGCGGTAGCCTAGTCATACAAGACCGGGATGATTATATAAAAGAGGCTCTACGTCAACTAGAAGATACAAAATTCTATGAAAAGTTGTCCAGAGATCCAACGAATAGTTTCAAATTGGAGCTACAATCACTATTAGAGAGGGCACAATCAGAAGATATCATCTCCAAGGAGGAATTTTTGTTTTTATTTTCTCATCACCCGACCACACCGGTTTATTATCACCTGCCAAAAATTCACAAATCCCTCACAGCACCCCCAGGTCGTCCCATCATTTCAGGTATAGACTCCCTCACATCTAATTTATCTTTTTTTGTTGACAGTCACTTACAACCACGTGTGCCTCTGTTGAGGTCCCACATCAGAGATACCACTCATTTTCTGAAACTCATTCAGTCAATAGTTTGGAAACCTACATTTGCATTTCTTACTCTGGATGTCCAGAGCTTATATACGAATATCCCACATACAATGGGAATAGAGGCAATTCGCCAACAATTAACAATAGATGGGGACCTAACAGAGGCACACAGGAATTTCATAATTGATTCCATCACTTTCATCCTCAAGCATAATTATTTTTTGTTTCTGGGCAATTATTATTTACAGGTGATGGGAACGGCCATGGGGACCAGGTTCGCGCCGAGTTATGCCAACCTCTACATGGGCCAGGTCGAGGACCAGCTCATTTGGGGGGGGGGCCTCGGCGCGCACCTGGTCTTCTATGGTCGTTATATTGATGATTTATTCTTCATTTGGGATGGGGATTTTCACTCAGCTTCACAATTTGTCACTTCACTTAATGCAAACACTTTTAATTTATCTTTTACTCACACTTTTGATAAGTTGAAAATTAACTATTTGGATCTCACATTAGAGATTGTTGACAATAAGATTCAAACAACTAATTACACAAAAGAAACAAGCAGTAATGCCTATCTGCACTTTAGTAGTGCACATCATGTTCCCTGGAAGGAGAACATCCCTAAGGGACAGTTGTTGCGTATTAAGCGCAACTGTTCTAAGGAAGAATTGTTTCTTGATCAAGCACAATCCATGATAGAATCATTTCAATCCCGAGGCTACCCTAAGAAATTGTTATCTAAAGCCCTTGATGAAGTCACAAGGGTAGATAGAGATTCTCTAATTAATGGGAGGGAAAAGAAGTCCACTACGTTTTCGAGCGATTTGGCATTTATTTCCAAGTTCAACAATAAATCAGGAGAAATCAAACGGGCATTTAACCATAATTACAGTATTCTTAAACAAGACCCTTTGTTAAAAAATGAACTTCCTGCTCAACCAAGAGTTATTTTCAAAAAAAATAAATCACTTAAAACAATGTTAGCACCCAGTATGCTGAAAAGCGAACGAAAATCGGCAGAGAAAACGTTAGAGGGGGATTGGCTGTCCACGAAGCCAAATGGATTTTTCAAATGTGGCAAATCTCGATGTACAACATGTAAATATGTAATGAATCGAACAAAAACTGTGATTATAGATAGTGATGGGAATACATCTGACATAAAAAGCTTCATTAATTGTGACACCAGCTGGGTCATTTATTTGCTGCAATGTGGATGTAACCTAAGATACATAGGTAGGACCACACGCAATTTGAAGACTAGATTCATGGAACATCGTCGCAATATCATTAACAAGAAAATAGATCATAGCGTTTCTAGACATTTCCTGGACTGTCACCAGGGAGATCCGAGTACGTTAAAACTACTCGGTCTAGAACATATTACACAGACGGAAAGAGGTGGGGATAGATATAGTAAGTTATGTAAACAGGAAATTTTTTGGACCTTTAAACTAAATTCACTCCATCCCCAAGGTCTAAATGAGGCTTTAGAGCTAAATTCAGTATTATAATCTAAGAACAAAATGCTACGATTTGGTTTCCCCCACCTTTTTCTTACCCTTCGCCCGCCCGCCCTCCCCCCAGACACCTCAAAATCACCTCCAGGACACCATTGCAGTTACCACCATCTTGGACATTTCTAATCCATGGACGTGGAAAATTAATAGAGGGAAAACCACCATAAACATCGGCGTTGGACCTGAGACAGCCTCTGAATCCTCGCTAGGTGGGATACCCGGCCATTCCACTATAATCCTGGTAAATATATTACAAGATTGGACTCATCTGCATATCTAAATTGAGGATCCTGTGGATATTGTGACCGGTCACAGGGACATTGTCAATACCAAGAGGTGTGTACATTTACATCCAAATGTCGAGGGTCAGAGACTGGTTTTAGAGGCTCCATTATCCTATGGTGTATATTCATGAGAGTTTCTCTTTTATTTACATGTATTATTAAACGTATATAATTTTTTTAAGGAAACACCTGTTTTTTTAGTTTCTTTATTAGCGCTGTTTTTATGTTTTACATGTTGTTGCAGTATATGAGAGATTGACTATCCCTCACTTTAACAGCAGCTTAGAGAACCAGCACAATCATAGCGCCAGAACGTGTATCAAGTAATTGATACAAATTTAACCCTTTTTTTGTCTTGGCGTCCTGCACACCATTCCGGCACATGAAACAGCTATCTAAAATGGTCCGCCTACTGTTCCGGCACCCGGACCGGTTGTCTAAGATGGTTTGAGCCCTGTTCCGGCACCCGGAACAGGTATCTAAGGTGGTCTGCGGCCTTTTAAGGCACCCTGTACAGCTATCTAAGGTTGTCTGGGTGTCCTGCACACCATTCCGGCACATGAAACAGCTATCTAAAATGGTCTGCCTCCTGTTCCGGCACCCGGACCGGTTGTCTAAGATGGTTTGAGCCCTGTTCCGGCACCCAGAACAGGTATCTAAGGTGGTCTGCGCCCTATTCCGGCAACCGGAACAGCTATCTAAGGTTGTCTAGGTGTCCTGCACACCATTCCGGCACATGAAACCGCTATCTAAGATGGTCTGCAACATGTTCCGGCACCCGGACCGGTTGTCTAAGATGGTTTGAGCCCTGTTCCGGCACCCAGAACAGGTATCTAAGGTGGTCTGCGCCCTATTCCGGCAACCGGAACAGCTATCTAAGGTTGTCTGGGTGTCCTGCACACCATTCCGGCACATGAAACCGCTATCTAAGATGGTCTGCAACATGTTCCGGCACCCGGACCGGTTGTCTAAGATGGTTTGAGCCCTGTTCCGGCACCCAGAACAGGTATCTAAGGTGGTCTGCGCCCTATTCCGGCAACCGGAACAGCTATCTAAGGTTGTCTTGGTGTCCTGCACACCATTCCGGCACATGAAACAGCTATCTAAAATGGTCCGCCTACTGTTCCGGCACCCGGACCGGTTGTCTAAGATGGTTTGAGCCCTGTTCCGGCACCCGGAACAGGTATCTAAGGTGGTCTGCGCCCTATTCCGGCAACCGGAACAGCTATCTAAGGTTGTCTTGGTGTCCTGCACACCATTCCGGCACATGAAACAGCTATCTAAAATGGTCTGCCTCCTGTTCCGGCACCCGGACCGGTTGTCTAAGATGGTTTGAGCCCTGTTCCGGCACCTAGAACAGGTATCTAAGGTGGTCTGCTCCCTATTCCGGCAACCGGAACAGCTATCTAAGGTTGTCTTGGTGTCCTGCACACCATTCCGGCACATGAAACAGCTATCTAAAATGGTCCGCCTACTGTTCCGGCACCCGGACCGGTTGTCTAAGATGGTTTGAGCCCTGTTCCGGCACCCAGAACAGGTATCTAAGGTGTTCTGCGCCCTATTCCGGCACCCTGAACAGCTATCTAAGGTTGTCTGGGTGTTCTGTACACCATTCCGGCACCTGAAACTGCTATCTAAGATGGTCTGCATCCTGTTCCGGCACCCGGACCGGGTGTCTAAGATGGTTTGAGCCCTGTTCCGGCACCCGGAACAGGTATCTAAGGTGGTCTGCGGCCTTCTAAGGCACCCTGAACAGCTATCTAAGGTTGTCTGGGTGTCCTGAACACCATTCCGGCACCTGAAACCGCTATCTAAGATGGTCTGCATCCTGTTCCGGCACCCGGACCGGTTGTCTAAGATGGTTTGAGCCCTGTTCCGGCACCCGGAACAGGTATCTAAGGTGTTCTGCGCCATATTCCGGCACCCTGAACAGCTATCTAAGGTTGTCTGGGTGTCCTGTACACCATTCCGGCACATGAAACCGCTATCTAAGATGGTCTGCATCCTGTTCCGGCACCCGGACCGGTTGTCTAAGATGGTTTGAGCCCTGTTCCGGCACCCAGAACAGGTATCTAAGGTGGTCTGCGCCCTATTCTGGCAACCGGAACAGCTATCTAAGGTTGTCTTGGTGTACTGCACACCATTCCAGCACATGAAACAGCTATCTAAAATGGTCCGCCTACTGTTCCGGCACCCGGACCGGTTGTCTAAGATGGTTTGAGCCCTGTCCCGGCACCCGGAAGAGGTATCTAAGGTGGTCTGCAGACTTTTAAGGCACCCTGTACAGCTATCTAAGGTTGTCTGGGTGTCCTGCACACCATTCCGGCACATGAAACAGCTATCTAAAATGGTCTGCCTCCTGTTCCGGCACCCGGACCGGTTGTCTAAGATGGTTTGAGCCCTGTTCCAGCACCCAGAACAGGTATCTACGGTGGTCTGCGCCCTATTCCGGCAACCGGAACAGCTATCTAAGGTTGTCTTGGTGTCCTGCACACCATTCCGGCACATGAAACAGCTATTTAAAATGGTCCGCCTACTGTTCCGGCACCCGGACCGGTTGTCTAAGATGGTTTGAGCCCTGTTCCGGCACCCGGAACAGGTATCTAAGGTAGTCTGCGGCCTTTTAAGGCACCCTGTACAGCTATCTAAGGTTGTCTGGGTGTCCTGCACACCATTCCGGCACATGAAACAGCTATCTAAAATGGTCTGCCTCCTGTTCCGGCACCCGGACCGGTTGTCTAAGATGGTTTGAGCCCTGTTCCGGCACCCAGAATAGGTATCTAAGGTGGTCTGCGCCCTATTCCGGCAACCGGAACAGCTATCTAAGGTTGTCTAGGTGTCCTGCACACCATTCCGGCACATGAAACCGCTATCTAAGATGGTCTGCAACATGTTCCGGCACCCGGACCGGTTGTCTAAGATGGTTTGAGCCCTGTTCCGGCACCCAGAACAGGTATCTAAGGTGGTCTGCGCCCTATTCCGGCAACCGGAACAGCTATCTAAGGTTGTCTGGGTGTCCTGCACACCATTCCGGCACATGAAACCGCTATCTAAGATGGTCTGCAACATGTTCCGGCACCCGGACCGGTTGTCTAAGATGGTTTGAGCCCTGTTCCGGCACCCAGAACAGGTATCTAAGGTGGTCTGCGCCCTATTCCGGCAACCGGAACAGCTATCTAAGGTTGTCTTGGTGTACTGCACACCATTCCGGCACATGAAACAGCTATCTAAAATGGTCCGCCTACTGTTCCGGCACCCGGACCGGTTGTCTAAGATGGTTTGAGCCCTGTTCCGGCACCCAGAACAGGTATCTAAGGTGGTCTGCGCCCTATTCCGGCAACCGGAACAGCTATCTAAGGTTGTCTTGGTGTCCTGCACACCATTCCGGCACATGAAACAGCTATCTAAAATGGTCCGCCTACTGTTCCGGCACCCGGACCGGTTGTCTAAGATGGTTTGAGCCCTGTTCCGGCACCCAGAACAGGTATCTAAGGTGTTCTGCGCCCTATTCCGGCACCCTGAACAGCTGTCTAAGGTTGTCTGGGTGTTCTGTACACCATTCCGGCACCTGAAACTGCTATCTAAGATGGTCTGCATCCTGTTCCGGCACCCGGACCGGTTATCTAAGATGGTTTGAGCCCTGTTCCGGCACCCAGAACAGGTATCTAAGGTGGTCTGCGGCCTTTTAAGGCACCCTGAACAGCTATCTAAGGTTGTCTGGGTGTTCTGTACACCATTCCGGCACATGAAACCGCTATCTAAGATGGTCTGCATCCTGTTCCGGCACCCGGACCGGTTGTCTAAGATGGTTTGAGCCCTGTTCCGGCACCCGGAACAGGTATCTAAGGTGGTCTGCGGCCTTTCAAGGCACCCTGAACAGCTGTCTAAGGTTGTCTGGGTGTTCTGTACACCATTCCGGCACATGAAACCGCTATCTAAGATGGTCTGCATCCTGTTCCGGCACCCGGACCGGTTGTCTAAGATGGTTTGAGCCCTGTTTCGGCACCCGGAACAGGTATCTAAGGTGGTCTGTGCCCTTTTCCGGCACTCGGAACAGGTATCTAAGGTTGTCTGGGTGTTCTGTACACCATTCCGGCACATGAAACCGCTATCTAAGATGGTCTGCATCCTGTTCCGGCACCCGGACCGGTTGTCTAAGATGGTTTGAGCCCTGTTTCGGCACCCGGAACAGGTATCTAAGGTGGTCTGCGCCCTTTTCCGGCACTCGGAACAGGTATCTAAGGTTGTCTGGGTGTTCTGTACACCATTCCGGCACATGAAACCGCTATCTAAGATGGTCTGCATCCTGTTCCGGCACCCGGACCGGTTGTCTAAGATGGTTTGAGCCCTGTTCCGGCACCCTGAACAGGTATCTAAGGTGGTCTGCGGCCTTTCAAGGCACCCTGAACAGCTGTCTAAGGTTGTCTGGGTGTTCTGTACACCATTCCGGCACATGAAACCGCTATCTAAGATGGTCTGCATACTGTTCCGGCACCCGAACCGGTTGTCTAAGATGGTTTGAGCCCTGTTTCGGCACCCGGAACAGGTATCTAAGGTGGTCTGCGCCCTTTTCCGGCACCCGGAACAGGTATCTAAGGTTGTCTGGGTGTTCTGTACACCATTCCGGCACATGAAACCGCTATTTAAGATGGTCTGCATCCTGTTCCGGCACCCGGACCGGTTGTTTAAGATGGTTTTAGCCCTGTTCCGGCACCCGGAACAGGTATCTAAGGTGTTCTGCGCCCTATTCCGGCACCCTGAACAGCTATCTAAGGTTGTCTGGGTGTTTTGTACACCATTCCAGCACATGAAACCGCTATCTAAGATGGTCTGCATCCTGTTCCGGCTCCCGGACCGGTTGTCTAAGATGGTTTGAGCCCTGTTTTGGCACCCGGAACAGGTACCTAAGGTGGTCTGCGCCCTATTCCGGCACCCTGAACAGGTATCTAAGGTTGTCTGGGTGTTCTGTACACCATTCCGGCACATGAAACCGCTATCTAAGATGGTCTGCATCCTGTTCCGGCACCCGGACCGGTTGTCTAAGATGGTTTGAGCCCTGTTCCGGCACCCGGAACAGGTATCTAAGGTGGTCTGCGGCCTTTCAAGGCACCCTGAACAGCTGTCTAAGGTTGTCTGGGTGTTCTGTACACCATTCCGGCACATGAAACCGCTATCTAAGATGGTCTGCATACTGTTCCGGCACCCGAACCGGTTGTCTAAGATGGTTTGAGCCCTGTTTCGGCACCCGGAACAGGTATCTAAGGTGGTCTGCGCCCTTTTCCGGCACCCGGAACAGGTATCTAAGGTTGTCTGGGTGTTCTGTACACCATTCTGGCACATGAAACCGCTATTTAAGATGGTCTGCATCTTGTTCCGGCACCCGAACCGGTTGTCTAAGATGGTTTGAGCCCTGTTCCGGCACCCGGAACAGGTATCTAAGGTGTTCTGCGCCCTATTCCGGCACCCTGAACAGCTATCTAAGGTTGTCTGGGTGTTCTGTACACCATTCCGGCACATGAAACCGCTATCTAAGATGGTCTGCATCCTGTTCCGGCACCCTGACCGGTTGTCTAAGATGGTTTGAGCCCTGTTTTGGCACCCGGAACAGGTACCTAAGGTGGTCTGCGCCCTATTCCGGCACCCTGAACAGGTATCTAAGGTTGTCTGGGTGTTCTGTACACCATTCCGGCACATGAAACCGCTATCTAAGATGGTCTGCATCCTGTTCCGGCACCCGGACCGGTTGTCTAAGATGGTTTGAGCCCTGTTCCGGCACCCAGAACAGGTATCTAAGGTGGTCTGCGCCCTTTTCCGGCACCCGGAACAGCTATCTAAGGTTGTCTGGGTGTCCGGCACACCATTCCGGCACCTGAAACCGCTATCTAAGGTGGTCTGCCTCCTGTTCCGGCATCCGGACCGGTTGTCTAAGATGGTTTGAGCCCTGTTCCGGCACCCGGAACAGGTATCTAAGGTGGTCTGCGCCCTATTCTGGCTCCCTGAAAGGCTATCTAAGGTTGTCTGGGTGTCCTGCACACAATTCCGGCACATGAAACAGCTATTTAAGGTGGTATGCATCCTGTTCCGGAACCCGGAACAGGTATCTAAGATGGTCTGCCCCCCATTCCGGGACCTGGTACTGATATCTAAGGATGTCCTATTTCGGCACCAATAGCATATAAGTTTGTCTGGGTGTTCTGCACCCAATTCTACCAACTGGAATGGATATAACGGCGCCCCACCCCACAGGGGCGTGGAAAGCCATGCTGGGCCCCAGTAATGTAATGCGGTGGGGCCTAAATTGGGTGCGTATCTACACCTCTGAAAGATATGATTAATTAAAGTATTAATTGTGTGCAATTTATGCAAAGGGGCCAGGTTGCTTAATCGGAAGCAGGTCCCTCCTCTTCGGCCGACGGCGCCATCTGCCCAGTGACATCTGGGAACATGACGCATGTGCACTACAGGACGCTGCACAGTACCGCCAAGCGTAAGTATATTTGGGAAGGGGGATGTGGACTCCCCTGTTGGGCCCCTCCAGCAGCCTGGGACAGGGTAATTAATACCTGATTACCCGCCTCTTGGCACCACTGTATGTGGCGCTGCTCATAAATATTAGTTTTAGAATCCACTGTCGGGCCCCTCCAGCAGCCTGGGACAGGGTAATTAATACCTGATTACCCGCCTCTTGGCGGCACCACTGCATGTGGCGCTGCTCATAAATATTAGTTTTAATTATGTGGTCACACCCCCTACCCTCCCAACAATAACAATGGGCAAGTGGTCATTTATTATTATTTATTTATTTATTTATATATTTATACTGCTCTAAAAAAGAAAGAAAAAAACCCTCCCTATGCAGCCAGTGTGTGAAATAGATGAGCTGCAGCACCAGCAGCTATGTCCGTTCTCCCCCGTCCATCCCTCTGCCCGAGTGTAGTACCAGCGGGAGGCTGTCAGCCCTGCACAGCGGATCCCCTGTGTGACAGCAGCGCACAGACAGCGCCACTGTGCCGGGCTGACAGCCTCCTAGCAGTGCAGCAGCTTCGTGCGGGAGCCGGCAGGGATTTCTCCCTCCCCACTGACAGCCCGTCCGCGGACCCGCCCCCCGGACGGGGACGCGCTTTCACAGCTCCCCAGCGGCAGAGGTCGCTGCAGGGAGCTGATCCGGTCCGGCATTCCGGAATTTGGTCCGGTCCGGTTTTCACCTAATCCCATGCACCCCTGCCTGTGCCATGCCCATACTATCTGCTTCTGCTCCTAGTCTCCTATAGATTTGGCCAGATCTGTGACTCATTTGACTAACTCCGCCCAGTGTTGTGACTCCGCCCAGCATTAGCAAATGAATCACATAGTCACAGATCTGGGCTATTATATAGGAGATAGGCTCCAAACCATTGTTAGGAAATGTCAGCTAAAGCCCAGAGTACGGCAGCAGCTCAGTTCCTGCATGTACTCTGCTGCCCCCTAGTGGCCACTGCTACCAAACCCAGCAACACCTCATACTCTCACACACGGGGCCTCAGCCATGTTTGTACACTAATGCTCTAGCACAGTGGTTCTCAAACTCGGTCCTCAGGACCCCACACAGTGCATGTTTTGCAGGTAACCCAGCAGGTGCACAGGTGTATTAATTACTCACTGACACATTTTAAAAGGTCCACAGGTGGAGTTAATTATGTCACTTGTAATTCTGTGAGGAGACCTGGAAAACATGCACTGTGTGGGGTCCTGAGGACCGAGTTTGAGAACCTGTGATCTAGCATGAGCATACTTGCCTACCTGCCCCTCTCCATGAGGGAGAAAATGCTCTGTTCCTGGACTTTCCTGGTAATGTATGATTGCCATCACCTGTGGTGAAACACCTTTCTTATCCATTAACCAGCTCACCACAGGTGATGGCAATCATACATTACCAGGAAAGTCCAGGAACAGAGCATGTTCTCCCTCATGGAGAGGGTCAGGTAGACAAGTATGAGCATGAGCGATTATCTCGGCTTCGTAACTGCTGATATGAGCAAGCGACGCTGCCGCCCAGACACTAAAAGAGACGTCCACTGGAGCTACTGCAAACTCATTCACAATTGCATACACATTCACAGCCCATATGCAACAACAATGAACTAAGGGTTGGCCTATGGGCTACGCAGCCTGGACAGGGCAATAGCAACACAGGCGCCATGTTTTATATGTACAAGCTCGCAGCTGGTGGCAGATACGCACCTCAACAATAGTATCGGCACGTCTGTGTTTTTGCAACCACTCCCCGTTACCCCCTCCAAGGGGTCACTTCCTGTCAATCACTTTCCCATAAAATCCTCCCTGCGAGCGGGACGGCAGCGGCACCTTCAAGCATGCGCGGTGTGATCTCAGCACATGCACGGTCTGGTAATAATCACTTGCATGAGCAGCGGCCATTGCGCACACACATGAATTATAGCTCGGGTGACTGACGTCAATCCCGGGACCGGACAGGCTGAAGTGATCGTAGCGGCTGAGTAAGTTCAGATCTACTCTGAGCACAAAACTTTTTGGCACAGTTCCCCTGCACATGCGATCGCACACTTGCTAAGCTACAATACACTCCCCCATAGGCGGTGACTATCTGATCACACGGGCTGCAAAAAGTTGCAGTGTGCGATCAACTCGGAATGAGGACCAATGTCGGATTCCTTATGTCACTGAAATAACCTGGAAGTGATAATAGTAATTAGCACCCAGCAGTGTTTATTCCACAGTTATTAGAAATCAGATTTGCATTAGATTTTTGTATCAACAAAATAGGTTAATTCATTAAACAAATGAACATGGCAGAGACAACGCTGATAGGACCCATAATATAATATAATGTAATAATAAGATTTTAAACCTACCGGTAAATCTTTTTCTCTTACATCCTAGTGGATGCTGGGGACTCCGTAAGGACCATGGGGATTATACCAAAGCTCCCAAGCGGGCGGGAGAGTGCGGATGACTCTGCAGCACCGATTGAGCAAACAGGAGGTCCCCGTCAGCCAGGGTATCACACTTATAGAACTTTGCAAAGGAGTTTGAACCCGACCAAGTAGTTGCTCGGCACAGCTGTAGCGCCAAGACCCCTCGGGCAGCCGCCCAAGAAGAGCCCACCTTCCTAGTGGAATGGGCCTTGACCGATTTAGGTAACGACAATCCAGCCGTAGAATGCGCCTGCTGAATCGTGTTACAGATCCAGCGAGCAATAGTCTGCTTTGAAGCAGGGGCACCAATCTTGTTGGTAGCATACATGACAAACAGTGCTTCTGTTTTTCTGACTGTAGCCGATCTGGCCACGTAAATTTTCAAAGCCCTGACCACATCAAAGGACTCGGGATCCTCCAAGTCACGCGTAGCCACAGGCACCACAATAGGTTGGTTCATATGAAAGGATGAAACCACTTTTGGCAGGAATTGAGGACGGTTCCACAATTCCGCTCTATCCATATGTAAAACCAGATAGGGGCTTTTATGTGATAAAGCCGCTAATTCCGACACTCGCCTAGCTGAAGCCAAGGCTAAAAACATGACCACCTTCCAAGTGAGATATTTCAACTCCACCGTTTTAAGTGGTTCAAACCAGTGTGACTTAATGAAACTTAACACCACGTTAAGGTCCCAAGGCGCCACCGGAGGTACAAAAGGAGGCTGAATATGCAGTACTCTCTTCACAAAGGTTTGTACTTCAGGGAGAGAGAGGCCAATCCCTTTTGAAAGAAAATGGATAAGGCCGAAATCTGAACCTTAATAGATCCTAATTTTAGGCCCAAATTCACTCCAGTTTTCAGGAAGTGAAGGAAGCGGCCCAGATGGAATTCTTCCATAGGAGCATTCCTGGCCTCACACCAAGAAACATATTTTCGCCATATACGGTGATAACGTTTAGATGTCACGTCCTTCCTAGCCTTTATTAGCGTAGGAATGACCTCATCCGGAATACCCTTATCCGCTAGGATCCGGCGTTCAACCGCCATGCCGCCCAACGCAGCCGCGGTAAGACTTGGAACAGACAGGGCCCCTGTTGCAACAGGTTCTGTCTTAGAGGAAGAGGCCACAGATCTTCTGTGAGCATTTCCTGCAGAGACGAATACCAGGTCCTTCGTGGCCAATTTGGAACAATGAGGATTGTTCTCACTCCTCTTTTTCTTACTATTCTCAGCACCTTGGGTATGAGAGGAAGAGGAGGAAATACATAGACCGACTGGAACACCCACGGAGTTACTAGGGCGTCTACAGCTACTGCCTGAGGGTCTCTTGACCTGGCGCAATATCTCTTTAGCTTTTTGTTGAGGCGGGGCGCCATCATGTCTATCTGTGGCAGTCCCCACTGACTTGCAATCTGTGCTAAGGCTTCCTAAAGAAGTCCCCTCTTGGATGCAGGTCGTGTTTGCTGAGGAAGTCTGCTTCTCAGTTGTCCACTCCCGGAATGAACTGCTGAAAATGCGTTTACATGATTCCTGGTGGCTTCTGCCATTTCCACTCTGCTCTTTGTGCCGCCTTGCGGGTTTACATGAGCCACTGCGGTGATGTTGTCTGACTGGATCAGAACAGGTAGGTTGCGAAGCAATGTATCCACTTGGTGAAGGGCGTTGTATATGGCCCTCAGCACCAGGATGTTGATTTGAATACAAGTTTTTTGACTTGAGCCAAAGACCTTGGACGTTTCTTCCCTGTGTGACTGCTCCCCAACCTGGGAGGCTCGCGTCCGTGGCTACCAGAACCCAGTCCTGGATGGCGAACCTGCGACCCTGCAGAAGGTGAGCACTCTGCAGCCACCATAGGAGAGACACCCTGGCCCTAGGGGACAGAGTGACTAACTGATGCATCTGTAGATGTGATCCGGAATGGCCCCGTCCATCTTTCCCAGGACCTGAGTGCAGTGATGCACTGACACCTGTTTTGGCTTAATAGTTTTGTTTTTTTCTTTTACCAGAGTCATTAGTTCCTGGGCCTTCTCTATCGGAAGATAAACCCCTTTCTGGTCCGTATCCAGAATCATACCCAAGAAGGGCAGACGAGTCATAGGAACCAACTGTGACTTCGGGATATTGAGAATCCAGCCGAGTTGCTGTAACACCTTCAGCGAAAGTGACACGCTGTTCAACAACTGCTCTTTTGATCTTGCCCTTATTAGGAGATCGTCCTGATAAAGCTGAATATTTATCTTACTTAAATCCCTCAAAAAGGTTAAAGAACACAGTACGCTATTGGCGTATGGAATACCGTAAGGGTACGCACGTTGCGTAACAAACACTTAGCCGTGGTCGAGACGCACGAGCGGCACGGTCGCTCACGGCTAAAGACGTACAGGCTAGCACACTATAGGCTGCCGACTAACGTAATGGTACGCTATCAGCGTAGCGGACGCTTGAGACCACGAGGAGATCACCAGCGGCGCAGACGCTAACAGAGTTAAACCTTAACAACTATACCATAAACAATGTATTTATACTGTAAACCCTTGTGTAGTGATAAGGTGTAAATGCACCTTATATGTAACGATTGTAACAAAATATGTAACGAATGAGTCGCACGCTAGACGGGCATAAACTCTACCGTAAATGCGCACACCGTGCGCCTGCGGGTGCCCGCCAAGGCGAGTATGCGCACGCACAGAAGGGCTCATGCACGTGCAGCAGGCACTCGCATGAGGTGCAAATATGGCAACGTGTGGAGTGATATTTTTCTGACTTTAACAGTCCAAGTATGGGATAATTGTGACTCCTTGCTTGCGTAGGAGCACCATCATTTCCGCCAATTACAATTAAATTGGTAATGACAATACTGTACCGCAATTGTCAGGTACGCCTGATGGGGTGGATAAATGGGAACATGAAGGTATGTAGCCTTTATGTCTAGATACACCATAAAATCCCCCCTTTCCAGGCCGGCGATGATCGCTCTGAGCGATTCCACCTTGAATTTGAACCTTTTCAAGTATAGGTTCAGAGATTTTAATTTTAAAATAGGTCTGACCGAACCGTCTGGTTTCGGGACTACAGCCAAGGTTGAGTAATATCCCCTTCCTTGTTGAAGGAGGGGAACCTTGAGCACCACCTGTTGGAGATACAATGTGTGAATTGTATTTAATATTATCTCCCTTTCTGGGGGAGAAGCCGGTAGGGCCGATAAGGAAAACCGTCGAGGAAACACCTCTTCGACTTCCAGCTTGTAGCCCTGAGAAACAATTTCTATTGCCCAGGGATCCACCTGTGAGTGAACTCAGATGTGGCTGAAGAGTCGAAGACGTGCCTCCACTGGGACGGACTCCCTTAGCGGAGCCCCAGCGTCATGTGGTGGATTTAGTAGAGGCCGGTGAGGACTTCTGTTCCTGGGAACTAGCTGTGCCCTGCGCCCTTACCTCTGATAAGAAAGGACACTCTTCGTACTTTCTTGTTTTTCTGCGACCGAAAGGACTGCATTTGATAATGTCGTGCTTTCTTAGGCTGTGAGGGAATATAAGGCAAAAGATCAGATTTACCAGCTATAGCTGTGGAGACCAGGTCCGAGAGCTCTTCACCACACAATTCCTCACCCTTGTAAGGTAAAACCTCCATATGCCTCTTTAAGTCGGCATCACCTGTCCATTGCATGTTCTACAGGACACGTCTAGCAGAAATCGACATAGCGTTGACTCTAGAACCCAGTCGACCAATGTCTTTTTGGGCATGTCTTATATATAAGACAGCATCTTTTATATATCCTAGGGTCAATAACATGGTATCCTTATCTAGGGTTTCAATCTCCGCTGATAAGGTATCTGTCCACGCTGCTACAGTGCTATAAACACATGCCGACACAATCGCCGGTCTGAGTAGTGTACCAGAATGTCTGTAAATGGACTTCAAAGTACTTTTCTGCATGCTATCTGCAGGATCCCTGAGGGTAGCTGTATCTTGGTATGTCAGCGCTACCTTTTTTGGTAAACATGTCAACGCCTTGTCCACCCTAGAGGAGGATTCCCATCGTATCCTGGCCCTAGCAGGGAAAGGATACGACATGAGAATTCTTTTTTGGGAAACTGCAGTTTCTTGTCTGGAGATTCCCACTCTTTTTCACACAATTCCTTTGGTTCATGAGAGGGGGGAAATGTTACCTCAGCTTTCTTCCCCTTAAACATGTGTACCCTCGTGTCAAGGACAGATGAGTCATCAGTGATATGCAAAACATCTTTTATTACAATAATCATATATTGAATACTTTTCTGCCAGTTTTGGCTGTAACTTTGCATCATCTTAGTCGATACTGGAGTCAGACTCCATGTCGGTATTAGTGTCTATTGTTTTGGATAGTGGGCGTTTTGATACTTTGAAGGTCCCTGCGACATAGGGACAGGCATGGGTAGATTCCCTGTCTGTTCTCTAGTCTTTTGTGCAATAATTTTACCTCAGCACTTAATTCCACATATCCAGTCAGGTGTCGGCGTTGTCGACGGAGACACCACGCACACACATTTGCTCCATCTCCTCCTTAGGAGAGCCTTTTACCTCAGACATGTCGACACACACGTACCGACACACCACACACTCAGGGAATCCTCTTATCTGAAGACAGTTCCCCCACAAGGCCCTTTGGAGAGACAGAGAGAGAGTATGCCAGCACACACCCAGCGCTAATACCCCTGGAAAAAACACACAATGTGTTTACCCAGTAGCGCTGTAATACTATTATTTGCTGCCAATTATGTGCCCCCCCCCCCTCTCTCTGAAACCCCCTTTCACAGTGGATAAACAGGGGAGAGTCCGGGGAGCTTCCCCTCAGCTGTGCTGTGGAGAAAATGGCGCTGGTAAGTGCTGAAGGAGAAGCCCCGCCCCCTCGGCAGCTGGCTTCTGTCCCGCTTAAATATAATAAAACCTGGCGGGGGCTCTTTGTATATACAGTGCCTAGCTGTATATATATCTATTTTGCCAGAAATTAGGTTTATATTGCTGCCCATGGCGCCTCCCCCCCCCCCCCCCCCTGCGCCCTGCACCCTGCACCCTTACAGTGACTACCGTGTGTGAGGTGTATGGGAGCAATGGCGCACAGCTTCACCGCTGTGCGTTACCTCAGTGAAGATCATAAAGTCTTCTGCCGCCTCTGAAATCTTCTTTTCTTCTCATACTCACCCGGCTTCTATCTTCCGGCTCTGTGAGGAGGATGGCGGCGCGGCTCCGGGACGAACTCCAGGGTGAGACCTGTGTTCTGACTCCCTCTGGAGCTAATGGTATCCAGTAGCCTAAGAAGCAGAGCCTTGAAACTCACAGAAGTAGGTCTGCTTCTCTCCCCTCAGTCCCTCGATGCAGGGAGCCTGTAGCCAGCAGCCTCCCTGAACATAAAAAACCTAACAAATATACTTTCTGACAGGAAACTCAGGAGACCTCCCTGAAAAGCACCCAGTCTCCTCTGGGCACAGTAGTAAACTGGAGGAGGGGCATAGAGGGAGGAGCCAGTGCACACCAGATCTAAAGTCTTTCTTAAAGTGCCCATGTCTCCTGCGGAGCCCGTCTATCCCCATGGTCCTTACGGAGTCCCCAGCATCCGCTAGGACGTAAGAGAAATGTTGTTGCATGATCTTTAGGGGCTATCACTGCAATCATGTGACTTCTGTAGCTCTCAGTGACACTTCTGCACCTGTCAGCAGGTAGTTTGGGCCACTCCTCCTGCGCAAACTGCCCCAGCGGTCTCAGGTGTGATGGCGCCTTCTCCAGACTGCATGTCTCAGCTCGTTCTATAGATGTTCCATAGGAGTCAGATCAGGGCTCATAGAGGCCACCTCAGAACCGTCCAATGTTCTTATCCATTCATGGGTGATTTTCTAGCTGTGTGGTTTTGGGTCATTATCCTGTTGGGGGACCCAGGACCTGCGACTGAGATGGAGATTTCTGACACTGGCCAGTATGTTTCCTCCAGAATGTCCTGATAGTCCGGAGATATCATTGTGTCCTGCACAGATTCAGGGCCCCCCATGCCAGACGCAGCAACACAGCCCCTACACATACCCAAGCAGCATGTGTCACTGTGGGTACAGGGGTCTTTTCTTATACAGCTTCATGTCTCTGTCTGTGACCATACTGCAGAGTTTAGGAGACTTATCACAGAGCTCCAATTCTCATCTGTCCACAGGACGTTCTCCCAGGAGCATTGCACAATATACATCCAATTCTCATCTGTCCACAGGACGTTCTCCCAGGAGCATTGCACAATATACATCCAATTCTCATCTGTCCACAGGACGTTCTCCCAGGAGCATTGCACAATATACATCCAATTCTAATCTGTCCACAGGACGTTCTCCCGGGAGCATTGCACAATATACATCCAATTCTCATCTGTCCACAGGACGTTCTCCCGGGAGCATTGCACAATATATTTGCCTTAATCTGTGACTCTGTGCTGTAACGCTGGGCGGAGTTACAGTGGTGGGTGGAGTTATTCAAATGAGTCACAGAACTGGGCAAATCTATAGGAGCCAGCAGCAGAAGCAGATAGTATGGGCATGTCACAGGCAGGGGTGCACACCTCCCAGCTTTCTTCAGACAGAAGGAGGGACACACACACACACACACACACACACACACACACACACACACACACACACAGCGAAAAGGGGGCGTGGTCAAAGAAAGGGGCGTGGCTTCACGGGAGGGCACCCGTTTTCGTCAGTGAGGGGGCATGCTCAGCGCTCTGTGAGCTGCTGGCATGCCCCCAGGGGCAGATTATGAGTCTGGGGGGCCCAGGGCACTTAAGACAAGGGGCCCTATCTCATTGCTGTGCCTGCTGTGGGATTGGGGGCGTGGCTTAATCGCGCCCATGAAGCCACGCCCCCTTATGCAAATTCCAGGCAATTTTTTTTTTTTTATGGCATTTTGGCCCCTCAGCTAGAGGTAAATCCAGAGGGGGTGGTCGCTTCCCCTACACACCCGCACAGGCAGAAGAAAGCAGGGAGACTGCTACCTCCCTGCAACACCACAGACCTGCCAACACGTAGCAGCGTGTGCTGACTGTAGCACAATGCTGCCGCTGTTACTGGCAGGACGGGGGAACTTCTGAGCTGGGACAGAGCTACTCCAGCCAGGGGGCCCCATAAAACTGTAGGGCCCATGGTACGTACCCCCTGCCCCCTTTAATCCGGCTCTGCTGCTGGAACCCCCCCTTAATCCGTACCCCCTGATGCCCCCTCTCCCTCTGTCTCCACTAAATTCACCGCTGCTCTAAGCAAAACAGAGAGTACAGGAGCTTCCCAACTGCCCCCCCCCCCCCCAACACCACCACCACCGCGGGACACTGTGGCCCACGGGTGGGACAGCGGGACAGACCCTAAAAAATGGGACTGTCCCGCGAAAATCGAGACGGTTGGGAGATATGGGGGTGTGTGAGGGGGTATGCCGTACAGACAGACGGGCACCAGCTCACTGTGTGCTTGACCCCTCACATCAGCATACTCAGCAGGGTCTCTCTGGCGCCGAGGAGCGTCACTTTCTGGCACACTCCACGCTTCTTAGCTGCAGTTTTGTGGGGCACCTGCCGCTGTGCAGGTTCTGTACTGCCTCTGTTATCTCCAGCCCCGGCAACCCCACCGCTAGCTGCAGTGCTGCCGCCCGAAGTGAGGGGCGCCCAGCTCCTTCACACACTTTAGCTGGCGGGCAGCGCTGCAGAAGTCCGCACTGCTTGCAGGCTCCGACCCCCTCCTCCCTCCAGCCACAGCGTCTCCTGGGGGCTAACCAGTCACTCCCAGTCTCCCCTTACCACAGTGCCCGGCAGCTGCTCAAGGTCTGCGGTGTGTGACTGAGGAGGGGGGGAGGGATGCGGACGGGCAGAGGAAGCAGGACTCCAGCCTGAGAGAGTCAGCCATGCCAAGTCTCCACCAGCAGCAGATCCCAACAGGTTGGAGTGGAACAGCAGCAGCCAGCAGCAGTGACTCCGGTAAGACACATCTGTCTGTCACCACTGTTCTGTCCCTAATACCAATCTCTCCCGTGCCCTGTGTTCGGTTATGTCCCTGTCACCGTTATCCTGGCCCTGTCACCCTTATCCTGGCCCTGTCACCCCTATCCAGGCCCTGTCACCCCTGTGCTTGCCCTGTCAACCCTATACTGGCCCTGTCACCCCTGTCCTGGTCCTGCCGCCCCTACCATGGCCATGTCACCCCTATCCTGTCCCTGTAATTTCTATCCTGGCCCCGTTGCCCCTGTTCTGGCCACATCACCCCTGTCGTGGCCCTGTCACACCTGTTCTGACCCTGTCACCCATATTCTGACCCTGTCACCCCTGTCCTGGCCCCGTCACCCCTGTCCTGACCCTGTCACCCCTGTCCTGGCCCTGTTACTGCATACCCTCCAACTACCTTTTTGGCAGGTACAGTACCCGTAGCGCCTCCAGACCCCTCCCCAATGCACCACACCTCCGCACCTTCCCCTCTACCACATGCGGCACCCCACCCCTCCCCCACACGCTGTGCCTCCAGACCCCCTACACCACCCGCGGCTTCCACTCCTCCGCCCCTCCACCACCCACAGCACCTCCAGACCCCCTCCACCATCCACCCCCCATATATGTCTCCCCCCACACCTGCCCCCCCTCCACCCGCAGCATCTGCAGACACCCTCCTCCATCCACGGTGCCCCCCTCATCCACCCCTGCCCCACATGCCCCTCCACCACCTGCAGCACCTCCGGACCCCTTCCCCATCCGCCGCACCACCTGTACCTGCCCCTCCCTTACTCACGGCACCTCCGGACCCCCTACCCCACCCCTGCCCCTTCCCATCCCACAGCACCTCCGGAACCCTTCACCCATCCGCAACATCCCCGCACCTGCCCCTCTCCCACCCTTGGCACCCCTGGCCTTCCCCCACCGGCAGTGCCTCCGGACCCCATCCCCCATCTCCAGCCCCCACTCCTCTGCCCCTCCCCCACCCGCAGCATCTCCCGACCCTTCCCCATCTGGGCCCCCCCGCTTCCACCCCCCCTCTACTCGCAGCATCTACAGACACCCTCCCCCATCCACAGCCCCCCCCCCCCCCCCACACCTGCTACATTCTGTACATTGTGCCCTGCAGGTGCTGTTCACGCCGTCACAAGGTCTGCGCCTCCTTCACCATTACACGCCCTTTCATTGTGCAATATTTAACCACTAACAAAGGAATGCAGGTAATACTCTATACAATACAAATATTGAACCCCAGAAAGGCATGCAAAGGTTAAGGGGGCGTAGCCCCTTGCGACGGTGTGAAGAGCGCCCGTAGGGCGCGATGAAGCACCTAGTTGCACAATATACATCCAATTCTCATCTGTCCACAGGACGTTCTCCCGGTAGCATTGCACAATATACATCCAATTCTCATCTGTCCACAGGACGTTCTCCCAGGAGAATTGCACAATATACATCCAATTCTCATCTGTCCACAGGACGTTCTCCCGGGAGCATTGCACAATATACATCCAATTCTCATCTGTCCACAGGACGTTCTCTCAGGAGCATTGCACAATATACATCCAATTCTCATCTGTCCACAGGACGTTCTCCCAGGAGCATCTCCTATATATTTGCCTTAATCTGTGACTCTGTGCTGTAACGCTGGGCGGAGTTACAGTGGTGGGTGGAGTTATTCAAATGAGTCACAGAACTGGGCAAATCTATAGGAGCCAGCAGCAGAAGCAGATAGTATGGGCATGTCACAGGCAGGGGTGCACACCTCCCAGCTTTCTTCAGACAGAAGGAGGGACACACACACACACACACACACACACACAGAGCGAAAAGGGGGCGTGGTCAACGAAAGGGGCGTGGCTTCACGGGAGGGCACCCGTTTTCGTCAGTGAGGGGGCATGCTCAGCGCTCTGTGAGCTGCTGGCATGCCCCCAGGGGCAGATTATGAGTCTGGGGACCCAGGGCACTTAAGACAAGGGGCCCTATCTCATTGCTGTGCCTGCTGTGGGATTGGGGGCGTGGCTTAATCGCGCCCATGAAGCCACGCCCCCTTGTGCAAATTCCAGGCATTTTTTTTTTTTTAAATGGAATTTTGGCCCCTCAGCTAGAGGTAAATCCAGAGGGGGTGGTCGCTTCCCCTACACACCCGCACAGGCAGAAGAAAGCAGGGAGACTGCTACCTCCCTGCAACACCACAGACCTGCCAATACGCAGCAGCGTGTGCTGACTGTAGCACAATGCTGCCGCTGTTACTGGCAGGACGGGGGAACTTCTGAGCTGGGACAGAGCTACTCCAGCCGGGGGGCCCCATAAAACTGTGGGGCCCATGGTACGTACCCCCTGCCCCCTTTAATCCGGCTCTGCTGCTGGAACCCCTCCTTAATCCGTACCCCCTGATGCCCCCTCTCCCTCTGTCTCCACTAAATTCACTGCTGCTCTAAGCAAAACAGAGAGTACAGGAGCTTCCCAACGGCCCCCCCCCCAACACCACCACCACCGCGGGACACTGTGGCCCACGGGTGGGACAGCGGGACAGACCCTAAAAAATGGGACTGTCCCGCGAAAATCGGGACGGTTGGGAGATATGGGGGTGTGTGAGGGGGTATGCCGTACAGACAGACGGGCACCGGCTCACTGTGTGCTTGACCCCCCACATCAGCATACTCAGCAGGGTCTCTCTGGCGCCGAGGAGCGTCACTTTCTGGCACACTCCACGCTTCTTAGCTGCAGTTTTGTGGGGCACCTGCCGCTGTGCAGGTTCCGTACTGCCTCTGTTATCTCCAGCCCCGGCAACCCCACCGCTAGCTGCAGTGCTGCCGCCCGCAGTGAGGTGCGCCCAGCTCCTTCACACACTTTAGCTGGCGGGCAGCGCTGCAGAAGTCCGCACTGCTTGCAGGCTCCGACCCCCTCCTCCCTCCAGCCACAGCGTCTCCTGGGGGCTAACCAGTCACTCCCAGTCTCCCCTTACCACAGTGCCCGGCAGCTGCTCAAGGTCTGCGGTGTGTGACTGAGGAGGGGGGGAGGGATGCGGACGGGCAGAGGAAGCAGGACTCCAGCCTGAGAGAGTCAGCCATGCCAAGTCTCCACCAGCAGCAGATCCCAACAGGTTGGAGTGGAACAGCAGCAGCCAGCAGCAGTGACTCCGGTAAGTCACATCTGTCTGTCACCACTGTTCTGTCCCTAATACCAATCTCTCCCGTGCCCTGTGTTCGGTCATGTCCCTGTCACCGTTATCCTGGCCCTGTCACCCTTATCCTGGCCCTGTCACCCCTATCCAGGCCCTGTCACCCCTGTGCTTGCCCTGTCAACCCTATACTGGCCCTGTCACCCCTGTCCTGGTCCTGCCGCCCCTACCATGGCCATGTCACCCCTATCCTGTCCCTGTAATTTCTATCCTGGCCCCGTTGCCCCTGTTCTGGCCCCATCACCCCTGTCGTGGCCCTGTCACACCTGTTCTGACCCTGTCACCCATATTCTGACCCTGTCACCCCTGTCCTGGCCCCGTCACCTCTGTCCTGACCCTGTCACCCCTGTCCTGGCCCTGTTACTGCATACCCTCCAACTACCTTTTTGGCAGGTACAGTACCCGTAGCGCCTCCAGACCCCTCCCCAATGCACCACACCTCCGCACCTTCCCCTCTACCACATGCGGCACCCCACCCCTCCCCCACACGCTGTGCCTCCAGACCCCCTACACCACCCGCGGCTTCCACTCCTCCGCCCCTCCACCACCCACAGCACCTCCAGACCCCCTCCACCATCCACCCCCCATATATGTCTCCCCCCACACCTGCCCCCCCTCCACCTGCAGCATCTGCAGACACCCTCCTCCATCCACGGTGCCCCCCTCATCCACCCCTGCCCCACATGCCCCTCCACCACCTGCAGCACCTCCGGACCCCCTTCCCCATCCGCCGCACCACCTGTACCTGCCCCTCCCTTACTCACGGCACCTCCGGACCCCCTACCCCACCCCTGCCCCTTCCCATCCCACAGCACCTCCGGAACCCTTCACCCATCCGCAACATCCCCGCACCTGCCCCTCTCCCACCCTTGGCACCCCTGCCCTTCCCCACCGGCAGTGCCTCCGGACCCCATCCCCCATCTGCAGCCCCCACTCCTCTGCCCCTCCCCCACCCGCAGCATCTCCCGACCCTTCCCCACCCGGGCCCCCCCGCTTCCACCCACCCTCTACCCGCAGCATCTACAGACACCCTCCCCCATCCACAGCCCCCCCCCCCCCCCACACACACCTGCTACATTCTGTACATTGTGCCCTGCAGGTGCTGTTCACGCCGTCACAAGGGTCTGCGCCTCCTTCACCATTACACGCCCTTTCATTGTGCAATATTTAACCACTAACAAAGGAATGCAGGTAATACTCTATACAATACAAATATTGAATCCCAGAAAGGCATGCAAGGGTTAAGGGGGCGTAGCCCCTTGCGACGGTGTGAAGAGCGCCCGTAGGGCGCGATGAAGCACCTAGTTGCACAATATACATCCAATTCTCATCTGTCCACAGGACGTTCTCCCAGGAGCATTGCACAATATACATCTGTCAAAGTCAGAAAAATATCACTATGCACACTGCCATATTTGCACCTCATATGTGTCCCCGCTGCGCATGCGTGCGCTCTCCCGTGCGTACGCATACCCGCTGTTATGTGCACCCGCAGGCGCACGGTATGCGCATTTACGGTAGAGTTTATGTGCGCCTAGCGTGCGACTCAATCGTTACATATTTTTACCATATAATGTATTTTGTAGATTATGGTCCCTTTGATAGAATCTGAAAGTTTAGTTAAGGTAGCATGTTCATAGACAAAGAGATCCCTCTTTGTTTGATACGAAGGGTCAGACAAGGGTTATACAGTGGTGTTTAGTATCCATCGGAAGAGTATTTAATTAGCAATATTCCGGTGTTGGTTTGAAGCGGATTAATCGCTCGTGCGAATAGTTATGGACATAAGAAGTTTATGTACTTTTACTATTATTTGCACTCACTTATCCATGCGGCGGGAAACCTAGTTTCCCACCCACCTGAGCAGTTGGAAATAGTCACAGCCCACCTGTATGAATTAACCTATGACCTTTTGTTATAATGCGAAGACGAATTCCTGTGTCCAATGAACAATGAGATTGTAGGGACCATTGTATTGTATTGTGTGTGGGGCATAAATAGACAAGCCGATCTGATCCAGCTCACTCACTCTCTTCAACGGTTCTCATCACTGATAATCGAGAGCTGGATATCCAGAGGCGCATGCGATTGTTTCCTTTGTGCGTAAGTCTTCTCCGCAATCATATTGTCTTAATTGTTATTGTGAGCCATATCTCTCTCTCTCTCTCTCTCTTCTCCCCTTTTCTCTCTCTTTTCCTCTTAAAGTGTTATTGTACTGTTATTGTATTTCATGTGTAGTTATCTGGTTAGTTAGTCTATGTTATATTGGTAGTGTATGACTTGTATTGTATTATTCTTTTGCAAATAAGAACATTCATATAAGGCGTTAGACCCTAAGATCGGTATCTGTGTATTTCTTATATTTCTAAGTATTCCCAGAGCGTCGGAGACGCTCGTACAGCTTTTAAGTTAATAAGGTTACACTGTGTTGCATTTACACTCTATCACTATCAGCAAAGGGCGGGAGGTCATATTCCTCGTAGTGCTGTCTGTATAAGCGTCTGCTTCGCTTAGTAAAGGGTGCTGAAGGAATCCAGAACCAGAGGTAAGAACAAAACGCTAGTTTCTTTTAAAAACCGGTTATTTCTGTCTTGCGCACGCACGCACGCATATATCTGCATTTCTTTTCATTCATATACTTTCATATCATTCTCCTGTTTGCCATTTCACAATTGATAACGTGCTGAGAATGATTTGTTGCTATTAGTAGTAAAAGAGTAAAAATAATACATTAAGGGGTAATTTGTAAAACACACACACAGCTTTGCTTGAGATACAAGGAGAGACCTGTGTGGTGCTCGGTAGATGATTACAGTTAAAAATCATCTACATTGATAAACGTGCTAATTGTATTTTTGTGGCCAGCGTACACGTGTCTCTAACAAAAGGCTGAGACTCGCGTACGCAACACAAAGACCGACGCACGGAGCGTATATTACGCAACGGAGCATCTGGGTACGCCCACCGAAACTCAAATCGCACAATAGCATTGTTTTAGTGGGGGCGGTATAGTATAGCCACGGGATAATAGCACAAATTGATTTCAGTTTCCAAAACTTAGTTTAAATACCTTACTTTACTGTAACGCCTCTGGGGAGAGCTATCAGATTACGGGAAATGATTTTTCTGATCAGAAAACTATAGAACGATAGTGGGTTGAAAACGGTATGAGTGTATTGAAGGGATCGGTATGATATCCCGCCAATCATAATACCGACGGACTATATACCGACACCCATTGACCGATGGTCGATATCCCGACAAGGTCTAAATACCGACACAGACTAAATACCGACATGTGAAATACCGACAAGGTCTAAATACCGACATGTAAAATGCCGACAGGTCGAAATACCGACACAAGTTTTTCATGATTTTTTTGTTTTTTTGTGTGTATGTCGACATAAATCAACATGGACACCATATAAAGTGTACCGCGTCCCCTCGCATGGCTCGCTGCGCTCGCCATGCTTCGGGCACGGTGCCTCGCTGCGCTCGGCACACTATTATATTCCCCCTCCAGGTCCACTGGGACGGTAAAGTATGAACAAGTCGGTTTTAATGAAAAAAATCATGAAAAACTTGTGTCGGTATTTCGACCTGTCGGCATTTTACATGTCGGTATTTAGACCTTGTCGGTATTTCACATGTCGGTATTTAGTCCGTGTCGGTATTTAGACCTTGTCGGGATATCGACCATCGGTCAATGGGTGTCGGTATATAGTCCGTCGGTATTATGATTGGAGGTAAAGTGACTGCATCCCGTATTGAACTCCTCTTGGTGAAGTCTTGGTGAAATCTTGGTGCTAGGTGAATACGTGATGAGCACGGTCTAAGGTGAAAACGTGCGACAGAGTGTGATAAAGTTTTCGTTGTATTACGCTCTGGCTGTTTTGGAGCACAGTAGGGAGACTCCAATGATCCTACCATTTATGGGCAACAAGTGTCTATAAGTGGTACGATTGGACCGCACGGTTGTAGGTGTGACCAATAACGCAACGTGAGGTAAATTGCCCTCATACGTGTTGTGGGAAGCACATGCAAGCGTGATTTGTGTAAAGAAGAGAATTTTCGCTGGCTCAGGAAAATCTCTAGAGGTAGGGCCTGCAACGGCTACACGTGTCTGCTAGAAGGCGGAACGGGGATACCCGGAGCAGAAGAAGCTGGTGGAAGAGCTTGGGTAACTTCCACCGTAGACTACTGTGTTTGGTGCATTTTAGGAAGTTTTTCTGTGTTTAAAGAGGTCCACAATGGCAGCCAAGTGCACAACACAGGGACGTTTAGCAGTCAGAGGTCAGGCTGCAGAGGCTTGCAGACCCCGAGGGTCTACTCGGTTAGTAATGCGGGGGAGGTATGGTCCCCACACTGAGACCTTTTGTGACGAATGGACACGAATGACTGTGGGGGATAAAGCACCATTTCCTGGGATAGGTAGTTTTGACTCAGAGGTATTCCATAATTTAAGGCGAAGGATCTGTCTCATAAAATCCTGGAAACAACGAGTTAAACATGATGATTGTTTGCAGTTATGGCAACAGGAAAGTGAAATGCAAAGAAATTTAACTTACATACCTGACTTTCATCTTGAGAGGAGAGACATGGCAATGGAGAGGATTATGGTTGCGGAGAAAGGCACAATGTTGTAAGATAAAAATGCACTTAGTAACTGTATTAAGGATGAAAGTAACAAACGTAATAAGGTTTATAAAAATGAAAGTGTTAAATGTACAACTATTAACCCATGCAAGTCGCACCCCATGGTAAACTCTCCTCAGGACCACCAACAAGAAAGTGAGCCCAGCACGATGTTGGCGCCTTTTCCAGCAGCCATCATACAAGACATCCAGGTGGACGCGACCAAATCGGTAAAGACTGTAATCAAACCCCCTAACGGAGGGTCAGGTGAGGTTGTGTCCACAGGTACGTATGGTGTTATACATCACGCACAAACAAATGTACCTCATATCGTAGAATCAATTCAGAATGACATTACGGGACTTAATCCTGTCAGAGTAATTGCAGTACCAAATGGGAAAACTGACACCTCAGGAATCACTCCTGTCAGGAACATCGCCATGTACTGCCCCTTTTCCCGAACAGAATTTAGAACAATTTTGTCTGAATTCCCTGATCCCAGGGAAGACTTAGTTGCTTGTCAAAAGTATATTAGAGAGCTAGGAAATACTGCAGAGCCAAATAACAAAGATTGGAGGACAGTTTTGAGGGCATGCTTACCCCCCCGATGTTGATTCGTTAAAGTTTATCGCTGATTGCAAGTTAGATGAGGAAGTACCACTAACAGACAAGTATAACCAAGATAATGTAAAAAGAATCAATCTACAGTTAGGAGTATATTTTCCTGCAGTAGTAAAGTGGAATAAAATCTTTACAAAAAGAAAGTGAATACACACCAGAGTATTTTCTCCGGGCTCTGCAGGATATGGCTAGGTACACTGGTGTAGATGACATTGAAACTAATGTACACCACAGAGAGGTAGCTGTGTCTGTATTAATGGACGGCTTAAAAGACACACTAAAAATCAGGGTACAAACCTCTCTACCTCACTGGAGAGGTATCTCGGTGGCTGCATTAAGAGAGTCCGCTATCGAGCATGGCCGCAATATCCAAAGAACCAGGGAAGCACAGGGAGAGCGGTTGATGGTAATGAGCATCCAAGCACTAGAGGAGGCATCAAGTCGACCGAAACCCCAGGCCGCTAGCACATGGAGGAAGCCAAGGATTTGTTACCTTTGTAAAAGAGAAGGGCATTATGCCAGCAACTGTAACAGCACACATAAAGTTAGACCCCCTAGACAAAGAAATGAGCAAAATTATGACACCCCAAATTATAACTAGGGATCATATAGGAAGAATTTTGGGCCACACCCATAATATATAGTCAGGAAAGGTGATCATTAGGACTGATGGTAAGCCTGAGGTAACGGTTAATAAATTGGGAGGTCATTCCCTGAAGACACAGGAATGACCGGGCGAAACGTTGTAAATGTATCTGTGAAATGTTTCTTTTTCTCTCCCCATCTCTGACGATTATTGGTAGGACTCAACATTACATAGCTACTTGGTCTTTGCAGAAGTCTACCAAACCCCAGCATGACCTATCCGCATCAATGTATCCTGGCCAGATATAGAGGGTGGAGTATGGAGGTGCTGGTGGGAGGGACTGCGCAAGGAAACCATTGGACATGTAGATATGACAGCCTGATGACCTGACAATGTTTTAAAGTGTTTGAAAAATGTTTTTTCCCTATTGTTGTTTATTGTTGATTTATGTGATATATATATATATATATATATATATATATATATATATATATGAATTGTTCTCTCTCTCTTTTGTTTTTTTGTTTTCTCTCTTCTCACTCATGTTTTCATGTGTTAAAGATGGTATGTCACACATCAGTTAGACAAATGGTAATGCAAGATTTTTGCTCCTTACAGAAAGATCGCTGGTTGGGAAGGAATATTGCATCACCGGAGTGATCGTTTAGAAGACTGAGAGACAGCACCTTTGAGATGACAGCAGAACAAGAAGAACAACAAGACTAGAGAACTAATTATCGTAACAAGTTTCTCTCCCCCTCAAACTGTTTTTCTGTACCCCCATTACAAATTTCTTCTTTTCTCCTCCTGTAAGATGGACTTGCCCCAAGAGACTGTGATCCGGATTTTTCTGTTGACCATGATGTTGACCAGAGCAGTCTGTTCCGGCGAGAGTACCATGGAGGTCGAGAAAGGATCCAGAAAGGTTCCGATGACTGAGACGGAGGTGTAAATTTCCAATAGCAACACAACCACCAAGCAAAGGCAAGTACCGGAAACGATCTAGCTGCCATGTTATTTGTAAACATTGTTAGCTGAAAAGAGAACTGTATCTGTAGACTCTGTGACAGTGTAGTAGAGGATGGGTGCATCAAGAAATGTCAGTCCAGTTTTAACATTAACATGAACCGGCATCCATTGAGTGACTATCACTCCTTAGTGGCTAATGTGTTAAATCAGACAGATTGTTGGGTATGCTCTCAAGTACCTCAAGGCCATAGCAAATCAGGATTAGTACCATTCCCTTTAACGGTAGGGGAGGTACTTGAGCTAAAGGGTGGGAGACCGGTGGACAGGAGGTTTAATATCTCCAGTCCTCCTAGTTTGAAGCTCCACCAATACCATGTGGATAGATCCCTAATATGTTTCAACATTTCCAATCCCCGAAAGCCGGGAAATTGGGAAGTGTCATGGAGTAACCAAACCATGACCTTTTCATATAGAGCAGATAGAATGCCCAAAGATACAGAGCTTATACGCCACATAGCCAGTAGAGAAAAATCTTTCCGATACAGGTATACCCTAGGAAATAGGATCATGAGAGTTGGAGAAGTATCACCAGGATACTGTGCACATATCATACAAACAGATACGTGTACTAGACAGATGGGAGAATTAGGGTTAGGAGATTTCACATGGAAGATGTGTAAAATGGTCATGTCCTACTCCGTCCCATATGTTCTCCCCGATGATGCATATTTCATATGCGGGAGGAAGGCGTATAAGTGGCTTGCCCCAAACTCTGAAGGATTGTGTTATATTGGAAAAGTACTGCCTGAGGTAATGACTGTATCACATGCCAAAATGAAAGATATACACCGTGGTGCCCAAGCTCCTTATACTCACACCCATTACGAGCACGTCGTTAAAAGGCAACTGACAGAAAGGACAGAGCATCCGGCCTCTGATCTGATCCATGAATCCACTGGGATCCAGGTTCTACTTGCGTTAGATTTCACTCGCACCGCTAGAGGAGTGCTGAACTATAGATATATATCTGCGCTTGCAAATTTATTAGACAATATCACAGAAATGTATGATGACACTTTTAGATACACCGGAAGGGAGCTTCAAGCTTATAAAACAGAACTGGTTCAGCATAGAATGGTTCTCAATTATCTCACAGCAGTGACAGGTGGATATTGTGTCACACTGGCAACGCAGTACGGCGTGAAATGCTGCACATATATCACAAATAGTACCGAGGATCCGGTCGAGGTCATAGACCAAAAGATGGACGACATTCTCCAATTAAAGTGGGAATTTCGCAGGAGACACAATCTCACCCTTGCTGCTGTGGGTAATGAGCTGACCGGTTGGGTGTCATGGTTGAACCCGCAAAATTGGTTCTCTGGTTTAGGAGAATGGGCTCAAGGAGTCATAATGGATGTAGGGAAGTTTCTTCTATGTATCTTGGGTGTTGTCATAACGATTGGCTTGATATTTAGATGCGGTCAGGCTTTAACGAAGTGCAAACGTAGTACCAGGGTAATGAGTCTAAGGAGTGAGGAAATTGTAATTCCAATGGATTTGATTTATGACCCAAAGATAGAGACAATGATGTGATGAAAATGCGATTCTACGGTCCGTTTCTTTCACCCGTTTCTCCTTTGTTTTTCTCCAAGGTAAAAAGACCCTCTTGGAAGAGGAATTTGACGACCCGGTATACAGACAACAGATGGACTAAAGAAGAAGTTTTGACAACCTTGTACACAGATAACTGATGAACTATGCCATAGACCCCCAGTTTCCCTAGAAATTTTAAATTTACGCTAGCCCAACACTTTTGTAAGTCTATGGACATTGACAAAGCTTTTGCTCGCACCTTTTGGCAAAAGCCCAAAGAAGACTGCATTCAACAGACACCAGACAAGACTTCAACCGACAAATGTTCATTAACCTGACATAGAATACCACTGCATTTACCATAATTGTGTCTTATTTTCATCTCTACAACCTTCAGGTAATGACACACATAGTCGATAGGGAATACAGGCACAAATATCAGCAATCACATATCCCCCCATTCATGTATCATCAACTAAAATGTGCTCCCCCATTTTGTTGCAACCAAAAAGCCAAAACGAGCTCGGTAAAGTTTGACAGCCCATCCACAGACCCTTAATACGGGATAAGAAGGAATTCAAATGTATACTCCGCAATACCTCGAAGCTTGATTTAAAACACGTACGGCACGATGATACATGACCCCCCAAACACGGATTCATACACACATGCTTTTGCTATCTCACTAGGTCATACCCTTTTCACACCTTCTTCTCTCCTCCCTTACCCAACCATGGAAATGTATTTACTCTTGACATATATTTTTCTCTTTTTGAAATGTTTTAGGAAGTGGCAGTTATTGTTGACTGCCAAAGGGTGGACTGTCAAAGTCAGAAAAATATCACTATGCACACTGCCATATTTGCACCTCATATGTGTCCCCGCTGCGCATGCGTGCGCTCTCCCGTGCGTACGCATACCCGCTGTTATGTGCACCCGCAGGCGCACGGTATGCGCATTTACGGTAGAGTTTATGTGCGCCTAGCGTGCGACTCAATCGTTACATATTTTTACCATATAATGTATTTTGTAGATTATGGTCCCTTTGATAGAATCTGAAAGTTTAGTTAAGGTAGCATGTTCATAGACAAAGAGATCCCTCTTTGTTTGATACGAAGGGTCAGACAAGGGTTATTCAGTGGTGTTTAGTATCCATCGGAAGAGTATTTAATTAGCAATATTCCGGTGTTGGTTTGAAGCGGATTAATCGCTCGTGCGAATAGTTATGGACATAAGAAGTTTATGTACTTTTACTATTATTTGCACTCACTTATCCATGCGGCGGGAAACCTAGTTTCCCACCCACCTGAGCAGTTGGAAATAGTCACAGCCCACCTGTATGAATCAACCTATGACCTTTTGTTATAATGCGAAGACGAATTCCTGTGTCCAATGAACAATGAGATTGTAGGGACCATTGTATTGTATTGTGTGTGGGGCATAAATAGACAAGCCGATCTGATCCAGCTCACTCACTCTCTTCAACGGTCTCATCACTGATAATCAGGAGCTGGATATCCAGAGGCGCATGCGATTGTTTCCTTTGTGCGTAAGTCTTCTCCGCAATCATATTGTCTTAATTGTTATTGTGAGCCATATCTCTCTCTCTCTCTCTCTCTCTTCTCCCCTTTTCTCTCTCTTTTCCTCTTAAAGTGTTATTGTACTGTTATTGTATTTCATGTGTAGTTATCTGGTTAGTTAGTCTATGTTATATTGGTAGTGTATGACTTGTATTGTATTATTCTTTTGCAAATAAGAACATTCATATAAGGCGTTAGACCCTAAGATCGGTATCTGTGTATTTCTTATATTTCTAAGTATTCCCAGAGCGTCGGAGACGCTCGTACAGCTTTTAAGTTAATAAGGTTACACTGTGTTGCATTTACACTCTATCACTACACCAAGGTTTACTGCACAATACATTGTTTTATGGTATAGTTATAAAGGTTTAATACTGTGAGCGTCTGCGCCGCTGGTGATCTCCTCGTGGTCCCGAGCGTCCGCTACGCTAATAGCGTATCATTACGTTAGTCGGCAGCCAATAGCGTGCCTGCCTGTGATCTCTTGGCCGTAAGCGAACGTGACGCTTGAGCGTCTCGAGTACGGCTAAGCGATCGTTACGCAACGTGCGTACCCTTACGGTATTCCATACGCCAATAGCGTACTGTGTTCTTTGACCTCTTAAAAGGTTTTAAGTAAGATAAATATTTAGCTTTATCACATCCAATTCTCATCTGTCCACAGGACGTTCTCCCGGGAGCATTGCACAATATACATCCAATTCTCATCTGTCCACAGGACGTTCTCCCGGGAGCATTGCACAATATACATCCAATTCTCATCTGTCCACAGGACGTTCTCCCGGGAGCATTGCACAATATACATCCAATTCTCATCTGTCCACAGGACGTTCTCCCGGGAGCATTGCACAATATACATCCAATTCTCATCTGTCCACAGGACGTTCTCCCAGGAGCATTGCACAATATACATCCAATTCTCATCTGTCCACAGGACGTTCTCCCGGGAGCATTGCACAATATACATCCAATTCTCATCTGTCCACAGGACGTTCTCCCGGGAGCATCTCCTATATATTTGCCTTAATCTGTGACTCTGTGCTGTAACGCTGGGCGGAGTTACAGTGGTGGGTGGAGTTATTCAAATGAGTCACAGAACTGGGCAAATCTATAGGAGACCAGCAACAGAAGCAGATGGTATGGCCATGGCACAGGCAGTAGTGCATACCTCCCAGCTTTCTTCAGACAGAAGGAGGGACACACACACACACACACACACACACAAAACACCACACGGTGAAAAGGGGGCGTGGTCAACGAAAGGGGCGTGGCTTCACGGGAGGGCACCCGTTTTCATCAGTGAGGGGGCATGCTCAGCGCTCTGTGAGCTGCTGGCATGCCCCCAGGGGCAGATTATGAGTCTGGGGGGCCCAGGGCACTTAAGACAAGGGGCCCTATCTCATTGCTGTGCCTGCTGTGGGATTGGGGGCATGGCCTAATCGCGCCCGCGAAGCCACGCCCCCTTATGCAAATTCCAGGCATTTTTTTTTTATGGAATTTTGGCCCCTCAGCTAGAGGTAAATCCAGAGGGGGTGGTCGCTCCCCCCTACACACCCGCACAGGCAGAAGAAAGCAGGGAGACTGCTGCCTCCCTGTAACACCACAGACCTGCCAATACGCAGCAGCGTGTGCTGACTGTAGCACAATGCTGCCGCTGTTACTGGCAGGACGGGGGAACTTCTGAGCTGGGACAGAGCTACTCCAGCCGGGGGGGCCCCTAAAACTGTGGGGCCCATGGTACGTACCCCCTGCCCCCCCTTCATCCGGCTCTGCTGCTGGAACCCCCTTAATCCGTACCCCCTGATGCCCCCTCTCCCTCTGTCTCCACTAAATTCACCGCTGCTCTAAGCAAAACAGAGAGTACAGGAGCTTCCCAACTGCCCCCCCCCAACACCACCACCACCGCGGGACACTGTGGCCCACGGGTGGGACAGCGGGACAGACCCTAAACAATGGGACGGTTGGGAGGTGTGGGGGTGTGTGAGGGGGTATGCCGTACAGACAAACGGGCACCGGCTCACTGTGTGCTTGACCCCCCACATCAGCATACTCAGCAGGGTCTCTCTGGCGCAGAGGAGCGTCACTTTCTAGCACACTCCACGCTTCTTAGCTGCAGTTTTGTGGGGCACCTGCCGCTGTGCAGGTTCCGTACTGCCTCTGTTATCTCCAGCCCCGGCAACCCCACCGCTAGCTGCAGTGCTGCCGCCCGCAGTGAGGGGCGCCCAGCTCCTTCACACACTTTAGCTGGCACCAGCAGCAGATCCCAACAGGTTGGAGTGGAACAGCAGCAGCCAGCAGCAGTGACTCCGGTAAGACACATCTGTCTGTCACCACTGTTCTGTCCCTAATACCAATCTCTCCCGTGCCCTGTGTTCTGTCATGTCTCTGTCACCGTTATCCTGGCCCTGTCACCCTTATCCTGGCCCTGTCACCCCTATCCAGGCCCTGTCACCCCTGTGCTTGCCCTATCAACCCTATACTGGCCCTGTCACCCCTGTCCTGGTCCTGTCGCCCCTACCATGGCCATGTCATCCCTATCCTGTCCCTGTAATTTCTATCCTGGCCCCGTCGCCCCTGTTCTGGCCCCGTCACCCCTGTCCTGGCCCTGTCACCCCTGTTCTGACCCTGTCACCCATATTCTGACCCTGTCACCCCTGTCCTGGCCCCGTCACCCCTGTCCTGACCCTGTCACCCCTGTCCTGGCCCTGTTACTGCATACCCTCCAACTACCTTTTTGGCAGGTACAGTACCCGTAGCGCCTCCAGACCCCTCCCCAATGCACCACACCTCCGCACCTTCCCCTCTACCACATGTGGCACCCCACCCCTCCCCCACACGCTGTGCCTCCAAACCCCCTACACCACCCGCGGCTTCCACTCCTCCGCCCCTCCACCACCCACAGCACCTCCAGACCCCCTCCACCATCCACCCCCCATATATGTCTCCCCCCACACCTGCCCCCCCTCCACCCGCAGCATCTGCAGACACCCTCCTCCATCCGCGGTGCCCCCCTCATCCACCCCTCCCCCACCTGCCCCTCCACCACCTGCAGCACCTCCGGACCCCCTTCCCCATCCGCCGCACCACCTGTACCTGCCCCTCCCTTACTCACGGCACCTCCGGACCCCCTACCCCACCCCCGCCCCTTCCCATCCCACAGCACCTCCGGAACCCTTCACCCATCCGCAACATCCCCGCACCTGCCCCTCTCCCACCCTTGGCACCCCTGCCCTTCCCCCACCGGCAGTGCCTCCGGACCCCATCCCCCATCTGCAGCACCCACTCCTCTGCCCCTCCCCCACCCGCAGCATCTCCCGACCCTTCCCCATCCGGGCCCCCCCACTTCCACCCCCCCTCTACCCGCAGCATCTACAGACACCCTCCCCCATCCACAGCCCCCCCCCCGCACCTGATACATTCTGTACATTGTGCCCTGCAGGTGCTGTTCACGCCGTCGCAAGGGGCTGCGCCTCCTTCACCATCGCACGCCCTTTCATTGTGCAATATTTAACCACTAACAAAGGAATGCAGGTAATACTCTATATAATACAAATATTGAACCCCAGAAAGGCATGCAAGGGTTAAGGGGGCGTAGCCCCTTGCGACGGTGTGAAGAGCGCCCGTAGGGCGCGATGAAGCACCTAGTTGCACAATATACATCCAATTCTCATCTGTCCACAGGACGTTCTCCCAGGAGCATTGCACAATATACATCCAATTCTCATCTGTCCACAGGACGTTCTCCCGGGAGCATTGCACAATATACATCCAATTCTCATCTGTCCACAGGACGTTCTCCCAGGAGCATTGCACAATATACATCCAATTCTCATCTGTCCACAGGACGTCCTCCCAGGAGCATTGCACAATATACATCCAATTCTCATCTGTCCACAGGACGTTCTCCCAGGAGCATTGCACAATATACATCCAATTCTCATCTGTCCACAGGACGTTCTCCCAGGAGCACTGCACAATATACATCCAATTCTCATCTGTCCACAGGAAGTTCTCCCAGGAGCATTGCACAATATACATCCAATTCTCATCTGTCCACAGGACGTTCTCCCAGGAGCATTGCACAATATACATCCAATTCTCATCTGTCCACAGGACGTTCTCCCAGGAGCATTGCACAATATACATCCAATTCTCATCTGTCCACAGGACGTTCTCTCAGGAGCATTGCACAATATACATCCAATTCTCATCTGTCCACAGGACGTTCTCTCAGGAGCATTGCACAATATACATCCAATTCTCATCTGTCCACAGGACGTTCTCCCAGGAGCATTGCACAATATACATCCAATTCTCATCTGTCCACAGGAAGTTTTCCCAAGAGCATTGCACTATATACATCCAATTCTCATCTGTCCACAGGACGTTCTCCCAGGAGTATTGCACAATATACATCCAATTCTCATCTGTCCACAGGACGTTCTCTCAGGAGCATTGCTCAATATACATCCAATCTCATCTGTCCACAGGACGTTCTCCCAGGAGCATTGCACAATATACATCCAATTCTCATCTGTCCACAGGACGTTCTCCCAGGAGCATTGCACAATATACATCCAATTCTCAACTGTCCACAGGACGTTCTCCCAGGAGCATTGCACAATATACATCCAATTCTCATCTGTCCACAGGACGTTCTCCCAGGAGCATTGCACAATATACATCCAATTCTCATCTGTCCACAGGACGTTCTCCCAGGAGCACTGCACAATATACATCCAATTCTCATCTGTCCACAGGACGTTCTCCCAGGAGCATTGCACAATATACATCCAATTCTCATCTGTCCACAGGAAGTTCTCCCAGGAGCATTGCAGAATATACATCCAATTCTCATCTGTCCACAGGACGTTCTCCCAGGAGCATTGCACAATATACATCCAATTCTCATCTGTCCACAGGACGTTCTCCCAGGAGCATTGCACAATATACATCCAATTCTCATCTGTCCACAGGACGTTCTCTCAGGAGCATTGCACAATATACATCCAATTCTCATCTGTCCACAGGACGTTCTCTCAGGAGCATTGCACAATATACATCCAATTCTCATCTGTCCACAGGACGTTCTCCCAGGAGCATTGCACAATATACATCCAATTCTCATCTGTCCACAGGAAGTTTTCCCAGGAGCATTGCACTATATACATCCAATTCTCATCTGTCCACAGGACGTTCTCCCAGGAGCATTGCACAATATACATCCAATTCTCATCTGTCCACAGGACGTTCTCTCAGGAGCATTGCTCAATATACATCCAATCTCATCTGTCCACAGGACGTTCTCCCAGGAGCATTGCACAATACACATCCAATTCTCATCTGTCCACAGGAAGTTCTCCCAGGAGCATTGCACAATACACATCCAATTCTCATCTGTCCACAGGAAGTTCTCCCAGGAGCATTGCACAGTATACATCCAATTCTCATCTGTCCACAGGACGTTCTCCCAGGAGCATTGCACAATATACATCCAATTCTCATCTGTCCACAGGACGTTCTCCCAGGAGCATTGCACAATATACATCCAATTCTCATCTGTCCACAGGACGTTCTCCCAGGAGCATTGCACAATATACATCCAATTCTCATCTGTCCACAGGACGTTCTCCCAGGAGCATTGCACAATATACATCCAATTCTCATCTGTCCACAGGACGTTCTCCCAGGAGCATTGCACAATATACATCCAATTCTCATCTGTCCACAGGAAGTTCTCCCAGGAGCATTGCACAATATACATCCAATTCTCATCTGTCCACAGGACGTTCTCCCAGGAGCATTGCACAATATACATCCAATTCTCATCTGTCCACAGGACGTTCTCCCAGGAGCATTGCACAATATACATCCAATTCTCATCTGTCCACAGGACGTTCTCTCAGGAGCATTGCACAATATACATCCAATTCTCATCTGTCCACAGGACGTTCTCTCAGGAGCATTGCACAATATACATCCAATTCTCATCTGTCCACAGGACGTTCTCCCAGGAGCATTGCACAATATACATCCAATTCTCATCTGTCCACAGGACGTTCTCCCAGGAGCATTGCACAATATACATCCAATTCTCATCTGTCCACAGGACGTTCTCCCGGGAGCATTGCACAATATACATCCAATTCTCATCTGTCCACAGGACGTTCTCTCAGGAGCATTGCACAATATACATCCAATTCTCATCTGTCAACAGGACGTTCTCTCAGGAGCATTGCACAATATACATCCAATTCTCATCTGTCCACAGGACGTTCTCCCAGGAGCATTGCACAATATACATCCAATTCTCATCTGTCCACAGGAAGTTTTCCCAAGAGCATTGCACTATATACATCCAATTCTCATCTGTCCACAGGACGTTCTCCCAGGAGTATTGCACAATATACATCCAATTCTCATCTGTCCACAGGACGTTCTCTCAGGAGCATTGCTCAATATACATCCAATCTCATCTGTCCACAGGACGTTCTCCCAGGAGCATTGCACAATATACATCCAATTCTCATCTGTCCACAGGACGTTCTCCCAGGAGCATTGCACAATATACATCCAATTCTCAACTGTCCACAGGACGTTCTCCCAGGAGCATTGCACAATATACATCCAATTCTCATCTGTCCACAGGACGTTCTCCCAGGAGCATTGCACAATATACATCCAATTCTCATCTGTCCACAGGACGTTCTCCCAGGAGCACTGCACAATATACATCCAATTCTCATCTGTCCACAGGACGTTCTCCCAGGAGCATTGCACAATATACATCCAATTCTCATCTGTCCACAGGAAGTTCTCCCAGGAGCATTGCAGAATATACATCCAATTCTCATCTGTCCACAGGACGTTCTCCCAGGAGCATTGCACAATATACATCCAATTCTCATCTGTCCACAGGACGTTCTCCCAGGAGCATTGCACAATATACATCCAATTCTCATCTGTCCACAGGACGTTCTCTCAGGAGCATTGCACAATATACATCCAATTCTCATCTGTCCACAGGACGTTCTCTCAGGAGCATTGCACAATATACATCCAATTCTCATCTGTCCACAGGACGTTCTCCCAGGAGCATTGCACAATATACATCCAATTCTCATCTGTCCACAGGAAGTTTTCCCAGGAGCATTGCACTATATACATCCAATTCTCATCTGTCCACAGGACGTTCTCCCAGGAGCATTGCACAATATACATCCAATTCTCATCTGTCCACAGGACGTTCTCTCAGGAGCATTGCTCAATATACATCCAATCTCATCTGTCCACAGGACGTTCTCCCAGGAGCATTGCACAATACACATCCAATTCTCATCTGTCCACAGGAAGTTCTCCCAGGAGCATTGCACAATACACATCCAATTCTCATCTGTCCACAGGAAGTTCTCCCAGGAGCATTGCACAGTATACATCCAATTCTCATCTGTCCACAGGACGTTCTCCCAGGAGCATTGCACAATATACATCCAATTCTCATCTGTCCACAGGACGTTCTCCCAGGAGCATTGCACAATATACATCCAATTCTCATCTGTCCACAGGACGTTCTCCCAGGAGCATTGCACAATATACATCCAATTCTCATCTGTCCACAGGACGTTCTCCCAGGAGCATTGCACAATATACATCCAATTCTCATCTGTCCACAGGACGTTCTCCCAGGAGCATTGCACAATATACATCCAATTCTCATCTGTCCACAGGAAGTTCTCCCAGGAGCATTGCACAATATACATCCAATTCTCATCTGTCCACAGGACGTTCTCCCAGGAGCATTGCACAATATACATCCAATTCTCATCTGTCCACAGGACGTTCTCCCAGGAGCATTGCACAATATACATCCAATTCTCATCTGTCCACAGGACGTTCTCTCAGGAGCATTGCACAATATACATCCAATTCTCATCTGTCCACAGGACGTTCTCTCAGGAGCATTGCACAATATACATCCAATTCTCATCTGTCCACAGGACGTTCTCCCAGGAGCATTGCACAATATACATCCAATTCTCATCTGTCCACAGGACGTTCTCCCAGGAGCATTGCACAATATACATCCAATTCTCATCTGTCCACAGGACGTTCTCTCAGGAGCATTGCACAATATACATCCAATCTCATCTGTCCACAGGACGTTCTCTCAGGAGCATTGCACAATATACATCCAATCTCATCTGTCCACAGGACGTTCTCCCAGGAGCATTGCACAATATACATCCAATTCTCATCTGTCCACAGGACGTTCTCCCAGGAGCATTGCACAATGTACATCCAATTCTCATCTGTCCACATGACGTTCTCCCAGGAGCATTGCACAATATACATCCAATTCTCATCTGTCCACAGGACGTTCTCCCAGGAGCATTGCACAATATACATCCAATTCTCATCTGTCCACAGGAAGTTCTCCCAGGAGCATTGCACAATATACATCCAATTCTCATCTGTCCACAGGACGTTCTCCCAGGAGCATTGCACAATATACATCCAATTCTCATCTGTCCACAGGACGTTCTCTCAGGAGCATTGCACAATATACATCCAATCTCATCTGTCCACAGGACGTTCTCTCAGGAGCATTGCACAATATACATCCAATCTCATCTGTCCACAGGACGTTCTCCCAGGAGCATTGCACAATATACATCCAATTCTCATCTGTCCACAGGAAGTTCTCCCAGGAGCATTGCACAATATACATCCAATTCTCATCTGTCCACAGGACGTTCTCCCAGGAGCATTGCACAATATACATCCAATTCTCATCTGTCCACAGGACGTTCTCCCGGGAGCATTGCACAATATACATCCAATTCTCATCTGTCCACAGGACGTTCTCCCGGGAGCATTGCACAATATACATCCAATTCTCATCTGTCCACAGGACGTTCTCCCGGGAGCATTGCACAATATACATCCAATTCTCATCTGTCCACAGGACGTTCTCCCGGGAGCATTGCACAATATACATCCAATTCTCATCTGTCCACAGGACGTTCTCCCGGGAGCATTGCACAATATACATCCAATTCTCATCTGTCCACAGGACGTTCTCCCGGGAGCATTGCACAATATACATCCAATACTCATCTGTCCACAGGACGTTCTCCCAGGAGCATTGCACAATATACATCCAATTCTCATCTGTCCACAGGACGTTCTCCCGGGAGCATTGCACAATATACATCCAATTCTCATCTGTCCACAGGACGTTCTCCCGGGAGCATTGCACAATATACATCCAATTCTAATCTGTCCACAGGACGTTCTCCCGGGAGCATTGCACAATATACATCCAATTCTAATCTGTCCACAGGACGTTCTCCCGGGAGCATTGCACAATATACATCCAATTCTCATCTGTCCACAGGACGTTCTCCCGGGAGCATTGCACAATATACATCCAATTCTCATCTGTCCACAGGACGTTCTCCCGGGAGCATTGCACAATATACATCCAATTCTCATCTGTCCACAGGACGTTCTCCCGGGAGCATTGCACAATATACATCCAATTCTCATCTGTCCACAGGACGTTCTCCCAGGAGCATTGCACAATATACATCCAATTCTCATCTGTCCACAGGAAGTTCTCCCAGGAGCACTGCACAATATACATCCAATTCTCATCTGTCCACAGGACGTTCTCCCAGGAGCATTGCACAATATACATCCAATTCTCATCTGTCCACAGGACGTTCTCTCAGGAGCATTGCACAATATACATCCAATTCTCATCTGTCCACAGGAAGTTCTCCCAGGAGCATTGCACAATATACATCCAATTCTCATCTGTCCACAGGACGTTCTCCCGGGAGCATTGCACAATATACATCCAATTCTCATCTGTCCACAGGACGTTCTCCCGGGAGCATTGCACAATATACATCCAATTCTCATCTGTCCACAGGACGTTCTCCCGGGAGCATTGCACAATATACATCCAATTCTCATCTGTCCACAGGACGTTCTCCCGGGAGCATTGCACAATATACATCCAATTCTCATCTGTCCACAGGACGTTCTCCCGGGAGCATTGCACAATATACATCCAATTCTCATCTGTCCACAGGACGTTCTCCCGGGAGCATTGCACAATATACATCCAATTCTAATCTGTCCACAGGACGTTCTCCCGGGAGCATTGCACAATATACATCCAATTCTCATCTGTCCACAGGACGTTCTCTCAGGAGCATTGCACAATATACATCCAATTCTCATCTGTCCACAGGACGTTCTCCCAGGAGCATTGCACAATATACATCCAATTCTCATCTGTCCACAGGACGTTCTCCCAGGAGCATTGCACAATATACATCCAATTCTCATCTGTCCACAGGAAGTTCTCCCAGGAGCATTGCACAATATACATCCAATTCTCATCTGTCCACAGGACGTTCTCCCGGGAGCATTGCACAATATACATCCAATTCTCATCTGTCCACAGGACGTTCTCCCGGGAGCATTGCACAATATACATCCAATTCTCATCTGTCCACAGGACGTTCTCCCAGGAGCATTGCACAATATACATCCAATTCTAATCTGTCCACAGGACGTTCTCCCGGGAGCATTGCACAATATACATCCAATTCTCATCTGTCCACAGGACGTTCTCCCGGGAGCATTGCACAATATACATCCAATTCTCATCTGTCCACAGGACGTTCTCCCAGGAGCATTGCACAATATACATCCAATTCTCATCTGTCCACAGGACGTTCTCCCAGGAGCATTGCACAATATACATCCAATTCTCATCTGTCCACAGGACGTTCTCCCGGGAGCATTGCACAATATACATCCAATTCTCATCTGTCCACAGGACGTTCTCCCGGGAGCATTGCACAATATACATCCAATTCTCATCTGTCCACAGGACGTTCTCCCGGGAGCATTGCACAATATACATCCAATTCTCATCTGTCCACAGGACGTTCTCCCGGGAGCATTGCACAATATACATCCAATTCTCATCTGTCCACAGGACGTTCTCCCGGGAGCATTGCACAATATACATCCAATTCTCATCTGTCCACAGGACGTTCTCCCAGGAGCATTGCACAATATACATCCAATTCTCATCTGTCCACAGGACGTTCTCCCAGGAGCATTGCACAATATACATCCAATCTCATCTGTCCACAGGACGTTCTCCCAGGAGCATTGCACAATATACATCCAATCTCATCTGTCCACAGGACGTTCTCCCAGGAGCATTGCACAATATACATCCAATTCTCATCTGTCCACAGGAAGTTCTCCCAGGAGCATTGCACAATATACATCCAATTCTCATCTGTCCACAGGAAGTTCTCCCAGGAGCATTGCACAATATACATCCAATTCTCATCTGTCCACAGGAAGTTCTCCCAGGAGCATTGCACAATATACATCCAATTCTCATCTGTCCACAGGACGTTCTCCCAGGAGCATTGCACAATATACATCCAATTCTCATCTGTCCACAGGACGTTCTCCCAGGAGCATTGCACAATATACATCCAATTCTCATCTGTCCACAGGACGTTCTCCCAGGAGCATTGCACAATATACATCCAATTCTAATCTGTCCACAGGACGTTCTCCCGGGAGCATTGCACAATATACATCCAATTCTCATCTGTCCACAGGACGTTCTCCCGGGAGCATTGCACAATATACATCCAATTCTCATCTGTCCACAGGACGTTCTCCCGGGAGCATTGCACAATATACATCCAATTCTCATCTGTCCACAGGACGTTCTCCCAGGAGCATTGCACAATATACATCCAATTCTCATCTGTCCACAGGACGTTCTCCCAGGAGCATTGCACAATATACATCCAATTCTCATCTGTCCACAGGACGTTCTCCCAGGAGCATTGCACAATATACATCCAATTCTCATCTGTCCACAGGACGTTCTCCCGGGAGCATTGCACAATATACATCCAATTCTCATCTGTCCACAGGACGTTCTCCCAGGAGCATTGCACAATATACATCCAATTCTAATCTGTCCACAGGACGTTCTCCCAGGAGCATTGCACAATATACATCCAATTCTCATCTGTCCACAGGACGTTCTCTCAGGAGCATTGCACAATATACATCCAATTCTCATCTGTCCACAGGAAGTTCTCCCAGGAGCATTGCACAATATACATCCAATTCTCATTTGTCCACAGGACGTTCTCCCGGGAGCATTGCACAATATACATCCAATTCTCATCTGTCCACAGGACGTTCTCCCGGGAGCATTGCACAATTTACATCCAATTCTCATCTGTCCACAGGACGTTCTCCCGGGAGCATTGCACAATATACATCCAATTCTCATCTGTCCACAGGACGTTCTCCCGGGAGCATTGCACAATATACATCCAATTCTCATCTGTCCACAGGACGTTCTCCCGGGAGCATTGCACAATATACATCCAATTCTCATCTGTCCACAGGACGTTCTCCCGGGAGCATTGCACAATATACATCCAATTCTCATCTGTCCACAGGACGTTCTCCCAGGAGCATTGCACAATATACATCCAATTCTCATCTGTCCACAGGACGTTCTCCCAGGAGCATTGCACAATATACATCCAATTCTCATCTGTCCACAGGAAGTTCTCCCAGGAGCATTGCACAATATACATCCAATTCTCATCTGTCCACAGGACGTTCTCCCGGGAGCATTGCACAATATACATCCAATTCTCATCTGTCCACAGGACGTTCTCCCGGGAGCATTGCACAATATACATCCAATTCTCATCTGTCCACAGGACGTTCTCCCGGGAGCATTGCACAATATACATCCAATTCTCATCTGTCCACAGGACGTTCTCCCGGGAGCATTGCACAATATACATCCAATTCTCATCTGTCCACAGGACGTTCTCCCGGGAGCATTGCACAATATACATCCAATTCTCATCTGTCCACAGGACGTTCTCCCGGGAGCATTGCACAATATACATCCAATTCTCATCTGTCCACAGGACGTTCTCCCGGGAGCATTGCACAATATACATCCAATTCTCATCTGTCCACAGGACGTTCTCCCGGGAGCATTGCACAATATACATCCAATTCTCATCTGTCCACAGGACGTTCTCCCGGGAGCATTGCACAATATACATCCAATTCTCATCTGTCCACAGGACGTTCTCCCGGGAGCATTGCACAATATACATCCAATTCTCATCTGTCCACAGGACGTTCTCCCAGGAGCATTGCACAATATACATCCAATTCTCATCTGTCCACAGGACGTTCTCCCAGGAGCATTGCACAATATACATCCAATTCTCATCTGTCCACAGGACGTTCTCCCAGGAGCATTGCACAATATACATTATAGCAGATTCCAGTCTGGCCTTTTATGTGGTAGTTTTACCATCCTTCTGTTTAATCTGGGGGTCACTTTCCTCTTGCGGCCACATCCTGATACACGGGGTAATTCAGACCTGATCTCTGGGCAGCTAACTTTGCTGTCCTGCGATCAGATAGTCGCAGCCCCAGGGGGAGTGTATATTCGCCGTGCAAGTGTGCGATCACATGTGTACTCCAAGGTGCAAATATCCACTGTGTGCAGTGTGTGCGCAGCCCAGGACTTACTCCTCCAGTGCGATGAGAACCGGCTGATCGGGGCCGGAGCTGACGTTAGACACCCTCCTTTCCCTACCAATGCTTGGGCATGCCTGTTTTTTTCAGGACACTCCCAGTAAACGCTCAGTTACCACCCACAAATGGCCTCTTACTGGCAATCAGCTTACAAATACCCATGCAATCGGATTTTTCGCACCATCCCGTCGCTGACCGCCGATGCCCGTTGTTATTGTCCGACCCACGTGCGCAATGCGGTGCATACGCATGCGCAGTTATGACCTGATCGCCCGCTGTGCTAAAACGCACAGCAGCGATCAGGTCTGATCACCCCCACAGTCTCATGGACTTTACACTTCTTAATAATATTTGTAACTGTAGTCACAGGAACATGAAGCGGCTTGGACATGGTGAGGGTTGGCGACAGCTTTGCCGGGCCCCGGTACAGGGAGGGGGCATGGCCAATGGGCAGAAGGTGTGGCCAGATGCCCTCCTTAGAAAATTAGAAAAACGATCTTCTGCTATGCCGTGTGTGCCACACAGGGGTACCGGGGTGTGTGGGTGCCATCTCTCCCCTATGCAGGGAGAGACAGGGCTGACTGCTGCTGCCTGTCTACCCAACCACTGGAGTATCTATAATGGGTGCAGTCAGTGTTTGCAGTGCACACGGGCCCCTGGGTCCAGAGGGGGCCCACACCACGCACACTGCACCCATTTCTCCTATACTTACCTTTCTGGCGACCACCGGCGACTGTGTGTGGGCCCCCTCCTCTCCCGTAGCCGTCACCGCCGCTGCTAGCGCACTGAGAGCTAGAGACTCTGCGCATGTGTTGTAGACTCTGGCACTGTGCCAGAGTCTCAGCCCTGAGAGCGCTAGCAGCGGTGGTGACGGTTACAGGAGAGGAGGGGCCGACACACGGAGTCTGCACACGGGTCCCCTCCTCTCTAGAAACGCCGCTGTACCCAGCCCAGCATGCTCGGGAGAGAGGCTTCTGCAGCAGTCGGTTCTCTTTCTCTCTCTGCCCAGAGTGTAGCACACTGCAATGGGGAAAGGTGAGGGGGGCAGCGGGACTCAGGCCCCCGCAACAGGCCTGGGTAAAGAATACACACTCCGCCATCTTGTTGCCAATGGACATGGTCTTGTAGCCTTTACCTTTAATATGCAGGTGTACACTTTTCTTTCTCATCTCAGACTGAATCCTATCCTTTGCTTTCACTGGACCATGCTCAGTGTGGTGCACACAATGATACCAAACAGCAGAGCAACTACATATCTCCATTTATTTCAGCTGAATCACTGATTAGAAGAATGGAGATGGGTGATGCTAATTCAAGAAAGCAAACAGTACAAAATATCAATATAATCCGCAGATGGGTCCCGGAGGTACTGTGAGTTGGGGAGGGGCGGATAATGCTTCTCCTGATTCTCCTCCTGGAAGCTGTCCTCCCTTTGGCAGTGGCTCTCCCGGAGACTCGCACAGCAGCCAGTCACTATTGTTAGCGCCGGTGTCCAAACACACCGTATTACAGGGAAGAAGATGCACTCAATAAACTACAGCTCCCAGCAGCCCTAAGGGGCGGAATGCTTTGGCGCTAAGGGCTGTTGGGAGCTGTAGTTTATTTAGTGCATCTGCTTCCCTGTAATGCGGCGCGTTGGGACACCGGCGCTAACAATAGTGACTGGCTGACAGAACTGACTGACTCGCTGAATCAATGTAAAAGGTGAGAGTGCTGTGCAGAGTCAGTGACACTGCACACCCACTGCACTGCACTGCACAGCACTGTCACCTTTTACATTGATTCAGCATCCAGACATTACCCTCCGCGATATCACCAACTATATCCGTTACATTAACCATCTCCGGGCTTCCAGGCCGCCCAGGTGCTGTGATGGTGAGTCAGGGCCTCTGGGGATCTGGGCGCGGCTGTGGTGGGGAGGTACTTCTGTGACATCACGCGCAGAGGAGGCTCCGGGGCTCAGAGAGTATGCAGCGCAGGGAGGCCTATGAAAGCCTTCCGCTGCGTCACTTTCATACACATCTATTCCGGTGGCTGCAGCAGCTTTTGTTCCGCCTGCGCCGCGGCTAGGGATTGGGGATTGTTGATGCCGGAGGGGGCAGATGGACTGGCAGCAGGACATAGGACGCTGCAGTAAATAAGAATTTACTTACCGATAATTCTATTTCTCGTAGTCCGTAGTGGATGCTGGGGACTCCGTAAGGACCATGGGGAATAGCGGCTCCGCAGGAGACTGGGCACATCTAAAGAAAGCTTTAGGACTTCCCCCTATGACCCTCCTCCAAGCCTCAGTTAGGATACTGTGCCCGGACGAGCGTACACAATAAGGAAGGATTTTGAATCCCGGGTAAGACTCATACCAGCCACACCAATCACACCGTATAACTTGTGATCTGAACCCAGTTAACAGCATGATAACAGAGGAGCCTCTAGAAAAGATGGCTCACTACAGCAATAACCCGATTATTTTACAATAACTATGTACAAGTATTGCAGACAATCCGCACTTGGGATGGGCGCCCAGCATCCACTACGGACTACGAGAAATAGAATTATCGGTAAGTAAATTCTTATTTTCTCTAACGTCCTAAGTGGATGCTGGGGACTCCGTAAGGACCATGGGGATTATACCAAAGCTCCCAAACGGGCGGGAGAGTGCGGATGACTCTGCAGCACCAATTGAGAGAACTCCAGGTCCTCCTCAGCCAGGGTATCAATTTTGTAGAATTTTACAAACGTATTTGCTCCTGACCAAGTAGCTGCTCGGCAAAGTTGTAAAGCCGAGACCCCTCGGGCAGCCGCCCAAGATGAGCCCACCTTCCTTGTGGAGTGGGCATTTACAGATTTTCGGCTGTGGCAGGCCTGCCGCAGAATGTGCAAGCTGAATTGTACTACAAATCCAACGAGCAATAGTCTGCTTAGAAGCAGGAGCACCCAGCTTGTTGGGTGCATACAGGATAAACAGCGAGTCAGATTTCCTGACTCCAGCCGTCCTGGAAACATATTTTTCAGGGCCCTGACAACGTCTAGCAACTTGGAGTCCTCCAAGTCCCTAGTAGCCGCAGGCACCAGAATAGGTTGGTTCAGGTGAACGCTGAAACCACCTTAGAGAGAAAATGAGGACAAGTCCTCAATTCCGCCCTGTCCGAATGGAAAATCAGGTAAGGGCTTTTATAGGACAAAGCCGCCAACTCTGACACGCGCCTGGCCGAGGCCAGGGCCAATAGCATGACCACATTCCATGTGAGATATTTTAACTCCACAGATTTAAGTGGTTCAAACCAATGTGACTTTTGGAACCCAAAACTACATTGAGATCCCAAAGTGCCACTGGAGGCACAAAAGGAGGCTGTATATGCAGTACCCCTTTTAGAAACGTCTGAACTTCAGGGACTGAAGCTAGTTCTTTTTGGAAGAAAATGGACAGATCCGAAATTTGAACATTAATGGACCCCAATTTCAGGCCCATAAACACTCCTGTTTGCAGGAAATGTAGGAATCGACCCAGTTGAATTTCCTCCGTCGGGCCTTACTGGCCTCGCCCCACGCAACATATTTTCGCCAAATGCGGTGATAATGTTTTGCGGTTACATCCTTCCTGGCTTTGATCAGGATAGGGATGACTTCATCCGGAATGCCTTTTTCCTTCAGGATCCGGCGTTCAACCGCCATGCCGTCAAACGAAGCCGCGGTAAGTCTTGGAATAGACAGGGTCCTTGCTGGAGCAGGTCCCTTCTTAGAGGTCGAGGCCACGGATCCTCCGTGAGCATCTCTTGAAGTTCCGGTTACCAAGTCCTTCTTGGCCAATCCGGAGCCACGAGAATAGTTCTTACTCCTCTCCGTCTTATAATTCTCAGTACCTTGGGTATGAGAGGCAGAGGAGGGAACACATACACTGACTGGTACACCCACGGTGTTACCAGAGCGTCCACAGCTATTGCCTGAGGGTCCCTTGACCTGGCGCAATACCTATCCAGTTTTTTGTTGAGGCGGGACGCCATCATGTCCACCTTTGGTTTTTCCCAACGGTTTACAATCATGTGGAAGACTTCTGGGTGAAGTCCCCACTCTCCCGGGTGGAGGTCGTGCCTGCTGAGGAATTCTGCTTCCCAGTTGTCCACTCCCGGAATGAATACTGCTGACAGTGCTATCACATGATTTTCCGCCCAGCGAAGAATCCTTGCAGCTTCTGCCATTGCCCCCCTGCTTCTTGTGCCACCCTGTCTGATTACGTGGGTGACTGCCGTGATGTTGTCCGACTGGATCAACACCGGCTGACCTTGAAGCAGAGGTCTTGCTAAGCTTAGAGCATTGTAAATGGCCCTTAGCTTCAGGATATTTATGTGAAGTGATGTCTCCAGGCTTGCCCATAAGCCCTGGAAATTCCTTCCCTGTGTGACTGCTCCCCAGCCTCGCAGGCTGGCATCCGTGGTCACCAGGACCCAGTCCTGAATGCCGAATCTGCGGCCCTCTAGAAGATGAGCACTCTGCAACCACCACAGGAGGGATACCCTTGTCCTTGGTGACAGGGTTATCCGTTGATGCATCTGAAGATGCGACCCGGACCATTTGTCCAGCAGGTCCCACTGGAAAGTTCTTGCGTGGAATCTGCCGAATGGGATTGCTTCGTAGGAAGCCACCATTTTACCCAGAACCCTTGTGCATTGATGCACTGAGACTTGGCTCGGTTTTAGGAGGTTCCTGACTAGCTCGGATAACTCCCTGGCTTTCTCCTCCGGGAGAAACACCTTTTTCTGGACTGTGTCCAGGATCATCCCTAGGAACAGAAGACGAGTCGTCGGAACCAGCTGCGATTTTGGAATATTGAGAATCCAATCGTGCTGCCGCAACACTACCTGAGATAGTGCTACACCGACCTCCAACTGTTCCCTGGATCTTACCCTTAACTAAAATTCCCTTCCTTCGAAGGAATATCATAATTTCGGCCATTACCTTGGTAAAGACCCGGGGTGCCGTTGACCATACATACGGCAGCGTCTGAACTGATAGTGACAGTTCTGTACCATAAACCTGATGTACCCTTGGTGAGAAGGGTAAAATTTGACATGAAGGTAAGCATCCTTGATGTCCCGAGACATCATGTAGTCCCCTTCTTCCAGGTTCGCAATCACTGCTCTGAGTGACTCAATCTTGAATTTGAACCTCTGTATGTAAGTGTTCAAAGATTTTAGATTTAGAATCGGTCTCACCGAGCCGTCCGGCTTCGGTACCACAACAGTGTGGAATAATACCCCGTTCCCTGTTGCAGGAGGGATACCTTTATTATCACCTGCTGGGAATACAGCTTGTGAATGGCTTCCAAAACTGTCTCCGTGTCAGAAGGAGACATCGGTAAAGCCGACTTTAGGAAACGGCGAGGGGGAGACGTCTCGCATTCTATTTTGTACCCCTGAGATATCACCTGAAGGATCCAGGGGTCTACTTGCGAGTGAGCCCACTGCGCGCTGAAATTAATTGAGACGGGCCCCCCACCGTGCCTGATTCTGCTTGTAAAGCCCCAGCGTCATACTGAGGGCTTGGCAGAGGCGGGAGAGGGTTTCTGTTCCTGGGAACTGGCTGATTTCTGCAGCCTTTTTCCTCTCCCTCTGTCACGGGGCAGAAATGAGGAACCTTTTGCCCCTTGTCTACGAAAAGACTGCGCCTGATAATACGGCGTCTTCCCATGTTGAGAGGCGACCTGGGGTACAAACGTGGATTTGCCAGCTGTTGCCGTGGCCACCAGGTCTGAAAGACCGACCCCAAATAACTCCTCCCCTTAATAAGGCAATACTTCCAAATGCCGTTTGGAATATGCATCACCTGACCACTGACGTGTCCATAACCCTCTACTGGTAGAAATGGACAACGCACTTAGACTTGATGCCAGTCGGCAAATATTCCGCTGTGCATCACGCATATATAGAAATGCATCTTTTAAATGCTCTATAGGCAAAAATATACTGTCCCTATCTAGGGTATCAATATTTTCAGTCAGGGAATCCGACCATGCCAACCCAGCACTGCACATCCAGGTTGAGGCTATTGCTGGTCGCAGTATAACACCAGTATGTGTGTAAATACATTTTAGGATACCCTCCTGCTTTCTATCAGCAGGATCCTTAAGGGCGGCCATCTCAGGAGAGGGTAAAGCCCTTACAAGCGTGTGAGCGCTTTATCCCCCCTAGGGGGTGTTTCCGAACGCACCCTAACCTCTGGCGGGAAAGGATATAATGCCAATAACATTTTAGAAATTATCAGTTGTTATCGGGGGAAAACCACGCATCATCACACACCTCATTTAATTTCTCAGATTCAGGAAAACTACAGGTAGTTTTTCCTCACCGAACATAATACCCCTTTTTGGTGGTACTCGTATTATCAGAAATGTGTAAAACATTTTTCATTGCCTCAATCATGTAACGTGTGGCCCTACTGGAAGTCACATTTGTCTCTTCACCGTCGACACTGGAGTCAGTATCCGTGTCGGCGTCTATATCTGCCATCTGAGGTAACGGGCGCTTTAGAGCCCCTGACGGCCTATGAGACGTCTGGACAGGCACAAGCTGAGTAGCCGGCTGTCTCATGTCAACCACTGTCTTTTATACAGAGCTGACACTGTCACGTAATTCCTTCCAACAGTTCATCCACTTAGGTGTCGACCCCCTAGGGGGTGACATCACTATTACAGGCAATCTGCTCCGTCTCCACATCATTTTTCTCCTCATACATGTCGACACAAACGTACCGACATACAGCACACACACAGGGAATGCTCTGATAGAGGACAGGAACCCACTAGCCCTTTGGGGAGACAGAGGGAGAGTTTGCCAGCACACACCAGAGCGCTATATATATACAGGGATAACCTTATATAAGTGTTTTTCCCCTTATAGCTGCTGTATCATTAATACTGCGCTTAATTAGTGCCCCCCCTCTCTTTTTTAACCCTTTCTGTAGTGTAGTGACTGCAGGGGAGAGCCAGGGGAGCTTCCCTCCAACTGAGCTGTGAGGGAAAATGGCGCCAGTGTGCTGAGGAGATAGGCTCCGCCCCTTTTTCGCTGACTTTTCTCCTGCTTTTTTATGGATTCTGGCAGGGGTTAAAATTCATCCATATAGCCCTGGGGGCTATATGTGATGTATTTTCGCGAGCCAAGGTGTTTTTATTGCTGCTCAGGGCGCCCCCCCTAGCGCCCTGCACCCTCAGTGACCGAAGTGTGAAGTGTGCTGAGGAGCAATGGCGCACAGCTGCAGTGCTGTGCGCTACCTTGTTGAAGACAGGACGTCTTCTGCCGCCGATTTTCCGGACCTCTTCTGCCTTCTGGCTCTGTAAGGGGGCCGGCGGCGCGGCTCTGGGACCCATCCAGGCTGGGCCTGTGATCGTCCCTCTGGAGCTAATGTCCAGTAGCCAAGAAGCCCAATCCACTCTGCACGCAGGTGAGTTCGCTTCTTCTCCCCTTAGTCCCTCGATGCAGTGAGCCTGTTGCCAGCAGGTCTCACTGAAAATAAAAAACCTAAACTAAAACTTTCACTAAGAAGCTCAGGAGAGCCCCTAGTGTGCACCCTTCTCGTTCGGGCACAGAGATCTAACTGAGGCTTTGAGGAGGGTCATAGGGGGAGGAGCCAGTGCACACCAGCTAGTCCTAAAGCTTTCTTTAGATGTGCCCAGTCTCCTGCGGAGCCGCTATTCCCCATGGTCCTTACGGAGTCCCCAGCATCCACTTAGGACGTTAGAGAAAAAGGATTTTCCCCTATCTACAGCGCAGAGACTTGCTGCAGATACAGTGGCATACCCTCCAGCTGCACCTTTTTGGCAGGTACAGTCCCTTTTTTATGGTCTGTACCAATCTTTGGCTCTCCAAACTTCCATTGAAAGTATAGGAAAGGGGGCGTGGCCATGTCGCTTTACCCGTGGCCACGCCCCCTTTTCGAATTTGTATCGGTTTTTATGTGTAAATTGTTGGAGGGTGTGTTGCTGCAGATGTAAAAGGAATGGTTGCCCAAGGGTACTCAGGCGCTAGGGTATGAGATGCTATGTCAAGCAGCGGCCTCAAATAAATACAGGAAGTCACTCCCACAAAGATAAACAAATACAAAACGAAATAGAGGCTGCGCTAGAATTATTATATAGGACAACAGTATTGATGTATCTAGTAATTCAAAATTTAATAATATAAATTAATACACTAAAATATAGGGGTAAATACACCCTAAATGCATGCACCAATAATAAATGTTAAAAAGTACAAATAGTACAGTAGATAAAACAAGGGTTACCCAAACCGCCAGGAATATGGAGAAAGCTTTCAATACAGGAAGTCCGTTCCAAAGTATTTTCCCCAATAATTAGGTCCAGTGTACGCAGTTTAAATGGAGGAATGCAATTGTCCAATGTTGAAACTTTACTGCTAGAGGGTATGTTGCTCCAGAATTTTTGAATAGTGAGCTCCTCATGCAGTGCGGTGAGCAAAGTTCATCGGTTCAGCTAAATGCAAAGTCCTCCAAATGTAGATGGTATTCTGGATTGCCGTAGGGGATGGTTCGGTCTTCAATTAAATTCCTGGCGTGGGTCCCTGTACAACTGACGCGTTTCGCTGCAGTCAGAGAGCAGCTTTTTCAAAGGTAGCATTGGTTTAAGTGTGTGGGGTTTATATACCAATTTCAATATGGTGGCTAATTAGCACCTGAAACTGGTGTTGCATAATTATTTAATAATAAACATATAAATACAACAGAATTGTATAGAAGACAGACCTACTTCTCATATGATGGGAAAAATGTAAACATAATTCAGTTTTGATCATGAAAAATATAAATAAACAAAATGTATTTAATTTTAGCAGATGAAGAAACCAGGAAGTATGAATGTAATTCACAACCAATCAGTGTATTTGTTGTAACTCGTGTCGCTATGGAGGCACTTATAATACACCACTATTGGAAGGGGATAGAGTTGTAGGTAACACAGGGTTATTCCCTGTGAGTATCACATGTTCGAAGACCCGGTCACGTGACCGCCATTGCATCACGTGACCGGTGCTCCGGCCGCACTCACCAATAATAAGATAGTATGTCGGGTACCCGGTCACGCGACCGCTGCGCTCATCGGTATGTGAGGATTCGCACAGGGCAGCCGCCGGGGTAGTCGCTTCCGCCCTCAGTGCGGTGTCACTTCCGTCCTCGGCGGGTATCTGTGTATAGAAAGACAACCAAGGGCGGTGTCAATAAAGTACTTTGGAACGGACTTCCTGTATTGAAAGCTTTCTCCATATTCCTGGCGGTTTGGGTAACCCTTGTTTTATCTACTGTACTATTTGTACTTTTTAACATTTATTATTGGTGCATGCATTTAGGGTGTATTTACCCCTATATTTTAGTGTATTAATTTATATTATTACATTTTGAATTACTAGATACATCAATACTGTTGTCCTATATAATAATTCTGGCGCAGCCTCTATTTCGTGTTGCTGCAGATGCAGTGGGCCTATTTTGGGGTGTGGACCTGGAGCTGCAGCTCCATCAGCCCCATTGTTAATCCTGCTCTGGGAACACACACCAGCCAAAGGGCAGACCCTCCCATTGGATGTAACCTGTGTGGTAGGGCGTGTCTCACCCAATCAGCTGTGGACTGGGTGTGATAGACCTGCTGCTAGCCAATGAGAGCTCCTAGCCACGCCCAGCGTTATACACACAGGCACAGAGTCACAGATCTGGGCTATTATCTCCTATATATTTGCCTTAATCTGTGACTCTGTGCTGTAATGCTGGGCGGAGTTACAGTGGTGGGTGGAGTTATTCAAATGAGTCACAGAACTGGGCAAATCTATAGGAGCCAGCAGCAGAAGCAGATAGTATGGGCATGTCACAGGCAGGGGTGCACACCTCCCAGCTTTCTTCAGACAGAAGGAGGGACACACACACACACACACACACACAGTGAAAAGGGGGCGTGGTCAACGAAAGGGCGTGGCTTCACGGGAGGGCACCCGTTTTCGACAGTGAGGGGGCATGCTCAGCGCTCTGTGAGCTGCTGGCATGCCCCCAGGGGCAGATTATGAGTCTGGGGGGCCCAGGGCACTTAAGACAAGGGGCCCTATCTCATTGCTGTGCCTGCTGTGGGATTGGGGGCGTGGCTTAATCGCGCCCATGAAGCCACGCCCCCTTATGAAAATTCCAGGCATTTTTTTTTTTTAATGGAATTTTGGCCCCTCAGCTAGAGGTAAATCCAGAGGGGGTGGTCGCTTCCCCTACACACCCGCACAGGCAGAAGAAAGCAGGGAGACTGCTGCCTCCCTGCAACACCACAGACCTGCCAATACGCAGCAGCGTGTGCTGACTGTAGCACAATGCTGCCGCTGTTACTGGCAGGACGGGGGAACTTCTGAGCTGGGACAGAGCTACTCCAGCCGGGGGGCCCCATAAAACTGTGGGGCCCATGGTACGTACCCCCTGCCCCCTTTAATCCGGCTCTGCTGCTGGAACCCCCCCTTAATCCGTACCCCCTGATGCCCCCTCTCCCTCTGTCTCCACTAAATTCACCGCTGCTCTAAGCAAAACAGAGAGTACAGGAGCTTCCCAACTGCCCCCCCCAACACCACCACCACCGCGGGACACTGTGGCCCACGGGTGGGACAGCGGGACAGACCCTAAAAAATGGGACTGTCCCGCGAAAATCGGGACGGTTGGGAGATATGGGGGTGTGTGAGGGGGTATGCCGTACAGACAGACGGGCACCGGCTCACTGTGTGCTTGACCCCCCACATCAGCATACTCAGCAGGGTCTCTCTGGCGCCGAGGAGCGTCACTTTCTGGCACACTCCACGCTTCTTAGCTGCAGTTTTGTGGGGCACCTGCCGCTGTGCAGGTTCCGTACTGCCTCTGTTATCTCCAGCCCCGGCAACCCCACCGCTAGCTGCAGTGCTGCCGCCCGCAGTGAGGTGCGCCCAGCTCCTTCACACACTTTAGCTGGCGGGCAGCGCTGCAGAAGTCCGCACTGCTTGCAGGCTCCGACCCCCTCCTCCCTCCAGCCACAGCGTCTCCTGGGGGCTAACCAGTCACTCCCAGTCTCCCCTTACCACAGTGCCCGGCAGCTGCTCAAGGTCTGCGGTGTGTGACTGAGGAGGGGGGGAGGGATGCGGACGGGCAGAGGAAGCAGGACTCCAGCCTGAGAGAGTCAGCCATGCCAAGTCTCCACCAGCAGCAGATCCCAACAGGTTGGAGTGGAACAGCAGCAGCCAGCAGCAGTGACTCCGGTAAGACACATCTGTCTGTCACCACTGTTCTGTCCCTAATACCAATCTCTCCCGTGCCCTGTGTTCGGTCATGTCCCTGTCACCGTTATCCTGGCCCTGTCACCCTTATCCTGGCCCTGTCACCCCTATGCAGGCCCTGTCACCCCTGTGCTTGCCCTGTCAACCCTATACTGGCCCTGTCACCCCTGTCCTGGTCCTGCCGCCCCTACCATGGCCATGTCACCCCTATCCTGTCCCTGTAATTTCTATCCTGGCCCCGTTGCCCCTGTTCTGGCCCCATCACCCCTGTCGTGGCCCTGTCACACCTGTTCTGACCCTGTCACCCATATTCTGACCCTGTCACCCCTGTCCTGGCCCCGTCACCCCTGTCCTGACCCTGTCACCCCTGTCCTGGCCCTGTTACTGCATACCCTCCAACTACCTTTTTGGCAGGTACAGTACCCGTAGCGCCTCCAGACCCCTCCCCAATGCACCACACCTCCGCACCTTCCCCTCTACCACATGCGGCACCCCACCCCTCCCCCACACGCTGTGCCTCCAGACCCCCTACACCACCCGCGGCTTCCACTCCTCCGCCCCTCCACCACCCACAGCACCTCCAGACCCCCTCCACCATCCACCCCCCATATATGTCTCCCCCCACACCTGCCCCCACTCCACCCGCAGCATCTGCAGACACCCTCCTCCATCCACGGTGCCCCCCTCATCCACCCCTGCCCACATGCCCCTCCACCACCTGCAGCACCTCCGGACCCCCTTCCCCATCCGCCGCACCACCTGTACCTGCCCCTCCCTTACTCACGGCACCTCCGGACCCCTACCCCACCCCCGCCCCTTCCCATCCCACAGCACCTCCGGAACCCTTCACCCATCCGCAACATCCCCGCACCTGCCCCTCTCCCACCCTTGGCACCCCTGCCCTTCCCCCACCGGCAGTGCCTCCGGACCCCATCCCCCATCTGCAGCCCCCACTCCTCTGCCCCTCCCGCACCCGCAGCATCTCCCGACCCTTCCCCATCCGGGCCCCCCCGCTTCCACCCCCCCCTCTACCCGCAGCATCTACAGACACCCTCCCCCATCCACAGCCCCCCCCCCCACACCTGCTACATTCTGTACATTGTGCCCTGCAGGTGCTGTTCACGCCGTCACAAGGGTCTGCGCCTCCTTCACCATTACACGCCCTTTCATTGTGCAATATTTAACCACTAACAAAGGAATGCAGGTAATACTCTATACAATACAAATATTGAACCCCAGAAAGGCATGCAAGGGTTAAGGGGGCGTAGCCCCTTGCGACGGTGTGAAGAGCGCCCGTAGGGCGCGATGAAGCACCTAGTTGCACAATATACATCCAATTCTCATCTGTCCACAGGACGTTCTCCCGGGAGCATTGCACAATATACATCCAATTCTCATCTGTCCACAGGACGTTCTCCCGGGAGCATTGCACAATATACATCCAATTCTCATCTGTCCACAGGACGTTCTTCCGGGAGCATTGCACAATATACATCCAATTCTCATCTGTCCACAGGACGTTCTCCCGGGAGCATTGCACAATATACATCCAATTCTCATCTGTCCACAGGACGTTCTCCCGGGAGCATTGCACAATATACATCCAATTCTCATCTGTCCACAGGACGTTCTCCCGGGAGCATTGCACAATATACATCCAATTCTCATCTGTCCACAGGACGTTCTCCCAGGAGCACTGCACAATATACATCCAATTCTCATCTGTCCACAGGACGTTCTCCCAGGAGCATCTCCTATATATTTGCCTTAATCTGTGACTCTGTGCTGTAACGCTGGGCGGAGTTACAGTGGTGGGTGGAGTTATTCAAATGAGTCACAGAACTGGGCAAATCTATAGGAGCCAGCAGCAGAAGCAGATAGTATGGGCATGTCACAGGCAGGGGTGCACACCTCCCAGCTTTCTTCAGACAGAAGGAGGGACACACACACACACACACACACACAGCGAAAAGGGGGCGTGGTCAACTAAAGGGGCGTGGCTTCACGGGAGGGCACCCGTTTTCGACAGTGAGGGGGCATGCTCAGCGCTGTGAGCTGCTGGCATGCCCCCAGGGGCAGATTATGAGTCTGGGGGGCCCAGGGCACTTAAGACAAGGGGCCCTATCTCATTGCTGTGCCTGCTGTGGGATTGGGGGCGTGGCTTAATCGCGCCCATGAAGCCACGCCCCCGTATGCAAATTCCAGGCATTTTTTTTTTAATGGAATTTTGGCCCCTCAGCTAGAGGTAAATCCAGAGGGGGTGGTCGCTTCCCCTACACACCCGCACAGGCAGAAGAAAGCAGGGAGACTGCTACCTCCCTGCAACACCACAGACCTGCCAATACGCAGCAGCGTGTGCTGACTGTAGCACAATGCTGCCGCTGTTACTGGCAGGACGGGGGAACTTCTGAGCTGGGACAGAGCTACTCCAGCCGGGGGGGCCCCATAAAACTGTGGGGCCCATGGTACGTACCCCCTGCCCACTTTAATCCGGCTCTGCTGCTGGAACCCCCCCTTAATCCGTACCCCCTGATGCCCCCTCTCCCTCTGTCTCCACTAAATTCACCGCTGCTCTAAGCAAAACAGAGAGTACAGGAGCTTCCCAACTGCCCCCCCCAACACCACCACCACCGCGGGACACTGTGGCCCACGGGTGGGACAGCGGGACAGACCCTAAAAAATGGGACTGTCCCGCGAAAATCGGGACGGTTGGGAGATATGGGGGTGTGTGAGGGGGTATGCCGTACAGACAGACGGGCACCGGCTCACTGTGTGCTTGACCCCCCACATCAGCATACTCAGCAGGGTCTCTCTGGCGCCGAGGAGCGTCACTTTCTGGCACACTCCACGCTTCTTAGCTGCAGTTTTGTGGGGCACCTGCCGCTGTGCAGGTTCCGTACTGCCTCTGTTATCTCCAGCCCCGGCAACCCCACCGCTAGCTGCAGTGCTGCCGCCCGCAGTGAGGTGCGCCCAGCTCCTTCACACACTTTAGCTGGCGGGCAGCGCTGCAGAAGTCCGCACTGCTTGCAGGCTCCGACCCCCTCCTCCCTCCAGCCACAGCGTCTCCTGGGGGCTAACCAGTCACTCCCAGTCTCCCCTTACCACAGTGCCCGGCAGCTGCTCAAGGTCTGCGGTGTGTGACTGAGGAGGGGGGGAGGGATGCGGACGGGCAGAGGAAGCAGGACTCCAGCCTGAGAGAGTCAGCCATGCCAAGTCTCCACCAGCAGCAGATCCCAACAGGTTGGAGTGGAACAGCAGCAGCCAGCAGCAGTGACTCCGGTAAGACACATCTGTCTGTCACCACTGTTCTGTCCCTAATACCAATCTCTCCCGTGCCCTGTGTTCGGTCATGTCCCTGTCACCGTTATCCTGGCCCTGTCACCCTTATCCTGGCCCTGTCACCCCTATGCAGGCCCTGTCACCCCTGTGCTTGCCCTGTCAACCCTATACTGGCCCTGTCACCCCTGTCCTGGTCCTGCCGCCCCTACCATGGCCATGTCACCCCTATCCTGTCCCTGTAATTTCTATCCTGGCCCCGTTGCCCCTGTTCTGGCCCCATCACCCCTGTCGTGGCCCTGTCACACCTGTTCTGACCCTGTCACCCATATTCTGACCCTGTCACCCCTGTCCTGGCCCCGTCACCCCTGTCCTGACCCTGTCACCCCTGTCCTGGCCCTGTTACTGCATACCCTCCAACTACCTTTTTGGCAGGTACAGTACCCGTAGCGCCTCCAGACCCCTCCCCAATGCACCACACCTCCGCACCTTCCCCTCTACCACATGCGGCACCCCACCCCTCCCCCACACGCTGTGCCTCCAGACCCCCTACACCACCCGCGGCTTCCACTCCTCCGCCCCTCCACCACCCACAGCACCTCCAGACCCCCTCCACCATCCACCCCCCATATATGTCTCCCCCCACACCTGCCCCCACTCCACCCGCAGCATCTGCAGACACCCTCCTCCATCCACGGTGCCCCCCTCATCCACCCCTGCCCACATGCCCCTCCACCACCTGCAGCACCTCCGGACCCCCTTCCCCATCCGCCGCACCACCTGTACCTGCCCCTCCCTTACTCACGGCACCTCCGGACCCCTACCCCACCCCCGCCCCTTCCCATCCCACAGCACCTCCGGAACCCTTCACCCATCCGCAACATCCCCGCACCTGCCCCTCTCCCACCCTTGGCACCCCTGCCCTTCCCCCACCGGCAGTGCCTCCGGACCCCATCCCCCATCTGCAGCCCCCACTCCTCTGCCCCTCCCGCACCCGCAGCATCTCCCGACCCTTCCCCATCCGGGCCCCCCCGCTTCCACCCCCCCCTCTACCCGCAGCATCTACAGACACCCTCCCCCATCCACAGCCCCCCCCCCCCACACCTGCTACATTCTGTACATTGTGCCCTGCAGGTGCTGTTCACGCCGTCACAAGGGTCTGCGCCTCCTTCACCATTACACGCCCTTTCATTGTGCAATATTTAACCACTAACAAAGGAATGCAGGTAATACTCTATACAATACAAATATTGAACCCCAGAAAGGCATGCAAGGGTTAAGGGGGCGTAGCCCCTTGCGACGGTGTGAAGAGCGCCCGTAGGGCGCGATGAAGCACCTAGTTGCACAATATACATCCAATTCTCATCTGTCCACAGGACGTTCTCCCGGGAGCATTGCACAATATACATCCAATTCTCATCTGTCCACAGGACGTTCTCCCGGGAGCATTGCACAATATACATCCAATTCTCATCTGTCCACAGGACGTTCTTCCGGGAGCATTGCACAATATACATCCAATTCTCATCTGTCCACAGGACGTTCTCCCGGGAGCATTGCACAATATACATCCAATTCTCATCTGTCCACAGGACGTTCTCCCGGGAGCATTGCACAATATACATCCAATTCTCATCTGTCCACAGGACGTTCTCCCGGGAGCATTGCACAATATACATCCAATTCTCATCTGTCCACAGGACGTTCTCCCAGGAGCACTGCACAATATACATCCAATTCTCATCTGTCCACAGGACGTTCTCCCAGGAGCATCTCCTATATATTTGCCTTAATCTGTGACTCTGTGCTGTAACGCTGGGCGGAGTTACAGTGGTGGGTGGAGTTATTCAAATGAGTCACAGAACTGGGCAAATCTATAGGAGCCAGCAGCAGAAGCAGATAGTATGGGCATGTCACAGGCAGGGGTGCACACCTCCCAGCTTTCTTCAGACAGAAGGAGGGACACACACACACACACACACACACACAGCGAAAAGGGGGCGTGGTCAACTAAAGGGGCGTGGCTTCACGGGAGGGCACCCGTTTTCGACAGTGAGGGGGCATGCTCAGCGCTGTGAGCTGCTGGCATGCCCCCAGGGGCAGATTATGAGTCTGGGGGGCCCAGGGCACTTAAGACAAGGGGCCCTATCTCATTGCTGTGCCTGCTGTGGGATTGGGGGCGTGGCTTAATCGCGCCCATGAAGCCACGCCCCCGTATGCAAATTCCAGGCATTTTTTTTTTAATGGAATTTTGGCCCCTCAGCTAGAGGTAAATCCAGAGGGGGTGGTCGCTTCCCCTACACACCCGCACAGGCAGAAGAAAGCAGGGAGACTGCTACCTCCCTGCAACACCACAGACCTGCCAATACGCAGCAGCGTGTGCTGACTGTAGCACAATGCTGCCGCTGTTACTGGCAGGACGGGGGAACTTCTGAGCTGGGACAGAGCTACTCCAGCCGGGGGGCCCCATAAAACTGTGGGGCCCATGGTACGTACCCCCTGCCCACTTTAATCCGGCTCTGCTGCTGGAACCCCCCCTTAATCCGTACCCCCTGATGCCCCCTCTCCCTCTGTCTCCACTAAATTCACCGCTGCTCTAAGCAAAACAGAGAGTACAGGAGCTTCCCAACGGCCCCCCCCCCAACACCACCACCACCGCGGGACACTGTGGCCCACGGGTGGGACAGCGGGACAGACCCTAAAAAATGGGACTGTCCCGCGAAAATCGGGACGGTTGGGAGATATGGGGGTGTGTGAGGGGGTATGCCGTACAGACAGACGGGCACCGGCTCACTGTGTGCTTGACCCCCCACATCAGCATACTCAGCAGGGTCTCTCTGGTGCAGAGGAGCGTCACTTTCTGGCACACTCCACGCTTCTTAGCTGCAGTTTTGTAGGCCACCTGCCGCTGTGCAGGTTCCGTACTGCCTCTGTTATCTCCAGCCCCGGCAACCCCACCGCTAGCTGCAGTGCTGCCGCCCGCAGTGAGGTGCGCCCAGCTCCTTCACACACTTTAGCTGGCGGGCAGCGCTGCAGAAGTCCGCACTGCTTGCAGGCTCCGACCCCCTCCTCCCTCCAGCCACAGCATCTCCTGGGGGCTAACCAGTCACTCCCAGTCTCCCCTTACCACAGTGCCCGGCAGCTGCTCAAGGTCTGCGGTGTGTGACTGAGGAGGGGGGGAGGGATGCGGACGGGCAGAGGAAGCAGGACTCCAGCCTGAGAGAGTCAGCCATGCCAAGTCTCCACCAGCAGCAGATCCCAACAGGTTGGAGTGGAACAGCAGCAGCCAGCAGCAGTGACTCCGGTAAGACACATCTGTCTGTCACCACTGTTCTGTCCCTAATACCAATCTCTCCCGTGCCCTGTGTTCGGTCATGTCCCTGTCACCGTTATCCTGGCCCTGTCACCCTTATCCTGGCCCTGTCACCCCTATCCAGGCCCTGTCACCCCTGTGCTTGCCCTTGCAACCCTATACTGGCCCTGTCACCCCTGTCCTGGTCCTGCCGCCCCTACCATGGCCATGTCACCCCTATCCTGTCCCTGTAATTTCTATCCTGGCCCCGTTGCCCCTGTTCTGGCCCCATCACCCCTGTCGTGGCCCTGTCACACCTGTTCTGACCCTGTCACCCATATTCTGACCCTGTCACCCCTGTCCTGGCCCCGTCACCCCTGTCCTGACCCTGTCACCCCTGTCCTGGCCCTGTTACTGCATACCCTCCAACTACCTTTTTGGCAGGTACAGTACCCGTAGCGCCTCCAGACCCCTCCCCAATGCACCACACCTCCGCACCTTCCCCTCTACCACATGCGGCACCCCACCCCTCCCCCACACGCTGTGCCTCCAGACCCCCTACACCACCCGCGGCTTCCACTCCTCCGCCCCTCCACCACCCACAGCACCTCCAGACCCCCTCCACCATCCACCCCCCATATATGTCTCCCCCCACACCTGCCCCCCCTCCACCCGCAGCATCTGCAGACACCCTCCTCCATCCACGGTGCCCCCCTCATCCACCCCTGCCCCACATGCCCCTCCACCACCTGCAGCACCTCTGGACCCCCTTCCCCATCCGCCGCACCACCTGTACCTGCCCCTCCCTTACTCACGGCACCTCCGGACCCCCTACCCCACCCCTGCCCCTTCCCATCCCACAGCACCTCCGGAACCCTTCACCCATCCGCAACATCCCCGCACCTGCCCCTCTCCCACCCTTGGCACCCCTGCCCTTCCCCCACCGGCAGTGCCTCCGGACCCCATCCCCCATCTGCAGCCCCCACTCCTCTGCCCCTCCCCCACCATCTCCCGACCCTTCTCCATCCGGGCCCCCCCGCTTCCACCCCCCCCTCTACCCGCAGCATCTACAGACACCCTCCCCCATCCACAGCCCCCCCCCCCACACCTGCTACATTCTGTACATTGTGCCCTGCAGGTGCTGTTCACGCCGTCACAAGGGTCTGCGCCTCCTTCACCATTACACGCCCTTTCATTGTGCAATATTTAACCACTAACAAAGGAATGCAGGTAATACTCTATACAATACAAATATTGAACCCCAGAAAGGCATGCAAGGGTTAAGGGGGCGTAGCCCCTTGCGACGGTGTGAAGAGCGCCCGTAGGGCGCGATGAAGCACCTAGTATAGAAGATACTTACCTACTTTTTCTGTCTACTCGCTGCTGGCCACTAGGCCCCACCATGGGAAAAATGCTGCAATTTGTAGGTCCAAGGACAGGGACGGGGTATAATTATGCAAATAGCATCATTAAATCCCACCCGCTCTGCCCGGCGCCACGATTCTGGTGATTTTCTCCACATCCTGCGGGTAGGATGCAGGGGGTGTAGTAGGGTATGCCAGCGGCTGGGCTCCCGGCGACCAGCATACCGTCGCCGGAATCCCGACCGTCGGCATACCGACAGCTGGGCGAGCGCTATCTATTCTCCCACCAGGGGGGTCGTGGACCCCCAAGAGGGAGAAAAGGTGTCGGTATGCCGGCTGTTGGGATTCCGGCACCAGTATACTGTGCGCCTGGATCCCGACAGCTGGCAAACTGAAGACCACCCGGATGCAGGAGAGACGCTTACTCTTCTGGGGGTGCAGGGGCTACCCGAAAAATTGTGAGTATCCTGCAACTTCTGAGAGTAGGCGAGTATGAGAGTAGGCGAGTATGATATATATATAGTTTATGCACATTATCAAGTAGCAGTAATATGAGAATTCCATTAGCACAGAGGGACATGTGACCAGGAACTGGGGAGAGGAGAACAGCAATGACGCATACTTACCGACTTCATCATTCTCCTCTCCGGGAGAAGCCAGGATAGGAGTCATTCCAGTCATTTAGTCCTGCCCCCTTCTTGCGGCTCCGCGATTGCCGGTGATTTTTACACCATCCTGACCGCTTCACTGGGAAATATCGGGAGCCTCCCACAGCTTCCGGGAGGGTAGACAAGTATGCAATGAGGAGATGATGCATACCCTCCAACTGTACCTTTTTGGCAGGTACACTACCTTTTTTTTATGGTCTGTAACCGCGATTTTTGACTCTCTAAATTTACATTAAAAGGAAAGGAAAGGGGGCGTGGTCATGCCCCCCCCCCATTACCCGTGGCCACGCCCCCTTTCCAAATTTTTACCGTTTTTTATGTGTAAAATGTTGGAGGGTATGGATAATATCTGTGTCCAGGGTTGGACTGACCCACAGGGGTACGGGGAAACCGCCAGTCTGGGGGCTCCTCCTCTTGGGATCATATTCGAGACACATGACTTATACATTATACTGCACAGGACTATAGCCCTCATTCCGAGTTGTTCGCTCGTAAGCTGCTTTTAGCAGCATTGCACACGCTAAGCCGCCGCCCGCTGGGAGTGAATCTTAGCTTATCAAAATTGCAAACGAAAGATTCTCTAAATTGCGAATAGAAATTTCTTAGCAGTTTCTGAGTAGCTCAACACTTACTCAGCAACTGCGTTCCTGGTTTGACGTCACAAACACACCCAGCGTTCGCCCAGACACTCCTCCGTTTCTCCAGCCACTCCCGCGTTTTTCCCAGAAACGGTAGTGTTTTTTCGCACACACCCATAAAACGGCCTGTTTCCGCCCAGAAACACCCACTTCCTGTCAATCACACTCCGATCACCAGAACAAAGAAAAAAACCTTGTAATGCCGTGAGTAAAATACCAAACTTCTTAGCAAATTTACTTGGCGCAGTCGCAGTGCGAACATTGCGCATGCGCAATTAGCGGAAAATCGCTGCGATGCGAAAAAAAATAACGAGCGAACAACTCGGAATGAGGGCCTATGGTGTATTCTCTACAGTGCATTGCTGTTATTACTCTGGTACATTATCATGCATGCACTAGCTGTATATACGGTATATATTTATCAAGGGGCCCAGACCATGCACTCTCTAATGCAGGCCCGGCGCTACCCGCTCAGCAAAGGGATGCAGTGCAGGGAGGCGCTGGGACGGATAGGCGCTTCCACTGCTCTGCATCCCTTCCCTGCTGCGCCGTCCTGTCCCCCCTGCTGCTGCTGCTGCTGCCACTGCTGTGTCTGTCACTGTATGACAGGCACTGGCAGCGGGCACCTGTAGCATGATACGCCTCCTCCCTTCCCTCACCTCATCTCATCTGTGTGACTGTGAGAGCGCCGAGTACGGGACAGAAGGGGGCGGAGCTACACGGGACGGTAGGGGGCGTGGCTAAACGGCCCATAAGGGGGCGGAGCTACACGGACCTGGCTGCTGTACAGAGAGAGACTGGATTAGGTAAGTGGAGGGTGAGAGAGAAGTGTGTGTGTATATATGTGTGAATTGTGTGTGTGTGTGAGGTATGTCTGTGCGCGCTCTATGGACGCCACTACTGGGGGGGGCATTACGTATAAGGACGCTATTACTACAGGGGGGCATTACGTGTAACAACGCTACTACTGGGGGGGCCATTACGTGTAAGGACGCTAATACTACTGGGGGTGCACTACGTATAAGGACGCTACTACTATTGGGGGGTATTACGTATAAGGACGCGTCTACTACTGGGGGTGCACTACGTATAAGGACACTACTACTACTGGGGGTGCACTACTACTACTGTGGGTGCATTATGTATAAGGATGCTACTACCACTGGAGGGGAATTATGTATAAGGATGCTACTACTACTGAGGTGCATTACATATAAGGACGCTACTACTACGGGTGGGGCATTACGTATAAGGACGCTACTACTACGGGAGGGGCATTACGTATAAGATTAATAAGATTGTGCTACATTGTGGCGTAATTTTAAATGGGGGTACTACTGTGTGGCCATGCCCCTTACTTGTGAGACCACACCCCTTTTCCCGGCGCGCGCCAAAGGAATATGGGAGGGCGCAAATTTATAGTTTGCAGGGGGGCGCCGAACACCCTAGCACCGGCCCTGCTCTAATGGTTACGCAAACCAATGTTGTGGCTGGCCACACCCCCTCTGGAGACTGGCCACACCCCCTCTGGAGACTGGCTACACCCCTAAACATGGACTCCTACCATAGCATTACCCTGGTGGACCCTTCATGCCCCAGTCCGATACTGTCTGTGTCTCCCTGTAATAAATCAGGTATTACCAACAACAAATAAAAGACATAATCAGCATACATTATTATTCAATGCTATAAGGTGACATCAGAGCAGAACACGCCCACTCATGCCAGGAAGAAAATACATATTGTGATTACATTTATCTCCAACTCTGTATAAGGCCCAATGTGTATCTTTATCAGTCATACATATTATCTGTGTCCCTTAAGGGCTGTACACACGGGTAGATGTGGGGGAGATGTGTGCTGAGCGATGGGGGGACGCTCATTTCACCCAGGGGGTGAAATGAGCAATGTGCTAGATTGAGTCTGCATGCAGGCCAATCTAGCACCGGCGATAATGATGCGCGTGGTCGTGCATCGCTATCGCTGGGGGGCACACACACGAGAGATCAGTGCTTAACTTCTAAGTAATCTAGTCAGATTGCTTAGATTTTAAGCATGGATCTTTAGTGTAAAGGGGGGTACTCACGGAGCGATATTCTAAGCAATCTGACTTGCTTAGAATTTAAGCATTATCGCTCCGTGTGTACCCCCTGCATGCAGGCCAATCTAGCGGGACGCTCACTTCACCCGCTGGGTGAAATGAGCGGCCCCCTGTCTCCCCCCGCACGCCCAGCACACACCTCTCCCACATCGGCCCGTCTACATACCCACCAACTGTACCTTTTTTTTATGGTCTGTACCTATTTTCGGCTCTCCAAACGTCCATTGAAAGTATAGGAAAAGGGGCGTGACCACGTCCCCTGTACCCGTGGCCCTTTTTCTAATTTGTACCGATTTTTGTGTGTAAAATGTTGGAGCGTATGCGTCTATATGGGCCTTGACTGAATCTGTAGCTATAATCTGAGTGACAGCTCCCCCTCCCCCTGTGTGCAGAATGTGACCTCACTGGTATCTGAGTGTCAGATTTCACTTTCACTTCCCTCTTCTGCTTCCAGCGATGGCGTCTGCTGATCTGAGACAGGAGCTGGACTGTTCCATCTGCCTGAGCATTTATACAGATCCTGTAACCATGAGATGTGGCCACAACTTCTGCAGGGTCTGTATTGATCATATGCTGGATACACAGGAGGAATGGAAAGAAGCGTATACTTGTCCTGAATGCAGAGCAACGTCCCGAAGACGTCCTGTACTGCAGAGGAACATAACGCTGTGTAACATAGTGGGGAGTTTCCAGTCTACTTGGCCAGATCAGGAGGAGACTGGGATCTTCTGCACTTACTGTATTCACTCTCCTGTACCTGCTGCTAAATCCTGTCTGCTGTGTGAGGCTTCTCTGTGTGATAAACACCTGAGAGTACACAGCAAGTCATCAGAGCACGTCTTATGTGATCCCACCACTGCCCTGGGGAACAGGAAATGCTCCGTCCATAAGAAGATCCTGGAGTATTACTGCACTGAGGATGCTGCCTGTATCTGTGTGTCCTGCAGGCTGGATGGAGAACATCTGGGACACAATGTGGAGTCTCTGGATGAGGCCTCTGAGAAGAAGAAGGAGAAGCTGAGAAATGTTCTTCAGAAACTGACCACAAAGAGAGCAGAGACTGAGAAAAGAGTGCAGAGTCTGCAGGAGTGCAGGAGAGAAGATCAGGGAAAAGCAGCTGGTGTAACAGAGACAGTCACTGCCCTGTTTAGAGACATCAGGAGACAGCTGGAAGACCTGGAGAAGAGAGTCCTGAGTGAGATCTCCAGGCAGGAACAGCGCGTTTCACTCTCAGTCTCTGATCTGATCCAGCAGCTGGAAATAAAGAAGGACGAGCTGTCCGGGAAGATGCGTCACATTGAGGAGCTGTGTAACATGTCTGATCCAGTGACTGTCTTACAGGAACCAGACACCGGGGACTTGTGTGATACTGAGGACACAGGGGGATATGATACCCAGGTCCGTGGTGCAGGACATCTGGATGTGGGTCTCATCTCAGGGTCATTACACACATTATCTGATATAATAACAGGTATAAATACAGGGATATATGTGCAGCAACCTACAGACCTATTACTGGATGTGACCACAGCTGGTAATAATATACAGATATCAGGTGACCAGAAATCTGCATCCTGGTCACATAGAAACCTGAATCACCCAGTAACACCAGAGAGATTTGAGGATGATCAGGTAATAAGCACCAGGGGATTCTCCTCAGGGCGACATTACTGGGAGGTGGATGTCAGTAAGTCAGTGATGTGGAGGGTGGGGATGTGTTATCCCAGTATAGACAGGAGAGAATGGCAGTCAGACATTGGATATAATAACAAGTCCTGGTGTCTGTGTAGGTATAATAATCAGTACTCAGTGATACATGACAGTACAGTGATCCAGTTACCTGAAGATATCCCCTGTGACAGAGTGAGGGTATATCTGGATTATGAGGCAGGACAGATGTCCTTTTATTCTCTGTGTGACCCCATCAGACACTTACACACCTACACTGCCACCCTTACTGAGCCCCTCCATGCTGCATTATGGGTAGGGAGAGGTTCTATAACTATATGTGGGGGAGTCAGGAGCTGGGAGACATTACCATAGGAAATCCTCCCAAAGACTGGTGACATCACAGGGAGGGGAATATGATTAATGGAGCACTCAGCCAATAGAATGCAGCAGTAGGTGGAGCTATAGCTGAGCCCCTCCCCCTCTGTGACCAGTGGGTATGGAGCTGTTCCCTTATTGGTGAGTTGCTGTCATTATAACTATATAAATACACATCTCTGCCTCTGACACCTGTGATTGGCTGGAATATCTGTCAGTGTGCTGATGTCAGTATAGTGTGATGGTGACATTAAGAGTGACATCATTGTGACTACATCCCCGGCCCATCACCACACACCTGTCCATAGGGAGGACAGTCCAGCACTATTTTATCTATGTAATATTTGCTGAATTCCTTAATATAAAACATTTGGCCTCGGAGTCCTGTGAGTAAAATGCTGATACTCTAGGGCGCTGCGATTCAGTAACACTGAGACCACTGGTGCCCCCTATTACTGTAGTCAGAGCTACACTCGCTCGCACTGGGTGTTATGTGTGTAGGGGGAGAATGGGGCGGTGACTGTGTAAAGCTCCGCCTACTGGGAACTGTAACAAAAGCCGATGTTTCTTACATAACACATGATTGGCTGGACAGCTCCTAACTGCATGATGCCTCATTGCTTATCTGTATTATCTTATGCAGGAATCACAATGTATAATGACTGTTTATGTGCTCACCATTATACAAGTATAGTACAAATTATACAGCGCTCTCTCTTTACATCGCGCCCTTTATACTGCCGCCATCACTTACCGCCATGTACACTGTCACCATAATAGCCTTAAAACATACTAATGACATTATACATGTAATAAACAATGTTATAGCGTCACAGTCGGAGACTTTGGGAGACATTGGCCCTCATTCCGAGTTGTTCGCTCGCAGGCTGCTTTTAGCAGCTTTGCACACGCTAAGCCGCCACCTACTGGGAGTGACTCTTAGCATAGTAAAATTGCGAACGAAAGATTAGCAGAATTGCGATTACACACCTCTTAGCAGTTTCTGAGTAGCTCCACACTTACTCAGCATCTGCGATCAGTTCAGTGCTTGTCGTTCCTGGTTTGACATCACAAACACACCCAGCGTTCGCCCAGACACTCCCCCGTTTCTTCAGCCACTCCCGCGTTTTTCCCAGAAACGGTAGCGTTTTTTCGCACACACCCATAAAACGGCCAGTTTCCGCCTAGAACCACCCACTTCCTGTCAATCACATTACGATCACCAGAACGAAGAAAAACCTCGTAATGCAGTGAGTAAAATACCTAACTGCATAGCAAATTTACTTGGCGCAGTCGCACTGCGGACATTGTGCATGCGCATTAGCGACTAATCGCTCCGTTGCGACAAAAAAATACACAGCGAACAACTCGGAATGACCACCATTGATCATAGCTTTCTAACCAACGTCTCTTCGAAATATTTGTTTTTACCGATGTATTGGGGGCGGGATCAGCCAGGCAGGCTTGTGTGATTGGCTTCCACAGCTAAGCCTGTACATATAGGAGATATGTGCTCCTTCCGTTACATCCCCTGTATTATACACATCTCAGGATGTCACACCCGGTACTCATACTCTGCAGTCACACACCTTACACATGGAGCTATTTGCTCCAGCATAGGAAGCCTGGTAATACTAATTATATGACGGTAAGTGTAATGTGTCAGTTTATAACCATTGCAGCGCAGCAGAATATGATGTAACCTGACCATTACACTTAGCGTCATATAGTATTACCAGGCTTCCTATGCCGGAGCATATAGCTCCATGTGTCAGGTGTCTGACTGCGGAGTATGTGGCTGACACAGGGTGTAAGTAGGGTGTGCGGGAGATGCCGGGTGCTGGTGGTGACATCATCTCTGCCCCACAGCACCTGGAACGCCCCCCTGCAGCCAGTAGTGCTAATGCGTAATCGCTTCCGGTTCCAGCTAGACAGAAACCGGAAGTAGCAGAGACTAACCCTGTATAACAGAAGCCAGCAATCTGACTCTATACCTTGACACAGAGATCAGTGCATCTTGAAACGCGTAGGTACGAGAAGCTTGCAGCACCTTTACTCATCCAGTGCCGGAGCGCTATCTAGAGATTTCCGGTGTCTCATTTTCTCACCACCCGGCTCACCCAGTCTGGTGTCTGGTAACAGCGGCCACTTCGGCCCACATGTCATTTTACTTGTACTTACCTGTGAATGTTTTTACTTAGCCAGTTTGATCTGAACAAGTTGATATCATTTGGATGCCACATGTTTCTGAGACCAGTGACAAAGTAGCTGTTGCTAATTGAGCCATAACTATTACACCTGCTGCAGGATCAGTCACTTTGCTTATTATTGACAAACATAGGGAATCATTTGTTTCTAAACTTATTTTTATTGTGTGTATGTAAAGCGGCCGGTGGTTGTTCTTACCAATCAGTGGTTGTGCAATGTAACAATTCCTTTTCTCTTTGTTGCCGGTACGTTGCAAGGGCTGAGTAACCCTTCAGTTACTGGCTGCAGCAGGAATTATTTAGATAAAGTGCCTTGTCAATTGTGTGTTTGACTTTATTTATGACACGTATTTATTAACCAGCGAGTCACACGTGTGATGTCACAAGTCTTATTTGCCTTCAGAGGTCATTTTATCCACCATTGCCGGTAACAATCAGACATGAATAATGCACAGTAATGGCTGATTGCTCACATGCAGGTGGTAATGCGGCTTATGACGGGTCACTGGACTGAGCATCCATTGCATTGTGCATAACCATATTATCCCTTCAGAGGCAGAGATCCTGCATCTCCGCCTACACTAGGGCTTCGCGTTCTACAGCTGGAGAGTAACAGCATACTTACCTACTTACTGGCTGCTCTCTCCGGGAGAGAGCAACCAAGTCGGCTCAGCAGGGGGGCAGGGCAGGACAATGACGAGCAGAGGGGGCAGGATGGAGGTGGAACGGGGCGGGGCGAAGGCGGTACGTGGGGGTTGCAGCGGCCCAACGTTTTAGCCACGCCCCCACTCTGTAATGCCAATATTCTTGCCATTATACTGCAGGGGCGTGGCTATGATGGCGCGATTCAACAAGATTCGCATCACCGACTGCCGGGCCGCCCACTTTACTCTCAAAGTAAATATAACAGTAGTGTAAATATAACAATCTGTGTTATAAATTATACACACCTGCTTTACTCCATTAAAGTATGACAGGGAGAGGGGCTGTGAGGCAGCGATGGATATGCCTCCCCTCTCGGTCAGAAACTACCTGGAGCTGCTGGGGGCGGGGCCATGCCGCAGTTAATAATACTGTATTGAGGACAGCAGAGTTTGAGGCATGCCTCAATGTGGGGGCTGTGCCTACAGACTCACATGACCAGGAAGGTAGCAAATAAGGCAGCGGCGGCAGGTGACTGGCAGTTCCCCAGCCAGACTCGGAAGCTGCACCTGATTTAGCGCTGCAGCGCGTCTCCCGTCCCTGCCTCATACAGCCGAGCCTCTGCATGTCGTGTCCATCCGTTGAGGTAAGCAGCCCCATCGTTCAGACCGCCCCCCCCCCCCCCCATATACACACAGGCGACTGCTGACAGCTGGAGAGCGGGGGGCGCAGGAGGGGGGGAGGGAGCCGGCAAGTGACTGCCTTTGCATCTAGCCGGGAGGCCGGCTACAGTACCGGTAACCCTGTCAGCAGTGAGTGCGGCTCTCCCCTCTCCTTCCTCCTCCGCCGGCTCCGTCCTCCCAGCCAGCAGCAGCAGCCGCATCATAATAATAAGCAGGTATCTCTCTCCTTTTCCCGCTTCTGTGGATGACTTCAGGAACGAAGTTTGTAAGTATAATTTTCATTTTTACAGGTACCCTTATTGGATTCTACATGGACAAGTGGACGTGATCGGCGTGGGATGTAGGCAAGTATGTCTGAGTGTGTTTTAATTAGTGATGAGCGGGTTCGGTTCTCAAAACAGAACCTTATGGGCAATCCAAAACACGTGACATCCGTGAGCCATTAAGATGCCGTTTTGAGAACCGAGTAAAACCGAAACCGCTCATCGCTAGTTTTAATACATTTTTACTTTCACGGTGTGTGTGTTGTGTTTTTATTTGGGTATTTTTTGTTGTAGAACTACAGGTAGCAGCAGGCCCGTTATTTCCACACATGCTGGTACTTGAGGTTCTCCAAGTACTAGCAAGCGGAGAGGCTTGCTGGGCCTTGTAGTTCCACAACAACAAAAAATAAGATTTTAAACCTACCGGTAAATCTTTTTCTCGTAGTCCGTAGTGGATGCTGGGGACTCCGTAAGGACCATGGGGATAGACGGGCTCCGCAGGAGACATGGGCACTTTAAGAAAGAATTTAGGTTCTGGTGTGCTCTGGCTCCTCCCTTTATGCCCCTCCTCCAGCACTCAGTTAGAGAAACTATGCCCAGAGGAGACGGACAGTACAAGGAAAGGATTTTTGTTAAACCAAGGGCAAGATCCATACCAGCCACACCATATAACTTGTGATATACTAGCCAGTTAACAGTATGAAATTCAACCTAGCTTCAGTCGGAAACTGAAAACAACCATAACATAACCCTTATGTAAGCAAAACTATATACAAGTCTTGCAGAAGTAGTCCGCACTTGGGACGGTCACCCAGCATCCTCTACGGACTACGAGAAAAAGATTTACCGGTAGGTTTAAAATCTTATTTTCTCTTACGTCCTAGAGGATGCTGGGGACTCCGTAAGGACGATGGGGATTATACCAAAGCTCCCAAACGGGCGGGAGAGTGCGGATGACTCTGCAGCATCGATTGAGCAAACAGGAGGTCCTCCTCAGCCAGGGTATCAAATTTGTAGAATTTCGCAAACGTGTTTGCCCCTGATCAAGTAGCCGCTCGGCACAGCTGTAGTGCCGAGACCCCTCGGGCAGCCGCCCAAGAAGAGCCCACTTTCCTAGTGGAATGGGCCTTGACTGATTTAGGTAACGGCAATCCAACTGTAGTATGCGCCTGCTGAATCGTGGTACAGATCCAGCGAGCAATAGTCTGCTTTGAAGCAGGAGCGCCAACCTTGTTGGCTGCATACAGGATAAACAGCGCTTCAGTTTTTCTGACTTTGGCCATCCTGGCCACGTAAATTTTAAAAGCCCTGACTACATCCAGATACTCGAAATCCTCCAAGTCTCGTGTAGCCACCAGCACCATAGGTTGGTTCATATGAAAGGATGACACCACCTTAGGCAAGAATTGAGGACGGGTCCGCAATTCCGCCCTACCCATATGGAAAACTAGATAGGGGCTTTTTTGAGACAAAGCCGACAATTCTGACACTCGCCTAGCCGAAGCTAAGGCCAACAACATGACCACCTTCCAAGTGAGATATTTTAACTCTACGGTCTGAAGTGGCTCAAACCAGTGCGACTTAAGGAAACTCAAAACCACGTTAAGATCCCAAGGCGCCACTGGAGGTACAAAAGGAGGCTGAATATGAAGCACTCCCTTTACAAAAGTTTGTATTTCTGGAAGCGAAGCCAATTCTTTTTGAAAGAAAATGGATAATGCCGAAATCTGAACCTTAATGGAGCCTAATTTTAGGCCCAAATTCACTCCCGTTTTGGAAAATGAAGGAAACGGCCCAGATGGAATTCTTCCGTAGGAGCATTCTTGGCCTCACACCAAGCAACATATTTACACCATATACGGTGATAATGTTTAGCTGTCACATCCTTCCTAGCCTTTATCAGAGTAGGAATGACCTCAACCGGAATGCCCTTTTCCGCTATGATCCGGCGTTCAACCGCCATGCCGTCAAACGCAGCCGCGGTAAGTCTTGGAACAGACAGGCACCCTGTTGCAACAGGTCCTGTCTTAGAGGAAGAGGCCACGGATCTTCTGTGAGCATCTCCTGCAATTCCAGGTACCAGGCCCTTCGTGGCCAATCTGGAACAATGAGAATTGTCCGAACTCCTCCTTTTCTTATTATTCTCAACACCTTTGGGATGAGAGGAAGAGGAGGAAACACATACTGAGTGGAACACCCACGGTGTCACTAGGGTGTCCACAGCTACCACCTGAGGGTCTCTTGACCTGGTGCAATACCTTTGCAGTTTTTTGTTTAGGCGGGACGCCATCATGTCTATCTGGGGCAGGCCCCACTGGTTTGCAATCTGTGTGAAGACTTCCTGATGAAGTCCCCACTCTCCCGGATGCAGGTCGTGCCTGCTGAGGAAGTCTGCTTCCCAGTTGTCCACTCCCGGAATGAACACTGCTGATAGGGCGCTTACATGGTTTTCCGCCCAGCGCAGAATCCTTGTGGCTTCCGCCATTGCCACTCTGCTCCTTGGGCCGCCCTGGCGGTTTACATGAGCTACTGCGGCGATGTTGTCTGACTGGATCAGAACTGGTAAGTCACGAAGCAAAGTCTCCGCTTGACGAAGGGCGTTAAATATGGCCCTTAGCTACAGGACGTTGATGTGAAGACAAGTCTCCTGACTTGACCAAAGACCCTGGAAGTTCCTTCCTTGTGTGACTGTACCCCAACCTCGGAGGCTCGCGTCCGTGGTCACCAGGACCCAGTCCTGAATGCCGAATCTGCGGGCCTCTAGAAGGTGAGCACTCTGCAGCCACCACAGGAGAGACACCCTGGCCCTGGGGGACAGGGTGATCAGCAGATGCATTTGTAGATGCGACCCGGACCATTTGGCCAGTAGGTCCCATTGGAAAGTCCGTGCATGGAACCTGCCGAATGGAATGGCCTCGTAAGATGCCACCATCTTTCCCAGGACTCGCGTGCAGTGATGCACTGACACCTGTTTTGGTTTCAATAGGTTCCTGACCAAAGTCACGAGTTCTTGAGCCTATTCTATCGGCAGATACACCCTATTCTGGTCCATATCCAGAATCATGCCCAAGAAGGGTAGACGAGTCGTAGGAACCAGCTGCGACTTCCGGGATATTGAGAATCCAGCCGTGTTGCTGTAACACCTTCAGTGAAAGTGATACGCTGTTCAGAAATTGTTCTCTTGATTTCGCTTTTATGAGGAGATCGTCCAAGTACGGGATAACTGTGACACCCTGCTTGCGCAGGAGCACCATCATTTCCGCCATTACCTTTGTGAAAATTCTCGGGCCGTGGAAAGCCCAAGCGGCAACGTCTGAAATTGGTAATGACAATCCTGTACCGCAAATCTGAGGTAAGCCTGATGAGGTGGATATATGGGAACATGACGGTATGCATCGTTTATGTCCAGAGATACCATAAAATCTTCCCCTTCCTGGCTGGCGATGACCGCCCTGAGCAATTCCATCTTGAATTTGAACCTTTTCAAGCATAGGCTCAGGGATTTTAAATTTAAAATGGGTCTGACCGAACCGTCCGGTTTTGGGACCACAAACAGGGTTGAGTAATATCCCCTGCCCTGTTGAAGCAGGGGAACCTTGACCACCACCTGTTGAAGATACAATTTGTCGATTGCATTTAACACTATCTCCCGTTCTTGGGGAGACGTTGGCAGAGCAGATTTGAAAAACTGGCGAGGAGGCACCTCTTCGAATTCCAGTTTGTAACCTAGGGAAACAATTTCTATTGCACAGGGATCCACCTGTGAGTGGGCCCAGATGTGGCTGAAAATTCGAAGACGTGCCCCCAGTGGGGCGGACTCCCTTAGCGGAGCCCCAGCGTCATGCGGTGGATTTTGCAGAGGCCGGGGAGGACTTCTGTTCCTGGGAACTAGATGTGTTGTGCAGTTTTTTCCCTCTGCCCTTACCTCTGGCAAGAAAGGATGATCCACGGGCTTTCTTGTTTCTATTTGATTGAAAGGACTGCATTTGATAATACGGTGCTTTTTTAGGTTGTGAGGGAATATAAGGTAAAAAATTAGATTTGCCTGCCGTAGCAGTGGAGACCAGGTCCGAGAGACCCTCCCCAAACATTTCCTCACCCTTGTAAGGTAAAACCTCCATATGCCTTTTTGAGTCGGCATCACCTGTCCATTGTCGGGTCCAAAGGACTCTTCTAGCCGAGATCGACATAGCGTTGATTCTCGAACCCAATAGACCAATGTCTCTTTGTGCATCTCTCATTATTAAGACAGCATCTTTTATATGTCCTAGGGTCAATAGGATGGTATCCTTATCCAGGGTATCAATTTCCGCTGATAAGGTATCTGTCCATGCTGCTACAGCACTACACACACACATGCCGACGCAATAGCTGGTCTGAGTAAGGTACCTGAATGTGTATAAATGGACTTCAGGGTAACCTCCTGCTTGCGATCCGCAGGATCCCTGAGGGTAGCCGTATCTTGGCAAGGCAGCGCTACCTTTTTGGATAAGCGTGTCAAGGCTTTGTCCACCCCCTAGGGGATGATTCCCACCGTATCCTGTCCGTTGGCGGGAAAGGATACGCCATAAGAATCCTTTTGGGAATCTGCAGTTTCTTGTCTAGAGATTCCAAAGCTTTCTCACATAACTCATTCAGCTCATGTGAGGGGGGAAAAGTTCTCAGTTTTCTTTCCCTTATACATGTGTACCCTCGTGTCAGGGACAGAGGGGTCATCTGTGATGTGCAATAATCATATATCGAATACATTTAGCCACCTTTGGCTGTAATTTTGCATCATCATATTCGACACTGGAGTCAGAATCCGTGTCAGTATCCGTGTCAACTATTTGGGATAGTGAGCGCTTTTGGGACCCGGAAGGTCCCTGCGACATAGGTACAGGCATGGGTTGACTCCCCGACTGTTCCCTAGCTTCAGCTTTATCCAATCTTTTGTGCAATAAATTTACATTGGTACTTAAAACATTCCACATATCCATCCAGTCAGGTGTCGGCGCCGTCGACACCACATTCATTTGCTCCTCCTCCTCAGTCGAAAAGCCTTCTACCTCAGACATGTCGACACACACGTACCGACACATCACACACTCAGGGAACCCTCTTTTCTCTGACGTCCTAAGTGGATGCTGGGACTCCGTAAGGACCATGGGGAATAGCGGCTCCGCAGGAGACAGGGCACAAAAGTAAAGCTTTAGGATCAGGTGGTGTGCACTGGCTCCTCCCCCTATGACCCTCCTCCAAGCCTCATTTAGATTTTTGTGCCCGAACGAGAAGGGTGCAGGCTAGGTGGCTCTCCTGAGCTGCTTAGAAGTAAAGTTTAAATAGGTTTTTTATTTTCAGTGAGACCTGCTGGCAACAGGCTCACTGCATCGAGGGACTAAGGGGAGAAGAAGCGAACTCACCTGCGTGCAGAGTGGATTGGGCTTCTTGGCTACTGGACATTAGCTCCAGAGGGACGATCACAGGTACAGCCTGGATGGGTCCCGGAGCCGCGCCGCCGGCCCCCTTACAGATGCTGAAGAGTGAAGAGGTCCAGAAATCGGCGGCAGAAGACGTTCCTGTCTTCATTAAGGTAGCGCACAGCACTGCAGCTGTGCGCCATTGCTCCCAGCACACTTCACACTGCGGTCACTGAGGGTGCAGGGCGCTGGGGGGGGCGCCCTGGGCAGCAATGTAAATACCTCCTATGGCAAAAAATACATCACATATAGCCCCTGGGCTATATGGATGTATTTAACCCCTGCCAGTTTTCCAGATAAAAGCGGGAGAAGAGCCCGCCGAGAAGGGGGCGGGGCCTATCTCCTCAGCACACGGCGCCATTTTCCCACACAGCTCCGCTGGTAGGAAGGCTCCCAGACTCTCCCCTGCACTGCACTACAGAAACAGGGTACAACAGAGAGGGGGGGCACTTATTTGGCAAAAAATATATATAAGCAGCTATAAGGGATAGACACTTATTATAAGGTTGTCCCTATACAGTTTATAGCGCTTTGGTGTGTGCTGGCAAACTCTCCCTCTGTCTCCCCAAAGGGCTAGTGGGGTCCTGTCCTCTATCAGAGCATTCCCTGTGTGTGTGCTGTGTGTCGGTACGTTTATGTCGACATGTATGAGGAGAAAAATGATGTGGAGACGGAGCAGATTGTCTGTAATAGTGATGTCACCCCCTAGGGGGTCGACACCTGAGTGGATGGACTGTTGAAAATTACGTGACAGTGTCAGCTCTGTATAAAAGACAGTGGTTGACATGAGACAGCCGGCTACTCAGCTTGTGCCTGTCCAGACGTCTCATAGGCCGTCAGGAGCTCTAAAGCGCCCGTTACCTCAGATGGCAGATACAGACGCCGACACGGATACTGACTCCTGTGTCGACGGTGAAGAGACAACCGTGATTTCCAATAGGGCCACACGTTACATGATTGAGGCAAGGGAAAATGTTTACACATTTCTGATAATATGAGTACCACCAAAAAAGGGGTATTATGTTTGGTGAGGAAAAACTACCTGTAGTTTTCCTGAATCTGAGAAATAAAATGAGGTGTGTGATGATGCGTGGGTTTCCCCCCGATAACAATTGATAATTTCTAAAAAGTTATTGGCAGTATACCTTTTCCCGCCAGAGGTTAGGGTGCGTTGGGAAACACCCCCTAGGGGTAGAAGGCGCTCACACGCTTGTAAGAACAAGGGCTCTACCCTCTCCTGAGATGGCCGCCCTTAAGGATCCTGCTGATAAAAAGCAGGAGGGTATCCTAAAATGTATTTACACACATACTGGTGTTATACTGCGACCAGCAATCGCCTCAGCCTGGATGTGCAGTGCTGGGTTGGCGTGGTCGGATTCCCTGACTGGAAATATTGATATCCTAGATAAGGACAGTATATTATTGCCTATAGAGCATTTAAAAGATGCATTTCTATATGCGTGATGCACAGCGGAATATTTGCCGACTGGCATCAAGTATAAGTGCGTTGTCCAATTCTAACAAACGGCATTTGGAAGTATTGCCTTAAAAAAGGGGACATTTGGGGTCGGTCTTTCAGACCTGGTGGCCACGGCAACAGCTGGGATATCCACGTTTGTACCCCAGGTCGCCTCTCAAATTATCAGGCGCAGTCCTTTGTTGGCAAGCGGACAAAAGGTTCCTCTTTTCTGCTCGTGACAGAGGGAGAGGAAAAAGGCTACAGAGATTAGCCAGTTCCCAGGAACAGAAACCCTTTCCCGCCTCTGCCAAGCCCTTAGTATGACGCTAGGGCTTTACAAGCTCAGGCACGGTGGGGGCCCGTTCTCAATGAATTTCAGAGCACAGTGGGCTCACTCGCAAGTAGACACCTGGATCCTTCAGGTAATATTTCAGGGGTACAAATTGGAATTCAAGACGTCTCCCCCTCGCCGTTTCCAAAAGTCGGTTTTACCGACGTCTCCCTCTGACAGGGAGGCAGTTTTGGAAGCCATTCACAAGCTGTATTCCCAGCAGGTGATAATCAAGGTACCCCTCCTGCAAAAGGGAACGGGGTATTATTCCACACTATTGTGGTACCGAAGCCAGACGGCTCGGTGAGACCGATTCTAAATCTAAAATCTTTGAACACTTACATACAGAGGTTCAAATTCAAGATTGAGTCACTCAGAGCAGTGATTGCGAACCTGGAAGAAGGGGACTACATGTTGTCTCGGGACATCAAGGATGCTTACCTTCATGTCAAAAAATTTACCCTTCTCACCAAGGGTACCTCAGGTTATGGTACAGAACTGTCACTATCAGTTCAGACGCTGCCGTAGGGATGGTCCACGGCACCCCGGGTCTTTACTAAAGTAATGACCGAAATGATGATATTCCTTCGAAGGAAGGGAATTTTAGTTATTCTTTACTTGGACGATTCCCTGATAAGGGTAAGATCCAGGGAACAGTTGGAGGTCAGTGTAGCACTATCTCAGGTAGTGTTGCGGCAGCACGATTGGATTCTCAATATTCCAAAATCGCAGCTGGTTCCGACGACTTGTCTTCTGTTCCTAGGGATGATCCTGGACACAGTCCAGAAGGAAGGTGTTTCTCCCGGAGGAGAAAGCCAGGGAGTTATCCGAGCTAGTCAGGAACCTCCTAAAACCGAGCCAAGTCTCAGTGCATCAATGCACAAGGGTTCTGTGTAAAAATGGTGGCTTCCTAGGAAGCAATCCCATTCGGCAGATTCCACGCAAGAACTTTCCAGTGGGACCTACTGGAAAAATGGTCCGGGTCGCATCTTCAGATGCATCAGCGGATAACCCTGTCACCAAGGACAGGGGTATCCCTCCTGTGGTGGTTGCAGAGTGCTCATCTTCTAGAGGGCCGCAGATTCGGCATTCAGGACTGGGTCCTGGTGACCACGGATGCCAGCCTGCGAGGCTGGGGAACAGTCACACAGGGAAGGAATATCCAGGGCTTATGGTCAAGCCTGGAGACATCACTTCACATAAATATCTGAAGCTAAGGGCCATTTACAATGCTCTAAGCTTAGCAAGACCTCTGCTTCAAGGTCAGCCGGTGTTGATCCAGTCGGACAACATTACGGCAGTCACCCACATAAACAGACAGGGTGCCACAAGAAGCAAGAGGGCAATGGCAGAAGCTGCAAGGATTCTTCGCTGGGCGGAAAACCATGTGATAGCACTGTCAGCAGTATTCATTCCGGGAGTGGACAACTGGGAAGCAGATTTCCTCAGCACGACCTCCACCCGGGAGAGTGGGAACTTCACCCAGAAGTCTTCCACATGATTATAAACCGTTGGGAAAAACTCAACAGGTATTGCGCCAGGTCAAGGGACCCTCAGGCAATAGCTGTAAAGGCTCTGGTAACACCGTGAGTGTACCAATCAGTGTATGGGTTCCCTCCTCTGCCTCTCATACCCAAGGTACTGAGATTGATAAGATGGATAGGAGTAAGCACTATATTCGTGGCTCCGGATTGGCCAATAAGGACTTGGTAACCGGAACTTCAAGAGATGCTCACGGAGGATCCGTAGCCTCTACCTCTAAGAAGGGACCTGCTCCAGCAAGGACCCTGTCTGTTCCAAGACTTACCGCGGCTGCGTTTGACGGCATGGCGGTTGAACGCCGGATCCTGAAGGAAAAAGGCATTCCGGATGAAGTCATCCCTATCCTGATCAAAGCCAGGAAGGATGTAACCGCAAAACATTATCACCGCATTTGGCGAAAATATGTTGCGTGGTGCGAGGCCAGTAAGGCCCGACGGAGGAAATTCAACGATTCCTACATTTCCTGCAAACAGGAGTGTCTATGGGCCTGAAATTGGGGTCCATTAAGGTTCAAATTTCGGCTCTGTCAATTTTCTTCCAAAAAAGAACTAGCTTCAGTCCCTGAAGTTCAGACGTTTGTAAAAGGGGTACTGCATATACAGTTTCCTTTGGCGCCTTCAGTGGCACCTTGGGATCTCAATGTAGTTTTTGGGTCCCAAAAGTCACATTGGTTTGACCCACTTAAATCTATGGAGTTAAAATATCTCACAGGAAAAGTGGTCATGCTGTTGGCTCTGGCCTGGGCCAGGCGCGTGTCAGAATTGGCGGCTTTATCCTGTAAAAGCCCTTATCTGATTTTCCATTCGGACAGGGAGGAATTGAGGACTCGTCCTCAGTTTCTCCCTAAGGTGGTTTCAGCGTCCACCTGAACCAACCTATTGTGGTGCCTGCGGCTACTAGGGACTTGGAGGACTCCAAGTTGCTAGACGTTGTCAAGGCCGGAAAATATATGTTTCCAGGACGGCTGGAGTCAGAAAATCTGACTCGCTGTTTATCCTGTATGCACCCAACAAGCTGGGTGCTCCTGCTTCTAAGCAGACGATTGCTCGTTGGATTTGTAGTACAATTCAGCTTGCACATTCTGTGGCAGGCCTGCCACAGCCAAAATCTGTTTAAGCCCATTCCACAAGGAAAGTGGGCTCATCTTGGGCGGCTGCCCGAGGGGTCTCGGCTTTACAACTTTGCCGAGCAGCTACTTGGTCAGGGGCAAACACGTTTGCTAAATTCTACAAATTTGATACCCTGGCTGAGGAGGACCTGGAGTTCTCTCATTCGGTGCTGCAGAGTCATCCGCACTCTCCCGCCCGTTTGGGAGCTTTGGTATAATCCCCATGGTCCTTACGGAGTCCCAGCATCCACTTAGGACGTCAGAGAAAATAAGAATTTACTTACCGATAATTCTATTTCTCGTAGTCCGTAGTGGATGCTGGGCGCCCATCCCAAGTGCGGATTGTCTGCAATACTTGTATATAGTTATTGTTACAATAACATCGGGTTGTTTATTGTTGTGAGCCATCTTTCAGAGGCTCCTACGTTTTATCATACTGTTAACTGGGTTCAGATCACAAGTTGTATGGTGTGATTGGTGTGGCTGGTATGAGTCTTACCCGGGATTCAAAATCCTTCCTTATTATGTACGCTCGTCCGGGCACAGTATCCTAACTGAGGCTTGGAGGAGGGTCATAGGGGGAGGAGCCAGTGCACACCACCTGATCCTAGAGCTTAACTTTTGTGCCCTGTCTCCTGCGGAGCCGCTATTCCCCATGGTCCTTACGGAGTCCCAGCATCCACTACGGACTACGAGAAATAGAATTATCGGTAAGTAAATTCTTATTATCTGAGGACAGTTCCCCCACAAGGCCTTTAGGAGAGACAGAGAGAGAGTATGCCAGCACACACCCAGCGCTATAATAACCCAGGACAAAAACACAATATTTATGTTTACCCAGATAGCGCTTTTATACTCAATGCGCCAATTATGTGTCCCCCCCTCTACTTTAAAACCCTCTTGTCACCGTGATCTAAGCAGGGGAGAGTAAAATACAAAACTTTGGCGGGGGCTCGTAGGTATATACAGTGGCCAGCTGTATATACCCATCTTTTGCCAGGAGAGGTTTATTTGCTGCCCAGGGCGCCGCCACCCCCCACCCCCCCGCGCCCTTACAGTGACACAGTATGTGAGGTGAATGGGAGCAATGGCGCACAGCTGCAGTGCTGTGCGTTACCTCAGTGAAGAACAGTGAAGTCTTCTAACTTCTCATACTCACGTGGCTTCTACCTTCAGGCTCTGTGAGGAGGACGGCGGCGCGGCTCCGGGACGGACGGCGAGGCTGATACCTCTGGAGCTAATGGTGTCCAGTAGCCTAAAAAGCAGGGCCTTTCAACTCACAGAAGTAGGTCTGCTTCTCTCCCCTCAGTCCCACGATGCAGGGAGTCTGTTGCCAGCAGGCTCCCTGAAAATAAAAAACCTAACAAAATACTTTCTGTCAGAAACTCAGGAGAGCTCTGAAAAGCACCCAGTCTCCTCTGGGCACAGTAATCAACTGAGGTCTGGAGGAGGGGCATAGAGGGAGGAGCCAGTGCACACCCAAAATCCTAAAGTCTTTCTTAAAGTGCCCATGTCTCCTGCAGAGCCCGTCTATCCCCATGGTCCTTACGAAGTCCCCAGCATCCTCTAGGACGTAAGGGAAACTTTTTTTTTTAACACACTTATGGCTATCAGCTCAGCACCCACCGCCCAGGGGTGCTGGGGACAGCCTCGGTGCTGGGTTTAAAAATATGAGGGGACCCCTACAGCTTTTGTTCCCCGTATTTTTGGAACCAGTACCGGACTAAGAGCCCAGTGCTGGTTGTCTAAATACTGGGGGGGGGGGGGGGGAAGGGAATTGGACAGGTGTTTCCCGTATTTAAACAACCAGGACCGGCTCAAAGAGCCCGAGGCTGGTTATACTTAGGAGGGGGCACCTCACTCATTTTTTTAAATTTTTTTTAACCCATTCAGACCCTTCTCCATTAAGTTAATGGAAGCCCTGGACAACAAAATTTCATTCATGTCCTCCTCCCACTCCCTTCCCAATCACTAATTTTTTATTTATTTTTTCTATAAAAATGTACAATATATCACAAGTATGATGAGCGGGCATTGGCGGCAGCGGACTGGGATGCAAATTAGTGGCGGAGGGCTGGGTCAGTTGATGGTGGGCGAGTTTGTAAGCCATTGGCGGTGGCAGCGGGCATCGGCTCAGAGGCAGTAGCGGGCATTGGCTCGGCTGCGGTACAGGTCATCGCCAGGATTCGACGGACATAATGGCTGTAGTGCCTCACCAACCACTGACCTCCACAACATTACTATAAGCTATTTACTAAGAGCCAGCCCTATTCCATAGTGTGACTGTGACACAGGAGCAATAATTTTATAATTAAGACAGCTTGTGAATTATGTTCAATTAACTTTTTTGTTGCCTTTTATGGCAAAAAGCCTATAATAATGTGTCTCTAACCCATCTACTTGGGAGTTGGAAATTTCAGCCAGTCTGAGCTCTACCTCCCTCCCTTCCCTATTTACTGGCACTGGCTGACCCTCCTACCTAAAATCACCCAGCCAGTGACACGGCTTATGTGCTAGGATTCGGGACGACTATTATAGGCAGAGTGCAAAACAAGACACTAAAGAACAAACCCCAACACACAGAAAAAGAAAATACCCTGAAACACCAGCGCATGTAGTGCTTTTAATTTCAGCGTGAGACACAAACAATCTCCAAAAGTTGTCACTGGTGCCCCCAGACACCCCATACAGAGGTCTGTATCTGCTGCAGCACATCGCGTCCTGATTGCAGTTGCTCTCTGATTTGACAAGCTTTGATAAGAGACCGCTGCCAGATAACAGATTATAGTCACCCGGCATCGCAGGGAATAGAACACTCAGGGAACGAAGCAGAAAAAGAGACAGTTCTGAGAACTGGTGCAGAGAAACAAAGGTGCTGGAACGGACAGGAATCGGGAGTCTTTCATGACCAACACCGCACTAGACAAGTGACAGGTGTGGGGAGGTGTCTGCCAACTCCTGATGTGCAGAGCTTTCCAATCATGCATGACGCACAGAATGGAAGTACAGTATCAGGGTTGTATCTGCTGGAACTTCACACTCCCATTAATTCTAATTCATCGGAGAATGACCAATGTGTCCGTCCCGGTACATAATCTACAGAGTGAGCAACATCTGCATCGCAGGTTGTCTGAATATCTCTTAATCAGCAAAGTTGAATGACCCAGGCACTGAGTAAGTCACTGTTTTTATTTTAGGAGATCCTGACAACCTGACCTGTTCTCACAACTTTTCTACTGTCTATATAAGGAAAACTAACAGAATTTTTTTTCAAACGCAAACATAGCGACGGGAGAGCTTGCGGATCTGACCCCAGAGATGCGGAGGTGATATCCAGCACTTCATGGCCAATTCATTGCCAGAGGAAGCAGCCATATGACCCTCATGGATAAATGAAAAAAACAACAAAATATAATGAAAACATGGTCAGGTTGAGGATAAGTGATGATGCGTAAATCAGTCATGTGACCCTGTTCTAAGTGTTGATGTCAGTTCTTTCCGCAGTCCAGAACCCCTGCTGGCTGCGCTCAGCCCTTAATTACAGCAATAGGGCGCAGTTTGATGGCTTTCTTGCTGATGCCGGCATCATGGCACGTGTTCACCACGTCTGTGACGTTCTTGTACGACTCGGGAGCCTGAGAACAGAAAAAGTACTCAGAACAAATCCCTACACACACACAAAGTATATATTTATACAGCGGATATCATTATGTAATTGTAGCAGCAGGAGGGAGGGTGAAAACAATGAGCTCTACAGCAGCCGGTGCTCCATTAATATTACCCCAGAGCTCAGTCTTAGCAGGATATATTATGTGTAGAATGTTGGCTTTTTAATGTTTCTGCTTCTGTTATTGACAGATGATTATGGATTCAAGGGAAGGGGAAAAGGTGTAGAACCTCTGCACTGGATTTATGTCAGATTAATAACACTAATAATAAACTAACAAGTTACCCCAGTTTTCATATTGTGAGCCAATTCATGGTGTTGTGTGGGGGTGCCGCCATAGACAATAAATTGGAAGAGAAGTACTAGAAAGAAAAGGATTGTCTCTTTGTTGGCACACTTACAAGAAAAAGGTAAATATATTTAAAATGTAACTTTTAATTTCATATGATTAAAATGCCTGAGAACGTGAAAAATCATGAGACAACAATTACGAACATTACATATAATTAAATAAAAAATAACAACAGATCCTCCTATGTGTCTTTATTAGATTTATATGGTTTTATAATTCCTAGGTGTGTGCAGTAATGGCTTAAAAATAACCGCAAATTATTGACTACTCAAATTGGACCCTTATTAATTGGGATACCTTTATCAATTCAAATTATGAAGGGGTATAGTGTTATATCCAATGATCTTTAAGAATTTGCGGCTAAGTCTTTATTCCATATCCATAGTTATGCACGCATACATGGAACTGAACTCCATCTATTCTAGACACAGCGACAGTGAACAATTATTACAGCATATGATTTAGCAATTGTAACTCATCTATGGCTCTTCTGTTTCGCTCTCAAGGGTTATTGCAATCTGTGACTAGTATAACACAATCCCAAAAGTTATTTATAACTGTTAGCACTGAGGCTGTAGATTGCTCGTCTGCCCTCGGTTGACCAGTCACATATATGCTACTGTATTTATTGGTTATACAGAATATCTTGCAGAGGGCATATGCGTATCAGAGATACAACTCCACCATATAAATTGTATGAGCTGTCTGCAGTGTGTGTTTATTACACAGAATGTCCTCAGCCTCAGTGTTATACTGGTTAAATTTGACAAAAATGGCTCATTTGTCCCTCATGTGGCTGTTCTGTTGCTGTCCTAAAAATTGCAATAACTTCTATGATGTTATTATGAATACTGCAAGTTATAATTGGTGCTGGAGGTTTCTATTTCCTTTAACAGAGATGAACTGCTATGTCCCTCTCTTGCATAATATATCATGCGGGAGACATTGATATTGGCTTTTACAGGATACACCTCCACCCCATGAGCCTCTGTTGACCAATCATATGTTCACTCCTATATTTATTTATTATACAGAATAACCTGCAGAGGGCATGTGCGTATAAAAAATACAGCTATATCACATAGATTTATGTTGAATAAATATAAGCTGTCTGCAGTGTGCGTTTATTACACAAAGTATCCACAGCCTAAATATTATGCTGGCTCAGTTCAACAGAATGCCTCATTTATATCTCTCTCGTATAACTAATCTGTTGCTGTCTTGAAGATTGCAACAATCCATAACTCTTACGGTGTTGTTCTGAACATTGCAACATTTACAACTGAAGCTGCAGGATTGTACTTTATTTATTGCTAGAGCTGCAGGTTTATACTTCCTTTATTAAAGATGAACTGTGTGTCCGTTTCTAGCATATACTATCCTGCAGGAGATATTTGTATACACTTTAAAAGGATACAGCTCCACCACATGAGCTTTTTGCTGTTTGGATGGAAATAAACTGTGTTTCTATGCGTGTTTGCTGCACAGAATTGCCATGACCTACATTGGGGTATACCGATATAATTTGCTGAGTTAAATTAACAGCATATATTCATATATATGCTATCACTGTGTGTGTCTATTGCACTGATTTCCCATACCAACATTGAGCTATATCTGCATAATGGGCTGGTTTAGGTTAGTCAGGTGTGCTTATACTGGTATGTTAAGATTCTGGTTCTACCTCATATTAAGCATTAGGTCCCGCTGCTGAGCAAATTTTGATTAATAAATTCTATTATAAGCAACGGTCCCATCCCCATCCCTGACTACAAACATGTTCCATGCATTGTACATAATATTAAAGACTACATGAATAGACTAAGCATTGCACATATAATTATTTCTTAATGCAGACACATTAGCAGGTGAGCTGGCGTGCTAGCGCCGCTCTGAAACGCCCACGTGCACGTTTCACTTTAGCTTCGTCAGGGCAGAGTAATAATGGAGGCCTGATCTCTATAGTGAGATGCAGGACACGCACGTACGTTTCACCAAGCTAACCAGGGACACTAGAGCTTATCCCAATTCCCCATCCCTGGACCTTCTCACAATTAGATAAAGCCGCCATATTCACTGATGTATAAACAGACGTCTCTCCGCCGTATCGGTGCTTGGTGACCCATAGCTGTTACCAAAAGCGCGTGTTACCAAAAGCTGGGGCGGGCGACTGCCATCTAGTAACTTCTTGTCAATTAATTACAGTTCTTATAATTCACGTCCTGAACAGAAAACTCACCTCTTCCATGACTAGTTTTGGGGAGGCCACCCGGATGGCTATGCCCATGTCCGCCAGCTTGTCTAGAACATCCTGAAAGTCCAGGTTCCGTCTAGATTTAGCTCTGGAAAGTGCCCGTCCCTTCAGGATAGAAGACAGGTATTAGTAATAAAGACATGAGGGGCTTTGTAAAATAACATACATCATATTATCTTTGTACTTACAGCTCCATGGCAGGTGGTGCCGAAAGTCTCTGTCATGCCTTGCTCTGTGCCAGTCAGTACGTAGCTACAGGTTCCCATAGTGCCACCGATCAGCACTGGCTGCCCGGTCAGCTGCAGTGAGGAGACACAGGCTTATTCTCAGTCACATAAGTGCTCTATGCATCACTACACTCTCACAGGCCAGACATAACTATGCGGGCTCTCTGCCTGAGGAAGGACCATTACACTCACACAGGCCAGGCACAGCTATGGGGGCACTCTGCCTGAGGAAGGACCATTACACTCACACAGGCCAGGCATAAATATGGGGGCTCTCTGCCTGAGGAAGAACCATTACACTCACACAGGCCAGGCATAACTATGGGGGCACTCTGCCTGAGGAAGGACCATTACACACACAGGCCAGGCATAGCTATGGGGGCCCTCTGCCTGAGGAAGAACCATTACACTCGCACAGGCCAGGGACAGCTATGCAGGCTCTCTGCCTGAGGAATGACCATAATACTCCCACAGGCCAGGGACAGCTATGCGGGCTCTCTGCCTGAGGAATGACCATAATATTCACACAGGCCAGGCATAGCTATAGGGGCTCTCTGCCCGAGGAAGGACCATTACATTCACACAGGCTAGGCATAGCTATGGAAGCTCTCTGCCTGAGGAAGGATACATCACAGTCACTACAAGGACCTAATTAGCTTTATCTGGTGGTGTTGTGCTAACCCATACCTCCTATCTTTCATGTATGCCTATAATCACATTGTAAGTAATGATGATGCCTGGTTAGTGCCGACTGCTGCAATATACAATCATCAATAGTCAGCTCTCAATAGTCCCGGATTAAAAAAAGGAAAAAGTAATGAGAGCCCAAAAGGTTTTGGAATAACACTTCCTTACTATTAACTTTTGTTTAAAGACACTTATTTTAGCATTTCATTTGTATTGGTCTAATAAATATCAAGACATGGAAGCATGATAATAAATTAGGGCATCATTTCATTTTGGATGAACCGGGGGGTCTGAGGTTCAGACAAGCCATAGGGTCCCCCATCTTCCATGTGCCCATCACTGCTCCACTTGCTCCCCCTAGATATTATTGGCAGAAAACATGCTCCCTATCCGAAAGAAGCAAGGACTCAGCTGGACTCTTTTCTCCTGACAACCCAATCTCGTCATACAGGCAGCATGTTCAACAAGAGAAGTTGGGGAACCAAAACAGTCATCTCAAATAAGTAACCTTTGGCACCAGGTTGTACGTGAAACATTCCATATAAATCTGAATTTTAAGTCATTTTTATTGACCTCTCAACTGCTCTCCTCACTCGTGTATCCAACTGTCACTCTGCTAACTCTTCTTGGATGTCCCAGCTCTTTCTTAAACTTAACATGTCTAAAACTGAGCTAATCATCTTCCTAGCCTCCCACACACCCTCACTCCCCACAATTTAATTATCTATTGATGGCGCTACTATCTCCTCTAGCGCCCAAGTGCGCTGTCTTGGCATAATCATTGACTCCTCCCTCTCCTTCAAGTCACACATTCAGCACCTCTCACAAATCTGCTGTTTCCACCTCAAATATATTTCCAAGATCAGACCCTTTCTCACCCAAGATGCCACTAAGACCTTTATTCACTCACTGGTCATCTCCCGACTGGACTACTGTAATCTCCTCCTGACTGGCATTCCTGACAAGTACCTCTCTCCACTCCAATCTATCCTCAATGCTGCTGCCCGGATCATCTTCCTCATAAAACGCACTACGTCCACCTCTCCTCTCTTACTAGCCCTTCACTGGTTCCCCTTCCCTTTCAGAATCCATTTCAAGCTTCTCACACTCACTTACAAATGTTACCTCTCCTGCCTACAGATAACCTCCTCCCACTCCTATGTCCAAGATTTTGCACGTGCTGCTCCCTTTCTCTGGTATTCTCTTCCTCTCCCCCTCAGACTCTCCACCTCTCTACAAAACTTCAAATTCTTTATGTGGGAGCTGTGGATCCCTTGTGGCACCATATAAATATAAGATAATAATAAGTTCTTGATGAACAGGACCCAGTGGGTCAAAGAAAATAAGATTTTACTTACCGATAAATCTATTTCTCGTAGTCCGTAGTGGATGCTGGGGACTCCGTCAGGACCATGGGGAATAGCGGCTCCGCAGGAGACAGGGCACAAAAGCAAGCTTTTAGGATCACATGGTGTGTACTGGCTCCTCCCCCTATGACCCTCCTCCAAGCCTCAGTTAGGTACTGTGCCCGGACGAGCGTACACAATAAGGAAGGATCTTGAATCCCGGGTAAGACCCAAACCAGCCACACCAATCACACCGTACAACTTGTGATCTGAACCCAGTTAACAGTATGATAACAATGAAGTAGCCTCTAAAAAAGATGGCTCACAACAATAATAACCCGATTTTTGTAACAATAACTATGTACAAGTAATGCAGACAATCCGCACTTGGGATGGGCGCCCAGCATCCACTACGGACTACGAGAAATAGATTTATCGGTAAGTAAAATCTTATTTTCTCTAACGTCCTAGTGGATGCTGGGGACTCCGTCAGGACCATGGGGATTATACCAAAGCTCCCAAACGGGCGGGAGAGTGCGGATGACTCTGCAGCACCGAATGAGAGAACTCCAGGTCCTCCTCAGCCAGGGTATCAAATTTGTAGAATTTTACAAACGTGTTCCCCCCTGACCACGTAGCTGCTCGGCAAAATTTTAAAGCCGAGACCCCCTCGGGCATCCGCCCAAGATGAGCCCACCTTCCTTGTGGAATGGGCATTGACAGATTTTGGCTGTGGCAGGCCTGCCACAGACTGTGCAAGCTGAATTGTACTACAAATCCAACGAGCAATAGTCTGCTTAGAAGCAGGAGCACCCATCTTTTGGGGTGCATACAATATAAACAGCAAGTCAGACTTTCTGACTCCAGCCGTCCTGGAAATTATATATATATATATATATATATATATATTTTTAGGGCCCCGACAACGTCTAGCAACTTGGAGTCCTCCAAGTCCCTAGTAGCCGCAGGCACCACAATATGTTGTTTCAGGCGAAACGCTGACACCACCTTAGGAAGAAACTGGGGACGAGTCCGCAGTTCTGCCCTGTCCGAATGGAAAAACAAATGAGCTTTTTTTAAGACAAAGCCCCCAATTCTGACAATCGCCTGGCCGAGGCCAGGGCCACAACATGGTCCCTTTCCATGTGAGATATTTCAAATCCACAGATTTGATCGGTTCAAACCAATATGATTTGAGGAATCCCAACACTACGTTGAGATCCCACGGTGCCACTGGAGGCACACAAGGGGCTGTATATGCAATACTCCCTTGACAAACGTCTGGACTTCAGGAATTGAAGCCAATTTTTTCTGGAAGAAAATCTACAGGGCCGAAACTTGAACCTTAATGGACCCCAATTTGAGGCTCATAGACACTCCTGTTTTCAGGAAGTGCAGAAATCGACCTAGTTGAATTTTTTTTTTTTTTTTTCGTGGGGCCTTCCTGGCCTCACCCACGCAACATATTTTCACCACATGTGGTGATAACGTTGTGCGGTCACCTCCTTCCTGGCTTTGACCAGGGTAGGTATGACCTCTTCCGGAATGCCTTTTCCCTTAGGATCCGGCGTTCAACCGCCATGCCGTCAAACGCAGTCGCGGTAAGTCTTGGAACAGACAAGGTCCCTGCTGGAGCAGGTCCTTTCTTAGAGGCAGATGCCACGGTTCCTCTTGGAACAGACATGGTTCTTGCTGAAAGCAAATCCCATCTTAGCTCCCGAGGCCATTAGTCCTCTGTGAGCATCTCTTGAAGTTCCGGGTACCAAGTCCCTCTTGGCCAATCCGGAGCCACGAGTATAGTTCTTACTCCTCTACGTCTTATAATTCTCAATACCTTGGTTATGAGAAGCAGAAGAGGGAACACATACACCGACTGTTACACCCACGGTGTTACCAGAACGTCCACAGCTATCGCCTGAAGGTCTCGTGACCTGGCGCAATACCTGTCCCGTTTTTTGTTCGGGCGGGACGCCATCATTTCCACCTTTGGTCTTTCCCAACGGTTCACAATCATGCGGAAAACTTCCCGATGAAGTTCCCACTCTCCCGGGTGAAGGTCGTGCCTGCTGAGGAAGTCTGCTTCCCAGTCGTCCACTCCCGGAATGAACACTGCTGACAGTGCTATCACATGATTTTCCGTCTAGCGAAAAATCCTTGCAGTTTTGACCACTGCCCTCCTGCTTCTTGTGCCGCCCTATCTGTTTACGTGGGCGACTGCCGTGATGTTATCCCACTGGATCAATACCGGCTGACCTTGAAGCAGAGGCCTTGCTAAGCTTATAGCATTACAAATTTGCTCTTAGCTCCAGTATATTTATGTGGAGAGAATTCTCCAGACTTGATCACACTCCCTGGAAATTTTTTCCCTGTGTGACTGCTCCCCAGCCTCTCAGGCTGGCCTCCGTGGTTACCAGCATCCAATCCTGAATGCCGAATCTGCGGCCCTCTAGAAGATGAGCACTCTGTAATCACCACAGGAGAGACACCCTTGTCCTTGGATATAGGGTTATCCGCTGATGCATCTGAAGATGCGATCCGGACCATTTGTCCAGCAGATCCCACTGAAGAGTTCTTGCGTGAAATCTGCCGAATGGAAGCGCTTCGTAATAAGCCACCATTTTTACCAGGACTCTTGTGCAATGATGCACTGACACTTTTCCTGGTTTTAGGAGGATCCCGATTAGCTCGGATAACTCCCTGGCTTTCTCCTCTGGGAGAAACACCCTTTTCCTGGACTGTGTCCAGAATCATCCCTAGGACCAGCAGACGTGTCGTCGGAACAACTGCGGTTTTGGAATATTTAGAATCCACCCGTGCTGTCGTAGAACTACTTGAGATAGTGCTACTCCGACCTCCAACTGTTCTCTGGACCTTGTTCTTATCAGGAGGTCGTCCATTTTCTTTGAAGACGAATCCTCATTTCGGTCATTACCTTGGTAAAGACCCGGGGTGCCTTGGACACTCCAACGGCATCGTCTGAAACTGATAGTGACAGTTCTGTACCACGAACCTGAGGTACCCTTGGTGAGAAAAGCAAATTTTGGGACATGGAGGTAAGCATCCCTGATGTCCCGGGACACCATATAGTCCCCTTGTTCCCAGTTCGCTATCACTGCTCTGAGTGACTCCATCTGGATTTGAACCCTTGTAAGTGTTCAAATTTTTCAGATTTAGAATCGGTCTCACCTAGCCTTCTGGCTTCAGTACCACCCTATAGTGTGGAACAATACCCCTTTCCTTGTTGTAGGAGGGGTAATTTTATTATCACCTGCTGGGAATACAGCTTGTGAATTGTTTTCAATACTGCCTCCCTGTCGGAGGGAGACATTGGTACAGCAGACTACAGGAACCTGCGAGGGGGGAAACGCCTCGACATTCCAATCTGTGCCCCTTTGATACTACTTGTAGGATCCAGGGGTCCTGTACGGTCCCAGCGTCATGCTGAGAACTTAGTAGAAGCGGTGGAGGGCTTCTGTTACTGGGAATGGGCTGCCTGCTGCAGTCTTCTTCCCTTTCCTCTATCCCTGGGCAGATATCTTATAGGGACGAAAAGACTGAGGCTGAAAAGACGGTGTCTTTTTCTGCAGAGATGTGACTTAGGGTAAAAAACGGTGGATCTTCCAGCAGTTGCCGTGGCCACCAGGTCCCATGGGCCGACCCCAAATAACTCCTCCCCTTTTATACGGCAATACATCTTTGTGCCGTTTGGAATCTGCATCCCCTGACCACTGTCGTGTCCATAAACATCTTCTTGCAGATATGGACATCGCATTTACTCTTGATGCCAGAGTGCAAATATCCCTCTGCGCATCTCGCATATATAGAAATGCATCCTTTAAATGCTCTATAGTCAATAAAATACTGTCCCTGTCAAGGGTATCAATATTTTTAGTCAGGGAATCCGACCAAGCCACCTCAGTTCTGCACATCCAGGCTGAGGCGATCGCTGGTCACAGTATAACACCAGCATGTGTGTGTATACTTTTTAGGATATTTTTCAGCCTCTTATCAGCTGGCTCCTTAAGTACGGCCCTATCTGTAGATGGTACCGCCACTTGTTCTGATAAGCATGTGAGCGCCTTATCCACCCTGAGGGGTGTTTCCCAACGCGCCTTAACTTCTGGCGGGAAAGGGTATACCGCCAATAATTTTCTATCGGGGGAAACCCACGCATCATCACACACTTCATTTAATTTATCTGATTCAGGAAAAACTACAGGTAGTTTTTTCACCTCACACATAATACCCTTCTTTGTGGTACTTGGAGTATCAGAAATATGTAACACCTCCTTCATTGCCCTTAACGTGTGGCCCTAAAGGAAAATACGTTTGTTTCTTCACCGTCGACACTGAAATCAGTGTCTGTGTCTGGGTCTATGTCGACCGACTGAGGTAAATGGGCGTTTTTACAAGCCCCTGACGGTGTCTGAGACGCCTGGACCGGTACTAATTTGTTCGCCGGCCGTCTCATGTCGTCAACCCACTTGCAGCGTGTTGACATTATCACGTAATTCCATAAGTAAGCCATCCATTCCGGTGTCGACTCCCTAGAGAGTGACATCACCATTACAGGCAAATTGCTCCGCCTCCTCACCAACATTTTCCTCATACATGTCGACACACACGTACCGACATACAGCACACACATAGGGAATGCTCTGATAGAGGACAGGACCCACTAGCCCTTTGGGGAGACAGAGGGAGAGTTTGCCAGCACACACCAAAATGCTATAATTATACAGGGACAACCCTTATATAAGTGTTCCTCCCATATAGCATTTAATATATATGTATATCGCCAAATCAGTGCCCCCCCTCTCTGTTTTAACCCTGTTTCTGTAGTGCAGTGCAGGGGAGAGCCTGGGAGCCTTCCCCTCAGCCTTTCTGTGAGGGAAAATGGCGCTGTGTGCTGAGGAGAATAGGCCCCGCCCCCTTTTCGGCGGGCTTCTTCTCCGGAGATTGTGAAGTCTGGCAGGGGTTAAATACATCCATATAGCCTCAAGGGCTATATGTGATGTATTTTTCGCCATACAGGTATTCTACATTGCTGCCAGGGCGCCCCCCCCCCCCGCGCCCTGCACCCTCCGTGATCGCTGTGTGAAGTGTGCTGACAGACAATGGCGCACAGCTGCAGTGCTGTGCGCTACCTGAGGAAGACTGAAAAGTCTTCTGCCGCCTGGTTCCGGACCTCTTCAATCTTCAGCATCTGCAAGGGGGTCGGCGGCGCGGCTCCGGGACGAACCCCAGGGCGAGACCTGTGTTCCGACTCCCTCTGAAGCTAATGGTGTCCAGTAGCCTAAGAATCCAATCCATCCTGCACGCAGGTGAGTTGAAATTCTCTCCCCTAAGTCCCTCGATGCAGTGAGCCTGTTGCCAGCAGGACTCACTGAAAATAAAGAACCTAAAAACTTTTTCTAAGCAACTCTTTAAGAGAGCCACCTAGATTGCACCCTTCTCGGACGGGCACAAAAACCTAACTGAGGCTTGGAGGAGGGTCATAGGGGGAGGAGCCAGTACACACCATGTGATCCTAAAAGCTTGCTTTTGTGCCCTGTCTCCTGCGGAGCCGCTATTCCCCATGGTCCTGACGGAGTCCCCAGCATCCACTAGGACGTTAGAGAAATAAAATATACAAGAAGAGGGAACTTATCTGTAAGATTAGAGTGGGCATTAAATATGGGGCACTGAAGTGGAGTTTGGTGAAAGATACAATTAGAAGGATGACCATACTAAACCATTATCTATTTTCCCTATTTCTTGCTAACATTAATTGTTAAGACTTTTCACCTGGAAATCCACAGCGATAAGCGGGTGGTGTGGTGGGAACGCTCGCGTGGACCCCTTCCTGTGTACCAACAGAGTCCTCTCCTTCCCCTCCACCACGTGTTGCTCCACCTTGGCAATATTATGCGAGACGTCGTAGATCACGTGCATGTCCAGGTCATCCGGCGTCGTGTTGAACACTTTGGCAAATGCCTGAGACAGTACAGAGCAGCGTCAGATAAATCGGTCAATCGTCCGTCTCTCCATTCCCTATCAGCCCCAGGCTCTGCGCCTCATACCTGTCGTGTGAGGAACGTCATGGATGAGCGGTTTACCCAAGCGTAGTTTCCTGCGGCGGCCATGCCTTTCAGGTAGTCCTGCCCTTCATTAGAGGAGATTCTGGCACACGCCAGCTGTCGGTCGTTCACAATGATCTTATCTCTCTTCATGGCTTTCTCCATAGCGACCAGAGCATCTGCAAGAAGACCATCGCAGTCATCATGTAGAAGAGCCAGAGGACAACTTAGCAAAGAACATGGAACCAATATGGTCTCTACCAAAACTACTTGGAAATGAAGCCATGATGAATGTGGGCCCTAAACCCACTTTCTATGCTCATGTGGACATCTCTGAGGAACAATCTATGGGTGACCCATATGTACTGATATAATATCTTTTCACGTACGCTGTATAAATATAATGGGCAGGTTGTGACATAAGCAATGTACACCAGAGGGCATCTACACAAACCTGTTGCCACCTGATGCCCGAGTCCTCGACTGCCGCTGTGGATCATCACACACACCTGACCCTTGTGGTCAATGCCCATTTTCTTGGCAGCGTACTCATCAAAGATCTCATCCACCACCTGGATCTCTGCATAGTGGTTTCCGGCCCCGAGGGTTCCCAGCTGCGGAGAAAGTATGGATAACGAAACTATCCGCCTGATAACCCGGTGGTACACTGACCCAGGGGCAACGGGTACAAGATTAGCAAACATAAAGTTTTACTATATTCTTAGAACAGTATTTTACCCAACTAGAAATGATCCTGGGAGGAGGCAGCCACTCCCTGGGGATAACTAACAGTAGACCGAGTACGACCCTTATGAGCAGGGATCAGAAACGTGACTCGGGAAAACGGAATTAGTAGGCACCTGGGGGAGGCCTCGCTTCTTGGCCTTGGAGGAAACCTTGCTAGGGTCCGCCTGCAACATCCGGCCGTATTCCTCACAGTGTTCCTTGTCCTCAGCCCACGCGTAGCCCTCCCTCAGGGACCAGTCCACACCCATCTCCAGGGCCTCCTCTAGGTCCCTAGAACAACAGAACAGAAAGGTTGGTACACCATACCAGTTACAAGGCTTCATCAGGAACAGCACTTTAAGCTAAACTTCACGTATGAGAATAACTTGTGCCGCTACATACTTGGCGCTCATCGGGATTACTCCCTTTGATCCCACGCCGACGGGAATGTGGTCAAACATGGACTGAGCAAGCTGTTCCTTTACTGGCTGCACATCGCCCTCGTCAAGATTTGTGCGCAGCAAACGGACCCCGCAGTTAATGTCAAATCCGACACCCCCTGCAGGAAATAGAAGGGTCATCGTCAGGTACCGAGTAAGATTTGTCTATTGTTCCAAGTGAAGTGAAAGAATCCTTTAGACATCAAATAAACATTATATTTTAGTAAAAGAGATATCGCCCAAACCATCCCGACAGTCACAATAGGCCGCCACAAAGGGGTGGTCTTTCATCCACTAGTGGACATTTGTGGGCAGGCAGGGGCGGGGCTTAGGCAGATTGGAGATGGGGCTCATTGTGTATGAATGCTGGGAGTTATAGATCATATGTCCTAGAACTGCCTGGTGTATAATGGGGCAGATGTATTAAGCCTGGAGATGGCATAAAGCAGTGATAAACCAGTGATACTGTAAGTGCAAGGTGATACATGCACCAGCCAATCAGCTCCTGTTAATTTACATATTGGAGCTGATTGGCTGGTGCGTTTATCACCTTGCACACATCACTTCCTTATGCCGTCTCCAGGTTAATACATCTGCCCCAGGGTTTGTTACACTATGCAGTGTGCAGGACTGATGACAACACTAGTTAATTATAACTATTGTACAATGTAATGTAAACAGTAAAGAGAATGACAGAATTATAATGTACCTGGGGAGACAACAGCCTCTGGGTTAGTCATGTCAAAAGCCGCCATGTTTCCAATGGCAAATCCATAGCCAGAGTGGACATCAGGGAGCCCAATGGACCTCTATGGGGGAAGAAAACACATTCACGTAATCAGTGCAGAAACGGAACAACCACAGGAGCAGATGTGCGACACTGCAGGATCGCCGTGACCCATGTGACGTCACGGCTGCATATACTCAGCCACCAGGATGGATGGATACGGAGAGGGCAGGTAAACATAACAGCAAACTGTTCGTAATCTTAAGATACTGGCACTAAACCATACGTATTATACATAAATCACATCTATACGTGGGAGCCACAACAATCAGCAGCTATTTCCCTGCACGCTGACATATTACTGCACCTGCTCACAATACACTTCCCCAGCGCTGTCTAATAGAGGTGAACGTTCAGCACAGAGTGATAACTGCTGATCTCTATGGGACACGTCTGTGCTCTCAGGTATTGGGCAGTAGGGGAAGTGCAGGGCCCTCAACCCTCGTGCTCATCCTTCACTTACCTAAACCATCCTCCACGGCACCTAATCCCGCGGTTTTCTGCCACCCCGATACCTACGTCAGTGTTATTTACCCTGCACCTGTCTTATATGGTATTAACTGTAAGTCACTATTGTTCTGTTTTGATTTTACATTTATGTACTGTGTAATGAGGCGCTGCGGATCCCTTGTGGCGCCATTTAAATAAAGGATAATAATAATAATAATAATAAAGAGCGGCATGCCCCAGACAGTGATCCTAAACTCTCCTGACAGTTTCTTTCGTCTGCCCTGAAATGAATGGGAAATTGGATTATAGTCACAGTACAAAGTGACTTCTACATTTCTTGGGTGAAATCTGTGAGACTTGACACGATGCATCACTGATTATACTACTGTATTACGCTGACCGCATACATCAGCTCCAGCGCAGCGTCACATCCAAAATTTTGGCCATTTGAAGTCAAAACCTCCAAGACCCCCCCTCCCCTCCTTCTCCCTTCCTCCCGGAGACAATCCCCGAGTGTAGACTATAAACAGCAGCAAACGGTATGCAATAATATTCTTACATGGATGATTCCTGGTAGCGCTGCCACATTGCCAATCTGCTTCATTGCCGGAAGAAACCCACCGGCCGCTGGAAGGGAAAATACAAATTTACTGCGGAGCTAAATTAAAATAAAATAATAATATATTATAAAAATCTAAATGCTGCAGATAAGGGTCAGGTGTAATAATTTATTATGGGCAGGCAAAGGGATGGCGCAGTAACGGTTCCCTGTTACAAGCAATGTACGTCACACTCCCCCTCTATACCCGCTACATGCGTAACACAGGACGCTACAGCAACACATTCCCAACATGAAAGTAACACAATATAAACCCACTCAAGGGGAGATGTATCAAGAGAGAGATAAAGTGAAGTTGCCCATAGCAACCAATCAGCTTATAACTATCATTTATCTAGCACAGTCTGTAAAGTGACAGCTGCTAAGGGAAACTTCTCCACTTTCAATTTCTCTCTGAGGTTTGATACACCTCCCCCTATAGGACAAATCCTAATGTCAGCTACTATTATCCTAAGCAGAGGAAACGGACATTATGTAAGTCCCAGTAACAGGGGCAAGTACAACAACTGATGTACAGGTGAGGGTAGTGAGGCGATGTTCCACATAGAAACCAATCAGACGCCTGCTGTCATCTGCTAAACTGCGAAGGAAACAGAACCCAATAGGATGCTACTAGTGACACGGACGATTGCACACGGGGAGCGGTTTGCACAAACGCCCTCTGTGTGGCTACAGCAGCATCTCAGGGGAGTAGCAGAGGCTCATATAAGGCTCAGTGAGTCCGGCTGGGCCGCAGCACAATACAGTCACAGTCAGTAACATTCCCAGTACAATAATACAAGTATGAAGTAAGGAGAAAGGAAAGAGCAGGTGATACTACTCACTACTGTGTGGTAATGCAGGTATCAGCTTATCTATGTGAGCGTCCGTGCCTCTAGAGGAGTACGAGTCGCTCCGCTCACTGTTCTTCTGTAGCTGCCATGATCAGTGTCTGGTACAGAGTGCAAAGGCTGTGTCCACAGAGATCCGGGTCCCTCACACACGCACGCAAATTGCGCTACAGGCCCATAAGATGCATCTGTTCCGTTTGTCCGCCACTCATTACACATTAGACTCCGTCCATTCCAGATGCGGCTTGCACAAAGCTACTTACCAATGCAGACGCAACGTCTGAGACCATTTTCGGTTTTCCAAGCATGCGCAAATTGTAAATTGCGCAAGATTTTGCAGATGCTGCGGCTCTGTCTTATGCCAATAATGAACCCACAGTGCCACAAGTTTCCACTATATCAATTGAGAATTTACCACATTTGATATCAACTTATTCCCAGCTGAGTAATTGCTGTTTGGTTTGACGCTGTGACTAACACTGGGAAGGACTTGTTCATTTGTTACTCCATCCTAATAAATCAGGGGGCAATACATTCTCCACAACGTGCTACCGCAATGTCTGGCTGCGCACATCACTGCTTATTATGCTAAGCAATCTTCACTTGTTTTCCTGTGTAACTATGGGACGCCGTGGAAAAATAAGTGAAGATTCATTGACACAGACGGCCTCCACGACCCTTCCGGCCACACAGAGCAGAGAATTCAATCGCCCCCATGTAGGGTACTTTTGATGATATCCATCAGCTAGGGAAACCATACTGTTACCGTACCTCTATGACCAAGTCGGCATGGTAACGCCAGGTGTGACCGGTCTAAACATCATTCTGCGTTAATGCAATATGATAGAATTAGGTGCGGACTTACCTCCTCCTCTGCAGGCGTTTCTCAGCTCCTCAAACATCAACTTTTCCAGAGGGTCATTCACGTAGAACACACCTTCCACCTAAACGCGGCCGCCAGAGAGAGATGTATGTCACATATGAACGCGCTTATCACTTTATTCTTTTGTAAGGTTTCATATGGGGGAATCAATGGTCATATTATATGTACGTACGTGTGTGTGTGTCTGTTTTCCCCTTTAGGTGTTTGAGTGTGAGTTTATCCTTCAATACACTGATTAAGCAGCTCAGTCAGGAAAACAACACACATACCACCAGACAGACTACTGAAGGGTATTTACTAATCCAGGAATCCCATGACAGATTAGCAGCACTAGTTTTTCTTTTTGGTATGAGGAATATAACATACATACTTTTAACCTCCTAAATGTTACACCATTAGGCGCACGTCCTCTCTCTACTATACGTCTTTTTTTGTTTGGAACTGTAATTCACCCGGTCACTAGTCGTCTCTCGTCATTGTGCATAACTCCCGGCCACAACATTGAGAACACCCGCTGCTTGATGCTGCCCATTACCAGTGCCCCAGGGGGATGTAGGGGTGTACAACAGTCGTGTACCCCGGCACCCACTGCGCATAACAGAGACAGGACAGCCATTCTTGATTATACTGTGTGTGTATATACTTCCACAACTGAGGTGGCACTCATGGGACTGTCAACACAATGTATATATATATATAATCTTTGGTGGAAGCTGTCACTGGCAGGGCCCTCTGTCCTTTCGCTCTCCTTAGCACCACCCATGCCACCTCTTCTCCCATCTTTTGGATCTCAGCAACTCGGGACACAGTGCGCTCACCCTAACGTTGGGCACAGGCTCATCGCCCCCTCCTCTGCGACTCACCACAGCATGCCCTAGGCCTACAAGAAGCCGAGAGTTCCCCTACCCTCACCATGTGCTCTCGCCCACCCTAGCCTGCATGTTGCTGTCACTCTACCCGGTGCTGACCCTGCAATGCGCTCTGTGACACGTGGGAGAGAAAAAAAAACAGAAGCAGCTGGTGGTGGGGAACTACAGGTCGCAGCATGCCCTACCAGCAGCTGGATGGTGGGGAGGGGGGTAATCTGGGGCCATGGGACAGCACCTGCATGTTGGGGACGAAGCCCTTGCGGATCCTCCAGCAGTTCTTGTGGATCTTGTCCAGGTACTGCAACTCATCGTTGTAGCTACGGCTCATGGCGGCGGCCCCGCACACACACAGTCAGTGACAGTCACACACACACAGCACAGCCGGCACCGGATCGCACGTCGCAGATTTTCCCCTCACTTCCGCCCACTTGGCTGATCCACTTCCGCCACCCTCTCTAACATGGCCGCCTGGTCCGACGGCGTGCGTCACGTGAGCGCCTGGCGTCACAGCGGCCCGGGTGGATAGAGAGGGATCACTTCCGCCACACTCTCACTCTCGTCGGACCGGGAGATGTTGCCGGCAGTCAGTTGGTGACGTCACCACGCTCTGGCTGCGTCACGCTGAGTTTGCTGCTGCGGCTGCTGCTGGGTGAGTGAGGGCGGCAGCAGGTCCTCCTGTGAGTGCAGACGGTGACGTAGTGACTGAGCAGAGAGGCCTTGGGATGCCCCTCTGAGCTCTGCTCTCACTGTGGCTTGTGTAGGGACTGGACTGAAGAGCTTGCACTCTTACTTGTGTACTGTAGGTATATTATACGATAGACCCTACTGTTTCCCCACCAGGATGCTGCTGCTCCCTCCTTTTCCTTTGTGTCATGTCCTGTATTAGCTGTTTCACTACATCGCATCCACTCCAGTATAAGGCCCTTCCCCCGGCAGCGAAACGCGTCATGGCACACACTAGTCTTGTGAGGCTCTTCTAAAAAAAACTAGGGAAGTATGAGCTCCCTGTTCCCTGCCGAGGTCCACTGATTGCCACTGTTCATCCACAGTCAGGACAGCAGCGACGTATGCTTTTGTCCATACTTGCCTACTCTCTTGGAATGTCCAGCAGACGCCCTATGTTTTTAGGGAGCCGCCCTTGCAGAGAGTAGGCACCCTCCCGGATCAGACTGCACTTTTATTCTTTGTGGGGTTACAAATCTCACCGTTGTGCAGCGTGTAATAGTGTAAAATGCGTCGGTCACTCCCTACTGCCTCTTAGACCTCTTCTCCAAAAGCTAGGCAAGTGTGAGCTCCCTGCGCCCCTCCCGGTGCTGCGGCTGATTCAGGTAGTGGTTCGTCCTGGATGATGGTTTTATATTCTGCTAATTTTCCCAACTCTGCAGATTCTAACAGTCCCCCACCCTCTTGCATCCTTTATCCAGTGTTACTGACATTGGGCCCGATTCTGAGATAGGAACACATTAAAATAAGAAGTAGCCACTTGCTACTGGAACAAACCATGATGTAACGCAAGGGCGGTGGGTGGCGGGGGTAATACATTTATTATTTTGCATGCAGAGTAAATATTGGCTGCTTTCCATGATTAGCCCATAAATGCTGGACAGCTTTTAAATCTTCCCCCACCTGCAGTGCAACATGGTTTTACCAAGGTGCAAATGTGTCCATTTTTGGCTTTGTTCCTAACTGAATCGGACACAGTGCTGTTTTTCAGCAGGAAGTCTCTTCCCGAACCTCTCATTATATGACATAATCAGGAACTCGATTCCTGAATCTGTCCTGGGCCAATATGTATTTTCCATAAGATAAGTTATACACGTATTGGAAATAAAGGGATCATCTCCGTCCCATAACCGCTCCGTCTACCCTGAGTTTTCTGTTCCCAAATCACTATGGGGTCGATTCTATTCGGCAACTGATGAATAGCGCTGGGAATTAGCTCCCGACGCTATTCAATTCAGCAACTAGTTACGTCGGCGATGGCCCATTCTCGCCGACAAAACAGGTTGAATTGTCGGGAGAACGGGCATTCTCCGACTTAACTCCCCGGCGCGAGGCTGATTCCCGACAGAATAAGCCTCGCGCCGGCCGCGAGGCAGCACCTTTGTCGGATTTCTTCTCTCATCCCCCGGGGGTGAGAGAAGAATTCCCGACAATTGTAGGTAATTAGTTGCTGAATTGAATAGCGTCGGGAGCTAATTCCCAGCGCTATTCATCAGTTGCCGAATAGAATCGACCCCTATATATCCAAAAATGAAAGTGAAAGCTGGCTCTGCAGCAGGAGAGTGGTATATACAGAGATGTGTCTGTGACTCAGCAGCTCTTTCCTTTATACAGCTCTGCACCACACTGGCCGGTACTGGGGACCCCCTCCTACGATAGGACAGCGCCGCTCCCTCCAGGAACCCACCGTGTGTGAGGATGAAGCTTAGGGTGAGAGCGGGGAAACAGACCCACCATCTGCTGCTGGAGGAGGAGAAGCCGCTGCTGGGAGACCTGCGTAGGAAGCTGTCGGAGTCTCTGCTCCCCTCGCTGGGGTACAGGTAGGTGTATAGTGCTGGACCCAAGGTGCGGTGTACGGGAAATCACAGTACACGCATTGGATCAGAAACAGTTCTGCCCCTTTGAAGCTCTGAGTTTTCCTTCCAGCTCAGATGCAGCTTTCGCCATCACGCTGAACGGCAGAGACGCCCTCACCGAGGATGACAGTCACCTGGAGTCCTGCGGCATCATATCCGGGGACCTCATTGTCCTTCTCATAGCTTCTGCACCAACCTCACCCCCAGAGCCACCGCCCACCCAGGCCCTGCGCCCATCTGCCAGCTCTTCTGAGGCTTCTGCCGAACCCATCGGGACACCCTCCAAAAGGCAGAGAGACAGTGCAGGTCCGGGGATGGAGAACGTAGCAGAGGTGGGTAATGTGATGGATACACTAGAACCTGTTATATATCCGATCCGCACCTGCACATTATACATCCTTCCCGCAGGATCTGTAGGCGGAATACTAATTGTTAAACAGACCACAGAGAGACGTTCATCTGCGTGACCAATGTGGTTGTCTCAGATCAAATTGTCCTACGGGTGCTGCCACATGTGATCTGGTTGCGTGGCTTCAGCGCTCATCATTAGATCCATGCACATCGGGCACAGATCCGGTTGGTCACGCTTGGGCCTAGGCAATGGCACTGTTCATGTTTGAGAAACCGTATACCAGTTACTGATATTTCCTCGGGACACGAGTGCTGGGCCCACAATACGGCAGCAGCTCTGGGCTGCAAGTTTATGGAGGCAGCGAAATGTGGGAGTCTTGGGCGAATTGAGGTGTTGTAAAAACGTAAATGAGAGGTTTATACATGTATTTGAAGGTGTAATAATGGTGACACTATAGTTTCCACATGTGTACACTGACCTCTGTAAGGTATAAGCTATAACAGGCGCCACGTCATATAGCTGAGTAGTTAGACACACCCTGATGATGTCATATAGTCCGTGACCTCATGTACTTACATGGCAATGTCTGTGTGACTAATAGGAGCCCATTTCTCCCTGTGATAGGGAACGGGAGGAGGGAGGGAGTAGGGATTTTCTCCGATTGCATGTCCATATAGCCAGCATTATGCAACACGTAGGGCGGTATTCAATTCTTTTCACCCCCTTCCACAACTGTTCTGTTTCTGCTAACGGGCGTGGTATAATCCTATCAGTTCGCTACCCCCGTAGTAGCGAGGGCGTCCAACACTTTGCGCAGCTAAACCTGATTGCTATGGGCGCAATATGCGCTATAATGGGGAATACTTTAGAAAGGAGTGATATATCCTTTTAATACCGCCCATAGGGGGTCATTCCGAGTTGATCACTCGCTACGGATTTTCAGAGCGCAGCGATCATGTCAAAACGGGGCTGATCTGTGCATGCGTATGCGCCGCAATGCGCACGCGCGTCGTACAGGTACAACGGCCAATGTGCTTTTGCACAGGATCTAGCGACGCTCTGAGTCGCACTGGCGGTCGCAAGAAGATTGACAGGAAGTGGGCGTTTCTGGGTGGCAACTGACCGCTTTCTGGGAGTGTTTGGAAGACGCAGGCGTGGTCAGGCGTTTGCAGAGCGGGTATCTGACGTCATTACCGTGTCACTCGTCGCAGCCATCATCGCACAGAATAAGTAACTACAGGGCTGGTCTTGTTTTGCACAAAATGTGTTTGCAGGCGCTCTGCTGCACAGGCGTTCGCACTCCTACTATGGTAAAATACACTCTCCCGTGGGCGGCGACTATGCGTTTGCACGGCTGCTAAAAACTGCTAGCGAGCGATCAACTCGGAATGACCCCCATAGTCTCTTTTTGGCAGATGTTTGTGTTTCCTAAATATGAAATCACTTCTCATCTCTTATGTAAATGTAAAGGTTCCTGAGCTGAGTTCTTCTCGAGCTGGCCCGGGGGCTGCCCTGCCGGAAGAGGCCCTGGGCTGTACTCTGGAGCCCATGCTGTGCAGTGAGTCCGTAGATGGGAAGATTCCACACTCCCTGGAGTCTCTGTACTCCTCCGCAGCCTGCGCAAGCGCCAACGACGCACTTATGGTCGTCATCCATCTGCTTATGCTGGAGACCGGCTACGTAGAGCAGGTACTTGTTGGAAGATGAAATGACAAATGACTGATTATATGTATGCCCTGTGGTTTATCTTCAGCAGTTTCATAAATGCAGTACCGTTAGTCTGTCACAAGGGGGCAGGGCAGCTCCTTATCATTGTTATTCTCCCTACATGTGCCTCATGGATATCTCTTGTCTTGCAGAATGTGAGAAGCAAAGTTGCGTCCATGCCGGAGGGTTGGCGCCGCGGCGATGGAGTCTACAAGCTTCATTACTCTCACCCTCTGTGCGGTGACAGTTCCACTGCCCTGTCCTGCGTGCCAATGTGCGGAAAGCTCATTGTCAATGGTGAGCAGTACATATGACCCCATCCGTTTACAAATAGGGCTGCAGTTGGGGAGGATTCTCTTTACCCCTGCTCCGCACTAACTTTCATATCGGATCAGTCTACATGTATTCACACTTTTACACAACCCTTAAAAGTGTCAGTTTAAATTGTGGAGGGAGAGATCTAGCACATTACAGCGATGTCACACAAAGGGGGAGACGTTTCCAGTCTTGGAGAGAGAGAAAGTGGAGAAGTTGCACAAAGCAACCAATCTGCTTCCAACTGTCATTTTATAAACTGTGCTAGATAAATGACAATTATATATTTTTTTTATTATTGATTACAAATCGTGTATTGTGTAATGACAGTTTGTTAATATCTATTTGTTTGCAGCGACCTTAAACATTAACAACTGCATGAAGAGGCTGGTACTTTCCACCAATTCCTACATCTCGTACCCAGAACAAGGTGAGAGCGAGTGTAGCTTCCGGGTCCGGAGCAGTAATATGCTGGGAGCACAAAGCGCCTGTCTGAATACACTGTAAATAAAAGAGCGGACGTGTCTCTATAGTTAGTGAATGGATGGTAATATAGCTACTTGTTTCTTCTGCAGATAATAACGTGGCCTCGGTGTACAGAAACCTGCAGACGTTATCACGCCTCTTTAAAGACCAGATCGTCTACCCGCTACTCGCTGCCACCCGGCAAGGTATTACAGCGTATATATGAACAACCCGCGTACGTGCTTTGTGCGGTTAGTCGTGTAGCTCACTGTGTGCTCTGTTCCCGTCCCCAGCGCTCGAGCTACCGGATGTCTTTGGGCTGGTGGTTTTGCCGCTGGAGCTGAAGCTGCGTATCTTTCGTCTCCTGGATGTTCGCTCCATTCTGTCACTCTCTGCCACCTGCAAAGATCTGCAGGGGGACATCCAAGACCCCTCTCTCTGGAGGTTCCTCTGCCTGCGAGATTTCCGAGGTGGGTACCGCAGCGGTCTTGTAAGAAAATCCAGAATGGCTGTAATAGGCCGAGAGTAATGTATTTTATTATTGGTCTATTTGCGCCACTTGTTCCTCCACTCACTGGTTCAATGTATTTCTGCATTAATTGATTGCAGTGACGCACCTTGGTCCAGTAACACCTGTATGACAAAGCTCTCCTTGCCCTATAACCCCCATCATCTATCACACCAATAGCTGCCCCCTCTCCACCTGTCACTGGAACCAGCCGTCTGATCTGCCTCGTATCTCAGGTCCTGGGCTGTGCAGTGGTTGTGGCTCATCTCGGCCTCATAGGGATTACATAGAAATATCTATATAGAGGTTGTGGAGCCGCCTAGTAGATTATCCAGCTGCTGTACGCCGCCATATATGTGCCACACTGCTGATGAACTGTGTATTAATGAGGCTTTTACGGAATTTTCTCTAACGTCCTAGTGGATGCTGGGGACTCCGTAAGGACCATGGGGAATAGACGGGCTCCGCAGGAGACAGGGCACTTTAAGAAAGAATTTGGATACTGGTGTGCACTGGCTCCTCCCTCTATGCCCCTCCTTCAGACCTCAGTTTGAATCTGTGCCCAGACGAGCTGGGTGCTACTTAGTGTGCTCTCCTGAGCTTGCTATAAGAAAGTATTTTGTTAGGTTTTTTTATTTTCAGGGAGCTCTGCTGGCAACAGACTCTCTGCAGCGTGGGACAGAGGGGAGAGAAGCAGCCCTACTCACTGAAGATAGGTCCTGCTTCTTAGGCTACTGGACACCATTAGCTCTAGAGGGATCGTACACAGGATCTCACCCTTTGTCGTCCGATCCCGGAGCCGCGCCGCCGTCCCCCTCGCAGAGCCGGAAGACAGAAGCCGGTGACAGAAGCAAGAAGACTTCAAAATCGGCGGCAGAAGACTCCAGTCTTCAAACTGAGGTAGCGCACAGCACTGCAGCTGTGCGCCATTGCTCCCACATTAAACCCACATACTCCGGTCACTGTAGGGTGCAGGGCGCAGGGGGGGGCGCCCTGGGCAGCAATTAGGAACCTCTTGGCAAAAAGTGAGCATATATACAGTTGGGCACTGTATATATGCATGAGCCCCCGCCATTATTTTACACAGAAACGCGGGACAGAAGCCCGCCACTGAGGGGGCGGGTCTTCTTGCTCAGCACTCACCAGCGCCATTTTCTCTCCACAGCTCCGCTGAGAGGAAGCTCCCCAGGCTCTCCCCTGCAGAAACACGGTAGAAGAGGGTAAAAAGAGAGGGGGGGGCACATAAATTAGGCGCAAAAGCTTTATATACAGCAGCTACTGGGTTAACACTAAGTTACTGTGTGATTCCTGGGACATATAGCGCTGGGGTGTGTGCTGGCATACTCTCTCTCTGTCTCTCCAAAGGGCCTTGTGGGGGAACTGTCTTCAAAAAGAGCATCCCCTGTATGTGTGTGGTGTGTCGGTACACTTGTGTCGACATGTTTGACGAGGAAGGCTATGTGGAAGCAGAGCGGGAGCAAATGAATGTGGGGTCGCCGCCGACGGCGCCGACACCTGATTGGATGGATATGTGGAAGGTTTTAAATGATAATGTTAATTCCTTGCATAAAAGGTTGGATAAAGTTGAAACCTTAGGACAGTCGGCGTCGCAGACCATGCCTGATCCTATGTCGCAGAGGCCGTCAGGGTCTCAGAAGCGCCCACTATCCCAAGTTGTTGACACAGACACCGACACGGAGTCTGACTCCAGTGTCGGCTATGATGATGCAAAGTTACAGCCTAAATTGGCTAAAGCTATACATTATATGATTATAGCAATGAAGGAGGTGTTGCACATCACAGAGGAAACCCCAGTCTCTGACAAGAGGGTTCATATGTATGGGGGAAAAAGGCAGGAGGTGACCTTTCCCCCTTCACATGAGCTAAATGAGTTATGTGAAAAGGCTTGGGAATCTCCAGATAAAAAACTGCAGATTTCCAAACGGATGCTTATGGCGTATCCTTTCCCGCCAATGGACAGGTTACGCTGGGAATCCTCCCCTAGGGTGGACAAAGCTCTAACACGCTTATCCAAGAGGGTAGCCCTGCCGTCACAGGATACGGCCACCCTAAAAGATGCTGCGGATAGAAAGCAAGAGGGTACCCTGAAGTTCATTTACACACATTCAGGTTTCTTACTAAGGCCGGCAATTGCGTCGGCCTGGGTGTGTAGTGCTGTAGCAGCATGGACGGATACCTTATCTGAGGATCTGGATACCTTAGACAAGGATACTATATTAATGACCCTGGGGCATATAAAAGACGCTGTCCTGTATATGAGAGATGCTCAAAAAGACATTAGCCTACTGGGCTCTAGAATAAATGCAATGTCGATTTCTGCCAGAAGGGTCCTGTGGACTCGGCAATGGACAGGCGATGCCGACTCAAAAAGGCACATGGAGGTTTTACCTTACAAGGGTGAGGAATTGTTTGGGGAGGGTCTCTCGGACCTGGTCTCCACAGCTACTGCTGGAAAGTCAAATTTTTTGCCATATGTTCCCTCACAACATAAGAAAGCACCGTATTACCAAATGCAGTCCTTTCGTTCACAAAAAGGCAAGAAAGTCCGAGGTGCGTCCTTTCTTGCCAGAGGCAATGGTAGAGGAAAGAAGCTGCACAACACAGCTAGTTCCCAGGAACAGAAGTCCTCCCCGGCTTCTACTAAATCCACCGCATGACGCTGGGGCTCCACAGGCGGAGCTAGGCCCGGTGGGGGCGCGTCTCCGAAATTTCAGCCACAAGTGGGTTCACTCCCAGGTGGATGCCTGGGTAATAGAGATTGTGTCTCAGGGATACAAGCTGGAATTCGAAGAGATGCCCCCTCACCGATATCGGCCCTGCCAGCTTCCCCCTTAGAAAGGGAAATTTTGTTAGCTGCAATTCACAAATTGTATCTTCAGCAGGTGGTGGTCAAGGTTCCCCTCCTTCAACAAGGAAAGGGTTATTATTCGACCATGTTTGTGGTTCCGAAACCGGACGGTTCGGTCAGACCCATATTGAATTTAAAATCCCTGAACATATACCTGAAAAGGTTCAAGTTCAAGATGGAATCGCTCAGAGCGGTCATCGCAAGCCTGGAAGGGGGGGATTTTATGGTGTCTCTGGACATAAAGGATGCATACCTTCATGTCCCCATTTATCCACCTCATCAGGCGTACCTCAGATTTGTGGTACAGGATTGTCATTACCAATTCCAGACGTTTCCGTTTGGTCTCTCCACGGCACCGAGAATTTTTACCAAGGTAATGGCGGAAATGATGGTGCTCCTGCGAAAGCAAAGGGTCACAATTATCCCATACTTGGACGATCTCCTCATAAAAGCGAGGTCCAGAGAGCAGTTGCTGATCAGCGTAGCACGCTCTCGGGAAGTGTTACAACAGCACGGCTGGATTCTAAATATTCCAAAGTCGCAGCTGATTCCTACGACGCGTCTGCCCTTCCTGGGCATGATTCTGGACACAGACCAGAAGAAGGTTTTTCTCCCGACGGAGAAGGCTCAGGAACTCATGACACTGGTCAGAGACCTCTTAAAACCAAAACAGGTGTCGGTGCATCACTGCACGCGAGTCCTGGGAAAGATGGTGGCATCATACGAGGCCATTCCCTTTGGCAGGTTCCATGCGAGGACCTTTCAATGGGATCTGTTGGACAAGTGGTCCGGATCACATCTACAGATGCATCGGCTGATCACCCTATCCCCCAGGGCCAGGGTGTCTCTCCTGTGGTGGCTGCAGAGTGCTCACCTTCTCGAGGGCCGCAGATTCGGCATTCAGGACTGGGTCCTGGTGACCACGGATGCAAGCCTCCGAGGGTGGGGGGCAGTCACACAGGGAAGAAATTTCCAAGGTCTGTGGTCAAGTCAGGAGACTTGCCTTCACATCAATATCCTGGAACTAAGGGCCATATACAACGCCCTAAGTCAAGCGGAGACCCTGCTTCGCGACCAATCGGTGCTGATTCAGTCAGACAACATCACCGCAGTGGCTCATGTAAACCGCCAAGGCGGCACAAGGAGCAGGGTGGTGATGGCGGAAGCCACCAGAATTCTTCGCTGGGCGGAGAATCACGTAAGAGCACTGTCAGCAGTGTTCATTCCGGGAGTGGACAACTGGGAAGCAGACTTCCTCAGCAGGCACGACCTCTACCCGGGAGAGTGGGGACTTCATCAAGAAGTCTTTGCGCAGATTGCAAGTCGGTGGGAACTGCCACAGGTGGACATGATGGCATCCCGCCTCAACAAAAAGCTACAGAGGTATTGCGCCAGATCAAGAGACCCTCAGGCGATAGCTGTAGACGCACTAGTGACACCATGGGTGTTCCAGTCGGTTTATGAATTTGCTCCTCTTCCTCTCATACCCAAGGTGCTGAGAATCATAAGAAAAAGAGGAGTGAGAACAATACTCATTGTTCCGGATTGGCCAAGAAGGACTTGGTATCCAGAGCTGCAAGAAATGCTCACAGAGACCCATGGCCTCTGCCTCTAAGACAGGACCTGTTGCAACAGGGGCCCTGTCTGTTCGAAGACTTACCGCGGCTGCATTTGACGGCATGGCGGTTGAACTCCGGATCCTAGCAGAAAAAGGCATTCCGGATGAGGTTATTCCTACGCTGATAAGGGCTAGGAAGGACGTGACGGCTAAACATTATCACCGTATATGGCGAAAATATGTTGCTTGGTGTGAGGCCAGGAATGCCCCCACGGAGGAATTCCAGCTGGGCCGGTTCCTTCACTTCCTACAGTCGGGAGTGACTTTGGGCCTAAAATTGGGTTCCATTAAGGTCCAGATTTCGGCCCTATCCATTTTCTTTCAAAAAGAACTGGCGTCTCTTCCTGAAGTCTAGACGTTTGTAAAAGGAGTGCTGCATATTCAGCCTCCTTTTGTGCCTCCAGTGGCACCTTGGGATCTTACCGTGGTGTTGAGTTTCCTGAAGTCACACTGGTTTGAGCCACTCAAAACCGTGGAGTTAAAATTTCTCACGTGGAAGGTGGTCATGCTATTAGCCTTGGCTTCAGCTAGGCGTGTGTCAGAATTAGCGGCTTTGTCACATAAAAGCCCATATCTGGTTTTTCATATGTACAGGGCAGAATTGCGGACCCGTCCATAATTTCTGCCAAAAGTAATGTCATCCTTTCATATGAACCAACCTATTGTGGTGCCTGTGGCTACTCGTGACTTGGAGGATTCCGAGTTACTAGATGTGGTCAGGGCTTTGAAGGTTTATGTAGCCAGAACGGCTGGAGTTAGGAAAACTGAGTCGCTGTTTATCCTGTAGGCACCCAACAAGCTGGGTGCTCCTGCTTCAAAGCAAATTATTGCTCGCTGGATCTGTAACACGATTCAGCAGGCTCATTCTGCGGCTGGATTGCCGCTTCCAAAATCAGTAAAAGCCCACTCCACAAGGAAGGTGGGTTCTTCTTGGGCGGCTGCCTGAGGGGTCTCGGCATTACAGCTTTGCCGAGCAGCTACTTGGTCAGGTTCGAACACTTTTGCAAAGTTTTACAAGTTTGATACCCTGGCTGAGGAGGACCTTGTGTTTGCTCATTCGGTGCTGCAGAGTCATCCGCACTCTCCCGCCCATTTGGGAGCTTTGGTATAATCCCCATGGTCCTTACGGAGTCCCCAGCATCCACTAGGACGTTAGAGAAAATAAGATTTTACTTACCGGTAAATCTATTTCTCGTAGTCCGTAGTGGATGCTGGGCGCCCGTCCCAAGTGCGGACTTCTTCTGCAATACTTGTATATAGTTATTGCTTAAATAAGGGTTATGTTTGGTTGCATCAGGGTTGATCTGATGCTCCGTTGTTGTTCATACTGTTAACTGGGTAAGTTTATCACAAGTTATACGGTGTGATTGGTGTGGCTGGTATGAGTCTTGCCATGGATTCTAAAATCCTTTCCTTGTACTGTCAGCTCTTCCGGGCACAGTTTCCTTAACTGAGGTCTGGAGGAGGGACATAGAGGGAGGAGCCAGAGCACACTAGTATCCAAATTCTTTCTTAAAGTGCCCTGTCTCCTGCGGAGCCAGTCTATTCCCCATGGTCCTTACGGAGTCCCCAGCATCCACTACGGACTACGAGAAATAGATTTACCGGTAAGTAAAATCTTATTATTATTATTATTATTATTATTATCCTTTATTGATAAAGCACCAGCATACTGCGCAGTGCTGTACACTGAGGGGATTGTAGCGCAGAGAAACGTCATACAGTGGCATGATAGAGAAAGTTAGAATGGGCCAGCCCAGTGAGCTTACAGTCTAATAGGTATGAAGAAGATTTGAATGTAAGATAGTGGAATACAATGGTGGCTAGCGGTGGGGAAGATGTGTGCACTAACTGTACGCGATGGCGGCATCACTATGCTTATATATCATTACTAGGATATAACTGTTCTTGTCTTATGTTACCAGAGAGTATTCCACAGAGCCTGCCGACGGACTGGAAAGAGGTATATTCAACAATCTGTCACCAATATACCAATATCTGTAATGTATGTATGTATGTATGTGTATATATATATATATATATATATATATATATATATATATATATATAGGGGGTCATTCTGAGTTGATCGCTAGCTGCAATTGTTCACAGCGCAGCGATGAGGCTAAAAAACGTCAGTTCTGCGCATGCGTTTGCGGCGCAATGCACACGCACGATGTATGGGTACAACAAACAATGCATTTTCACACAGGGTCTAGCGAAGCATTTCAGTCGCACTGGTAGCCGCAGAGTGATTGACATGAAGTGGGCGTTTCTGGGTGTCAACTGACCGTTTTCAGGGAGTGTTCGAAAAAACGCAGGCGTGCCAGGGAAAACGCAGGCGTGGCTGGCCGAACGCAGGGCGGGTTTGTGACGTCAAATCCAGAACTGATTAGTCTGAAGTGATCGCAAGCGCTGAGTAGGTTTTGAGCTACTCTGAAACTGCATCAAAATTATTTTGTAGCCGCTCTGCGATACAACCGTTCGCACTTCTGCTAAGCTAAAATACACTCCCAGTGGGAGGCGGCATAGCGTTTGCACGGCTGCTAAAAACTGCTAGCGAGCAATCAACTCGGAATGACCACCATAGTACAGTAGATCCTACACTCATCAAAATCTCACATAATTCGGGAATACTCCCCCCATAGAGAGGTAGCACTCAAGGCGATAATGGTGTGTCTCTAGTTTATAATTTAACTCTCAAATTCTAAAAAAAACCTGAAAAACATAATTTTGTTCTGTCTTAAGAAAACAAAGTGCAACGCTGATTGATTCAGAAACACGTATATAATTACCACACTATAGCGTACATGATACTGTAAGAAGAGGCCCATTCACCACCCCATTGTGTCCTCTTGCCTGAGTCCCTCACGTGTCTTTGTTTGCGTTCCACAGCTGTACAAGAAGAACAAGAAGTATAGCGTTCCGCGCTGGAGATTCGATCCCTACCCGCCGGACTTCCCCATGCCTTACCGCCCCGCACCATACTCCCCTGACCTTTACCCACCCAACTTTCCCTACCCACCTGGCATTATTGGGGGCGAATATGACCAGCGGCCCATTCTGCCACTTGCCAGAGATCCCCTCTCTCTTTTGGTCCCGGGCAGAGACCCAGCCACAGGACAATTCCACCCCATCAGGCCTCGCTTTGATCCCCTGTCCCCAGGCCGCATTCACTGCCCCCCCAGGTCCGAGTGGGGGCCGTTCAGCCAAGGGGGATTTTTTTGAACTGTTTGTGATTGAAATGGAGCTTAATGAGGCCAGACAGGTGAACAGCGCATTTGTGGATCTGTTTGACATCTCCGCCCTGTCAAGGTCATGGGTTATAGTATCAGCGACTAACTCTGTTGTGTCTTATCTGCAGATAATAAACATAGTCCTACTGCTTACATCTGGACCCCGGTGCATTATCTAATCCCCTGGGGATGATGAGGGTCATAGCTCCTCTAGTGCTTGTAATAAAAACGCCTCCTAAAATCCTTCTGCCGGTGGTCCTGGGCAATGTACCCACCACTAAATTCAGGATTACGCTTCAAGGATTATAAAGTGGTGACATTTTACCCTCGTTCTACTGGTGAACTAATTCCTCTGCTTTGATGGGCCATTCCCATCGAGCCCCGGATCAGGACATCACACAGGTGTCAGAGTGATAGATATCACTCCGCCACGCCAACCAGTGACTCGCTTCATAAACAGAGGCGGGAGTGTGCGGGGGGCTTTCTAGTGACACGTGCTGTGGAAATTGTATCGATCTCTGCAGCAAACTAGATTGTAAGCTTTTTGGGTGCAACATTTTTCATGCATTAAATTATAAATTGTATCAGTTGTCTCCTAAATTTAATTGTGGGCGTGCTGTCACCAAAAAAGTATCAAGTCAGTGTGAGTGTCTACATATATTTCTCTGACGTCCTAAGTGGATGCTGGGACTCCGTAAGGACCATGGGGAATAGCGGCTCCGCAGGAGACTGGGCACAACTAAAGAAAGCTTTAGGACTACCTGGTGTGCACTGGCTCCTCCCACTATGACCCTCCTCCAGACCTCAGTTAGAATCTTGTGCCCGGCTGAGCTGGATGCACACTAGGGGCTCTCCTGAGCTCCTAGAAAAGAAAGTATACTTTTAGGTTTTTTATTTTCAGTGAGATCTGCTGGCAACAGACTCACTGCTACGAGGGACTAAGGGGAGAAGAAGCGAACCTACCTGCTTGCAGCTAGCTTGGGCTTCTTAGGCTACTGGACACCATTAGCTCCAGAGGGATCGAACACAGGGCCCGACCTCGATCGTCCGGAGCCGCGCCGCCGTCCCCCTTACAGAGCCAGAAGCAAGAAGATGGTCCTGAAAATCGGCGGCAGAAGACTTCGGTCTTCAACAAGGTAGCGCACAGCACTGCAGCTGTGTGCCATTGCTCCTCATGCACACCTCACACTCCGGTCACTGATGGGTGCAGGGCGCTGGGGGGGGCGCCCTGAGCAGCAATATTAACACCTTGGCTGCCAAAAAAAATCACAATATATAGTCCTAGAGGCTATATATGTGAAAAATACCCCTGCCAGATATCTATAAAAAAGCGGGAGAAAGTCAGCCGAAAAAGGGGCGGGGCTATCTCCCTCAGCACACTGGCGCCATTTTCTCTTCACAGTGCAGCTGGAAGACAGCTCCCCAGGCTCTCCCCTGTAGTTTTCAGGCTCAAAGGGTTAAAAAGAGAGGGGGGGCACTAAATTTAGGCGCAGAATTGTGTATTATAGCAGCTATAAGGGAAAAATCACTGTGGGTAGTGTGAATCCCTGTATTATATAGCGCTTTGGTGTGTGCTGGCATACTCTCTCTCTGTCTCCCCAAAGGACTTTGTGGGGTCCTGTCCTCAGTCAGAGCATTCCCTGTGTGTGTGTGCGGTGTGTCGATACGGCTGTGTCGACATGTTTGATGAGGAAGGTTACGTGGAAGGCGGAGCAGATGCCGATAAATGTGATGTCGCCCCCTGTGGGGCCGACACCAGAGTGGATGGATAGGTGGAAGGTATTAACCGACAGTGTCAACTCCTTACATAAAAGGCTGGATGACGTAACAGCTGTGGGACAGCAGACTTCTCAGCCCGCACCTGCCCAGGCGTCTCAAAGGCCATCAGGGGCTCAAAAAAAACGCCCGCTACCTCAGATGGCAGACACAGATGTCGACACGGAGTCTGACTCCAGTGTCGACGAGGTTGAGACATATACACAATCCACTAGGAACATCCGTTGCATGATCTCTGCAATGAAAAATGTGTTACACATTTCTGACATTAACCCAAGTACCACAAAAAAGGGGTTTTATGTTTGGGGAGAAAAAGCAGCCAGTGTTTTGTTCCCCCATCAGATGAGTGAATGAAGTGTGTGAAGAAGCGTGGGTTCCCCCGATAAGAAACTGGTAATTTCTAAAAAAGTTACTGATGGCGTACCCTTTCCCGCCAGAGGATAGGTCACGTTGGGAGATATCCCCTAAGGTGGATAAGGCGTTCACACGTTTGTTAAAAAAAAAAAAAAAGGTGGCACTGCCGTCTTAGGATACGGCCACTTTGAAGGAGCCTGCTGATAAAAAGCAGGAGGCTATCCTGAAGTCTGTATATACACACTCAGGTACTATACTGATACCTGCAATTGCCTCAGCATGGATAGTGCTGCTGCACTGTTACCCTGTCAGGACAGGGATACTATTTTGCTAACCATAGAGCATATTAAAGACGTAGTCTTATATATGAGGGATGCACAGAGGGATATTTGCCGGCTGGCATCCAGAATTAATGCAATGTCCATTCTGCCAGGAGGGTATTAGGGACCCGGCAGTGGACAGGTGATGCTGACTTTAAAAGGCACATCTGCCTTCTAAGGGTGAGGAATTGTTGGGGATGGTCTCTGGGACCTCATATCCACAGCAACAGCTGGGAAGAAAATTTTTTACCTCAGGTTTCCTCACAGCCTAAGAAAGCACGGTATTATCAGGTACAGTCCTTTCGGCTTCAGAAAAGCAAGCGGGTCAAAGGCGCTTCCTTTCTGCACAGAGACAAGGGAAGAGGGAAAAAGCTGCACCAGACAGCCAGTTCCCAGGATCAAAAATCTTCCCCCGCTTCCTCTGAGTCCACCGCATGACGCTGGGGCTCCACAGGTGGAGCCAGGTGCGGTGGGGGCGCGTCTCGGGAACTTCAGCGACCAGTGGGCTCGCTCACAGGTGGATCCCTGGGTTCTGCAAGTAGTATCACAGGGATACAAGCTGAAGTTCGAGGCGACTCCCCCTCGCCGTTACCTCAAATCAGCCTTGCCTGCTGCCCTCGGAGAAAAGGGAGGTAGTACTGGCGGCAATTCACAAGCTGTACTTCCAGCAGGTGATAATCGGGGTACCCCTCCTTCAACAAGGCCGGGGTTACTATTCCACAATGTTTGTGGTACCGAAACCAGACGGTTCGGTGAGACCCATTCTAAAAGTGAAATCCTTGAACACTTATATACGAAGGTTCAAGTTCAAAATGGAATCGCTCAGGGCGGTTATTGCAAGCCTGGACGAAGGGTATTACATGGTATCACTGGACATCAAGTCCCCATTTACCCTCCTCACCAGGAGTACCTCAAAATTGTGGTACAGGACTGTCATTACCAATTCCAGACGTTGCCGTTGGTCTGTCCCCGGCACCGAGGGTATTTACCAAGGTAATAGCCGAAATGATGATACTCCTTCAAAAAAAAAAAGGGAGTTATAATTATCCCTACTTGGACGATCTCCTTATAAAGGCGAGGTCCAGGGAGCAGTTGTTGGTCGGAGTAGCACTATCTCGGGAAGTGCTACAACAGCACGGCTGGATTCTGAATATTCCAAAGTCGCAGCTGGTTCCTACGACGCGTCTACTGTTCCTGGGTATGGGTCTGGACACAGAACAGGAAAAAGTGTTTCTCCCGGAGAAGGCCAAGGAGTTGTCATCTCTAGTCAGAGACCTCCTAAAACAAATACAGGTGTCGGTGCATCAATGCACGCGAGTCCTGGGAAAGATGGTAGCTTCTTACGAAGAAATTCCATTCGGCAGGTTCCATGCAAGGATCTTCCAGGGGGATCTGTTGGACAAGTGGTCCGGGTCGCATCTTCAGATGCATCGGCTGATAACCCTGTCTCCAAGGGCCAGGGTGTCGCTGTTGTGGTGGCTGCAGAGTGCTCATCTTCTAGAGGGCCGCAGATTCGGCATACGGGACTGGGTCCTGGTGACCTTGGATGCCAGCCTTCGAGGCTGGGGGGCAGTCACACAGGGAAGAAACTTCCAAGGACTATGGTCGAGTCAGGAGACTTCCCTACACATAAATATTCTGGAACTAAGGGCCATTTACAATGCCCTAAGTTAGGCTAGACCCCTGCTTCAACACCAGCCGGTGCTGATCCAGTCAGACAACATCACGGCGGTCGCCCATGTATACCAACAGGGCGGCACAAGAAGCAGGATGGCGATAGCAGAAGCCACAAGGATGTTCCGATGGGCGGAAAATCATGTGTTAGCACTGTCAGCAGTGTTCATTTCCGGAGTGGACAACTGGGAAGCAGACTTTCTCAGCTGGCACGACTTCCACCCGGGAGAGTGGGGATTTCATCCAGAAGTCTTCCAAATGATTGTACACCATTGGGAGAGGCCACAGGTGGACATGATGGCGTCCCGCCTCAACAAAAAGCTAAAAAGATATTGCGCCAGGTCAAGGGACCCTCAGGCTATTGGGGACGCTCTGGTGACACCGTGGGTGTACCAGTCGGTTTATGTGTTCCCTCCTCTTCCTCTCATACCCAAGGTACTGAGGATAATAAGAAAAAGAGGAGTAAGAACTATACTCATTGTTCCGGATTGGCCAAGAAGAGCTTGGTACCCGGAACTTCAAGAACTGATCTCAGAGGACCCATGGCCTCTGCCGCTCAGACAGGACCTGCTGCAGCAGGGGCCCTGTCTGTTCCAAGACTTACCGCGGCTGCGTTTGACGGCATGGCGGTTGAACGCCGGATCCTGAAGGAAAAGGGCATTCCGGAGGAAGTCATCCCTACGCTGATTAAAGCTAGGAAAGAAGTTACCGCAAACCATTATCACCGCATATGGCGAAAATATGTTGCATGGTGTGAGGCCAGGAAGGCCCCAACGGAGGAATTTCAGCTGGGCCGTTTTCTGCACTTCCTACAGTCAGGGGTGACTATGGGCCTAAAATTGGGTTCCATTAAGGTCCAGATTTCGGCTCTGTCGATTTTCTTCCAGAAAGAACTGGCTTCACTGCCTGAAGTTCAGACATTTGTTAAGGGAGTGCTGCATATTCAGCCCCCTTTTGTGCCTCCAGTGGCACCTTGGGATCTCAACGTGGTGTTGGATTTCCTAAAGTCGCATTGGTTTGAGCCACTTAAAACCGTGGATTTGAAATATCTCACGTGGAAAGTGGTCATGCTGTTGGCCTTGGCTTCGGCCAGGCGTGTGTCAGAATTGGCGGCTTTGTCATGTAAAAGCCCTTATCTGATTTTCCATATGGATAGGGCGGAATTGAGGACTCGTTCCCAGTTTCTCCCTAAGGTGGTATCAGCTTTTCATTTGAACCAACCTATTGTAGTGCCTGCGGCTACTAAAGACTTGGAGGATTCCAAGTTGTTGGACGTAGTCAGGGCCCTGAAAAATTATGTTCCAGGACAGCTAGTGTCAGGAAAACTGACTCGCTATTTATCCTGTATGCACCCAACAAGCTGGGTGCTCCTGCTTCAAAGCAGACTATTGCTCGCTGGATCTGTAGTACGATTCAGCTTGCACATTCTGCGGCTGGACTGCCGCATCCTAGATCAGTGAAAACCCATTCCACGAGGAAGGTGGGCTCTTCTTGGGCGGCTGCCCGAGGGGTCTCGGCTTTACAACTTTGCCGAGCAGCTACTTGGTCGGGGTCAAACACATTTGCAAAATTCTACAAGTTTGATACCCTGGCTGAGGAGGACCTAGAGTTTGCTCATTCGGTGCTGCAGAGTCATCCGCACTCTCCCGCCCGTTTGGAAGCTTTGGTATAATCCCCATGGTCCTTACGGAGTCCCAGCATCCACTTAGGACGTCAGAGAAAATAAGATTTTACTCACCGGTAAATCTATTTCTCTAACGTCCTAAGTGGATGCTGGGGACTCCGTAAGGACCATGGGGAATAGCGGCTCCGCAGGAGACTGGGCACATCTAAAGAAAGCTTTAGGACTATCTGGTGTGCACTGGCTCCTCCCCCTATGACCCTCCTCCAAGCCTCAGTTAGATCTTTGTGCCCGAACGAGAAGGGTGCACACTAGGGGCTCTCCTGAGCTTCTTAGTGAAAGTTTTAGTTTAGGTTTTTTATTTTCAGTGAGACCTGCTGGCAACAGGCTCACTGCATCGAGGGACTAAGGGGAGAAGAAGCGAACTCACCTGCGTGCAGAGTGGATTGGGCTTCTTAGGCTACTGGACATTAGCTCCAGAGGGACGATCACAGGCCCAGCCATGGATGGGTCCCAGAGCCGCGCCGCCGGCCCCCTTACAGAGACAGAAGAGGTACGGAAAATCGGCGGCAGAAGACATCCTGTCTTCACCAAGGTAGCGCACAGCACTGCAGCTGTGCGCCATTGCTCCTCAGCACACTTCACACTTCGGTCACTGAGGGTGCAGGGCGCTAGGGGGGGGCGCCCTGAGCAGCAATAAAAACACCTTGGCTGGCGAAAATACATCACATATAGCCCCCAGGGCTATATGGATGAATTTTAACCCCTGCCAGAATCCATAAAAAAGCAGGAGAAAAGTCCGCGAAAAAGGGGCGGAGCCTATCTCCTCAGCACACTGGCGACATTTTCCCTCACAGCTCCGTTGGAGGGAAGCTCCCCTGGCTCTCCCCTGCAGTCACTACACTACAGAAAGGGTTAAAAAAGAGAGGGGGGCACTAATTAGGCGCAGTATTAACAATACAGCAGCTATAAGGGGAAAAACACTTATATAAGGTTATCCCTGTATATATATAGCGCTTTGGTGTGTGCTGGCAAACTCTCCCTCTGTCTCCCCAAAGGGCTAGTGGGGTCCTGTCCTCTATCAGAGCATTCCCTGTGTGTGTGCTGTATGTCGGTACGTTTGTGTCGACATGTATGAGGAGAAAAATGATGTGGAGACGGAGCAGATTGCCTGTAATAGTGATGTCACCCCCTAGGGGGTCGACACCTGAGTGGATGAACTGTTGGAAGGAATTACGTGACAGTGTCAGCTCTGTATAAAAGACAGTGGTTGACAGGAGACAGCCGGCTACTCAGCTTGTGCCTGTCCAGACGTCTCATAGGCCGTCAGGGGCTCTAAAGCGCCCGTTACCTCAGATGGCAGATATAGACGCCGACACGGATACTGACTCCAGTGTCGACGGTGAAGAGACAAATGTGACTTCCAGTAGGGCCACATGTTACATGATTGAGGCAATGAAAAATGTTTTACACATTTCTGATAATACGAGTACCACCAAAAAGGGGTATTATGTTCGGTGAGGAAAAACTACCTGTAGTTTTCCTGAATCTGAGAAATTAAATGAGGTGTGTGATGATGCGTGGTTTTCCCCGATAACAACTGATAATTTCTAAAATGTTATTGGCATTATATCCTTTCCCGCCAGAGGTTAGGGTGCGTTGGGAAACACCCCCTAGGGTGGATAAAGCGCTCACACGCTTGTAAGGGCTCTACCCTCTCCTGAGATGGCCGCCCTTAAGGATCCTGCTGATAGAAAGCAGGAGGGTATCCTAAAATGTATTTACACACATACTGGTGTTATACTGCGACCAGCAATCGCCTCAGCCTGGATGTGCAGTGCTGGGTTGGCGTGGTCGGATTCCCTGACTGAAAATATTGATACCCTAGATAGGGACAGTATATTTTTGCCTATAGAGCATTTAAAAGATGCATTTCTATATATGCGTGATGCACAGCGGAATATTTGCCGACTGGCATCAAGTCTAAGTGCGTTGTCCATTTCTACCAGTAGAGGGTTATGGACACGTCAGTGGTCAGGTGATGCGTATTCCAAACGGCATTTGGAAGTATTGCCTTAATAAGGGGAGGAGTTATTTGGGGTCGGTCTTTCAGACCTGGTGGCCACGGCAACAGCTGGGAAATCCACGTTTGTACCCCAGGTCGCCTCTCAACATGAGAAGACGCCGTATTATCAGGCGCAGTCTTTTCGTGGACAAGCGGGCAAAATATTCCTCATTTCTGCCCCGTGACAGAGGGAGAGGAAAAAGGCTGCAGAAATCAGCCAGTTCCCAGGAACAGAAACCCTCTCCCGCCTCTGCCAAGCCCTCAGTATGACGCTGGGGCTTTACAAGCAGAATCAGGCACGGTGGGGGGCCCGTCTCAATGAATTTCAGCGCGCAGTGGGCTCACTCGCAAGTAGACCCCTGGATCCTTCAGGTGATATCTCAGGGGTACAAATTAGAATTCGAGACGTCTCCCCCTCGCCGTTTTCCTAAAGTCGGCTTTACCGATGTCTCCTTCTGACAGGGAGACAGTTTTGGAAGCCATTCACAAGCTGTATTCCCAGCAGGTGATAATCAAGGTACCCCTCCTGCAACAGGGAACGGGGTATTATTCCACACTGTTGTGGTACCGAAGCCGGACGGCTCGGTGAGACCGATTCTAAATCTAAAATCTTTGAACACTACATACAGAGGTTCAAATTCAAGATTGAGTCACTCAGAGCAGTGATTGCGAACCTGGAAGAAGGGGACTACATGATGTCTCGGGACATCAAGGATGCTTACCTTCATGTCAAAATGTACCCTTCTCACCAAGGGTACCTCAGGTTTATGGTACAGAACTGTCACTATCAGTTCAGACGCTGCCGTATGGATGGTCCACGGCACCCCGGGTCTTTACCAAGGTAATGGCCGAAATGTTGATATTCCTTCGAAGGAAGGGAATTTTAGTTATCCCTTACTTGGACGATTCCCTGATAAGGGTAAGATCCAGGGAACAGTTGGAGGTCGGTGTAGCACTATCTCAGGTAGTGTTGCGGCAGCACGATTGGATTCTCAATATTCCAAAATCGCAGCTGGTTCCGACGACTTGTCTTCTATTCCTAGGGATGATCCTGGACACAGTCCAGAAAAAGGTGTTTCTCCCGGAGGGGAAAGCCAGGGAGTTATCCCAGCTAGTCAGGAACCTCCTAAAACCGAGCCAAGTCTCAGTGCATCAATGCACAAGGGTTCTGGGTAAAATGGTGGCTTCCTACGAAGCAATCCCATTCGGCAGATTCCACGCAAGAACTTTCCAGTGGGACCTGCTGGACAAATTGTCCGGGTCGCATCTTCAGATGCATCAGCGGATAACCCTGTCACCAAGGACAAGGGTGTCCCTCCTGTGATGGTTGCAGAGTGCTCATCTTCTAGAGGGCCGCAGATTCGGCATTCAGGACTGGGTCCTGGTGACCACTGATGCCAGCCTGCGAGGCTGGGGAGCAGTCACACAGGGAAGTAATATCCAGGGCTTATGGTCAAGCCTGGAGACATCACTTCACATAAATATCCTGAAGCTAAGGGCCATTTACAATGCTCTAAGCTTAGCAAGACCTCTGCTTCAAGGTCAGCCGGTGTTGATCCAGTCGGACAACATCACGGCAGTCACCCACGTAAACAGACAGGGTGGCACAAGAAGCAGGAGGGCAATGGCAGAAGCTGCAAGGATTCTTCGCTGGGCGGAAAATCATGTGATAGCACTGTCAGCAGTATTCATTCCGGGAGTGGACAACTGGGAAGCAGACTTCCTCAGCACGACCTCCACCCGGGAGAGTGGGGACTTCACCCAGAAGTCTTCCACATGATTATAAACCGTTGGGAAAAACTCGACAGGTATTGCGCCAGGTCAAGGGACCCTCAGGCAATAGCTGTAGACGCTCTGGTAACACCGTGGGTGTACCAGTCAGTGTATGTGTTCCCTCCTCTGCCTCTCATACCCAAGGTACTGAGATTGATAAGATGGAGAGGAGTAAGCACTATATTCGTGGCTCCGGATTGGCCAAGAAGGACTTGGTAACCGGAACTTCAAGAGATGCTCACGGAGGATCCGTGGCCTCTACCTCTAAGAAGGGACCTGCTCCAACAAGGACCCTGTCTGTTCCAAGACTTACCGCGGCTGCGTTTGACGGCATGGCGGTTGAACGCCGGATCCTGAAGGAAAAAAGGCATTCCGGATGAAGTCATCCCTATCCTGATCAAAGCCAGGAAGGATGTAACCGCAAAACATTATCACCGCATTTGGCGAAAATATGTTGCGTGGTGCGAGGCCAGTAAGGCCCGACGGAGGAAATTCAACTGGGTCGATTCCTACATTTCCTGCAAACAGGAGTGTCTATGGGCCTGAAATTGGGGTCCATTAAGGTTCAAATTTCGGCCCTGTCAATTTTCTTCCAAAAAGAACTAGCTTCAGTCCCTGAAGTTCAGACGTTTGTAAAAGGGGTACTGCATATACAGCCTCCTTTTGTGCCTCCAGTGGCACTTTGGGATCTCAATGTAGTTTTTTGGGTTCCAAAAGTCACATTGGTTTGAACCACTTAAATCTGTGGAGTTAAAATATCTCACATGGAAAGTGGTCATGCTGTTGGCCCTGGCCTGGGCCAGGCGCGTGTCAGAATTGGCGGCTTTATCCTGTAAAAGCCCTTATCTGATTTTCCATTCGGACAGGGCGGAATTGAGGACTCGTCCTCAGTTTCTCCCTAAGGTGGTTTCAGCGTTTCACCTGAACCAACCTATTGTGGTGCCTGCGGCTACTAGGGACTTGGAGGACTCCAAGTTGCTAGACGTTGTCAGGGCCCTGAAAATATATGTTTCCAGGACGGCTGGAGTCAGAAAGTCTGACTCGCTGTTTATCCTGTATGCACCCAACAAGCTGGGTGCTCCTGCTTCTAAGCAGACTATTGCTCGTTGGATTTGTAGTACAATTCAGCTTGCACATTCTGTGGCAGGCCTGCCACAGCCAAAAATCTGTAAATGCCCACTCCACAAGGAAGGTGGGCTCATCTTGGGCGGCTGCCCGAGGGGTCTCGGCTTTACAACTTTGCAGAGCAGCTACTTGGTCAGGAGCAAATACGTTTGTAAAATTCTACAAAATTGATACCCTGGCTGAGGAGGACCTGGAGTTCTCTCAATTGGTGCTGCAGAGTCATCCGCACTCTCCCGCCCGTTTGGGAGCTTTGGTATAATCCCCATGGTCCTTACGGAGTCCCCAGCATCCACTTAGGACGTTAGAGAAAATAAGAATTTACTTACCGATAATTCTATTTCTCGTAGTCCGTAGTGGATGCTGGGCGCCCATACCAAGTGCGGTTTGTCTGCAATACTGGTACATAGTTATTGTTACCAAAAAATCGGGTTATTGCTGTAGTGAGCCATCTTTTCTAGAGGCTCCTCTGTTATCATGCTGTTAACTGGGTTCAGATCACAAGTTGTACGGTGTGATTGGTGTGGCTGGTATGAGTCTTACCCGGGATTCAAAATCCTTCCTTATTGTGTACGCTCGTCCGGCACAGTATCCTAACTGAGGCTTGGAGGAGGGTCATAGGGGGAGGAGCCAGTGCACACCAGATAGTCCTAAAGCTTTCTTTAGATGTGCCCAGTCTCCTGCGGAGCCGCTATTCCCCATTGTCCTTACGGAGTCCCCAGCATCCACTACGGACTACGAGAAATAGAATTATCGGTAAGTAAATTCTTATTTTCTCGTAGTCCGTAGTGGATGCTGGGCGCCCATCCCAAGTGCGGATTGTCTGCAATACTTGTATATAGTTATTGTTTAACTAAAGGGTTATTGTTGAGCCATCTGTTGAGAGGCTCAGTTATATTTCATACTGTTAACTGGGTATAGTATCACGAGTTATACGGTGTGGCTGGTATGAGTCTTACCCGGGATTCAAAATCCTTCCTTATTGTGTCAGCTCTTCCGGGCACGGTATCCTAACTGAGGTCTGGAGGAGGGTCATAGTGGGAGGAGCCAGTGCACACCAGGTAGTTCTAAAGCTTTCTTTAGTTGTGCCCAGTCTCCTGCGGAGCCGCTATTCCCCATGGTCCTTACGGAGTCCCAGCATCCACTACGGACTACGAGAAATAGATTTACCGGTGAGTAAAATCTTATTTTATACTAATATTAGGAATGTTGTTTCTGTCTGTTCCAAGTTAGTGCAAAAACCACTGACCCGATTTTCATGAACGCTGCATCGTTGTGTAGTAGAAGCGCCTAGAAATAACCTGCACTTTGTTTCATCTCGATCTGTTACGTTAAAGCTGAGCAAAACAACATTTATGGGCATCATCAATTCAAGAGATAGGTGTGGCACCTTGCGCGTGGCCGGTAGGGGGTGAGGAGACAGGTGTGGCACAATGCACGTGGCCGGTAGGGGGTGAGGAGACAGATGTGGCACAATGCGCGTGGCCGGTAAGGGGTGGAAGAGATAGGTGTGGCACAATGCGCGTGGCCGGTAAGGGGTGGAAGAGATAGGTGTGGCACCTTGCGCGTGGCCGGTAAGGGGTGGATGAGACAGGTGTGGCACAATGCGCGTGGCTGGTAAGGGGTGGAAGAGATAGGTGTGGCACCTTGCACGTGGCTGGTAAGGGGTGTTGAGATGTGTGTGGCACCATGCGCGTGGCCGGTAAGGGGTGGAAGAGATAGGTGTGGCACCTTGCACGTGGCTGGTAAGGGGTGTGGAGATATGTGTGGCACCATGCGCGTGGCCGGTAAGGGGTGGAAGAGATAGGTGTGGCACCTTGTGCGTGGCCGGTAAGGGATGGAAGAGATAGGTGTGGCACCTTGCGCGTGGCCGGTAAGGGGTGGAAATGATAGGTGTGGCAACTTGCGCGTGGCCGGTAAGGGTTGGAAGAGATAGGTGTGGCACCTTGCGCGTGGCCGGTAAGGGGTGGAAGAGATAGGTGTGGCACCTTGCATGTGGCCGGTAAGGGGTGGAAGAGATAGGTGTGGCACCTTGCACGTGGCTGGTAAGGGGTGTGGAGATATGTGTGGCACCATGCGCGTGGCCGGTAAGGGGTGGAAGAGATAGGTGTGGCACCTTGTGCGTGGCCGGTAAGGGATGGAAGAGATAGGTGTGGCACCTTGCGCGTGGCCGGCTAGGGGTGGAAATGATAGGTGTGGCAACTTGCGCGTGGCCGGTAAGGGTTGGAAGAGATAGGTGTGGCACCTTGCGCGTGGCCGGTAAGGGGTGGAAGAGATAGGTGTGGCACCTTGCGCGTGGCCGGTAAGGGGTGGAAGAGATAGGTGTGGCACCTTGCATGTGGCCGGTAAGGGGTGGAAGAGATAGGTGTGGCACCTTGCACGTGGCCGGTAAGGGGTGGAAGAGATAAATGTTTTGCCGCGTGCGCGTGGCCGGTAAGGGATGGAAGAGATAGGTGTGGCACCTTGCGCGTGGTCGGTAAGTGGTGGAAGAGATAGGTGTGGCACCTTGCGCGTGGCCGGTAAGGGGTGGAAGAGATAGGTGTGGCACCTTGCGCGTGGCCGGTAAGGGGCGGAAGAGATAGGTGTGGCACCTTGCGCGTGGCCAGTAAGGGGTGGAAGAGATGGGTGTGGCACCTTGCGCGTGGCCGGTAAGGGGTGGAAGAGATAGGTGTGGCACCTTGTGCGTGGCCGGCAAGGGGTGGGGAGACGGGCCTTGAATAGGATAGGCTACATAGCAGTCTGGGCACGAGACACACAGTGACAGCGGTGTGAGTGATAAGAGAAGGCGCTGCTGCCACCAATCTGTATAGCGCTACTGGTCACATGGTCCACTCCCGCCATAGGGTCCCTGTGCAAAGCAATACATCTATAACTACTGAAATATATGTAATTTGTATGGCAATGTACGGTAAGGGCTGTATCCCCTTCAGTGGATTTTTATGTGTATTATAATATAAGGAGAGTAAAGGGCTTACTGTAAGGATGACTGATCCCTGCTGCAGTTTTGACCCCGGTGTTGATGGGGTTTTGCCCACAATTAGTCACCAGGCCCTGTGTACGCTCTCAACCGAGTGTTATCATTTATTTCTCTTACGTCCTAGAGGATGCTTGGGGTCCATTTTAGTACCATGGGGTATAGACGGGTCCCTTGGGAGCCACTGGCACTTTAAGAGTTTAATAGTGTGGGCTGGCTCCTCCCTCTATGCCCCACCTACCAGACTCAGTTCAGAAAATGTGCCCAGAGGAGCCGGTCACAGATAGGGGAGCTCTTAGGAGTTTTTCTAGTTTTATTATTTTCTGAGTTAGTTAGGTACAGGGAGGCTGCTGGCAACAGCCTCCCTGCTTCATGGGACTTAGGGGGGGAGTAGGAACCAACTCTAGAAGTTAATGGTTCTCTATCTCCGCTGACAGGACACTGAGCTCCTGAGGGTGCTGATCGCAAGCCCACGAAGCAACCTCTCACTCCCGCAGCACGGCTGCCACCCCCTAACAAATCCGGAAGAAAGAAGAGTGGTGAGTACAGCGCCGTCGGCCCGTGTAGCGGGTCGCCGGCGGGAATGGCGGCACAAGGGTAGGAGCGCAGCTCTGACAGGCTGCGCTCCAGAAGGCTCAGCAGCACTATGTGTACGGCGCTTTGAGGGGCGTCCTGGGCCAGCGTGAGCACCCTACACTGGTCAAAGCAGCTAATGGGCTAATCCCGCTGTTAGCGACAAAATTCTCAGGCGTGTATAAACAACTTAGTGGGGGAAGACGCGCGCCATTACAGGGGGCGGGACTTCTCAGAGCGGATCCAGCATTCACCAGCGCCATTTTCTCCCTGCAGATCATAGGAATGAGACGCTGACAGGGAGCGCTGCCCTCCACATAACTCCAGCTATCCTCTACGGTACCAGGGTGTTATAGACAGGGGGGGGGGGGGGGGGGGAGTGTGATTATAGTACTGGTTACCCTATTAAGGTTAATTAGTCAGCGCCGGGCTTTTATCATAATAACTGCTTACTGGGGCGCTATGTGGCTGGCTCCTTATACTCTGTGACTTGGGAAACTGTTGACATTTTCGTGTGTGTGTGTGTGTGTGTGTGTGTGTGTGTGTGTGAGAGTCTGTATATCTCACATTACCATGTCTAAGGACTCTGTGTCCTGTGCTGCAGAGTGTGTATCTTCTCCTGAGGAGTCTATTCCAATATACTCAGGACTGCAATGTACTTTCTCAGCCTTCTGTGTCCGAACCCCCATGGGTGGATTCTATAAGGGGAATGATATCCCAGATTTCATCTAGGATGTCACATACTGAGAAAGAAACACAGGTTTTAAGGAAATCTGTAGAGGGTTTGAAGTATTCAGCTCCCATTACCTCTTCAAAGACCCCAACTAGATACCCGAAAAAGCGTGCTCTTGCCCAGATAATGCAAGCTGACACGGATACCGACTCTGTTACAGGGGACGGTGATGGGGATATGCAGGGAGGTGATGCATCCCTTGATAAGGGGGTGCAACTAATGATTGAAGCCATTAGGGACATTTTACACATTACTGAGAAAGTACCTGAGCAGGTGAAGGAGGCTTACTTTACAGAAAATAAGAAATCCTCGCTTACCTTCCCTGCTTCTAGGGAGTTAAACTCTTTATTTGAAAAATCCTATGAAAACCCAGAGAAAAAATTCCAGATCCCAAAAAGGGTTCTCATTGCTTTCCCTTTCCCTGAAGAGGATAGAAAGAAGTGGGAAAACCCACCTATAGTAGACGCTTCTGTATCTAGGTTGTCTAAAAAGGTGTTTTTACCTGTCTCTGGTTCAACTGCTTTGAAAGAGCCGGCTGACCGCAATATTGAGACTACGCTCAAATCACTATACACTGCTACAGGCGTAGCTTTAAGGCCCACTATTGCTTGTGCGTGGATTTCTAAAGCCATAGTAAAGTGGTCAGGCACATTACTAGATGAATTAGATACTATGGATAGAAGTGACATTGAATTGTTTTTACATCACATGCAGGATTCTGCAGGTTTCATGGTGGAGGCCATGAAAGATCTTGGCCTTCTTAATGCAAGGGCTTCTTCCATGACTGTCTCGGCACGCAGGGGACTCTGGCTGCGCCAATGTTCTGCGGATGCAGAATCCTAGAAAAGTGTGGAGAACCTACCCTTCACAGGTCAGACTCTGTTTGGGGACGCATTGGATGCGTGGATCTCCACGGCACCTGGGGGTAACTCAACCTTTCTCCCCTCAGCAACACCACCGACTAGGAAATCTTATCTACACTGCAGTCCTTTCGGACCGCGAAAGATAAAAAGTCCAAGCCCCCTCCCACCTTCTTTAGAAGAGGTCGTGGGGAAATCCAAAGGAACAGAAACCAGGTTTTGCTTCCTCAAAATCTTCAGTATGACAGTGGACCTCCCAGCCTGGAAATCGGGCAGGTGGGAGCGAGACTGAAAGTTTTCAGTCACATCTGGCGTCATCATGCCTAGACCCCTGGTAAAAAAGATATTGTTGCCCAGGGGTACAGACTGGAGTTTCAGGTACTCCCACCTCACAGATTCTTCAAATCAGACTTACCAGCTTCGCTGACAGAAAATGCTATTTTACAGGAAGCCATTCAAAAATTGGTAGAAACAAATGTCATTGTTCCAGTTCCACCTCACCTAACAAACAAGGGTTATTACTCAAACCTGTTTGTGGTACCGAAACCGGATGGTTTGGTAAGGCCGATATTAAACCTAAAGTCATTGAACCCCTACTTGAGGGAATTCACATTTAAGATGGAGTCTCTGAGAGCAGTGATCTCAGGTCTGGAGGAGGGGGAATCCTGGTATCCATGGATATCAAGGATGCATACCATCACGTTCCGATCTGGCCACCTCACCAGCTTTATCTAAGATTTGCGCTGCTGGACTGTCACTATCAGTTCCAGGCACTGCCATTTCGCCTCTCCACAGCACAGAGGGTGTTCACCAAGGTCATGGCAGAGATGATGCTACTCCTCCGCAAGCAGGGAGTAAACATAATTTCATATCTGGATGATCTGCTGATAAAAGCATCTTCCAGGGAGAAGCTGTTACAGAGCATTGCTCTCTCAACTCGACTACTCCAGGATCATGGGTGTATCCTGAACCTTCTAAAGTCACATTTGGAACCGACAAGGAGACTGTCCTTCCTTGGGATGATTCTCGACACGGAAGTGCAGGGGGTGTTTCTACCGGTGGAGAAAGCGTTGGTGATCCAATCAATGGTCCGGGATGTACTGAAGCCTGCCCGGGTATCGGTTCATCAGTGCATTCGCCTTCTGGGGAAGATGGTAGCCTCCTACGAGGCTCTACAGTACGGAATATTTCATGCACGGTCCTTCCAACTGGATCTCCTGGACAAATGGTCGGGATCTCATCTTCACATGCACCAGCAGATACGCCTGTCGCCGAAAGACAGAATTTCCCTCCTCTGGTGGCTGCAAACTTCTCACCTTCTCGAGGGCCGCATGTTCAGGATTCAGAATTGGATCCTTCTAACCACGGATGCAAGTCGCAGAGGTTGGGGAGCAGTCAACCAAGGAGAAAATTTCCAAGGAAAGTGGTCAAGTCTGGAATCCATCCTTCCGATAAACATTCTGGAACTAAGGGCTGTGTACAACGGCCTTCTACAAGCGTCACATCTTCTACAAGATCAGGCCATTCAGGTTTATTCGGACAATGTAACGGCGGTGTCCTACATAAACCGACAGGGCGGAACGAAGAGTAGGGCGGCAATGTCAGAGGTGACAGGAATCCTCCTCTGGGCAGAAAAGTACGCGGTGGCGCTGTCAGCAATCTTCATTCTGGGAGTGGACAACTGGGAAACGGACTTCCTCAGCAGACACGATCTCCATCCAGGAGAATGGGGCTTCCACCCGGAGGTGTTCGCAGAGATAACAAGTCGTTGGGGTGTACCTCAAATAGACATGATGGACTCCCGCCTCAACAAGAAGCTTCAGAGGTACTGTTCCAGGTCGAGAGACCCACGGGCAGTGGCGGTGGACGCCCTGGTAACTCCGTGGGTGTTCAAGTCAGTGTATGTGTTCCCCCCACTTCCACTCATACCAAGGATTCTCAAACGAATAAAACAAACAAGAGTTCAGACGATCCTCATTGCTCCGGATTGGCCAAGAAGGGCTTGGTACGCGGATCTTCTGGAATTACTGCTGGAGGATCCGAGGCCTCTTCCTCTTCACGAGGATCTTCTGCAACAGGGGCCGTTCGCCTATCAAGACTTACCATGGCTACGTTTGACGGCATGGAGGTTGAACACCAGATCTTAGCTCGGAAGGGCATTCCTACAAGCTAGGAATGGAGTAACGTCTAAGCATTAACATCGGGTTTGGGAAAAGTATGTGTCTTGGTGTGAATCCAAGAAGTTTCCTATGGTGGAGTTTCAACTGGGACAGTTTCTCCTCTTTCTGCAAGCAGGTGTGGATGTGAACCTACACTTGGGCTCCATTAAAGTCCAGATTTCGGCCTTGTCCATTTTCTTCCAGCAACAATTGGCTGCTCTCCCGGAGGTTCAGACGTTCTTGAAAGGGGTTCTGCACATCCAACCACCCTTTGTGCCTCCTACAGCACCGTGGGATCTTAATGTGGTGCTGCAGTTCCTGCAATCGGATTGGTTTGAGTCTTTACAGGAGGTAGATGTCAAGTTTCTTACTTGGAAGGCGGTCACACTGTTGGCATTGGCATCTGCTAGACGTGTGTCAGAATTGGGGGCATTGTCCTGCAAGAGCCCCTACTTGATTTTCCATGAAGATAGGGCTGAGCTCACAACGCGTCGGCTATTTCTTCCAAAGGTTGTGTCAGCTTTTCATATCAACCAACCTATTGTGGTGCCAGTGGCTACTGACTCCTCAATTACCTCAAAGTCCTTGGATCTTGTGAGGGCTTTGAAGATTTATGTGAAGAGAACTTCTCGTCACAGGAAGTCGGACACTCTGTTTGTCCTTTATGATCGCAACATGGTTGGGTGTCCTGCTTCTAAGCAGACAATTTCTCACTGGATCAGGCTTACTATCCAGCATGCTTATTCTACGGCATGCTTGCGGTGTCCAAGATCTGTTAAGGCCCACTCTATTCGTAAAGTGGTTCTTCCTGGGTGGCTGCCCGGGGTGTCTCGGCTTTACAGCTTTACCGCACAGCTACTTGGTCAGGGTCGAACACGTTTGCTAAGTTCTTCAAGTTCGATACTTTGGCCTCTGAGGACCTAAAGTTTGGTCAGTCTGTTCTGCAGAAACCTCAGCACTCTTCCTCCCGTACTGGGAGCTTTGGTACATCCCTGTGATACTAATGTGGACCCCAGCATCCTCTAGGACATAAGAGAAAATAGGATTTTAATTACCTACCAGTAAATCCTTTTCTCGTAGTCCATAGAGGATGCTGGGCGCCCGCCCAATGCTTCGTTTTCCTGCGTTGTTACTTGATTAAGTGTTGTTGTTCAGCCGTTGCTGAATCGTTTCAAGTTGGTTAGCTTGGCTTTCCTTTTTGTTATGTGTGAGCTGGTGTGAATCTCACCACTATCTGTGTATTTCCTTCTCTCGAAGTATGTCCGTCTCCTCGGGCACAGTTTCTAAGCTGAGTCTGGTAGGAGGGGCATAGAGGGAGGAGCCAGCCCACACTATTAAACTCTTAAAGTGCCCATGGCTCCCAAGGGACCAGTCTATACCCCATGGTACTAAAATGGACCCCAGCATCCTCTATGGACTACGAGAAAAGGATTTACTGGTAGGTCATTAAAATACAATTTTTTGTTGCCTTTAAGCACTACAAACGATCTGCTGTGTCTGTACAGTTGTATCCAATGGAGACACCAGAGACTGTTGTTTCCCAGGTAAACAAAATTAGCATAAATGAAACAGATTCCTTTTGTGTTATGGAATATTCGGCTTTTGTTTGTAGGGAGAGTGAAACATAAGTTTAGTTTTTGGCAGTGATGACATGGAAGATATATGGTAGGATATAATGCCGCCTGAGTCCGGCAGCAGTGCGGGATGGCAGCCGAACGCGAACGTATTTTTTGTTTAAATGAGCAATCACAAGGCATTTTTTTTGCCTTGTAAGTGATTGCCCCTTTAAAAAAAAGTCTGAGTTCGGCCGCCATCCCGCACTGCCGCCGGGTTGTCTGTTTCATAAGATATAAATTTAGCTTTCATTTTGCTAGGCATGGAGGTGACCTACTCATTCAGTGATATTCCATTTGTAAGACACAGTGTGGGGCAGATGTATTAACCTGGAGAAAACATAAGAAAGTATAAACCAGTGATATGTGCAAGGTGATAAAGGCACCAGCCAATCAGATCCTAACTGTTAATGCACCAGCCAATCAGCTCCAATATGTAAATTAACAGTTAGGATCTGATTGGCTGGTGCCTTTATCACCTTGCACATATCACTGGTTTATCACTTCCTTATGCCTTCTCCAGGTTAATACATCTACCCCAATATCTGTGCTGACATCACAGTGTGCGGCAAACGTAGGTAAATTTATTAAAGGTGATGTTATCTCTTTACCCTTGTATTATATCTTGTGTAATGTGTGGGGGAAAAAAGGTCCGTTTGCTTTATCGCTTTTATTTATTTTTTATTCTGTCAATAAATAAACACAATTACGCAGAACATAAAGCAGGAAGATCCTGGAGAAAAGAAAGAGGAATCCAAGGCCACATCTCCTGTTCCCCCTTCTCAAAGCGTGATTATTCTTTCTGCCCATTTCCCTGCAGCGTCACACAGTCCGTAACCTCTGGACGGAAACACAAATGAAGTGACACCGTCCGGCCTTTCCTCCGCACAGCCGCGCCTAGAGACATCGCAGAGGAACTAGTAATGTAAAATGCTTGGACCAGTGCACGTTTCACTCTTAGCTCCGTACAGCCGCGCTTGGGGACATCGCAGAGGAACTAATAATGTACATTACTCGGGCCAGTGCGCATTTCATTCCTAGCTCTGGACGTCTGTGCCTGGAGATGTCATGGAGGAACTAATAATGTACAGTGCTTGGACCTCCACGCGTGTTTCACGCTTAGCTCCGTACAGCTGCGCCTGGAGACGTCATGGAGGAACTAATAATGTACATTACTCAGGCCAGTGCACGTTTTACTCTTGGCTCTGTACAGCTGTGCCTGGAGACGTCACTGAGGAACTAATAATGTACAGTGCTTGGACCTACGCGCGTTTCACTCTTAGCTCTGTACAGCTGTGCCTGGAGACGTCACGGAGGAACTAATAATGTACAGTGCTTGGACCTCCACGCGCGTTTCACTCTTAGCTCTGTACAGCTGTGCCTGGAGATGTCACGGAGGAACTAATAATGTACAGTGCTTGGACCTCCACGCGCGTTTCACGCTTAGCTCTGTACAGCTGTGCCTGGAGACATCACGGAAGAACTAATAATGTACAGTGCTTGGACCTACGCGCGTTTCACTCTTAGCTAACCTCATCTTAGTGGACTGAGCCCATAGTGAAGGGAAGGGATTCCCAGCAAAGTGTGTATTGCTATGGGGTTGTTTCATGCTGACCTTCTACCAAATCCCAGCGGTAGCCAGCATTTAGCTGACACTAGCAATATATGGCTGTGTATGTGGGTCTTCTTATTACTTAAAGACCTGCGGTGTGGGAAGTTCTGTGGATGTCACCTGATGTAGCCTTCAGGCCGCTTGGTACATTAATAAGTCTCGCAGTCTAGGACAGGGCCGTAAAAATGCGTTTCTGATACTGTTCAGACACTAGCAGACCTGATTCATATTAGTATAACCAGGCCCAATACACAGGACAACCTAAATCTGTAGCAGTGGATTTACAGCAGCAGAGCCGTTCCAACATAGGCCGGTGGCTGCGGTGTATTGGAGTCAGAAAGCACGGCTGTAGATGCCCAATTCCTCGCTATTTAAACTATTAATAGCCCTGTTCACTTTGCTATGAACCTGCCTACTTGGTGGTACTACATGTTCACGTCCCCTTCCCACGTCCCCTTCCCCCACAGACAGGTCCAAAGCTCCACAGGGCATCTTAGTGCAGGATATTGTCACATATGGCCTTCACACCTAAAAAGTCAGATCATGGTGGAGATATAACATGGTGCATTCAAGCAGGATTTGTTTCAGTTTGGATTTCACTTCACCCGGAAGACAGAATCATTTCTCCTGGAAGTAGAGGAAGCATTAAGGAACAACCAGCGGCTTATGTGGACCAGTGCGATGTGGTCTAGGTGGAGAAGACATGATCTTGCATATGACTAGGGCTGAGTAGGGAGAAGAGCCTGGACAATCGTCGCTGGAATGGCCATAAAGGTTTGCATAAGTCATATTTTTATCATAACGTCAGCCGGGCAGACATAGGGGATGTGAGGAACCAGAGCTGATTAGGTGGCTGGTGGAGAAAGGTAATCGGTGGGTGGGTTATCCCTGACAACTGGGCAACGGCAGCAATAAGCAGGATATGTTAAACTGGACAATGTCTCCACAAGTTATCAAATGTTTCCAAAGGTCTTCTATACCTTTCAGTTGTCGAGGAAGGGCGTGAGATATCGGAACACACATTCATGTTTTTTAATGAAGTACGATGGGGCCATGACAGAAGAGGAGATCCAGTAGTCTGGGTACCTGGAGGTAATACCCAAACAAGTGGACAGCAAATTTTATGCAGAATGTATTCAGGATGATATAGTTATTCTGAATCCATTGAGTCAAAAACATTCAAGAAGCCTGAGCTGATATTGGTGGCAAAGGTTCAAGAGCATTGCATGAGTTTGGACTATTGATGGGGGTGGGGGGGTGGGGGGGGGTGGGGGGGAGTCCCTTTCATGTCCAGAATCTCAGATGTTTCCTGATTGTGGTGGGACACGGTCAGATGTTCCTGTGTGATCCTGCAGCGGGAAGTATTACTCTGAGCATCACTATGTTGTATATTATTGGGTGGCAGTAGGAAGATGTGTCTTGACAAAAGTGGACCAGGTGGAAGAGATATCAGTCAGAGAAGAGACTGGCGAAGGATTTCCTCAGGTTGCGGATGGTTTCCGCCTTCGCCTCATCTTCATTTCCGGAGCCGCGCTGAGAGGGATCCGAGATATTGAAATTGTTGGTGAGCGACTGGGATTTGCTGGAAAAAAAATTACAGAGTCAACCCAATGTCTCATGGCAAAAATAAGTGGGTCATAGGCAGCCAAACTTACAGTCTAAAGTCATTTACACATTAATTCATTATGGAATTAACTGTATTGTAATAATACCTGTCACATTAGAAATGAGTTAATGAGCTTGTCAGAAGGTGTTTACATCCTATGGGCCTAATTCAAACCTGATCAGAGCAGCACATTTGATAGCAGATGGACAAAACCATGTGCACTGAAGGGGGGGCAGATGTAACATGTGCAGAGAGCGTTAGATTTGGGTGGGGTGTGTCCAATCTGAAATCTAAATTGCAGTGTAGAAATAAAGCAACCAGTATTTACACTGCACAGAAACAAAATAACCCACCCAAATCTAACTCTCTCTGCACATGTTACGTCTGCCCCACCTGCAGTGCACATGGTTTTGCCCATTAGAGAACAAATTTGCTGCTGCGATCAGGTCTGAATTAGGCCCATAATTCATTGCTCATTCTGGTGGGAAACGTAATGTGAGCCTGGCATCTGCTCTTTGTTGGCCTCTGTGGAGTTATATTTGCAGGCTGATATACCACACACACAGCACTTACTTGAGGTGGGGGTGGGGGGGTTGCTGAGACTTCGCCGTTGACCCTGGAAGGCCCTGTTGGGACTGTGCCTGCCCCTGTGCAGGAGGCCTCGGCTGCGGAGGAGAAGCAGATTTGGGTGCCTGGCCAGGAGGGGTTCCGCTTGCAGGTCGGGGGAGCTGGGGAGAATTTGGAGACCTCTGGGTCTGTGGTGAGCTGGGCTGGGATGTCTGTGGTTGCTGACCCTGTGGAGAAAGCCTCTGCTGCGCAGGGGCCGATGTCCTGGGAGGTGGGGGCCCTTGTGCTGGCCGGGCTCCTCCTTTACCAAATGAAACAGAAGGTCAGCTTTAAGGGTGATACAGTATATATAGCATTGTGCATGTTATCCCCATTATATACCGTTCTGGGGGGTCATTCCGAACCAGTCGCACGCTGCAGTTTATCGTAGCGGTGCGATTGGGTCATAAATGGGCAGTGCGCCGTGCCAGACGGCCGCTACGATCGCCTCTGCTTGATTGACAGGCAGAGGCGGTCGCTGGGCTGGGGGGGTGGAACGGTGGTGTTTGGCCACCGTTTCGTGGGCGCGGTCCGGCCAACGCAGGCGTGGCTGGACCGAATGGGGGACGGGGCGCAGCGGTTGCGTGACGTCACACGCAGCAGCTGCGGGCCTGGGAGCGATGAGTAGCTCCCGGCCAGCACGCTAAAGCTGCGCTGGCCGGGAGCTACTCTTGATATGCAAAGGCATCGCCGCTGTGCGATGCCTTTGCATCATGCGGGGTGGACTAGTCCTGTGCTGGGCGGGGCCCCGCATGTCAGTGTGAATGATCATAGCTGTGCTAAATTTAGCACAGCTACGATCATCTCGGAATGACCCCCTGTATGTAGTAGAAATGTAATGAATGCTTATGGTGCATTACTAGTCACGTCCAGCAGGTGTCACCTCTGCACCATAAATTGTTCACTAACTGGAATACAAATCAACATACATTAATATTAACATTTACTTATATAGCGACAGTCCAGTCCCTGCTTTACAATTGGGATGTTTCATTTGTTTGATTAATATAAAGAAAAACTTATTTTTGTTTATATGTATGTCCAAATCAGCTGCCTGTCTGTCCCCTCTCCTCTTCTCTTTTCCCCCAGTCCTTAGTAATCATCCCACTTATATACTGTATCTAAGTATGTTTTGATATTTCTGTTACCAAAAGCCTGTGTTCTATGGCCCTCATTCCGAGTTGTTCGCTCGCTAGCTGCTTTTAGCAGCATTGCACACGCTAGGCCGCCGCCCTCTGGGAGTGTATCTTAGCTTTGCAGAATTGCTACTAAATATTTCCCTGCAGTTTCTGAGTAGCTCCAGACCTACTCCTAGATTGCGATCAGCTCGGTCCGTTTAGTTCCTGCTTTGACGTCACAAACACGCCCTGCGTTCGGCCAACCACTCCCCCGTTTCTCCAGACACTCCTGCGTTTTTCCCTGGCACGCCTGCGATTTTGAGCACACTCCCTGAAAACGCTCAGTTACCTCCCAGAAACGCCCCTTTCCTGTCAATCACTCACCGATCAGCAGAGCGACTGAAAAGCGCCGCACGAACACCAGCAAATCTACTAAGTTTTGTGTTAAATAACTTAGCGCATGCGCATTTTCCACCTAATCGCTGCGTTGCGAAAAACGGCAACGAGCGAACAACTCGGAATGACCACCTATGTCGGGTATTTTTTAGATATGGTTTGCTATATTTTAAATATGATTTTAAATCTCCTTTATTGCCCTTTGAAAGTGTGAGAGAAACCCACAAGTGAAATGTTTCCATTAATTTAACATGAACCATTTTTTTCCAATAAATTCACTTTCTAGAATGAGGATATATTTCTGACTTATATAGATGTTGTTGTTGTTTTTCTTTACTACATTATGCCACTAGGTGGCGCCTGTCACCAGAAATCACTACTGTCAGTAAGGTTATACGCGTGCTGACATCATGGCTAGTCTCAAACCACACACGCGTTCATCTCAGAGCATCCGATGCAGTGTGATAGGTCGGACAGTAGTAAATCCACCATAAGCGCAAAACATGAGTCCTGTAAAAGTTTAGGGGATAAATGCAACTTTTTGATAAACTTCCTACACTTATCGCTGTCACCGAAAGTTTCCCAGGAGCTCAGTAAGCGTACTACTTATGTTCACACTGTCATTAATATGATTGTCCATATGATGGATGGCTTCATGCAGACACAAAACTGGGTCACATTATAAGAAATCCTACGCCTGTAATAAACATGAGATGCAATTATGTTTTCGATGGTACATTTAGGGTTGGGGGTTTCCAGTTGCCCAGAAACCCCCTATGCTCCAATTACATGATTCAGGATCTAGGACGTACTCAGATAGTGCAGGCTTCACACGTAGCTGACACTAGTGCACAACACGTGGTTGATTGGGGCAACCAAGAGGAATATATGGGGCCAGTAGCTGGCAGGTAGAGCTGGTCTTTGTAGTGCCATATTGGAGGCCTGTGGGATAACACCTAGTGAGGCCAAAAGCAAAAAAATGTCGCACAATATATATATATATATATATATATATATATATATTCTTTCTCTATCCTTTCATTTGTGTGTCTTTGTTTTAATGTTTCGCAAGTTCTTTTTATTATTACTATTAAAAGTTAAATTTTACTTATAAAATATTGTGCACCATTTCAAGGCAACTTTTCTCTTTCTTTGTGCTTTTATAGCACCTAGTGAGTTAGCTCTCCATTTAAAAGCACATGGATGTACTGTATGACACAATGGTGGTCATTCCGAGTTGTTCGCTCGCAAGCTGCTTTTAGCAGCTTTGCGCACGCTAAGCCGCCGCCTACTGGGAGTGAATCTTAGCTTAGCAAAATTGCGAACGAAAGATTAGCAAAATTGCGAATAGACACTTCTTAGCAGTTTCTGAGTAGCTCCAAACTTACTCAGCATCTGCGATCAGTTCAGTGCTTGTCGTTCCTGGTTTGACGTCATAAACACACCCAGCGTTCGGCCAGACACTCCTCCGTTTCTCCAGCCACTCCCGCGTTTTTCCCACAAACTGTAGCGTTTTTTCACACACTCCCATAAAACGGCCTGTTTCCGCCCAGAAACACCCACTTCCTGTCAATCACACTCCGATCACCAGAACGAAGAAAAAACCTCGTAATGCCGTGAGTAAAATACCTAACTGCATAGCAAATTTACTTGGCGCAGTCGCATTGCGAACATTGCGCATGCGCAGTTAGCGGGAAATCGCTGCGATGCGAAGAAAAATACCGAACGAACAACTCGGAATGACCCCCAATATAAGGACTGTCGTTGTTTCGTTAGGCCGCTCCTAGCAGAAGGGGCTAATTTGCAAATGTATGTAACTAAGACCTCTGCATTCTTTTTACCGCTGATATGCGTGGACAAGAGCACTTCCATTACACCCCTGAAAATAGATCTGAGGGGGCTGTAGGGCTAATTATTACCATATGTGTTTCTACTACGCACAATGAGGTACCACTGCTCGTCTCATGCTCTGACACCGTTACCCAGCTGCCAGTGGCCAATCACACGGACCCGTCTCACGCCGGTGGAGCTAGAGATGAGAGGAGCCACGGGCCGGGACCAGATAGTACTAGGTACACTGCAAACATTTTACTTACAATAAAACTAACAACAATAAAAAGTGGTGTCGGCGTATTGCGGCAGGTGTTTGGTTATTTTCGCCCCCTCTATGGGAATCCTGCATATGACCCTGATGCGTATTTCCATGCTGTGTGTTCAGGCAGCTGCTGAATGAGCTGGTGACAGCTTCTCTTTAATCAGACCCTGAGGGTCACTCGTCCCTTCTCTGATGACCACTGGCTGGCCCATCTGTGCGGTGATACAGGGCAGACCACTCTCTGCAGCACCCTGTGCTCATCTCTGCCTCAGAGCTGGACATTCCCCGTGTCACCTGCAGCAGCCGTCATGGCAGCCCCCACACAGCCAAGCCTGGATAGTGGAACAGGCGCCCGTTGCATGTTTTATAGAAACGTTTCCATGCTTTGTACGTCTCATCTCAGTCCTCCTAGCAGTAAGTACCTTGTGGGGGAGGCCGAGGTTGAGCTGCAGCAGTGGGGCCCCCAGCTGCTTGGGGCCCCGGTTGGGGCTGCATCTGTGGTTTCACCGCCTGTGGCTGCATCTGTTGGGGCTGGAGGGGAAACGACAGAGAACAATACACTGAAATCTGAGTCAGTATCACAGTATGGTTATCACAGTCACACCTAGAGAGCGCGGCGCTGCCCAGCACACAACAGGTTAATCACGCACATTCCTCCTCTCCATGTATTAGGATATACCTGTGGACACTAGGACGTGTGATTGCCGCCTGTTGCCGGCTGTAGTTTGGTGACATAACTGTACAGTAAAACTAAGGGCTGCTCGGGGAATACTCTATACCTTTATGTGATAAGAAACCAGTTGCCAACCCCTGTAACAAGGTGCAGGGCGTAGAGTGCGCTGACTGTAACACTCAGGGAAGAGAGTGCGCTGACTGTAACACTCAGGGAAGAGAGTGCGCTGATTGTAACACTCAGGGAAGAGAGTGCGCTGACTGTAACACTCAGGGAAGAGAGTGCGCTGACTGTAACACTCAGGGAAGAGAGTGCGCTGACTGTAACACTCAAGGAAGAGAGTGCGCTGACTGTAACACTCAGGGAAGAGAGTGCGCTGACTGTAACACTCAGGGAAGAGAGTGCGCTGACTGTAACACTCAGGGCATAGAGCGCGCTAACTGTAACACTCAGGGAAGAGAGTGCGCTGACTGTAACACTCAAGGAAGAGAGTGCGCTGACTGTAACACTCAGGGAAGAGAGTGCGCTGACTGTAACACTCAGGGAAGAGAGTGCGCTGACTGTAACACTCAGGGAAGAGAGTGCGCAGACTGTAACAAGGTGCAGGGCATAGAGTGCGCTGACTGTAACACTCAGGGAAGAGAGTGCGCTGACTGTAACACTCAGGGAAGAGAGTGCGCTGACTGTAACACTCAGGGAAGAGAGTGCGCAGACTGTAACAAGGTGCAGGGCATAGAGTGCGCTGACTGTAACACTCAGGGAAGAGAGTGCGCTGACTGTAACACTCAGGGAAGAGAGTGCGCTGACTGTAACACTCGGAAGAGAGTGCGCTGACTGTAACACTCAGGGAAGAGAGTGCGCAGACTGTAACACTCAGGGAAGAGAGTGCGCTGACTGTAACACTCAGGGAAGAGAGTGCGCTGACTGTAACACTCGGAAGAGAGTGCGCTGACTGTAACACTCAGGGAAGAGAGTGCGCAGACTGTAACACTCAGGGAAGAGAGTGCGCTGACTGTAACAAGGTGCAGGGCATAGAGTGCGAAGACTGTAACACTCAGGGAAGAGAGTGCGCTGACTGTAACACTCAGGGAAGAGAGTGTGCTGACTGTAACACTCAGGGAAGAGAGTGCGCTGACTGTAACACTCAGGGAAGAGAGTGCGCTGACTGTAACACTCAGGGAAGAGAGTGCGCTGACTGTAACACTCAGGGAAGAGAGTGTGCGCTGACTGTAACACTCAGGGAAGAGAGTACGCTGACTGTAACACTCAGGGACAGAGTGCGCTGACTGTAACACTCAGGGAAGAGTGCGCTGACTGTAACACTCAGGGAAGAGAGTGTGCGCTGACTGTAACACTCAGGGAAGAGAGTGCGCAGACTGTAACACTCAGGGACAGAGTGCGCTGACTGTAACACTCAGGGAAGAGAGTGCGCTGACTGTAACACTCAGGGAAGAGAGTGCGCAGACTGTAACACTCAGGGAAGAGAGTGCGCAGACTGTAACACTCAGGGAAGAGAGTGCGCTGACTGTAACACTCAGGGAAGAGAGTGCGCTGACTGTAACACTCAGGGAAGAGAGTGCGCTGACTGTAACACTCAGGGACAGAGTGCGCTGACTGTAACACTCAGGGAAGAGAGTGCGCTGACTGTAACACTCAGGGACAGAGTGCGCTGACTGTAACACTCAGGGAAGAGAGTGCGCTGACTGTAACACTCAGGGAAGAGAGTGTGCTGACTGTAACACTCAGGGAAGAGAGTGCGCTGACTGTAACACTCAGGGAAGAGAGTGCGCTGACTGTAACACTCAGGGAAGAGAGTGCGCTGACTGTAACACTCAGGGAAGAGAGTGCGCTGACTGTAACACTCAGGGAAGAGAGTGCGCTGACTGTAACACTCAGGGAAGAGAGTGCGCTGACTGTAACACTCAGGGAAGAGAGTGCGCTGACTGTAACACTCAGGGACAGAGTGCGCTGACTGTAACACTCAGGGAAGAGAGTGCGCTGACTGTAACACTCAGGGAAGAGAGTGCGCTGACTGTAACACTCAGGGAAGAGAGTGCGCTGACTGTAACACTCAGGGATAGAGTGCGCTGACTGTAACACTCAGGGAAGAGACCTTTCATCAAGTGCTACAGTAAATAACGGGGGATCCTGGAGGAGAATGAGTCTCTGGAATAAGAATCTGTCACTACAGTTTCCCCTTCCTGTGTGTACCCGGGGTCACCCTAGGGAGATGTATGTGTGTCCACCCCCTTCCTGTGTGTACGCTGGGGTCACCCTAGGGAGATGTATGTGTGTCCACCCCCTTCCTGTGTGTACCCGGGGTTAACCTAGGGTGATGTATGTGAGCCCGCCCTCTTCCTGTGTGTAGGTGCGGTTACCCTAGGGAGATGTATGTGTGTCCACCCCCTTCCTGTGTGTACCCGGGGTTATCCTAGGGTGATGTATGTGAGCCCGCCCTCTTCCTGTGTGTACCCGGGGTTACCCTAGGGAGATGTATGTGTGTCCACCCCCTTCCTGTGTGTACCCGGGGTCACCCTAGGGAGATGTATGTGTGTCCACCCTCTTCCTGTGTGTACCCGGGGTCACCCTAGGGAGATGTATGTGTGTCCACCCCCTTCCTGTGTGTACCCGGGGTTATCCTAGGGTGATGTATGTGAGCCCGCCCTCTTCCTGTGTGTAGGTGGGGTTACCCTAGGGAGATGTATGTGTGTCCACCCTCTTCCTGTGTGTACCCGGGGTTACCCTAGGGTGATGTATGTGAGCCCGCCCTCTTCCTGTGTGTAGGTGGGGTTACCCTAGAGCAGGGGTGGCCTACCAGTCAGAGACAAAGAGCCCAAAAATCTTGTTAGGTACGTCAAAGAGCCAAAATCGAGCCGAAGGCGCGTGTGCAAAATGAAGGTGTGGCCTTGTGCCTACTAGGCAACGGTCATGCTATAAAATACATTTCAAAGCCAGATCCACATAAAATTATTCAAAAAGCCATATACACATAATACACTTTAGCTCCCCCATGTGTCACTCCAGCCAGCTCCCCCATGTGTCACTCCAGCCAGCTCCCCCATGTGTCACTCCATCCAGCTCCCCCATGTGTCACTCCAGCCAGCTCCCCCATGTGTCACTCCAGCCAGCTCTCCCATGTGTCACTCCAGCCAGCACCCTCCTGTATCAGTCCATTCAGCTCCCCCATGTGTCAGCGTGTCACTCCTGCCAGCACCCTTCTGTATCACTCCATTCAGCTCCCCCATTGTGTCTCTCCTGCCAGCACCCTCCTGTGTAACTCCAGCCAGCTCTCCCTTGTGTCACTCCAGCCCACCCTCATATGTAACTACAGCTGCCCCCCAACTCATGCCATTGCAGCAGCAGCCCCTTATATGTCCTCTGTTTGCCAGTGGCTCCCTCAGTTCTTAGTACCCGTAGTGCTGCTGCGTGTCTGGCTGGAGTGCAGCAGTCATCTGTTGTGGTCATGTGACTTTGAGTGTCAGGAGCCACATCTGAATAAAGAAAGAGACGCATTTGGCTCAAGAGCCACGGGTTGGCCACTGCGGCCCTAGGGCAATGTACAGTATGTGTGTCCATCTTCTCCCTGTGTGTTCCCGGGTTTACTCTAGGGTGATGTATGTGTGTACGCCCTCTCACTGTGTGTACCCAGGGTTGCTATAGGACGATGTATGTGTGTCCGCCCTCTCACTGTGTGTACCCGGGGATGCTATAGGGCGATGTATGTGTGCCCGCCCTCTTCCTGTACCTGCGGTCTGCCGAGAGGAACTGCTGAAGGTGTCATCTGGGCGTGCTGGGTCATTTTAGCGACCACTAGATCGGCCACGAGCTGACGATCCTCCTCCACGTGCTCGCCAATCAGAGGCATTGAGCTGTCCATTACCTGGGGCAGAAAACAGACATCACTGTAATAATGCGACCTCACAGGATCCCTGCATTTCCCAGCGCCCACCTCGCAGCACACCCGCCGTATGCGCAATAACCAATCACTAACATGGTGCTATTGGGCGGGTATCCCTGCGCTGTCAGCACCTAGTCTGCTCCATCTGTTCTATACAGGGACGGGTATGATAAACCATCAGCCAATCAGAGCATTAGATCATTCTCAGGATCAGATCAATCATTAGCCAATAAAGACGTCATAAACGTTGCGCAAACCCCCTGCAGTATAAACAGCAATGTAACATTTGTATAAGATAGGAGTGTGGAGACGGGATGCGGTCAAGATCCCGCCGGACGGAATCCCGGCGGTCGAAATACCGACACCGGAATCCCGACCGGCACAATCCCGACATATTCTTCCTCCGTGGGTGTCCACGACACCCATAGAGGGAGACTAAATTAGCTCCGCTCGCCACCCCTGACGTGGTTTTTGCTGGTCGGGATTCTGGTGTCGGTATTTCGACCGCCGGGATCCTGTCCAGCGGGATTTCGTACTGATCCCGTGTAAACACAAAGAGCCGCATTTAGGACTGGACCTTTCTGTGTGTAAGAGACGCTTCTATATTGTACAGGTCACCAAACAAGTGCACACATAGGTCCGTGTATACAATATCGCATGTTGTTCTCTTGCGCCCCTTTTTACCCCTACATGGGGGGAAGGGGGCAGGGGCAGGGTACAGTAAGGACACGGGGCCTGACTCGACATGGAACGCTGTTCCGGCAGCGTTCGCGTGCTGAAGCCCGCTGCAGTGTGTGCACGTGTAGAAGCCCCACTGCACGTGCGCACACAGTGAGATGCGACGGCATCTCGCATGTGCCATTGCCTGATTGACAGGCAGAGGTGTTCACAGGGCAGGAGGGGGCATTTTGGCTGTGTTTTTGGGGCGCGGTCCGGACCGCTTGTGGGACGGGCTGCGGCGGCTGTGTGACGTCACACGCAGCCGATGCGAGCCAAAACATGGCGGGTAGCCGTCGCCCTTCACAGCTAGGCTGCTTAGGCTGAGGGCAACCCTAAGCATGCAAAAAAAAAGTAGCATCCTGGGCGAGAAAGGGTCTGAGCCCGGAAATATTTTTGAGATGAAAGTGACAGGTTTGTTGCTCTATCCCATTTATTTGTCACCGTCGGGATAATTCTCCTTCCGCGTTATTTTATTTTATTCTGTTGTTACACCAAGGCTGGCGCTGACTGCAGCGATTCACGGCTGACGCATTACACGTGCGTTATGGAAAGTGTACGATAGAGTCGCCATAGTAATATGACAATCAGCAAAGCTTTGGAAAGACTTCCAGCTAGGACTGTGGAAACACAGGGAAGCCGTCTGTGACCGTGCAGCACAGTGACACCGTGACCCGCGGCCTGTGGGCAGCGTATGGTGAAGTCATCAGCATTCCTGCCGAGGGGGTGTCATAGAGGGACCGAAAATATTTACCCATCACAATAACGGGGAGGGGGGACGGGGTCAGCATTAGGGATCTATTGCTACACCAGCTCTTCCCGGATTCTCCCATTTTTTTCCTCCCAAATTGTTTAACTCCAAATACCATCCCATACATAAAAGGATCTCATGTTACACGGGTGAGCGGAAGCAGGTTCCTGTTACACAGCCCGGACACTGTGTCGTTTTCATTTCAAATAAAGGGAGGCGTATGATACGGGTACACTTGCATTCAGTACAATGCAGTTACTTATCACCTTGACGCTCTAGTCATGATGGTAAAAAGTTTTTTGAGTTAAAAGCTTTTTAGTATAAAACTAGCGTTTGCCCGAAGCTTCACTCGCGTGGATGTCTGTTATTGCTCAGCGGAAATAATGTTACAAAGGCAGTAGTGCCATCTAATATTGTGACGTATATATTATATTGTACATATTGATCACAAAATATCTTTGTAAACAATATTTGCAGTTTTTTCCTTCAGGGAATAACACAAAACGATGGTTGGGGCGACTAACTGGTGAGCAAGCCACGTAAAGCTGCCCATGGGAGAAGCAGCTGGTCCTGAGATCTACGCCTGCAGCCCTGAGCGTTTGCCCCTGCGACTTGTTGATCGTCATAGCGAATCAGACTCTTACAGGAAACTGCAGGCACTTGGATTGAAAAGGAAAATTGTTGGGGATAAGGGGTATAAGTGCTATAATCATAGACTTACTAACGCCACATCCCGTTAGACTCTCTGCCTCAATTAGGTTCCTCTGCAGAGCAGTTACTATAAGTCGGGTTCTGTTGCATAACTTGGGCGGAGTCAAGTTCCGCAGAAGCATGATCGGAACGCCAACTTCCAGTGTCAAGTGTTTTTGCTCCTCTCCCTGATGTCACAGCGAGATTATACATACCTCAGTTTCTTTCTAGGTCACTAAGCTATACAACAGTGAAAACGTGATCCAAATTCATCCAGTCGTTTTTGCGTGATGCCGAAACAAGCAGACAGACAAAAATTCTGATATTTTTTTTTTTTTGTCTCCATAGTTCAAAAACAGCCCCTAGAAGTAAATTTCTCCAAAACCGTCTATGTACCGACACAGCCCTTACAGTTTTATTATATGTATAGCATCATTTCGGTGATTATATATGATCCAATTAATAGTAAATCATCTTTATCAAGCTGTCCACATATTATACGCTCGCACAGCTATACCTATATTTAATTCATTCACACAAGGGGGGAACAAAATCGCCCTGTTCATCTGGTTTATTACCTGGGCCCGGGATTTGCAGTGTGACACAGCTTCCCAGCACCCAGCAAAATATTTAGCATTTTTTCCTGGAGGGGTGTGGCCAGGCCTTCCAGATTTGGCCACACCCCCTTCAGTACACAGGCCCCATGGCTGCCTCAGTGACCCTGCATATACCCACTGTAGGTATGCCAGTACGTGATGTATCTTCTAACCGTTCATATCCAGGAAACAGGACTGGAGGAGTGGCTGCATCCTAATGGAGCTGTGGTTGCTTCCCAATCGGAGTGTAGCCACTTCCCTGGGTGCCTGGATCACTAAAAGGCACTTTTAGCCACCTCCGCTTCACATGTGTGCACCTGTTCACTGTGCCGCAAATATTTAATGATAAATAGGGCCCAGAGTACCCGCTAACATTACTGTTAGATCTAGGGCAGGGGTGGGCAATTATCATCCCTCCAGATGTTGTGGGACTACACACCTCAGTATACCCTTCCACAATTTTGCTATCAGGGCATGCTAAAACTGTGGCAGGGCATGCTGGGATGTGTAGTTCAACAGCAGTTGGAGGGCCAGTTGATACCCACCCCTGATCTAGGGTGGCAGCCTCAGGTTTAGGAGCGGGGTAACACTAGGGGTACTGTATGTAAGAGATGAGATGAAACTATAACAGTGACGGTTCCTTTATTGTGACTGAGGAGGGACAGGAGAGTCGTCGGGTTACCTGACTGGGAATTTGACGCTCGGCTCTTTGAAATCAGATCTTCCTTGTGTTCCTAGGACACCAGGCGCCTGGGGCAGGAGGAAGCGGCATCTCCCCCGTGCAGGCTCCATAGCTAGACAGTCTAATGGTGTGGCCTATGTCCTAACGGGGCAATGCGTGTTGTATGCGACATGTGACTTAGGGGTCTATTTAGTATTTACTAAGCCTTGGATGGAGATAAAATCGCTGGAGATAAAGGGGGTGATGTATGAAAAACGTCCTAACGGACGTAATGTGCCTGGGGGCGTATCACCACATTATCGTGGTGATACGCCCCCACCCGCCGCCACAATGTATTATTTGCATGCCTGCCGATGTGGGAGGGCGTTATGTCACCTGTAGTGTGATATGCCTTCTTCCACATCGGCGAGACTGTTATCGGCGCTGCAGTCTGTGCGCATGCGCCCTTCTCCCCTCCTTCCAGCAGGCACTGCTAGCGGCCTCCAGCTCATGCGCCGCCGGAGGTTTGAGGAAGTGTTTGTCCCGGAACAATAAAGTTTTTTCATCTCAATTTCATTAACAAAAAAAACGACAACACATCCACGATTGAGGGTAACACACAGCGCCTGGCCGGGGGAGGCGTTCCGGCCCGGCGGACTTAAGAGTCGAAAATACCAGTCAGCCTCCCTGGAAATGGCGTTCTGGGTTTTGCGGCAATCACCTCTCCCACAGACAGCAAGATGTCACCTCTAACTGCCCCAACGCGTTTCAGGCCTTTCTAGGCCCTTTTTCAAGGCAGATGTGCTCACTCCTAACAGTTTCCCCCTTTTATTTCCTGGAGTCAGGAAATAAAAGGGGTAAACTGTTAGGAGTGAGCACATCTGCCTTGAAAAAGGGCCTAGAAAGGCCTGAAACGCGTTGGCGCAGTTAGAGGTGACATCTTGCTGTCTGTGGGAGAGGTGATTGCCGCAAAACCCAGAACGCCATTTCCCGGGAGGCTGACTGGTATTTAAGACCTTTGCTGTATTGAGGACTTTGTTTCCTCTGACCATCTGGTAATTATCCATTCTTACACTCAGTTTAGCTGTGCACCGGCTGCATGTGCTCTGGTTTTATTGGATAAGGAGACATGTTTTAGATGTTTTTTATGAAAAATTTTGTTAAAAGAATAAAACGGTGTTACACGAGATGCTCTCCACCTCTTGTTTTTTTATGACATTGGACGACTGAAAATCGTGATAACAAGTGTCCGCTGATCCAAGAGGAAAGCAGAGGTCTCTCTACATGCTTGAACTCAAGTACTATTAAGGAATGTACCCCACTATTTGATTTATGGGTGTTGCGTGATTGTGACCTTACACATTTGTTCATTGCATAATTTGTCATTTGGGTTTGGCGCCCAATACTGTTACCACCCAATTTTACATAGAAGTCTGTTATTTTGGGGAGTGGGAGACATCCCTTCTTGGTGGATACAGTTTAGGCAGCCATCTTTGCGCATTTGTCAGGTGCTCCATTTCTTCATCTCTGTATTTAAGAGTCGAAAAGTCACAGCAGAGGCAATCATACATTGCCTCTGCCCTGCGTTTGACAGTCACCACTGCGGGAAAGCGGTAAGCGGTGGGGGCGCGCGGCGGACAATGCACACGGCGTTAACACTCCGTTCATACATTAGGGGGAAGCGCAACATACAGGCTTAAGGTGCGCTGTGGTCAGCAGAAACCACAGCGCACTTTCATACATCTGGCCCAAAGTAGCAGCCAATTGGCTCCGAACTGCCATGCCACAGGCTGTGTTTGAAAAATTACAGAATCCGATTGGCTGGTACTTTATCTCCAGCGGCAATATCTCCATTGAAGGCTTAGTAAATAAACCCCTCAATGTCGAAGCAATCTGCCATTCGTCCTTTGCATGTGGTATGCAGCACGTGACGTTGGTGCTCTCAGTTAACGCAGCGAAGGTTACTGCAGACAGCAATAGCAGGAAGCTATAATGTGCTGTACGGGCAGTCACAGCGCTCTTTATAATGTGCTGTACGAGCAGTCACAGCGCTCTCTATAATGTGCTGTACGGGCAGTTACAGCGCTCTCTATAATGTGCTGCACGGGCAGTCACATCGCTCTTTATAATGTGCTGTACGAGCAGTCACAGCGCTCTCTATAATGTCACAGCGCTCTCTATAATGTGCTGCACGGGCAGTCACAGCGCTCTCTATAATGTGCTGTACGGGCAGTCACAGCGCTCTCTATAATGTGCTGTACGGGCAGTCACAGCTCTCTCTATAATGTGCTGTACGGGCAGTCACAGCGCTCTCTATAATGTGCTGTACGGGCAGTCACAGCGCTCTCTATAATGTGATGTACGGGCAGTCACAGCGCTCTCTATAATGTGCTGTAAGGGCAGTCACAGCGCTCTCTATAATGTGCTGTACAGGCAGTCACAGCGCTCTCTATAATGTGCTGTACGGGCAGTCACAGCGCTCTCTATAATGTGCTGTACAGGCAGTCACAGTGCTCTCTATAATGTGCTGTACAGGCAGTCACAGCGCTCTCTATAATGTGCTGTACAGGCAGTCACAGCGCCCTCTATAATGTGCTGTACGGGCAGTCACAGCGCCCTCTATAATGTGCTGTACGGGCAGTCACAGCGCTCTCTATAATATGCTGTACGGGCAGTCACAGCGCTCTCTATAATGTGCTGTACGGGAAGTCACAGCACTCTCTATAATGTGCTGTACGGGCAGTCACAGCGCTCTCTATAATGTGCTGTACGGGCAGTCACAGAGCTCTCTATAATGTGCTTTACGGATACTCACAGCGCTCTCTATAATGTGCTGTACGGGCAGTCACAGCGCTCTCTATAATGTGCTGTACGGGCAGTCACAGCGCTCTCTATAATGTGCTGCACGGGCAGCCACAGCGCTCTCTATAATGTGCTGTACGGGCAGCCACAGCGCTTTCTATAATGTGCTGTACGGGCAGTCACAGCGCTCTCTATAATGTGCTGTACGGGCAGTCACAGCGCTCTCTATAATGTGCTGTACGGGCAGCGCTCTCTATAATGTGCTGTACGGGCAGTCACAGCGCTCTCTATAATGTGCTGTACGGGCAGTCACAGCGCTCTCTATAATGTGCTTTACGGATACTCACAGCGCTCTCTATAATGTGCTGTACGAGCAGTCACAGCGCTCTCTATAATGTGCTGTACGGGCAGTCACAGCGCTCTCTATAATGTGCTGTACGGGCAGTCACAGCGCTCTCTATAATGTGCTGTACGGGCAGCCACAGCGCTCTCTATAATGTGCTGTACGGGCAGCCACAGCGCTCTCTATAATGTGCTGTACGGGCAGCCACAGCGCTCTCTATAATGTGCTGTACGGGCAGCCACAGCGCTCTCTATAATGTGCTGTACGGGCAGCCACAGCACTCTCTATAATGTGCTGTACGGGCAGTCACAGCGCTCTCTATAATGTGCTGTACGGGCAGCCACAGCGCTCTCTATGATGTGCTGTACGGGCAGCCACAGCGCTCTCTATAATGTGCTGTACGGGCAGCGCTCTCTATAATGTGCTGTAAGGGCAGTCATAGCGCTCTCTATAATGTGCTGTACGGGCAGCCACAGCGCTCTCTATAATGTGCTGTACGGGCAGTCACAGCGCTCTCTATAATGTGCTGTACGGGCAGTCACAGCGCTCTCTATAATGTGCTGTAAGGGCAGTCACAGCGCTCTCTATAATGTGCTGTACGGGCAGTCACAGCGCTCTCTATAATGTGCTGTAAGGGCAGTCACAGCGCTCTCTATAATGTGCTGTAAGGGCAGTCACAGCGCTCTCTATAATGTGCTGTAAGGGCAGTCACAGCGCTCTCTATAATGTGCTGTACGGGCAGTCACAGCGCTCTCTATAATGTGCTGTACAAGCAGTCACAGCGCCCTCTATAATGTGCTGTACGGACAGTCACAGCGCTCTCTATAATGTGCTGTACGGGAAGTCACAGCGCTCTCTATAATGTGCTGTACGGGCAGTCACAGCGCTCTCTATAATGTGCCGGGGTAGTGAAGGCGCCCAACCCTATATGCAACTAAACCTGATTACTATGGGCGCAATATGCGCGATAACGGGGATCACTTTAGAAAGGGGATTGGGTGTGATATATCATTTGAATACCGTCCTAAATGTCATCCTTAGGGTCAGTTATGTGGTGAGGGACAGGATTTGCTTCTGTTTGTCCACATAGTTTATGACTGTCAGCCACCAGCACTGGTTTTGCCTTTTATATTGACCATGAATAATTTGAATTGGTCCTGGACCACCAACCCAGGGCACCCCTGCAAGTGTCCTGAGGCACCCCAGGGGACCACGGCACACAGTTTGAGAACCACAGATGTAGGACATCAATTGTTATAACGCCTAGCAACGGAAATTCTCTATTGGTTGACACTAGAATCTCTTGCAGGAATTTTTTTTATGTATAAATGTATATTACCTAAGGTTCTTAGCTTTTTGAGAGGGTATGTATCATAGCACCCAACGCGTTTCGTCCTATCTGGACTTCATCAAGGGGTCTCTTGATGAAGTCCAGATAGGACGAAACGCGTTGGGTGCTATGATACATACCCTCTCAAAAAGCTAAGAACCTTATTTATACACTTTTTTTATGCCGATCTTATTTCCAATTTTTTACTGTTAGGACATTTTTTCCTCCTGTCTTATCTAAGTTTGTACTATTAATTTTATACTAACTTATGTTTTATATGCAGTTCTAGTGATTTCTAACTAATATTTTGGCTCCTTGTAAAGGGCTATTATTTTACTTACTTTTGTGTTGGTGCCAATTACATTTTCTTAAAATATTTTTTACTTTTAAATTGAGTCTCCTCCTAGTTTAAGACACCACTGGTCGCTTAAATCACCTTATCCTCTTTTTCTTTTACACTGTACATGAAGCACCTTACCAATGCTTCTTTCTTTAAGGTGTAGCTGACGCCCGAATATTTTAAACGGAGTGTCTAGAAAAAGGAGACCTTTTAATTGCTCATTCATAAACATCCTGGTCTGCATCCTAGTACAAATTGGTATCGCGGTTAAGCGCCGATAAGCTTTCCCCCATCACTACAAATGTATATTACCTGTACATAATAACTGAATGTATAGTAACTGAGGGGCAGATGTATTAACCCGGAGAAAGCATAAGGAAGTGATAAACCAGTGATATGTGCAAGGTAATAAATGCACCAGCCAATCAGCTCCTAACTGTTAATTTACATATTGGAGCTGATTGGCTGGTTTGTTTATCACCCTGCACATATCACTTGTTTTGTTGTTTATCACTTCCTTATGCCTTCTCCAGGTTAATACATCTGCCCCTGAATCACATAACTCCTAGACTGTGCTTTCCAAATAGTGATTTGAGGCTTCGACACAGTATGGATCCACTGGGGTACAGTGGGCTCCGCCGTGCCCGTCCTTCGCTATTTCTGCTACTACTGGCTACTGCCGACGCTGCGTACACCTTGTGGCGCCTTATGAATAAAAGTAAATAGCAATAATACTGTCATCTCCCAGAATCCCCCTGGGGCCACACTTCCCTGCCGTCCCCTAGACAGATGCCTGTCTCTCATTTTACGATGTTAGGCTCTTATTCATCCACCTGTTCTAGCTATTGGCTCTTCTTAATAGGACTGAAGAATCCTCTCCTTTCATATTGCATTTGGCAGATGCTGCTGTTTTTTCGCTCAGCGACCATGGAAAACGACTTCAGTAACTGACCTCGATGATGTAATCCTTTCCGTCCTTGCTGTGTACGGCTTTCACCGCGCAGATGTCCAGACCACCGAATATTTCAGCGCAGGAGTCTGCCCACAGCCGGTATCTGCGATAGGAGAGAAACAAACACATATACTCTTATAATTCCTCATAGACTGCGTAATGGAAAACCAGTAGAGAACTTGTCGGCCCATTATTACCACTATGGGGTCTATTTATCATGAATCCCATACTCAATGCTATCTGGGCGTGATGTGTATTGGGTTTGCTGCTGCGGCCGGGAATCGAGGGATATCCCCAATACGCAGTCCCTCGGTCATACATTTGGGGGATACTAATTATTTCCGGTTACCTCATGGAAATGGGTGTTTTCGGGAATAAGCCGCAAACATTTAATGATAAATGGGCCTCTCGTGGGTCTCTTCATATTGTCAGATACATTCTCTGGGAGAGTGTATCTAATGGCTAATAAGCTTTGTACATTTTTGAGCTGTTTACATAATAATTGTTGTAGAGGTGTGTGTGACTAACCTGTCCGTCATGGCAATCTGCTCCAGCATGGCGGAGCCGGTGTTTGCCTTCCAGTTCCCGGAAATTGATGTCCGCCTGTAACGATAGCCAGTAAATCTTCCAGTCAGCTACCTGACGTTACAGGTTATATACAAATACCATAAGCCTATCTGGCTGTGCAAACTGTTACACGTATGTTTGGGAATGTTACCAAATGTCATTTATATGACCTATCAATATTTAATAAGCAAATCTGTAACTCGTGCCTCCTAATGTCACATGATCAATGAGGGGCGCCTAGAGAAGCACTGCATCAATGGGGGGCACCTAGAGGAGCTCTGAAGCTATGAGGGACACTTAGAGGAGCACTACATCAATGAGGGACACCTAGAGGAGCACTGCGTCAATGAGGGGCACCTAGAGGAGCACTGCATCAATGAGGGACACCTAGAGAAGCACTGCATCAATGGGGGCACCTAGAGGAGCTCTGAAGCAATGAGGGACACCTAGAGGAGCACTGCATCAATGAGGGACACCTAGAGGAGCACTGCATCAATGAGGGACACCTAGAGGAGCACTGCATCAATGAGGGACACCTAGAGGAGCACTGCATCAATGAGGGACACCTAGAAGAGCACCACATCAATGAGGGGCGCCTAGAGGAGCACTGCATCAAAGAGGAGCACTGCATCAATGAGGGTTGCCTAGAGGAGCACTGCATCAATGAGGGGCACCTAGAGGAACATTGCATCAATGAGGGGCACCTAGAGGAGCACTGCATCAATGAGAGGCACCTAGAGGAGCACTGCATGAATGAGGGGCACCTAGAAGAGAACTGCATTAATGAGGGGCACCTAGAGGAGCACTGCATGAATGAGGAGCACCTAGAGGAGGACTCAATCAATGAGGGGTACCTAGAGGAGCACTGCATGAATGAGGGGTACCTAGAGGAGCACTGCATGAATGAGGGGCACCTAGAGGAGCACTGCATGAATGAGGAGCACCTAGAGGAGCACGGCATTAATTATTTTGTTTATGTGTATTAACCCCTACCTCGTGCCACAGTAGACACTGCCCATTCAGTGATATAGATACACTGCAATGAGTTGTGTATTCATTTAAACTTCTCCAGGGTGTTTAGTTAATTACCAGAGCAAGAGGGAATGGGAAACTGGGGTATTGTGGGGGTTCCAGGGTGCTGCATCTTGGGAGGAGGAAGGTTAAGCTCCAAACACGCTTTAGCTGGAGGTGAGAGGCAACATGTGACTGTACAGCTGTTATGGAACTACAAGTCCCAGCACACCATGCCAGTCTGAGGTTGATGCTAGCTGGGACCAAAATCTAGAAGCCTACATGTTGCCTACCCCCCACTGCGCACATTAGAAAGCTGTAAAGCCCCATATAATATGCAGGGTGGAATTATTACGATTTTTGGAACTAAACAGTGGCTGGGCCTCATTTGCATAGTGCACCATGAGACCAGTGCCAGATTAAGGTCCTGATGGGCCTGGAGCTGAAATTTATAAAGGGCCTACTGTGCGCCGCCACAGGGAGTGTGACCAGTATGGTGGGGGTGTGACTACTGATATGGGGGGGGGGGGGGGTCTGTGCCGTGGGGCACAAAAAAAATTAACTATGGATTATTAATAAAATAACATTTATGTTATTGAGGTTAGTAATACTCTGGGAACAAAAAAAAGTCCAAATTGCGTGATTTTAGCAGATAAGAACCACTTGGCCCATCGCATCTGCCCACTGCACTACCATCATATGCTAAACATCTTTGGCGGCATTAGATCCACTGGCCAGGGGCAAATTCAGGATTTGTAAGAAAACGTTTCTGTGTTTATATTTTATATAAAATATATATATATATATATACTGTATATATATATATATATATATATACAAAACAATGAGCGGCACTCACGGCGTCTTGTTAAATGATGCAGTCAGAGACAGTCAGTCCTTAGCTTGAGAAAAATGCATAAAGCATTGAAACGTTGCTAAGGACTGACTGTCTCTGACTGCATCATTTAACAAGACGCCGTGAGTGCCGCTCATTGTTTTGTACATACTGCTGTTTATATGCGGACACCCGGTGCATGATTGCACAGCTGATGGGAGAGCCGGCACCATTTGTTTTTCTATATATATATATATATATATATATATATGGAAAAAAAGGGGGGATAGGGGTATCAGCGACTTACAGTGTCTAATATATTGATATAAATATGAAGAATATTCCAGGATACGGTTTAGAAAAAAAGGTAACAAAATATTTATTTATACAATTTAAAACATAATGATGGGATAAGAATATAGAATATAAAAGCTTGATAATACCAAAAGAATAGATAAAAAATATATAATTTAGCTAGAACCCTGAATCACATAAAATCAGTAAAAACAATATTGTACTGATAAAAGATATTTTAGGATAAGAGAATGATGCTTATCTTTAAAAACGGAGAGTCAGTAGAGGTACATCCAACGCGTTTCGTCCATCAGACTTCATCTATTTTTTTATCCCATCATTATGTTTTAAATTGTATAAATAAATATTTTGTTACCTTTTTTTCTAAACCGTATCCTGGAATATTCTTCATATTTATATCAATATATTAGACACTGTAAGTCGCTGATACCCCTACCCCCCCTTTTTTTCCACATTTTAACTCTAAAGGCAGCTTATCCCTGCCGAGTATTTAGGGGTTAGCTGACACCTTATATTATTAAAAGGAGTGTCTTGAACCAAAGTATTATACTATAATAAGCTATCTGCTCACATACACCTGTGGCGCCATACTCCCACTACCCAATCCATATATATATATATATATATATATATATATCCAATACGGCAGGCAGCACTCAGTCTTGTACTTAGCTGTAAGTATGCATAAATACCCTGTGGGGTGTGCTTTATTGTGACGTTTCGGGGACTTCTCCCTTTCTTCAGACAAAACAATGTGTCAAACAGTGACCTTAAATAGGCAGTCACAATAAAGAACACCCTACGTGGTATTAATGCATACTTACAGCTAAGTACAAGTCTCTGAGTGCCGCCTGCCGTATTGGATATTCATATTATCGGGGACTGCACCCCAGAGGAGGGCACCGGAGCCGGTTATTGCATGACTGGAGTGCCGGAAAAATAAGATTTTACTTACCGATAAATCTATTTCTCGTAGTCCGTAGTGGATGCTGGGGACTCCGTCAGGACCACGGGGAATAGCGGCTCCGCAGGAGACAGGGCACAAAAGCAAGCTTTTAGGATCACATGGTGTGTACTGGCTCCTCCCCCTATGACCCTCCTCCAAGCCTCAGTTAGGTACTGTGCCCGGACGAGCGTACACAATAAGGAAGGATCTTGAATCCCGGGTAAGACCCAAACCAGCCACACCAATCACACCGTACAACTTGTGATCTGAACCCAGTTAACAGTATGATAACAATGAAGTAGCCTCTAAAAAAGATGGCTCACAACAATAATAACCCGATTTTTGTAACAATAACTATGTACAAGTAATGCAGACAATCCGCACTTGGGATGGGCGCCCAGCATCCACTACGGACTACGAGAAATAGATTTATCGGTAAGTAAAATCTTATTTTCTCTAACGTCCTAGTGGATGCTGGGGACTCCGTCAGGACCATGGGGATTATACCAAAGCTCCCAAACGGGCGGGAGAGTGCGGGTGACTCTGCAGCACCGAATGAGAGAACTCCAGGTCCTCCTCAGCCAGGGTATCAAATTTGTAGAATTTTACAAACGTGTTCCCCCCTGACCACGTAGCTGCTCGGCAAAATTTTAAAGCCGAGACCCCCTCGGGCATCCGCCCAAGATGAGCCCACCTTCCTTGTGGAATGGGCATTGACAGATTTTGGCTGTGGCAGGCCTGCCACAGACTGTGCAAGCTGAATTGTACTACAAATCCAACGAGCAATAGTCTGCTTAGAAGCAGGAGCACCCATCTTTTGGGGTGCATACAATATAAACAGCAAGTCAGACTTTCTGACTCCAGCCGTCCTGGAAATATATATATATATATATATATATATATATATATATTTTTAGGGCCCCGACAACGTCTAGCAACTTGGAGTCCTCCAAGTCCCTAGTAGCCGCAGGCACCACAATATGTTGTTTCAGGCGAAACGCTGACACCACCTTAGGAAGAAACTGGGGACGAGTCCGCAGTTCTGCCCTGTCCGAATGGAAAAACAAATATGAGCTTTTTTTAAGACAAAGCCCCCAATTCTGACAATCGCCTGGCCGAGGCCAGGGCCACAACATGGTCCCTTTCCATGTGAGATATTTCAAATCCACAGATTTGATCGGTTCAAACCAATATGATTTGAGGAATCCCAACACTACGTTGAGATCCCACGGTGCCACAGGAGGCACACAAGGGGCTGTATATGCAATACTCCCTCGACAAACGTCTGGACTTCAGGAATTGAAGCCAATTTTTTTTCTGGAAGAAAATCTACAGGGCCGAAACTTGAACCTTAATGGACCCCAATTTGAGGCTCATAGACACTCCTGTTTTCAGGAAGTGCAGAAATCGACCTAGTTGAAATTTTTTCGTGGGGCCTTCCTGGCCTCACCCACGCAACATATTTTCACCACATGTGGTGATAACGTTGTGCGGTCACCTCCTTCCTGGCTTTGACCAGGGTAGGTATGACCTCTTCCGGAATGCCTTTTCCCTTAGGATCCGGCGTTCAACCGCCATGCCGTCAAACGCAGTCGCGGTAAGTCTTGGAACAGACAAGGTCCCTGCTGGAGCAGGTCCTTTCTTAGAGGCAGATGCCACGGTTCCTCTTGGAACAGACATGGTTCTTGCTGAAAGCAAATCCCATCTTAGCTCCCGAGGCCATTAGTCCTCTGTGAGCATCTCTTGAAGTTCCGGGTACCAAGTCCCTCTTGGCCAATCCGGAGCCACGAGTATAGTTCTTACTCCTCTACGTCTTATAATTCTCAATACCTTGGTTATGAGAAGCAGAAGAGGGAACACATACACCGACTGTTACACCCACGGTGTTACCAGGACGTCCACAGCTATCGCCTGAAGGTCTCGTGACCTGGCGCAATACCTGTCCCGTTTTTTGTTCGGGCGGGACGCCATCATTTCCACCTTTGGTCTTTCCCAACGGTTCACAAACATGCGGAAAACTTCCCGATGAAGTTCCCACTCTCCCGGGTGGAGGTCGTGCCTGCTGAGGAAGTCTGCTTCCCAGTCGTCCACTCCCGGAATGAACACTGCTGACAGTGCTATCACATGATTTTCCGTCTAGCGAAAAATCCTTGCAGTTTTGACCACTGCCCTCCTGCTTCTTGTGCCGCCCTATCTGTTTACGTGGGCGACTGCCGTGATGTTATCCCACTGGATCAATACCGGCTGACCTTGAAGCAGAGGCCTTGCTAAGCTTATAGCATTACAAATTTGCTCTTAGCTCCAGTATATTTATGTGGAGAGAATTCTCCAGACTTGATCACACTCCCTGGAAATTTTTTCCCTGTGTGACTGCTCCCCAGCCTCTCAGGCTGGCCTCCGTGGATACCAGCATCCAATCCTGAATGCCGAATCTGCGGCCCTCTAGAAGATGAGCACTCTGTAATCACCACAGGAGAGACACCCTTGTCCTTGGATATAGGGTTATCCGCTGAAGCATCTGAAGATGCGATCCGGACCATTTGTCCAGCAGATCCCACTGAAGAGTTCTTGCGTGAAATCTGCCGAATGGAAGCGCTTCGTAATAAGCCACCATTTTTTACCAGGACTCTTGTGCAATGATGCACTGACACTTTTCCTGGTTTTAGGAGGATCCCGATTAGCTCGGATAACTCCCTGGCTTTCTCCTCTGGGAGAAACACCCTTTTCCTGGACTGTGTCCAGAATCATCCCTAGGACCAGCAGACGTGTCGTCGGAACAACTGCGGTTTTGGAATATTTAGAATCCACCCGTGCTGTCGTAGAACTACTTGAGATAGTGCTACTCCGACCTCCAACTGTTCTCTGGACCTTGTTCTTATCAGGAGGTCGTCCATTTTCTTTGAAGACGAATCCTCATTTCGGTCATTACCTTGGTAAAGACCCGGGGTGCCTTGGACACTCCAACGGCATCGTCTGAAACTGATAGTGACAGTTCTGTACCACGAACCTGAGGTACCCTTGGTGAGAAAAGCAAATTTTGGGACATGGAGGTAAGCATCCCTGATGTCCCGGGACACCATATAGTCCCCTTGTTCCCAGTTCGCTATCACTGCTCTGAGTGACTCCATCTGGATTTGAACCCTTGTAAGTGTTCAAATTTTTCAGATTTAGAATCGGTCTCACCTAGCCTTCTGGCTTCAGTACCACCCTATAGTGTGGAACAATACCCCTTTCCTTGTTGTAGGAGGGGTAATTTTATTATCACCTGCTGGGAATACAGCTTGTGAATTGTTTTCAATACTGCCTCCCTGTCGGAGGGGGACATTGGTACAGCAGACTACAGGAACCTGCGAGGGGGGAAACGCCTCGACATTCCAATCTGTGCCCCTTTGATACTACTTGTAGGATCCAGGGGTCCTGTACGGTCCCAGCGTCATGCTGAGAACTTAGTAGAAGCGGTGGAGGGCTTCTGTTACTGGGAATGGGCTGCCTGCTGCAGTCTTCTTCCCTTTCCTCTATCCCTGGGCAGATATCTTATAGGGACGAAAAGACTGAGGCTGAAAAGACGGTGTCTTTTTCTGCAGAGATGTGACTTAGGGTAAAAAACGGTGGATCTTCCAGCAGTTGCCGTGGCCACCAGGTCCCATGGACCGACCCCAAATAACTCCTCCCCTTTTATACGGCAATACATCTTTGTGCCGTTTGGAATCTGCATCCCCTGACCACTGTCGTGTCCATAAACATCTTCTTGCAGATATGGACATCGCATTTACTCTTGATGCCAGAGTGCAAATATCCCTCTGCGCATCTCGTATATATAGAAATGCATCCTTTAAATGCTCTATAGTCAATAAAATACTGTCCCTGTCAAGGGTATCAATATTTTTAGTCAGGGAATCCGACCAAGCCACCTCAGCTCTGCACATCCAGGCTGAGGCGATCGCTGGTCACAGTATAACACCAGCATGTGTGTGTATACTTTTTAGGATATTTTTCTGATAAGCATGTGAGCGCCTTATCCACCCTGAGGGGTGTTTCCCAATGCGCCTTAACTTCTGGCGGGAAAGGGTATACCGCCAATAATTTTCTATCGGGGGAAAACCCACGCATCATCACACACTTCATTTAATTTATCTGATTCAGGAAAAACTACAGGTAGTTTTTTCACCTCACACATAATACCCTTCTTTGTGGTACTTGGAGTATCAGAAATATGTAACACCTCCTTCATTGCCCTTAACGTGTGGCCCTAAAGGAAAATACGTTTGTTTCTTCACCGTCGACACTGAAATCAGTGTCCGTGTCTGGGTCTATGTCGACCGACTGAGGTAAATGGGCGTTTTTACAAGCCCCTGACGGTGTCTGAGACGCCTGGACCGGTACTAATTTGTTCGCCGGCCGTCTCATGTCGTCAACCCACTTGCAGCGTGTTGACATTACCACGTAATTCCATAAGTAAGCCATCCATTCCGGTGTCGACTCCCTAGAGAGTGACATCACCATTACAGGCAATTTGCTCCGCCTCCTCACCAACATTTTCCTCATACATGTCGACACACACGTACCGACATACAGCACACACATAGGGAATGCTCTGATAGAGGACAGGACCCACTAGCCCTTTGGGGAGACAGAGGGAGAGTTTGCCAGCACACACCAAAATGCTATAATTATACAGGGACAACCCTTATATAAGTGTTCCTCCCATATAGCATTTAATATATATGTATATCGCCAAATCAGTGCCCCCCCTCTCTGTTTTAACCCTGTTTCTGTAGTGCAGTGCAGGGGAGAGCCTGGGAGCCTTCCCCTCAGCCTTTCTGTGAGGGAAAATGGCGCTGTGTGCTGAGGAGAATAGGCCCCGCCCCCTTTTCGGTGGGCTTCTTCTCCGGAGATTGTGAAGTCTGGCAGGGGTTAAATACATCCATATAGCCTCAAGGGCTATATGTGATGTATTTTTCGCCATACAGGTATTCTACATTGCTGCCAGGGCGCCCCCCCCCCCGCGCCCTGCACCCTCCGTGATCGCTGTGGGAAGTGTGCTGACAGACAATGGCGCACAGCTGCAGTGCTGTGCGCTACCTGAGGAAGACTGAAAAGTCTTCTGCCGCCTGGTTCCGGACCTCTTCAATCTTCAGCATCTGCAAGGGGGGCGGCGGCGCGGCTCCGGGACGAACCCCAGGGCGAGACCTGTGTTCCGACTCCCTCTGAAGCTAATGGTGTCCAGTAGCCTAAGAATCCAATCCATCCTGCACGCAGGTGAGTTGAAATTCTCTCCCCTAAGTCCCTCGATGCAGTGAGCCTGTTGCCAGCAGGACTCACTGAAAATAAAGAACCTAAAAACTTTTTCTAAGCAACTCTTTAAGAGAGCCACCTAGATTGCACCCTTCTCGGACGGGCACAAAAACCTAACTGAGGCTTGGAGGAGGGTCATAGGGGGAGGAGCCAGTACACACCATGTGATCCTAAAAGCTTGCTTTTGTGCCCTGTCTCCTGCGGAGCCGCTATTCCCCGTGGTCCTGACGGAGTCCCCAGCATCCACTAGGACGTTAGAGAAAATAGCTTATTATATATATATATATATATATATATATATACACACACACACATGGGTAATCCGCAGCACACGGTCAGGAATACAAGCAAAGATAGCAGAAGTACTGCAACGTTTCAACATTTATTATATCGTCATCAGGCACATTAACAAACAAACATACAACTGACCTTATATCCCATTTCACCCACATGGCGAGGACCGCGTCCGGAAACAGAGGGACGGCGCCAATGTATGACTTCATCACCACCCATCCATTGCTAGGACCACAAGCCAAACAAAACAATTAAAAGCATGAATAAAAACACAGCTAGGGGGTATATGCAGAAGCAATCTACTGTACATAACATATTATAATATAGATAACATTATACTACAAAGTAGCACCTCAAAGAGTAACATAATAAGATATACAATTCATACATGCAGATATGCCAGAATATTCATTCAAACCCCTCGGTGACAGGGTTTGTAGGCGGTAAATCCACGGAGCCTCACATTTCAATAGTTTAGAAGCACGGTCACCCCTCCTTAAATTAACCGGTATATGATCAATGATCATATACCGTAACGTAGCCAAACTGTGACCCGCCTGCATATAATGACGGGCCATCGGTTGGTCGCTATGATTGGTGGAAATAGCTTGTCGTATTGCATATCTGTGTGTGGCCATACGTTCTCGCAGGGTGCGTTCAGTTTTCCCTACATAACTGAGTACGCAAGGACAAGTAATAAGATACACAATGTAGCATGTAGTACATGACACGCGATGTTTAATATAAAACTTCTTACCACTATATGGATGGCAAAAACTGTCGCCCACAACAACAGAGCGACAGGTAGCGCAATCCAGACAGCGGTAGCAGCCATTTTTACAGTTAAGAAAACTTTTAGCAGTCTGCGGCTGCTGAATGCCTGTGACGTCTGTACGCATAACAATATCTCTGATGTTACAGCCACGAGAATAACAATTCATAACTCTAGTCTCGGAAAGGTTTAAAGCTCCATCAGACTGGACTATGGGCCACAATTTCTTGCTAATGTTCGCTATTGCTAACATTGATAAACAGATTGTTAATTTCTTACAAAGAGGCTATGAATTGTGTCATTTAAATAAAGCTAAAGAGAGGGCATTGCGTATTCCACGTTCTAAATTATTGCAACCTAAAAAGAAGGGGCACGTGGATTCTGTCATGCCCTGGGTTAATCATTTTAACCCTTTTAGTGGTACCATCAGTCAGATTAGCAAGAAATTGTGGCCCATAGGGGGTAATTCCAAGTTGATCGCAGCAGGAACTTTGGCCCTCATTCCGAGTTGATCGCTCGCAAGGCGAATTTAGCAGAGTTGCTCACGCTAAGCCTCCGCCTACTGGGAGTGTATCTTAGCTTCTTAAAATTGCGAACGAAGTATTCGCAATTTTGCGATTAGCACACGTCTTAGCAGTTTCAGAGTAGCTTCATACTTACTCGGCATCTGCGATCAGTTCTGTGCTTGTCGTTCCTGGTTTGACGTCACAAACACACCCAGCGTTCGCCCAGACACTCCTCCGTTTCTCCAGCCACTCCTGCGTTTTTTCCGGAAACGGCAGCGTTTTCATCCACACGCCCATAAAACGCCGTGTTTCCGCCCAGTAACACCCATTTCCTGTCAATCACACTACGATCGCCGGAGCGAAGAAAAAGCCGTGAGTAAAAATACTATCTTCATAGCAAATTTACTTGGCGCAGTCGCAGTGCGAACATTGCGCATGCGTACTAAGCAGAAAAACGCTGCGATGCGAAGAAATTTACCGAGCGAACAACTCGGAATGAGGGCCTTTGTTAGCAAATGGGCAAAACCATGTGCACTGCAGGGGAGGCAGATTTAACATGTGCAGAGAGAGTTAGATTTGGGTGTGGTGTGTTCAATCTGCAATCTAATTTGCAGTGTAAAAATAAAGCAGCCAGTATTTACCCTGCACAGAAACAAAATAACCCTCCCAAATCTAACTCTTTCTGCACATGTTATATCTGCCTTCCCTGCAGTGCATATGGGCCCTCATTCCGAGTCGTTCGCTCGGTATTTTTCATCGCATCGCAGTGAAATTCCGCTTAGTGCGCATGCGCAATATTCGCACTGCGACTGCGCCAAGTATCTTTGCTATGAAGATAGTATTTTTACTCACGGCTTTTTCATCGCTCCGGCGATCGTAATGTGATTGACAGGAAATGGGTGTTACTGGGCGGAAACAGGCCGTTTTATGGGAGTGTGGCTGAAAACGCTACCGTTTCCGGAAAAAACGCAGGAGTGGCCGGAGAAACGGGGGAGTGGTTGGGCGAACGCTGGGTGTGTTTGTGACGTCAAACCAGGAACGACAAGCACTGAACTGATCGCACAGGCAGAGTAAGTCTGGAGCTACTCTAAAACTGCTAAGTAGTTTGTGAGCGCAATATTGCGAATACATCGGTCGCAATTTTAAGATGCTAAGATACACTCCCAGTAGGCGGCGGCTTAGCGTGTGTAACTCTGCTAAATTCGCCTTGCGACCGATCAACTCGGAATGAGGGCCATGGTTTTGCCCATTTGCTAACAAAAATCCTGCTGCGATCAATTTGGAATTACCCCCATAGTCCAGTCTGATGGAGTTTTAAACCTTTCCGAGACTAGAGTTATGAATTGTTATTCTCGTGGCTGTAACATCAGAGATATTGTTATGCGTACAGACGTCACCGGCATTCAGCAGCCGCAGACTGCTAAAAGTTTTCTTAACCGTAAAAATGGCTGCTACCGCTGTCTGGATTGCGCTACCTGTCGCTCTGTTGTTGTGGGCGACAGTTTTTGCCATCCATATAGTGGTAAGAAGTTTTATATTAAACATCGCGTGTCATGTACTACACGCTACATTGTGTATCTTATTACTTGTTCCTGCGTACTCAGTTATGTAGGGAAAACTGAACGCACCCTGCGAGAACGTATGGCCACACACAGGTATGCAATACGACAAGCTATTTCCACCAATCATAGAGACCAACCGGTGGCCTGTCATTATATGCAGGCGGGTCACAGTTTGGCTACGTTATGGTATATGATCATTGATCATATACCGGTTAATTTAAGGAGGGGTGACCGTGCTTCTAAACTATTGAAATGTGAGGCTCCGTGGATTTACTGCCTACAAACCCTGTCACCGAGGGGTTTGAATGAATATTCTGGCATATCTGCATATATTTGAATTGTATATCTTATTATGTTACTCTTTGAGGTGCTACTTTGTAGTATAATGTTATCTATATTATAATATGTTATGTACAGTAGATTGCTTCTGCATATACCCTCTAGCTGTGTTTTTATTCATGCTTTTAATTGTTTTGTTTGGCTTCTGGTCCTAGCAACGGACGGGTGGTGATGACGTCATACATTGGCGCCGTCCCTCTGTTTCCGGACACGGTCCTCGCCATGTGGGTGAAATGGGATATAAGGTTTGTTAATGTGCCCGATGACGATATAATAAATATCGAAACGTTGCAGTACTTCTGATATCTTTGCTTGTATTACTGACCGTGTGCTGCGGATTACCCATGTGTATATACTGGATTTCGGCTTGAAATACCTACTGCGGGCACCGGGACTATAATTTATTTCACTGGGAGTGCTTTCCTTCTGTATGCTTTCATATATATATATATATATATATATATATATATATATATATCGATCCCAACCCGATTACAGTATGTGTATAGCTACAGTGTGGGTGCACACACCTCCTACCTAGTTACTGAAGTTCTGTCTTGCCAACAGTAGATGTGGAGGATGAAAGTACAGAGCCGTAGTTACTTTGCAGTGCTGCTGGATGGATTTCCTGTTCTGCAGTCAGGGCTCTTGCAAGGAAACCTGGTGATGAGCGCCTTCTCCTTTCCAGCCATTGGGGTTTTCTGCAGGCAGGACTCCTCTCACGACAGGCTAGTAAATCGCGGGCATAATGCCGCGGAGGGGGCGTGGCCTAATACCGCGAGTGGGCGGGGCTTCAATGTTTACAAATATATAAAAAAACTAATTGCTCCGTTGGGTACCCTGCCTGTGCCACGGACCGGCGCTGCAGCATGGGGTTCAAGGGTAGAGGGGAGGGGGGGTGTTATTGATGCCGGAGTGGGCGTTCCCTAGGTTACAGCAGGCTGTAGTAGCAGGAATTTATTTTTTCCTGTTTACTTCAGCAAAAACATCTACAGAATCTGTGGGCCTATTTTGGATGGTGGGCCTGGAGCTGCAGCTCCATTAGCCCCATTGTTAATCCGGCCCTGCATGAGACGCATGGGTTTTGTATCAGCGCGCATGTATGGCCTGCCCAGCGCTCATCAAGGTCTGCTCTCCGCTCTCAGAAGATGCCTCTGCAACCTAGACATGCACCTCTGTCTGCAGATGAACAGAAGAAGCAAAAGACTTAGGGGTCTATTCATAAAGCAGTGAAAAGAGTGGAGAAGTGAGCCAGTGGAGAAGTTCCCCAGGGCAACCAATCAGCTGCTTTGTATCATTTTATAGTATGCAAATTATAAATGTTACGTCAATGCTGATTGGTCAACTTCTCCACTGGCTCACTTCTCCACATTTTTCACTGCTACATGAATAGACCCCTTACACTGTTCACAAGTGTAGACAGCATATCAGATCCCACCCTCCTACCGCTATAACAAAGCCACGAGCGCTGAGATAGCGCGGGGGGGGGGGGTTGCGAGTGCTAATTACCTTGATGGAGGGGCCCACCCCGGGTCCCACTGTACAGCCGCTGGCAATGGGAAAACTATTTTTCCTTATTTGTAGGGGGCGTGTCTACAGCTCCCAGATTTAGCCACGCCCCTTCAGTACCTGGGCCCATTGCCGCTCTCAGCGGCTCCGGACATAAAAATGTTTTTTATAAAACACTGCTTAGTTTAACCTTATTTATAACATCAATAGCACAAGGGAAGACACAGGGACTGCGGGGGTCATTCCGAGTTGATCGCGCGCTAGCTATTTTTTTAACGCCGCGAGCAGATAGTCGCCGCCTATAGGGGAGTGTATTTTCGCTTTGCAAGTGTGCGATCGCATGTGCAGCCGAGCACTACAAAAACAGTTTGTGCAGTTTCTGAGTAGGTGTGAACTTACTCAGCCGCTGCGATCACTTAAGCCTGTCCGGTCCCGGAATTGACGTCAGACACCCGCCCTGCAAACGTTTGGACATGCCTGCGTTTTTCCACAGCACTCCTAGAAAACGGTCAGTTGCCACCCACAAACGCCTTCTTCCTGTCAAGCTCCTTGCGATCAGCTGTGCGAATGGATTCTTCGTTAAATCCATCGCTCAGCAACGATCCGCTTTGTACCCGTACGACGCGCCTGCGCATTGCGGTGCATACGCATGCGCAGATTTGCCGAGGTTTGACCTGATCGCAGCAAAGCAAAAAATAGCTAGCGTGCGATCAGGTCGGAATGACCCCGTGTCTCTTTCCTTGTGTACAATGCCTTCTACTTCAGTGCGCCTAGCAAAGCGAGATGAAGCAGCAAATACGCCCCATTAAAGACAAGACCTGAAGACGCCCAGTCGTGCGCTGGCGTCACAAATCAAGTCTTGCAAACGCCCGTGCCCCCCTCTGCACATTCATCTCGTTTCAATGATCTAGCTCCCCAAGTGCCGCCATCTTCTTCCGCAAACCTGCGCGCTACAGAGGAGACTTGGGCGCACTTTGGCATACTGAGGGGCCGCCGGGAACCACAGTTGAGCCTGCGCTGCTCCTCGGCCATTTTCAGACTCGTAAATGGACTTTTGGGAATAAGCGGAGAGGTTTATTCTGCACCAGAGACGCTTTGTTAGGAAGTGGGGCATTTGGAGAGAAGGATTCATGGTCCAAAATGAAAAAAAAAAAAACAACCGTGGAAATAAACGAGCGCTGTATAGAGACGGCTGCACCTGCAGCTAGCACAGTGTATAACCCTCCGTGTGTCTCAGCTAATTGCTATTCCGCACACACTCGCCCGCTCTGGCAGGGGACGATCCCAGCGAGCCTCGGCGTGCTCTGGAGGAAGCTGCGACTTGCAGCTGACATTTCCATCGCTGCTCACATAAGCGTCTCCTATATTGCGCTGTAGGCAATTGGCTCCGGCTTCAGCCCACGTCCACGTTCCGCAGACAGCGCTGCATTGTTCCATGTTACGGTGGAGCCAAAAAGAACACACTGAGACCCCCGGGGTGTGTGCTGTGTATTTCCTGAACCGCGCTGAGGATCTCCCAGAATGCCATTCTCAGTGCCCTGTGCCTCTGATGGCTCCATTGTCCGTTCTGAGCACCGACACAATGCGGGGGTCACCCAGCCGCACACATTAATCATACAAGTCACACCAAGGACCACAGCCAGCTAATGACCGTGACAGTAGGAATAACACTGTACACACTCACTGGCCTCACACACAAGTGTGATTTATGTCAGCGCAGGAAAATACAGTGTGTCACCGAGCCCCCGGTATAGCATGACCGCAGCAAGGAGGAGTACTGAGTACTACGCTGAGACACAAGTATAAACACACAGGCCCAGATTTATCAATCCTTGGAGAGTGATAAACTGCACGGTGCTAAAGTACCAACCAATCAGCTCCTAACTGCCATGTTACAGGATGTGTTTGAAAAATGACAGTTAGGAGCTGATTGCTTGCTACTTTATCACCGTGCAGTTTATCACTCTCCAAGGCTTGATAAATCTGGGCCACAGTCTGATGATTCATTGAAGGTTCTGCTCAAAAAGACCTGAGATGTTAACGACACAACATAGTGATTTGTTACGGCGAAGTGTCAGTTCTACGTCCAGGCTGAGCGGTGATGTGTGTTGGATGCGGCCTAGACGTTATATGAGGGCAATTGATCTCTATGCAGAAGTGTACGCAGAACTTGGGAAACAATAGTAAACCCAAGAGAATAAGCCCCTGCGCATTTTGTTGCATAATGTGGACTCTGATGCGTAGGCCTCATTGCGGGGAGTTTGTTGCGTCTTTTTATACTACGTGCGCTCTGAAGCTGAGCATGAGCAGGTACGGGTGATACAGGGTCATACGCATTTCAGTCGCCTCCTCACTTGCGACTGACGGGGTGTGACCGGCCTGCACCGGGGCGTCCTCACGCCGGCACAGCTCAGGGAGGGCCGGGAGCAATTGCGGCTTATGCAGGGCTGGCCAGGAGCGCAAATCTTTTGCACCTGGTATCGGGCTGACGCAGTTGCGCACTAATGATGATGATGAAACTATGCTCCAGATAGGGGCAGTCTACCAGCACAGATGCACACACATGCAATATACACATTGTATGCTGCGCCTGCAACGCGGAAGCATCAGGCGCCGCATTTCGTTCTAATCTGCATTGTGCCATCATTTCCATTCCCATACAGATCAGTTGACCTTATTCCATGTGATGTCCGGGTTCTGCTCAGCACGTGTCGGAAAGCAGCTCCACTCGTAGGTGGTTACCAGTGGCGTTAACAAAAACCGGCACAAGTTGCTGTGGGGTTATCGGAACCAATGTGTTCTATCTCAGTAGCCGCATTCTGGAGGTTATTCAGAGTTGTCAGCAAACCAAAAAAAGCACACTAATTAGCAAAACCATGTGCACTGCAGGTGGGGCGGATGCAACATGTGCAAAGAGAGTTAGATTTGGGTGGGTTATTTTGTTTCTGTGCAGGGTAAATACGGGCTGCTTTATTTTTACACTGCAAATTAGATTGCAGATTGAACACACCGCACCCAAATCTAACTCTCTCTGCTCATGTTACATCTGCTCCACCTGCAGTGCAGCTTGGTGTTGCCCATTAGTGTGTTTTTATGGTTTGCTAACATCTCTGAATAACCTTCCTCTGTACATGATTTTACCGGTGTTAGAAAATGCATTACTCCCCTTATTTAGAGGAATAACGGAACCCGATTGTAGTACTTTATTGAACTATGGGCTTAATTCAGACCTGATTGCCAATAAGGTCTGAACTGTGCATGCGCCGGCGCATGCCAGAGATGCGATTGGCATCTCTACCCACCGATCGCCTCTGCCGTATTGACAGGCAGAGGAGGTCACTGAGTGGGAGAGGGCTGGCCGGCGGCGTTGGCCCGCCGTTTTGGGGGTGCGGACCGGGCAACGCAGTCCATGCGGGGGGCGGGCGGCGGCCAGACATTCGGGGCGGACTAGCCCTGTCCTGGCCGTACCCCTCCCCACCTGTCTCTGAACCTGATCGTAGATGTGCTAAATTTAGCCATCTACGATCAGGTCTGAATTAGGCCCTCTGAGGAGACGTATCCATACTGGTGTTCTGCCTTGTAAATCTATATTATTATTAATTTTATATTTTGCCTTTATTGCTGTACACTGAGAGAATACTGATATACTGTACATAACGACCAGCAACATGAAACAGAAGGTAAAAATGTCTCTGCCCAAAAGAGCTTACAATCTATACATGTCAGGTGTGCTTTGTGTGTTATAGAGCCTGCAGTTTGCTAGCGACATCATTTCCTTTGGTGATGCCATTGGTCAGAATGACGTCCATTCAGTATTCAGCTAACACAAACACGGCCCATCCTGGGAAACTGGGGAACGCGAGGCAGATTTTCCTAACATACACGATTAGACCCGACGGTGAGCAGCTGATTCAGCAGTGGGCGAGCAGGTGGAGGCTAACACCTCATACTGTCCTCTACTGACACTTCTGTGTGTTACCCTCAAGGAAACTTCATCCGTGTGAGTCACTGGGGAGTTCTCCTATAGCATCCTGGGGTTCTCCCATCATCTGCTGCTTTCTCTAATAGACTTGCGGTAATGTGGCTATCAGTAATTCCATCTGTGCAGACAGCGGCCGGCCCTCGTTGCCTGGATGTGCTTGCAGGACAGTCGTCAGCAAATGCTTAACTAAACATATGTAACCAAGAGCCTGCAACAGACCCACAGTGACCTCAAACAGCAGCAGATTCAGGGGGAGGTGTATCAAATCTTGGAGAGAGATGAAGTACCAACCAGTCAGCTCCTAACTGCCATTTTTTCAAATACAGCCTGTAACACGGCAGTTAGGAGCGGATTGGTTAGTACTTTATCTCTCCAAGGATTGATACATCTCCCCCTCAACCATGTATTTATTACCAGTTATTTATAGAGCGTACACATATTTGCAGACCTTTGGGATGCTATCTCCAGGGGAGAACAGACAGGTTGGCACCACGTGAGCAAAATGAGAACATACAAACTCAACACGTATAGGGTCAGGAACTGTGAAGCAATGCTAACCACTACACCAACCGTGCTGTGCGTGCTAACCATCCACTCGCACCAGAAATAGCCTTGCTTTGATCGGGAGTCTGCAAAAATATAATCAACTTATTCCAGGTAATCCTGTGACGGTGTGATGAAAGGTTACGGCGCTGTTTATGGCTTGTCTCCAGGTCGCTTGCCGAAATATCTGATTATAACACCTCCGGCCGAATCCACAAATGTGTTGTTTCTCTTGCCAAGAAAAGGTCTCAGTAATGATCTGTCACAGACAGTACACAAACCAGCCGGAAGACAAACAACCGTTGTTGAACTTTGCATTTGGAAAGTTGCGATGTTGACTTCCATTAAATGTATTATATCAGCAATTATTTTTTTCTTTAAAAAAAAAACATTTACACAGATTGACAATAAATTTCTTAGTCGCTTCCAGTCGCTGACAACTTCTAAAACTGTGATTTCTGTATTTTTTACAAAAATTGTTTGGAATAACTAGAATATACTGTATGTCAGATATGGCGCCACTCCTGGACACAAACACAGAGAACTGCGGCTCTTAATAGTTATTAGTTAGTCCACAGGGCCGTAAGTAGGTTTGTGGGCTGTGGGGAGGGGGCACCACACATAGCGCTGCAAGGTAGGGTGCACTGTTGGCGGCACTTGTCGGTTATCTGTTTTAATTACTTTCAATTTTAGCTTTCCACCTTTTTGAAGCCCAGCTTCCCCTGACTCCTACCCTGACCCCTTGTGTGGCTAATACCTATACAACATTCATGAACTCAACTTTCTTTGTTATTCAGTCACACTGTCCTTTATTACATTTCAAGATGCTGACATACCCAGGATTCAAACCAATTTCCTGTAGTTCTGCAGTCAGACAATTTATTCATTGAGCTATCTGCCCTAACATAGAAAGGTAGAGAATTCCAAGCTAGAGAATCCTATTTGAAGCTTTGTGAAAAAATGATCAGCATTGCGGCTGAGCAGATCTATGTAGTGTGTGGCTGCAAGAGATTGGATGTGTGGCTGCACACTACATAGATCTGCTCAATTACAATGCTAATTATGTTTTTTACAAAGTACCAGTAGCTTCATATGTTAGAAATCTCACAGTTTTTATGCAGGATCAAATAGCCGTGTGTGTATATATATATATACTAGGTGCTTCATCGCGCCCTACGGGTGCTCTTCACACCGTCGGAAGGGGCTACGCCCCCTTAACCCCTGCACGCCTTTCTGGGGTACAATATATGGAGTATTACCTGCATTCCTAATTTTGTTAGTGTTTGAATATTGCACAATGATAGGGCGTCCGATGGTGAAGGGGGCATAGTCCCTTGCAACAGGAAGGGGTTTGGGGAGTGGGGACCGCGGATGGGGGAGGGGGTATGAAGGCGCTGTGGGTGGGGTAGGAGCAGGGGTGTCGCAGGTGGGGGATGGCAGCTGCAGGACTGTTGCGGATGGAGGAGGGGTTCCGAAGGCGCTGCAGATGGGGAAGGGGTGGGTGCGGGTGTGCAGTGGATGGGGGAGGTGTCCAGGGGGCGCGGTGGGTGGGGGAGGGGTGGATGCGGGGGTAACGTGGGTGGGGGAGTGGCGGGTGCGGTGCTGTTGCGAATGGTGTAGGCGATGCGGATTGGGAAGGGCCTGCTGCGTGGGTGGGGTAGGGGATCCAAAGGTGCAGCGGGCGGGGGAGAGCCAGATGCGGGGTGTGGTGGATGGGGGAGGGGCTGCTGCAGATGGGGGAGGGGTTTGGAACACACTGCGGGTGGGGTAAGGGGTCCGAAGGCGCAGTGGGTGGGGGTGCCACGGGTGGTGGAGGGGCAGGTGCGGGGGTTTGCGGGGGATGGGGAGGGGTCCAGGGGCGCTGCAGGTGGTGGAGGGGCAGATATCAGTGCACATAGTCTCTGTGGTAGTTAGTGAGGGTTGGTGATGGTGTGAGAGGGGTGAAGGCCAGTACACAGACAGGCAGTTAGAGAGCAGGATGAGGGTGACAGGGCATAGTGAAGGGGAGTACTTAACAGATATAGGGGTGGGCTACAGGTGTGATGTCACAGTGTGTGTACCTTTGCTCTCATGTGTGAGGTATGTGAGGTATATGTGAGGTATATGTGAGGTATGTGTGAGGTATATGTGAGGTATGTGAGGTATATGTGAGGTATGTGTGAGGTATGTGTGAGGTAAGGATGTGCGGGTCGTGGTGGCCACTAACCTCCAGGCTGCTGCTGTGAGATGGTGACTGCAGAGGGAGGGAGCTCAGACCCAGCAGCAATGGGTCGTGGTCAGCATTCCTTCCTGGCCCCGTTCCGCCGCACACTGTCCGCCCCGTCTGACGGGCGTCATTCCTCCATCCTGCCTGGCAGCGTCAGCTGCTGTGATCGCGGAGCATAGGTAAGCGTCCGGAGCCCTGTGGGCGGGCAGGCATGGTGTTTCCCTGGAGAGGTGCGGCGTGCGTCCTTAGGCTGCAGACGGAGGGAGCTCTGGCCCAGCAGCAATGTTGATTAGTGCGTGTCCCGTCCTGGCGCTGTCCCGCTGCACATGCTCCGCACCGCTTGCCGCTGAGCATGGCAGCCCTTGTCTGTATGCTGCAGATGCTGATCTAGCGGTGCCTGAGCTACCGCCCTCTTCCTGGGGTGTGGGTGTCAGGCGGCAGGTATGGTGTGTAGGTGAAAGAGGAGCTGCGGGCGGCGACTGGCTGCCTGCAAGTACCCTCCATATCAGCGCTGTTCCCCTCCCTGCAGATAGTGTCAGTGGCCGTGGTGTACTTTTGCTACTGGTGACCAGGGCCGGTGCTAGGGTGTTCGGTGCCCCCCTGCAAACTATGAATTTTGCGCCCTCCCATATTTCTTTGTTGTGCATCGGGAAAAGCGGTGTGGTCTCACAACTAAGGGGCATGGCCACACAATAGTACCCCTATTTAAAATTACGCCACAATGTAGCACAATCTTATTCATCTTATACGTAATGCCCCACCCGTAGTAGTAGCGTCCTTATACGTAATGCCCCACCCGTAGGAGTAGCGTCCATATACGTAATGCCCCCCCAATAGTAGTAGTGTCCTTATACATAATGCCCCCCCAGTAGTAGTAGCAGTTATATGTAATGCTCCCCAACATTAATAGTAGCGTCCTTATACATAATGCCCCCCCAGTAGTAATAGCATCCTTATACATAATGCCCCCCCAGTAGTAGTAGCATCCTTATACATAATGCCCCCCCAGTAGTAGTAGCGTCCTAATACATAATGCCCCCCCAATAGTAGTAGTGTCCTTATACATAATGCCCCCCCAGTAGTAGTAGCAGTTATATGTAATGCCCCACAACAGTAATAGTAGCATCCTTATACGTAATGTCCCACCCGTAGTAGTAGCGTCCTTATACGTAATGCCCCCCAGTAGTAGTAGCAGTTATATGTAATGCCCCCCAACAGTAATAGTAGCGTCCTTATACGTAATGCCACCCCTGTAGTAGTAGCATCCTTATACATAATGTGCCCCCAGTAGTAGTACCGTCCTTATACATAATGCCCCCCCAGTAGTAGTAGCATCCTTACATGTAATGCCCTCCCAGTAGTAGTAGCACCGTCCTTATACATAATGCCCCCCAGAAGTCTTAGAGTCCTTATACATAATGCCCCCCCCCAGTAGTAGCGTCCTTATATGTAATGCCCCCCAGTATTAGTAGCCTCCTTATACGTAATGTCCCCCTATAGTAGTAGCGTCCTTATACGTAATGCCCCCCTATAGTAGTAGCGTCCTTATACGTAATGCCCCCCCTATAGTAGTAGCGTCCTTATACGTAATGCCCCCCTATAGTAGTAGCGTCCTTATACGTAATGCCCCCCCTATAGTAGTAGCGTCCTTATACGTAATGCCCCCCCTATAGTAGTAGCGTCCTTATACGTAATGCCCCCCCTATATTAGTAGCGTCCTTGCATGTAATGCCCCCCCCAGCAGTGGCGTCCATAAAGTGCGCACACACAGACATACCTCACACACACACACAATTCACACATATATACAAACACACACACCCCACCATATATACACACACACACACACACACACTATATACACACACACACACCCCCCCACTATATATACACACACATACACACACACACACACACACACACACACACACACACACCACTATATACACACACACACACCACTATATACACACACACACACACACACACACACATTTCTCTCTCACCCTCCACTTACCAAGTCTGGCTGGCCGTCACTGCAATGCTGATTCCACCACTGTTCAGCTGTCTGGTCCCGTGTAGCTCCGCCCCTCTATTCCGTGTAACTCCGCCCCTCGTTGCGCCGTAGCTCCGCCCCCTTTTCGTGACCCGCACTGCACAGCACACAGCCCGCTGTCACAGGTGATTGGGGGGGGGGGGAGGACAGGCACAGCAGCCGGCAGCTAGTGGCCATCCTCACCTCCTATACTGTAAGGTAGGGTCTTGCACCTGACTGCTGCTGGCGCTGGGTATGGGGTAGCTCCCTGCAGCAGATGCAGTTGACTCCGCCCAGCTCTGTGACTCCGCCCAGCGTTACGGGCACAAAGTCACAGATTAAGGCAAATATATAGGAGATATATATATATATATATATATCATGGGCTTTCTATGGGATAAATCTTGTCATGGCCCTTCCCCATGAGGCATGCGCCTTATGTCCCTATTGGAAAAATGGGGGAGGGGCGCCAATTCGCTCTCTGGCACAGGATACCAAAAAGTCTAATTACCGCTCTGTTAGTGCACATAGGGGGAGATTTATCGCTTCTTGGAGAGAGATATAGTGCCAATCGATCCGCTTCTATCTGTCATTTTACAGTCTGCGCTACACAAATGACAGAAGCTGATTGGGTGTATGAGCAACTTCTCCACTCTATCTCTCTCCAAGATTTGATAAATCTCCCCCAAAACCTTTTTTTTTTTTTATCTGTTGATTTTGTGAATGGGACAATTCTTTTCCTCTGCCCAACTTTTTTTTTTTTTTGGGGGGGGGGCCTGTTTGGAGTGTGCCAGTACACATTTTGTATTATTGAAGTGTATAATGTATAATTAAAACATAATGGGGGTAATTCCAAGTTGATCGCAGCAGGATTTTTGTTAGCAATTGAGCAAAACCATGTGCATTGCAGGGGAGGCAGATATAACATGTGCAGAGAGAGTTAGATTTGGGTGTGGTGTGTTCAATCTGCAATCTAATTTGCAGTGTAAAAAAAAGCAGCCAGTATTTACTCCGCACAGAAATAAAATAACCCACCCAAATCTAACTCTCTCTGCACATGTTATATCTGCCTCCCCTGCAGTGCACATGGTTTTGCCCAATTGCTATCAAAAATCCTGCTGCGTTCAACTTGGAATTACCCCCATGGTAAGGATTAAGAAACCTATTTACCAATATGACCAAATATGAAAGATTTTCAGTTGCAGTTGCTTCAGGGCAGCTCAGCCATGCTCAGCTCCTCGGTGATACTGTCTGGCAGCAGTGAGAAGAAACTTACTGCTTGGCAGTTACATATTAACAGTGTGCAGTGCAAGCAGACGCCCGTTTCGCACTACTGGACTTTGCACAAGTAGCAGGTTCACCAGTGCGAACAGCACGCACTCACAAGGGACCACTTACCTGCCATGTGAGCACAGATTCACTATACAAACATATAAACATAGAGCCAAGGTTAGAACCAGAACGAAAGACCCTGCCTGGCTGTAGCCACTGTACCTCCCGTTAGTTATGGCATATGGCGGCTTCTGGGGAATCGTATAATGCAGATTCCTCCCATACTCACATGTACGCTTTGTAATTATTTCCGATTTTCTGGATGCGGATGTCGTACTTGGAGTCTACGAACGATTCGGTGGTCACGTAGGTTTTCGTCATGGCCACAATGCTGGCAATGTCCTGGAAGTCGTACTGATTATCTACCTTTACCTGTAAGAAAGGAGGAAAAGGATGACAGACAGATAAACCCTAATAGGCTGATACAAGTCTAGAGACTTCTGTATCCGCATGTGAGCCCGTAATGCTACGTTCTTTCTGGAACTGTACTTAGATGTTTCCATCTTTTCCTGGACCAATGGTCTATCTAACCATGAGTAGCAGTGGAGTTACACCGGTGTTTCCCAAATCCGGTCCTCGCGCACTTATAACAGATCGTATTTTCAGGATTTCTACTGCGGATAATTTCTGACCCTGCCAGACAGCCGACGGCCATCTCAGCCCTGCGATCGCCTCAGACTGATTGACAGGCAGAGGTAGTCGCTGGGCGGGAGGGGGAGGCCCGGCGGCGTTGGGCCGCCGTTTAGGGGGCGTGGTCTGGGCAACACAGGCGTGCCTGGACCATGCAAGGGAGGGGCCGCGGCGGCTGCGTGACATCACACGCAGCAGCTGCGACCCAGACAGCGACGAGTAGCTCCCTGCCATCGTGCAGGAGCTGTACTGGTAGGGAGGTACTCATCAAGTACAAAAGCCGCTGTGCGATGCTTTTGTACTTGTGCGGCGGGGCAGAGCCAGACATGCGGGCGGACTAGCCCCGCGCTGGGTGTCACCCCGCATGTCTGAGTAACTGATCGTATCCGTGTAAAATTTTGCACGGCTACGATCAAGTCTGAATAAGGCCCTAAATCACCTATGGACGATAAGGGAATCCTGAAAACATGCAAATGAGGACAAGATTGGAGAAACACTGTCTTACACCTGCTAAGGTGATGTTGTTTTTTATTGCTCAACCATTTAATTCAGTCCAAATTACTGCATATAGAAAATTATGAGAAACTTCAAAGGGTAAATTTACCAAGGTGGCAGTTTTTTTAGAACTGGTGATGTTGCTCTTAGTAACCAATCAGATTCTATCTATTATCTTCTAGAACAGTGTTTCCCAACCTTGGCTCCCAAGGCACACTTACAGTCCTGGTTTTAGTGATATCCAGGCTTGAACACAGGTGACTTAATTAGTACATAATTGTGTGCTAAGAACTTCAATTATACTCCATGTTAATTGTGAGGGTTTATTTAAATTATTTTTATTATCAGTGTTCTTAGTGCTAAGAGTGTGCATCTGCATCTCTCTTCCCCCCGCGACTTAATTAGTACCTCAGTTATTTTGATTTAACCATCTGTGCGGAAGCCTGGATATCACTAAAACCTGCACTGTTGGTGTGCCTCGAGGACCGTGGTTGGGAATGCCTGCTCTAGAAGCAGCTAGATAAATTTGAAGTAGAATCTGATTAGTTGCTATGAGAAACATCATCAGTTCTAAAAAAAAAACCTGCCACCTTAGTAAATTTATCTCTGGTGTGTAGTGTGCTCTGCCATCATACTTGCCTACCTGACCCTCTCCATGAGGGAGAAAATGCTCTGTTCCTGGACTTTCCTGGTAATGTATGATTGCCATCACCAGGGGTTAAAGTGGGGGGGGAACGAGGTGGAACTGAGTTCCACCACCTGTAATGGTAGGGGGAACTAGTTCCACCTCCTCCATTGCCCTGCACAGTAATTCCAACTGAAAAGCCCACACCATCATCTGCGTCAATCGATGATACAGATGGCACTAGTGTTGCTGATGAGCTGCAGCCACCTACTCCTTCCTTAGGTCCTGGTGCCTCCATGGTCTTCCTCCATGAGTTCCACCACCTCACCAGGACCACTTTAAGCCCTGGCCATCACCTGTGGTGAAACACCTTTCTTATCAATTACCTAGCTCACCACAGGTGATGGCAATCATACCTTACCAGGAAAGTCCAGGAACAGAGCATTTTCTCCCTCATGGAGAGGGTCAGGTAGGCAAGTATGTCTGCCATGCATTGACTGAAATGAGCTATACGGAAGGGTACGTGGGTTGTATTTGAGAGCACCAATGTCAGTGAACACACCGGGCTTCAGTGCTTTGTGAGTCTGTCATCACCACCGTAACATTTCATGCTGTCCAGTATTTCAATTAAAGCCATAACAAACATATACAGAAAATACACTGATGTGCACAAGAGGAGATCTGGAAAACATGCACTGTTGTGAAAGAAGAAACATTTATCAGGATACTCTAGGACAGGGGTTCTCAAACTCGGTCCTCAGGACCCCACACAGTGCATGTTTTGCAGGTAACCCAGCAAGTGCACAGGTGTATTAATTACTCACTGACACATTTTAAAAGGTCCACAGGTGGAGCTAATTATGTCACTTGTGATTCTGTGAGGAGACCTGCAAAACATGCACTGTGTGGGGTCCTGAGGACCGAGTTTGAGAACCTGTGCTCTAGAATGTCAATGGGTGACCTATTTAGATTGCTATTATAGGAAATTCAGAAACCATGCTCTGTTCATTATTAACAGAAACAAAAACATATTTGCCGCACAGAGGAAATAATGTGACTGGTGTACAACTTCCCAGCCGCAGACACAGACACAAAGGGCATTCACTGTATCAGATGAAATAATGTCACCGGATACATCGGGAATGAATTTCCCTGGTAAATATTCCTTTATTCCTCACACACGTTCCCACAGAGTTTAGCAGCCGTAAGGAATAACTACAACGGGTCCATTCACTGACCATGTGTAACATAAATGCCCGCCCCGTCTTCTGTCATCTAGATGGGTCAGGGCCCACACTGTGAGCTGTACAGCAGAAGTGACGTATTTTACCTCACAGATTACTGACAGTGGTGACTCCCATAGCTGGATGGGTCACATCATGTGGAATACAGACGGCTAATATCACCCGGCAATATCAGTTATGGGTAACAGCCAGGAATAAAGCAGGGTGGGGTTCTAAAATGTCAGCGCAAACGTCAGCAAACATTGCATCATGAATGATGTGCTTACATGCATATGTGTCCAGGAGAATGACCTCAATCAATTCACTAAATGCCAGTGACATCACATATTTACACTGTGTCTCGCTGATGTCACTGATCCTCTGGTAAGTGAATAGGCTTACATATTATTTACCGGCGGGCGGGATGCCAGCTGTCAAGATCCCGACAGCAGCATTCCTCCCGCCAGAATGACGGCAGCAGAGCGAGCGCTAAGAGTCCCCTTGCGTGCTCACTGCGCTCGCCGCACTGCGGGCTTGGTGGCTTGCTGCACTTGCCACAGGTTCTATTCTCACTCTGTGGGTGTCGTGGACACCCACGAGTGAGAATAGCCCCTGTGTGCCGGGATTCCGGCTGTCGGCTTTGTTAGCTGTCGGGATTCCGGCGACGGTATCCTGACCGCCGGGACCCCGACAGCTGGCAAATTGATTGCATCCCAGTGAATAGACTGCATTCAATTTCTCAGGGATGTCACTGGTTCCTGGTGACTGGATAGGCTGCATTCACAGTGATGTCACTGACTCCTAGTGACTGGATAGGCTGCATTCACAGTGATGTTACTGGTTCCTAGTGACTGGATAGGTTACAGTCTCAGTGATGTCACTGGCTCCTAGTGACTGGATAGGTTGCACTCTCAGTGATGTCACTGGCTCCTAGTGACTGGATAGGCTGCATTCACAGTGATGTCACTGGCTCCTAGTGACTGGATAGGCTGCACTCTCAGTGATGTCACTGGCTCCTAGTGACTGGATAGGCTGCACTCTTAGTGATGTCACTGGCTCCTAGTGACTGGATAGGCTGCACTCTCAGTGATGTCACTGGCTCCTAGTGACTGGATAGGCTGCACTCTCAGTGATGTCACTGGCTCCTAGTGACTGGATAGATTGCGCTCTCAGTGATTACCATGTTAATTAATCTGTTATTGCTGTGAATAGCCACAATAACAGATGCTAATTAATGTGGCAAAATAAATAGGCCTTTAAGTCTGTGTTCCAGCGGCAGAGCTATACCACCAGCACCTGGAGTCAAGGTTACTTCTGTGGTGCCTCCATCCAGAAGTAGAGTGCTGCACACTGATGTGCGGATCAAAGGCAGCACGTGGCCCAGATTACAAAATACCAGATGTCCTAGGCCGAGGGCCGCAGTATTGAGATGTAGCGCTGAGTGGGCCCCGGGTGGGATGAGGCCTACTGGCCAACATGATGACATATATATCTGTGATCGCGCTGGATCACACACACCCTAACAATCCGCGGCAGTCATACAGCATTACAGGGGAATAGGGATGACACACGGTATCTGGTGACCGTGAAACAGACAAAAAACAAACCCGCGCTGTTAGTTATTATACCGCTATCTGTGAGACTCATTATCTAAGCAGCTGCACAGCTGGGAAAACAACTGTATGGTAGCACTGGACTTGTTTTCTTACATGTAGGAGTTGTGCTCGATGACATCACTTGGCAGGACGGACAGGGGGGCTTGGTATTCAGAGGGTGACGAGGGAAGCTGGGGTTAGGACATTAAAGTCATTATCCTGCTTCTGTTCCCGTAATGAAAATATTTATCAAGCCGCTGATCTCCCCCGTATAACCGCAGGGCAAGAGAAGCTGAGCAGAAGGCAAGTGGAAATAAATACTTCACTTTATTAGAAATTAGGAGTACTCAGTGTGTAAGAGATGAGAAGGCGATTGTGACCTATGTCTGTAGATAACACTGATTGTGCGTCACTGAGCGTCAGGCAGGAGAGACCTCCCTTCTGTCATGTCCCAATTCACTTCTCAAGGTCCTCTTGTCTCTGCTTTGATTTATCCAGCCTTTAGATTATTCTCTGTTATTCCCCTTTTCATCGTATAATGGGCCTAATTCAGAGTTGATCGCAGCTGCAAATTTGTTAGCAGTTGGGTAAAACCATGGAGGTCATTCCGAGTTGATCGCTCGCTGCAATTTTTCGCAGCGCAGCGATCAGGTCACTACTGCGCATGCGTATGCACCGAAATGCGCAGGCACGTCGTACGGGTACAAAGCGGATCGTTGCTGGGCGATGGATTTAATGAAGAATCCATTCACACAGCCGATCACAAGGAGATTGACAGGAAGAGGGCGTTTGTGGGTGGTAACTGACCGTTTTCTGGGAGTGGTTAAGCATTTGCAGGGCGGGTGTCTGATGTCAATTCCGGAACCGGACAGTCTGAAGTGATCGCAACAGCTGAGTAAGTCCAGAGCTACTCAGAAACTGCACAAAACTTTTTCGTCCCGCTCGGCTGCACAAGCGTTCGCACACTTACAAAGCAAAAATACACTCCCCCGTGGGCGGCGACTATCTGATCGCTGTGCTGCAAAAAATAGCTAGCGAGCGATCAACTCGGAATGAGGGCCGATGTGCACTGCAGGAGGGGGGCAGATGTAACATATGCAGGGAGAGTGTACTTCAAACTGAAATCTAACTTGCAGTGTAAAAATAAAGTAGCCAGTATTTACCCTGCACAGAAACAATATAACCTGCCCCCCCCCCCTGCAGTGCACATGGTTTTGCCCAACTGCTAACAAATTTGCTGCTACGATCAACTCTGAATTACCCCCATTACCACTTAAGCCCAATGATCACTCTTCTCATCCATTTTTGGGGAATACCCACAAATATTATGTCTCACCCGATGTATGAAGGAGGGATTACAGCCGTTATCTCCATACCTACAGGTGGTCTTTCCATTTCCCACAGCATCCGCAGCCACACAGTTTCTATGTTGTCAGATTTACCAAGCTGCAGAGTGTGAAGCATTCTGGAGTGTGGCCACCATCTGAAGATGGTGTTACATCATAGTAGGGGTTGCGTCTGAAAAGCCGGCGCTCAGGATGCTGGCGGTCAAAAAACAGGACGCGGCATCCCGATTGTTAGAATCCTGACAGGGGTGGGGAGACATTTCTAACTAAGCCCCCCCCCCCCAACCCTCTATTCCTAAGCTGCCACATCCTGCAGCTTAACACTTCTGGGGGATCTGGTCTCTAGTTCGATAGTAACTAGGTCGATATGTTCTAGGTCAACAGGTCAAAAGGTCGACATGAGTTTTTCACAATTTATTTTTATTTTTTTTAAACTTTTTCATACTTAACAATCCACGCGGGACACGGTGCACTAATTGGAGTTCCCGGTCACTATACGGAGAACCTAGAGACCCTGTCGACCTAGTTACTGTTGACCAATAGTGGTCGACCTAGTTACTGTCTACCTTCCATACCACAACCCACTTCTGGAGCCCCTGTCCCTTAATGTGATGTTTGATACATTCCTGCAAATGTTAATTTCTCATTGCTGCAAATTGCAGCGGAAAGAAATGCCGCTATCAGGCTTAAAAACCCACTAATTGATCAAATCGCCCCATTGTCTCCCTTTATCTCCGTTACTCAGCACGGCCGGGACCATCGGACCATTTTCAGTTCCTTCTTCGTTGCCCACATGTGCAACAATTAAACTAATTAATTTAATCAAAAGATCTTTCCAATAAAATGTAATGTAACTATTTGTACTCAGAGGGCCGACAGTCACTAAGTCGACCCCAAAAGGTCGACATGGAAACGGTCTACACAAAAATGGTCTACACATGGGTTTGTTTTTTTGTGGGGCATCAATTTGTATGTTGAACCATGTAAAAGCCAATTTAGTGGAAACGTGTACGCTCGCCAGGCTTCGGGCAAGGTGGCGCGCTCCGCTACCGCTGCACTTGGCACAGGTTACAATTCCCAATCGTAGTCCGTGCAGATGGTAAATGATGAAAAAAATGTGTCAACCATATGTGTGTCGACCATTGTCATGTCAATTATCTGAACCTGTCAACTTTTTGAACCTATTGACCTTAAGCACTGTCGACCTTTTTAACCATATCAACCTTTTGTACCTGATGACCTAATGCATGTCGGCCATATTGGGTCGACCTACTGACTGTCGAGCTATCATCGTTACCTCAGCAAACTAATCATCTGCAAACAATAAATAATACATAGGCCCGCCCACTGTTTTTCCATCCGCAGCTGTCATTATTAGCTTCTGCACTGACAACAGCCCCATTTTGTGAGCAAGACACCCGTCAGAAGCAGGCGTCTCATCCCCATCCACACGCCGGAAAACAAGAACGGAAGTCGGCCTATGACACTCCCACTAGATATTTTCTTGAAATGACAGCTGATTGGTTGCTTTGGACAGCTTCCCCACTTTATCTCTCTCCAGCGCTTGATACATCTCCACTCAAGAGATAGCCGCCCATGTGCGTAGGCATGGTACATCACAGGAAATCTGCGATTGCTCTCGACAGCACATGTGGAGTTTGCAGATATCCACAAACTGACAGTCGCGGAGTCCCGGCGTTCTCATTATTCATTAGGCAATAGGAACCAGACCGAGAAGTAGATTTTAATGAAACGAGTTGTTTTATAGTAGTCAGAGTTTGGCCATTCGGGTGAGATTTACACTTTAGCACTTTTCCACGAACCACAATTCCTGAAAAGATGAGTTTTGAGGAAACCTTTAAAAGCTTGGAGACGACGATTGACGCGTGAGGAAGGGAGTTCCAGAGAAACTTGCAGCACGAGAGAAATCCTGCAGTCAGTTGAAAGATCAGCAAGGAAGAGAGGAGGGGGCCATGTGTTAAGGTGAGGTTCTGTGTATTAGTACATGAAGGATATTTCGGACCTATTTGAGACCTGATGGCTGCTGTGCATTTTTTTGCAGAGGTCTGCGATCAGATAGCTGCCGCCCATAGAGAGTGAAAACCCGCCCTATGCAAGTGTGCAAATGCATGCGTATGCCGTGCAAAAACTTCGCCAGACAGTGGACATCTGCAAATCCGTTCACAACTCACCATCTAATGATTTTTCCAGTCTGTGCAGTCTGTGCGTAGCCCAGGACTTACTCCTACAGTGCGATACACACAGGCTGATCGGGCCGGAGCTGACGTCACACCCGCTCTGAAAACACTTGGACACGCCTGTGTTTTTCCAGACACTCATAGAAAATGGCCAGTTACCACCCCCAAACGGGTTGGGCATGCGTGATCACAATACCAACGGCGGAATCCCAACTGTTGGATGGCTGGCAGGGGGACGAGCAGAATGAAGCTCCTTGCGGGCTCGCTGCGCTCACCTAAGGTACTATTCCCACACTATGGGTGGACACCCATGAGTGGGAATAGTCCCTGTTGGTTGGCATGCCGACCTGTGGGATTTTCATATGCAGGGATCCTTGCGTCGGTATTGCGACCAACAGTCTCCTGACCGCCGTTCACATAAACGCAACCCCCCAAATGCCCGCTTTCTGTCAGTCAGCCTGTGTTCACCCAACAAAAAAAGTATTTTTCGCTGTTTGGTGTTTTGGGCAACGATTCCACTTGTCCGCTTTTCCACTCTTGATATAGAGGCTGGATACATCTCCCCCAGTGATGTCAGGCACAGAAGCTAATTTAGAAAGAGGACAACTGCCAGCATTAGTTTTCCGTGGTCAGAAGACATGAAGGAGGTGACAGCTGCAAGGCGCAGGGATGGTGGGAAGGGATTTGACCGCTGAAAACCTGTTTGGCAATTTATGGCAACCAATCAGGGCCTTGCTTTCTATTATCTAACTTGGACTAGACAAATAATGACTGTTTATTACGTCAGATTTTGTTTCTATAGCAAGAAAAACATGGTCAGCCAATAATGTGTGGTTAAATTGGAGACAGATACAACTAACTGAAGGTGGTGTCAATTTGTTGGGTCTGTAAGTAGCACAAATTTATGGTGTAATTTAAGAAGATTTGTCAAAAAATGTTTCCAATGGCTGTAACGCTTAAGCACCTCCATGTAAATGGCGACCTCTGAGGTAGCAAGTCCTGTAAAAGACATCCATGTTTCCTTTCATGTAATGAATGCATATATGCTGTGTGATGAAGTCCTGTCTCCGGACTCATGAGGAATAGCAGTTTATTTTGTGACTGGAAAACATTTTACAGGTAGGGAAATGTTATTTTGGGGGCAGTCGACCACAAAGCGTCCGGGAATCTGTCTGAGAAGCTGGAACAAAATAAAGATTAATAGTACAAAAGCCCCTGTGTACATGAGGGTGGTCTGGTGTATACACAAGCGCTGGCCCCCACCAGTGTGTTAGTGTGGATTTCCACAGAATCACCGTTGTCTGATCTCTAGATCTCCATGGGAAAAATAAGAATTTACTTACCGATAATTCTATTTCTCGTAGTCCGTAGTGGATGCTGGGGACTCCGTAAGGACCATGGGGAATAGCGGCTCCGCAGGAGACTGGGCACATCTAAAGAAAGCTTTAGGATTATCTGGTGTGCACTGGCTCCTCCCCCTATGACCCTCCTCCAGACCTCAGTTAGGATACTGTGCCCGGACGAGCGTACACAATAAGGAAGGATCTTGAATCCCGGGTAAGACTCATACCAGCCACACCAATCACACCATACAACTTGTGATCTGAACCCAGTTAACAGCATGATAACAGAGGAGCCTCTAGAAAAGATGGCTCACTACAGCAATAACCCGAATTTTTGGTAACAATAACTATGTACCAGTATTGCAGACAATCCGCACTTGGGATGGGCGCCCAGCATCCACTACGGACTACGAGAAATAGAATTATCGGTAAGTAAATTCTTATTTTCTCTAACGTCCTAAGTGGATGCTGGGGACTCCGTAAGGACCATGGGGATTATACCAAAGCTCCCAAACGGGCGGGAGAGTGCGGATGACTCTGCAGCACCAAATGAGAGAACTCCAGGTCCTCCTCAGCCAGGGTATCAATTTTGTAGAATTTTACAAACGTATTTGCTCCAGACCAAGTAGCTGCTCGGCAAAGTTGTAAAGCCGAGACCCCTCGGGCAGCCGCCCAAGATGAGCCCACCTTCCTTGTGGAGTGGGCATTTACAGATTTTTGGCTGTGGCAGGCCTGCCACCGAATGTGCAAGCTGAATTGTACTACAAATCCAACGAGCGGAGCAATAGTCTGCTTAGAAGCAGGAGCACCCAGCTTGTTGGGTGCATACAGGATAAACAGCGAGTCAGTTTTCCTGACTCCAGCCGTCCTGGAAACATATATTTTCAGGGCCCTGACAACGTCTAGCAACTTGGAGTCCTCCAAGTCCCTAGTAGCCGCAGGCACCACAATAGGTTGGTTCAGGTGAAACGCTGAAACCACCTTAGGGAGAAACTGAGGACGAGTCCTCAATTCCGCCCTGTCCGAATGGAAAATCAGATAAGGGCTTTTACAGGATAAAGCCGCCAATTCTGACACGCGCCTGGCCCAGGCCAGGGCCAACAGCATGACCACTTTCCATGTGAGATATTTTAACTCCACAGATTTAAGTGGTTCAAACCAATGTGACTTTTGGAACCCAAAAACTACATTGAGATCCCAAAGTGCCACTGAAGGCACAAAAGGAGGCTGTATATGCAGTACCCCTTTTACAAACGTCTGAACTTCAGGGACTGAAGCTAGTTCTTTTTGGAAGAAAATTGACAGGGCCGAAATTTTAACCTTAATGGACCCCAATTTCAGGCCCATAGACACTCCTGTTTGCAGGAAATGTAGGAAACGACCCAGTTATAATGCCAATAACATTTTAGAAATTATCAGTTGTTATCGGGGGAAAACCACGCATCATCACACACCTCATTTAATTTCTCAGATTCAGGAAAACTACAGGTAGTTTTTCCTCACCGAACATAATACCCCTTTTTGGTGGTACTCGTATTATCAGAAATGTGTAAAAACATTTTTCATTGCCTCAATCATGTAACGTGTGGCCCTACTGGAAGTCACATTTGTCTCTTCACCGTCGACACTGGAGTCAGTATCCGTGTCGGCGTCTATATCTGCCATCTGAGGTAACGGGCGCTTTAGAGCCCCTGACGGCCTATGAGACGTCTGGACAGGCACAAGCTGAGTAGCCGGCTGTCTCATGTCAACCACTGTCTTTTATACAGAGCTGACACTGTCACGTAATTCCTTCCAACAGTTCATCCACTCAGGTGTCGACCCCCTAGGGGGTGACATCACTATTACAGGCAATCTGCTCCGTCTCCACATCATTTTTCTCCTCATACATGTCGACACAAATGTACCGACATACAGCACACACACAGGGAATGCTCTGATAGAGGACAGGACCCCACTAGCCCTTTGGGGAGACAGAGGGAGAGTTTGCCAGCACACACCAGAGCGCTATATATATACAGGGATAACCTTATATAAGTGTTTTTCCCCTTATAGCTGCTGTATCTTTAATACTGCGCGTAATTAGTGCCCCCCCCCCCCTCTCTTTTTTAACCCTTTCTGTAGTGTAGTGACTGCAGGGGAGAGACAGGGAGCTTCCCTCCAACGGAGTTGTGAGGGAAAATGGCGCCAGTGTGCTGAGGAGATAGGCTCCGCCCCCTTATCGGCGGCCTTATCTCCCGTTTTTCTATGTATTTTGGCAGGGGTTAAATGCATCCATATAGCCCAGGAGCTATATGTGATGCATTTTTTTTGCCATCCAAGGTGTTTATTATTGCGTCTCAGGGCGCCCCCCCCCCAGCGCCCTGCACCCTCAGTGACCGGAGTGTGAAGTGTGCTGAGAGCAATGGCGCACAGCTGCAGTGCTGTGCGCTACCTTGTTGAAGACCGGACGTCTTCTGCCGCCGATTTTCCGGACCTCTTCTGCCTTCTGACTCTGTAAGGGGGCCGGCGGCGCGGCTCTGGGACCCATCCAGGCTGGGCCTGTGATCGTCCCTCTGGAGCTAATGTCCAGTAGCCTAAGAAGCCCAATCCACTCTGCACGCAGGTGAGTTCGCTTCTTCTCCCCTTAGTCCCTCATGCAGTGAGCCTGTTGCCAGCAGGTCTCACTGAAAATAAAAAACCTAAACTAAAACTTTCACTAAGAAGCTCAGGAGAGCCCCTAGTGTGCACCCTTCTCGTTCGGGCACAAAGATCTAACTGAGGCTTGGAGGAGGGTCATAGGGGGAGGACCCAGTGCACACCAGATAGTCCTAAAGCTTTCTTTAGATGTGCCCAGTCTCCTGCGGAGCCGCTATTCCCCATGGTCCTTACGGAGTCCCCAGCATCCACTTAGGACGTTAGAGAAATGGTGGCTGTCTGGACGCTTCCCACAACTGAACAGGGGTAAGTAAAGGGCACGAGGGTGAGTGAAATATATGAAGTATACCGTTTAATGACCGAAAACCTTATATTTTTGTTATCTTACTTTTCACTTCCAGTATATGGTCTATCAGTATAGTCCAAGTCAGACAGACAGTATATACAGTATTTGCCTCCAAGTCCTAGTACTGAGATAGCGGACTCTGTTTCACTGTAATACATTCTCCCAGAATCCATTACAATTAATGATAGGACCAGTGTCGGACTGAGGAATGAAGGGCCCACCGGGGGAATGCTGTTGTAGGGGCCCATGCTTAAGGGTGTGGCCAGCCACCACAGAGGTTTGGCTAACCATTACAGAGTACATGTTCTGTGACTCTTGGTAAAATAAGAATTTACTTACCGATAATTCTATTTCTCGTAGTCCGTAGTGGATGCTGGGGACTCCGTAAGGACCATGGGGAATAGCGGCTCCGCAGGAGACTGGGCACAAAAGTAAAAGCTTTAGGACTACCTGGTGTGCACTGGCTCCTCCCCCTATGACCCTCCTCCAAGCCTCAGTTAGGATACTGTGCCCGGACGAGCGTACACAATAAGGAAGGATTTTGAATCCCGGGTAAGACTCATACCAGCCACACCAATCATACCGTACAACCTGTGATCTGAACCCAGTTAACAGCATGATAACAGAGGAGCCTCTGAAAAGATGGCTCACAATAATAATAACCCGATTTTTTTGGTAACAATAACTATGTACCAGTATTGCAGACAATCCGCACTTGGGATGGGCGCCCAGCATCCACTACGGACTACGAGAAATAGAATTATCGGTAAGTAAATTCTTATTTCCTCTAACGTCCTAAGTGGATGCTGGGGACTCCGTAAGAACCATGGGGATTATACCAAAGCTCCCAAACGGGCGGGAGAGTGCGGATGACTCTGCAGCACCAAATGAGAGAACTCCAGGTCCTCCTCAGCCAGGGTATCAATTTTGTAGAATTTTACAAACGTATTTGCTCCTGACCAAGTAGCTGCTCGGCAAAGTTGTAAAGCCGAGACCCCTCGGGCAGCCGCCCAAGATGAGCCCACCTTCCTTGTGGAATGGGCTTTTACAGATTTTGGCTGTGGCAGGCCTGCCACAGAATGTGCAAGCTGAATTGTACTACAAATCCAACGAGCAATAGTCTGCTTAGAAGCAGGAGCACCCAGCTTGTTGGGTGCATACAGAATAAACAACGAGTCAGATTTTCTGACTCCAGCCGTCCTGGAAACCTATATTTCCAGGGCTCTGACAACATCCAGCAACTTGGAGTCCTCCAAGTCCCTAGTAGCCGCAGGCACCACAATAGGTTGATTCAGGTGAAACGCTGAAAACCACCTTAGGGAGAAACTGAGGACAAGTCCTCAATTCCGCCCTGTCCGAATGGAAAATCAGATGAGGGCTTTTACAGGATAAAGCCGCCAATTCTGACACGCACCTGGCCCAGGCCAGGGCCAACAGCATGACCACTTTCCATGTGAGATATTTTAACTCCACATATTTAAGTGGTTCAAACCAATGTGACTTTTGGAACCCAAAAACTACATTTAGATCCCAAGGTGCCACTGGAGGCACAAAAGGAGGCTGTATATACAGTACCCCTTTCACAAACGTCTGAACTTCAGGGACTGAAGCTAGTTCTTTTTGGAAGAAAATTGACAGGGCCGAAATTTGAACCTTAATGGACCTCCATTTCAGGCCCATTGACACTCCTGTTTGCAGGAAATGTAGGAATCGACCTAGTTGAAAATTCCTCCGTCGGGGCCTTACTGGCCTCGCACCACGCAACATATTTTCGCCAAATGCGGTGATAATGTTTTGCGGTTATATCTTTCCTGGCTTTGATCAGGATAGGGATGACCTCATCCGGAATGCCTTTTTCCTTCAGGATCCGGCGTTCAACCGCCCTGCCGTTAAACGCAGCCGCGGTAAGTCTTGGAACAGACAGGGTCCTTGCTGGAGCAGGTCCCTTCTTAGAGGTAGAGGCCACGGATCCTCCGTGAGCATCTCTTGAAGTTCCGGTTACCAAGTCCTTCTTGGCCAATCCGGAGCCACGAATATAGTGCTTACTCCTCTCCATCTTATAATTCTCAGTACCTTGGTTATGAGAGGCAGAGGAGGGAACACATACACTGACTGGTACACCCACTGTGTTACCAGAGCGTCTACAGCTATTGCCTGAGGGTCCCTTGACCTGGCGCAATACTTGTCGAGTTTTATAAACATGTGGAAGACTTCTGGGTGAAGTCCCCACTCTCCCGGGTGGAGGTCGTCCACTCCCGGAATGAATACTGCTGACAGTGCTATCACATGATTTTCCGCCCAGCGAAGAATCCTTGCAGCTTCTGCCATTGCCCTTCTGCTTCTTGTGTCACCCTGTCTGTTTACGTGGGTGACTGCCGTGATGTTGTCCGAATGGATCAACTCCGGGTGAACCTTGAAGCAGAGGTCTTGCTGAGCTTAGAGCATTGTAAATGGCCCTTAGCTTCAGGATATTTATGTGAAGTGATGTCTCCATGCTTGTCCATAAGCTCTGGAAATTCCTTCCCTGTGTGACTGCTCCCCAGCCTCGCAGGCTGGCATCCGTGGTCACCAGGACCCAGTCCTGAATGTGCGGCCCTCTAGAAGATGAGCACTCTGCAACCACCACAGGAGAGACACCCTTGTGCTTGGTGACAGGGTTATCCGCTGATGCATCTGAAGATGCGACCCGGACCATTTGTCCAGCAGGTCCCACTGGAAAGTTCTTGCGTGGAATCTGCCGCATGGGATTGCTTCATAGGAAGCCACCATTTTTCCCAGAACCATCTCATTGATGTACTGAGACTTGGCTCGGTTATAGGAGGTTCCCGACTAGCTCGGATAACTCCCTGACTTTCTCCTCCGGGAGAAACACCTTTTTCTGAACTGTGTCCAGGATCATCCCTAAGAACAGAAGACGGGTCGTCGGAATCAGCTGCGATTTTGGAATATTGAGAATTCAATCGTGCTGCCGCAACACTACCTGAGATAGTGCTACACCGACCTCCAACTGTTCCCTGGATCTTACCCTTATCAGGGAATCGTCCAAGTAAGGGATAACTAAAATTCCCTTCCTTCGAAGGAGTATCATCATTTCGGCCATTACCTTGGTAAAGACCCGGGGTGCCGTGGACCATCCATACGGCAGCGTCTGAAACTGATAGTGACAGTTCTGTACCATAAACCTGAGGTACCCTTGGTGAGAAGGGTAAATTTGGACATGAAGGTAAGCATCCTTGATGTCCCGAGACATCATGTAGTCCTCTTCTTCCAGGTTCGCAATCACTGCTCTGAGTGACTCAATCTTGAATTTGAACCTCTGTATGTAAGTGTTCAAAGATTTTAGATTTAGAATCGGTCTCACCGAGCCGTCCGGCTTCGGTACCACAACAGTGTGGAATAATACCCCGTTCCCTGTTGCAGGAGGGGTACCTTGATTATCACCTGCTGGGAATACAGCTTGTGAATGGCTTCCAAAACTGTCTCCCTGTCAGAAGGAGACATCGGTAAAGCCGACTTTAGGAAACGGCGAGGGGGAGACGTCTCGAATTCCAATTTGTACCCCTAAGATATCACCTGAAGGATCCAGGGGTCTACTTGCGAGTGAGCCCACTGCGCGCTGAAATTCATTGAGACGGGCCCCCACCGTGCCTGATTCTGCTTGTAAAGCCCCAGCGTCATACTGAGGGCTTGGCAGAGGCAGGAGAGGGTTTCTGTTCCTGGGAACTGGCTGATTTCTGCAGCCTTTTTCCTCTCCCTCTGTCACGGGGCAGAAATGAGGAACCTTTTGCCCGCTTGCCCACGAAAAGACTGCGCCTGGTAATACGGCGTCTTCTCATGTTGAGAGGCGACCTGGGGTACAAACGTGGATTTCCCAGCTGTTGCCGTGGCCACCAGGTCTGAAAGACCGACCCCAAATAACTCCTCCCCTTAATAAGGCAATACTTCCAAATGCCGTTTGGAATCCGCATCACCTGACCACTGTCGTGTCCATAACCCTCTACTGGTAGAAATGGACAACGCACTTAGACTTGATGCCAGTCGGCAAATATTCCGCTGTGCATCACGCATATATAGAAATGCATCTTTTAAATGCTCTATAGGCAATAATATACTGTCCCTATCTAGGGTATCAATATTTTCAGTCAGGGAATCCGACCACGCCAACCCAGCACTGCACATCCAGGCTGAGGCGATTGCTGGTCGCAGTATAACACCAGTATGTGTGTAAATACCTTTTAGGATGCCCTCCTGCTTTCTATCAGCAGGATCCTTAAGGGCGGCCATCTCAGGAGAGGGTAGAGCCCTTGTTCTTACAAGCGTGTGAGCGCTTTATCCACCCTAGGGGGTGTTTCCCAACGCACCCTAACCTCTGGCGGGAAAGGATATAATGCCAATAACATTTTAGAAATTATCAGTTGTTATCGGGGGAAAACCACGCATCATCACATACCTCATTTAATTTCTCAGATTCAGGAAAACTACAGGTAGTTTTTCCTCACCGAACATAATACCCCTTTTTGGTGGTACTCGTATTATCAGAAATGTGTAAAACATTTTTCATTGCCTCAATCATGTAACGTGTGGCCCTACTGGAAGTCACATTTGTCTCTTCACCGTCGACACTGGAGTCAGTATCCGTGTCGGCGTTTATATCTGCCATCTGAGGTAACGGGCGCTTTAGAGCCCCTGACGGCCTATGAGACGTCTGGACAGGCACAAGCTGAGTAGCCGGCTGTCTCATGTCAACCACTGTCTTTTATACAGAGCTGACACTGTTACGTAATTCCTTCCAACAGTTCATCCACTCAGGTGTCGACCCCCTGGGGGGTGACATCACTATTACAGGCAATCTGCTCCGTCTCCACATCATTTTTCTCCTCATACATGTCGACACAAACGTACCGACATACAGCACACACACAGGGAATGCTCTGATAGAGGACAGGACCCCACTAGCCCTTTGGGGAGACAGAGGGAGAGTTTGCCAGCACACACCAGAGCGCTATATATATACAGGGATAACCTTATATAAGTGTTTTTCCCCTTATAGCTGCTGTATCTTTAATACTGCGCGTAATTAGTGCCCCCCCTCTCTTTTTTAACCCTTTCTGTAGTGTAGTGACTGCAGGGGAGAGCCAGGGAGCTTCCCTCCAACGGAGCTGTGAGGGAAAATGGCGCCAGTGTGCTGAGGAGATAGGCTCCGCCCCCTTATCGGCGGCCTTATCTCCCGTTTTTCTATGTATTTTGGCAGGGGTTAAATTCATCCATATAGCCCAGGAGCTATATGTGATGCATTTTTTGCCATCCAAGGTGTTTTATTGCGTCTCAGGGCGCCCCCCCCAGCGCCCTGCACCCTCAGTGACCGGAGTGTGAAGTGTGCTGAGAGCAATGGCGCACAGCTGCAGTGCTGTGCGCTACCTTGTTGAAGACAGGACGTCTTCTGCCGCCGATTTTCCTGACCTCTTCTGTCTTCTGGCTCTGTAAGGGGGCCGGCGGCGCGGCTCTGGGACCCATCCATGGCTGGGCCTGTGATCGTCCCTCTGGAGCTAATGTCCAGTAGCCTAAGAAGCCCAATCCACTCTGCACGCAGGTGAGTTCGCTTCTTCTCCCCTTAGTCCCTCGATGCAGTGAGCCTGTTGCCAGCAGGTCTCACTGAAAATAAAAAACCTAACACTAAACTTTTCACTAAGCAGCTCAGGAGAGCCACCTAGTGTGCACCCTTCTCGTTCGGGCACAAAAATCTAACTGAGGCTTGGAGGAGGGTCATAGGGGGAGGAGCCAGTGCACACCAGGTAGTCCTAAAGCTTTTACTTTTGTGCCCAGTCTCCTGCGGAGCCGCTATTCCCCATGGTCCTTACGGAGTCCCCAGCATCCACTTAGGACGTTAGAGAAATATATAATAAACCATGTTCTTATGAAGTATAATGTAACATATGTATAATGCATAATTCATGTGCACTAGGATAGAGTCTGGAACCTGATCCTTAGAGGAGGAGGAGGGGCCATAGGTAGTGGGGCCCACCGGTGGTTTCCCCTGTTCCCCTGTGGGCCAGTCCAACTCTGGATAGGACTTTTATGCATCTAATAAACATGGCTAAACAACAACCAATTAAATGTTGTCATTTATGTGTAGAAAATGTAACACAAGTTCTGATTGGCTGTTATGGGTTACACACCCTTTTTGCCCTCTGAAGCAGCGCAGCCATACAGACCTACCCTGCTTGGTGATCTTTTTCCTAGACAAATCCCCTGTCCTGACCTCTTACTTCATTCTGTCCCACACTACAATTTTTCCCAAATGTCCTGATTTAAGCGAATAGTCCCTATTTGAGGGGACTGCAGACGACAGTCCTTACAGACGACATGTTTGTCCTGACTTCCCGGGAGATGGGGCGGATTGTCCTCTCCTGGCTTTGCAGACTTTCCTATCACTGGTTCTGTCCCCAGTGCTACCCAGAGCAACAAGCAGTGTCATTAATAATATTATACTCTGTAATGTTGTTATTGCTGATTTCAGTATTGGGCCTATCCAGTCTTCCCACCTACAGTACATGTATACGTTCACTGCAACCGAAAATATCATCCATTTAATCATCACTGGATCCAAAAACGGGCAGAAGCTGCATCTCTTATTTACAATCTTACATGTGAAGTAAACTTATTAAAAAAATCCCTCTTAATTATAAAAAAAGACCAGTTCCATAACCACGGAACGATGACTATGCACATTATGCCATGTACTAAATATTGTTTGGGACTTTTGCGCAACTTTAAAGTCCCATTGAGCTGGAGAAAGGAAACTTTATATAATCTATTAAAGCCTGGCCCGGGAGTTATGGCTGCAGCCTGTGGTACCTTTGTGTTCAGGTGTTAGAGAAATACATAAATAAAGCCAGAGCGTCACTTCTAATTTACCAGGGGCAGAATGTACTAATTCCAAACCAGAATTGTTCCTGCAGCCAGGACAGTATAATCCCCAGGCTCAATTATCGGGGGTAGAATGTTCCTCGCTGGTAGAATAAACTGTTTTCATTTCTTCACATCATTCATATTATTGTGGAAAGAGATGATGCCGCATAGACCACAGGGGCTATCCCTGTCTATTCCGCTCACATTTCACCTCATAAATCATTGTACGTTCAGGCAAGGTACTGTCGGCCAGCAGCCATCGCTGGGGACATTGTCCCTCATTCCGAGTTGATCGCTCGCTAGCTGCTTTTAGCAGCATTGCACACGCTAGGCCGCCGCCCTCTGGGAGTGTATCTTAGCTTAGCAGAAGTGCGACCGAAAGGTTACCAGTTCTGCTACTAAAAAATTTCCTGCAGTTTCAGAGTGGCTAGATACTTACTCCTATCTTGCGATGACTGCAGTCTGTTTAGTTCCTGGTTTGACGTCACAAACACGCCCTGCGTTCGGCCAGCCACTCCCCCGTTTCTCCAGCCACTCCTGCGTTTTTACCTGGCACGCCTGCGTTTTTTTAGCACACTCCCTGAAAACGCTGAGTTGCCGCCCAGAAACACCCACTTCCTGTCAATCACACTCCGATCACTCGAGCAACTGAAAAGCGTAGCTCGAGCTTGTGTAAAACTACAAAGTTTTGTGTGAAAGTACTTAGCGCAATGCCGTTTTTTTCACCTGATCGCTGCGCTGCGAAAATCGGCAGCGAGCGATCAACTCGGAATGACCTCCTTTGTCAATATGCATTAACACGACCTGGAACCAGGTGATTGCTCTCTTATTTGCCATCTAACCCGTTAATGAGACAACACAAGAGCATGGAGAGAAAACTGTCCGTGGACCTTATGCTACAAACTAAAAAAAAATAAGAATTTACTTACCGATAATTCTATTTCTCGGAGTCCGTAGTGGATGCTGGGGTTCCTGAAAGGACCATGGGGAATAGCGGCTCCGCAGGAGACAGGGCACAAAAGTAAAGCTTTTACAGGTCAGGTGGTGTGTACTGGCTCCTCCCCCCATGACCCTCCTCCAGACTCCAGTTAGGTACTGTGCCCGGACGAGCGTACACAATAAGGGAGGATTTTGAATCCCGGGTAAGACTCATACCAGCCACACCAATCACACCGTACAACTTGTGATCTAAACCCAGTTAACAGTATGATAACAGAGGAGCCTCTGAAAGATGGCTTCCTAAACAATAACCCGAATTAGTTAACAATAACTATGTACAAGTATTGCAGATAATCCGCACTTGGGATGGGCGCCCAGCATCCACTACGGACTCCGAGAAATAGAATTATCGGTAAGTAAATTCTTATTTTCTCTATCGTCCTAAGTGGATGCTGGGGTTCCTGAAAGGACCATGGGGATTATACCAAAGCTCCCAAACGGGCGGGAGAGTGCGGATGACTCTGCAGCACCGAATGAGAGAACTCCAGGTCCTCCTTTGCCAGGGTATCAAATTTGTAAAAATTTACAAACGTGTTCTCCCCTGACCACGTAGCTGCTCGGCAGAGTTGTAATGCCGAGACCCCTCGGGCAGCCGCCCAAGATGAGCCCACCTTCCTTGCGGAATGGGCCTTAACAGATTTAGGCTGTGGCAGGCCTGCCACAGAATGTACAAGTTGAATTTTGTTACAAATCCAACGAGCAATCGACTGCTTAGAAGCAGGTGCACCCAACTTGTTGGGTGCATACAGTATAAACAGCGAGTCAGATTTTCTGACTCCAGCCGTCCTTTAAATGTATATTTTTAAGGCTCTGACAACGTCCAACAACTTGGAGTCCTTCAAGTCGTCTGTAGCCGCAGGCACTACAATAGGCTGGTTCAGGTGAAACGCTGATACCACCTTAGGGAGAAAATGCGGACGCGTCCGCAGCTCTGCCCTATGTCGAATGGAAAATTAAATAAGGGCTTTTATAAAACAAAGCCGCCAGTTCAGATACTCTCCCGGCCGAAGCCAGGGCCAGTAACATAGTCACTTTCCATGTGAGATATTTCAAATCCACATTCTTTAGTGGTTCAAACCAATTGGATTTGAGGAAATCTAAAACTACATTTAGATCCCACGGTGCCACCTTAGGCACCACAGGAGGCTGTATATGCAGTACTCCTTTGATAAAAATCTGGACCTCAGGGACTGAGGCCAATTCTTTTTGGAAGAATATTGATAGGGCCGAAATTTGAACCTTAATAGATCCCAATTTGAGACCCATAGACAATCCTGATTGCAGGAAATGTAGGAAAACGACCCAGTTGAAATTCCTCCATCGGAGCACTCCGCTGCTCGCACCACGCAACATATTTTCGCCAAATACGGCGACAATGCTTCGCGGTGACTTCCTTCCTTGCCTTTATCAAGGTAGGAATGACTTCTTCTGGAATGCCTTTTCCTTTTAGGATCTGGCATTCAAACGCCATGCCGTCAAACGCAGCCGCGGTAAGTCTTGAAAAAGACAAGGACCCTGCTGAAGCAGGTCCCTTCTCAGAAGTAGAGGCCACGGATCGTCCGTGACCATCTCTTGAAGTTCCGGGTACCAAGTCCTTCTTGGCCAATCCGGAGCCACTAGTCTTACTCCTCTTTGCCGTATAATCCTCAATACCTTTGGTATGAGAGGCAGAGGAGGAAACACATATACCGACTGGTACACCCAAGGTGTTACCAGCGCGTCCACAGCTATTGCCTGCGGATCTCTTGACCTGGCGCAATACCTGTCCAGTGTTTTGTTGAGGCGAGACGCCATCATGTCCACCATTGGTTTTACCCAACGATTTAATAGCATGTGGAAAACTTCTGGATGAAGTCCCCACTCTCCCGGGTGAAGGTCGTGTCTGCTGAGGAAGTCTGCTTCCCAGTTGTCCACGCCCGGGATGAATACTGCTGACAGTGCTATCACGTGATTCTCCGCCCAGCGAAGGATCCTGGCAGCTTCTGCCATTGCCCTCCTGCTTCTTGTGCCGCCCTGTCTGTTTACATGGGCGACTGCCGTGATGTTGTCCGACTGGATCAACACCGGTCTTCCTTGAAGCAGAGGTTCCGCCTGGCTTAGAGCATTGTAGATTGCTCTTAGTTCCAGAATGCTTATGTGAAGAGACTTTTTCAGGCTCGACCACACTCCCTGGAAATTTCTTCCCTGTGTGACTGCTCCCCAGCCTCTCAGGCTGGCATCCGTGGTCACCAGGATCCAATCCTGCATGCCGAATCTGCGGCCCTCCAATAGATGAGCCTCCTGCAACCACCACAGAAGGGATACCCTTGTCCTCGGCGACAGGGTTATCCGCAGGTGCATCTGAAGATGCGACCCTGACCATTTGTCCAACAGATCCCTTTGCATGGAATCTGCCGAAAGGGATTGCTTCGTAAGAAGCTACCATTTTTTCCCAGGACTCTTGTGCATTGATGTACAGACACCTTTCCTGGTTTTAGGAGGTTCCTGACCAGGTCAGATAACTCCTTGGCTTTTTCTTCGGGAAGAAAAACCTTTTTCTGAACTGTGTCCAGAATCATCCCCAGGAACAGCAGACGAGTTGTCGGCATTAATTGGGATTTTGGAATATTCAGAATCCATCCGTGCTGCTTTAGCACCTCTTGAGATAGTGCTAAACCCATCTCTAGCTGTTCTCTGGACCTTGCCCTTATTAGGAGATCGTCCAAGTATGGGATAATTAATACGCCTTTTCTTCGAAGAAGAAATATTATCTCGGCCATTACCTTTGTAAAGACCCGAGGTGCCGTGGACAAACCAAACGGCAGCGTCTGAAACTGATAGTGACAGTTTTGTACAACGAACCTGAGGTACCCCTGGTGTGAGGGGTAATTGGAACGTGGAGATACGCATCCTTGATGTCCAAGGATACCATAAAGTCCCCTTCTTCCAGGTTCGCTATCACTGCTCTGAGTGACTCCATCTTGAACTTGAACTTCTTTATGTACAGGTTCAAGGACTTCAGATTTAGAATAGGCCTTACCGAGCCATCCGGCTTCGGTACCACAAAAAGAGTGGAATAATACCCCTTCCCTTGTTGTAGAAGAGGTACCTTGACTATCACCTGCTGAGAATACAGCTTGTGAATGGCTTCCAAAACCGTCTCCCTTTCTGAGGGGGACGTTGGTAAAGCAGACTTCAGGAAACGGCGAGGTGGCTCTGTCTCTAATTTCAACCTGTACCCCTGAGATATTATCTGCAGGATCCAGGGATTTACCTGCGAGTGAGCCCACTGCGCGCTGTAATTCTTGAGACGACCGCCTACCGCCCCCGAGTCCGCTTGCGAAGCCCCAGCGTCATGCTGAGGCTTTTGTAGAAGCCGGGGAGGGCTTCTGTTCCTGGGAAGGAGCTGCCTGTTGCTGTCTCTTCCCTCGTCCTCTGCCTCGTGGCAGATATGAATAGCCCTTTGCTCTCTTATTTTTAAAGGAACGAAAGGGCTGCGGTTGAAAGGTCGGTGCCTTTTTCTGTTGGGGAGTGACTTGAGGTAGAAAGGTGGATTTCCCGGCCGTAGCCGTGGCCACCAAATCCGATAGACCGACCCCAAATAACTCCTCTACGCATCGCCTGTCCACTGTCGTGTCCATAAAGCTCTTCTGGCCGAAATGGACATAGCACTCACCCGTGATGCCAGTGTGCAGATATCTCTCTGTGCATCACGCATATAAAGAAATGCATCCTTTATTTGTTCTAACGACAGTAAAATATTGTCCCTGTCCAGGGTATCAATATTTTCGATCAGGGACTCTGACCAAACTACCCCAGCACTGCACATCCAGGCAGTCGCAATAGCTGGTCGTAGTATAACACCTGCATGTGTGTATATACCTTTTTGGATATTTTCCATCCTCCTATCTGATGGATCTTTAAGTGCGGCCGTCTCAGGAGAGGGTAACGCCACTTGTTTTGATAAGCGTGTTAGCGCTTTGTCCACCCTAGGAGGTGTTTCCCAGCGCTCCCTAACCTCTGGCGGGAAAGGGTATAAAGCCAATAACTTCTTTGAAATTAGCAGTTTTTTTATCGGGGCACCCCACGCTTCATCACACACGTCATTTAATTCTTCTGATTCGGTAAAAACTACTGGTAGTTTTTTCCCACCCCACATAATACCCTGTTTAGTGGTACCTGTAGTATCAGCTAAATGTAACATCTCCTTTATTGCCAAAATCATATAACGTGTGGCCCTACTGGAAAATACGGTTGATTCGTCACCTTCACCACCGGAATCAGTGCCTGTGTCTGGGTCTGTGTCGACCGACTGAGGCAAGGGGCGTTTTACAGCCCCTGACGGTGTTTGAGGCGCCTGGACAGGCACTAATTGAGTGTCCGGCCGCCTCATGTCGGCAAACGACTGCTTAAGCGAGTTGACGCTATCCCGTAATTCCACAAATAAAGGCATCCATTCTGGTGTCGACCCCCTAGGAGGTGACATCCTCATATTTGGCAATTGCTCCGCCTCCACACCAATAACGTCCTCATACATGTCGACACATACGTACCGACACACAGCAGACACACAGGGAATGCTCTATACGAAGACAGGACCCACTAGCCCTTTGGGGAGACAGAGGGAGAGTCTGCCAGCACACACCAAAAAGCGCTATATATGACAGGGATAGCCTTATGATTAAGTGCTCCCTTATAGCTGCTTTTATATTAATATATTGCCATTTATTTTGCCCCCCCTCTCTGTTATACCCTGTTTCTGTAGTGCAGTGCAGGGGAGAGACCTGGGAGCCTTCCTGACCAGCGGAGCTGTGACAGAAAATGGCGCCGTGTGCTGAGGAGATAGGCCCCGCCCCTTTTTCGGCGGGCTCGTCTCCCGCTATTTAGTACATTTAGGCAGGGGTAAATATCTCCATATAGCCTCTGGGGCTATATGTGAGGTATTTTTAGCCTTTTTAAAGGTTTTCATTTGCCTCCCAGGGCGCCCCCCCCCCAGCGCCCTGCACCCTCAGTGACTGCCGTGTGAAGTGTGCTGAGAGGAAAATGGCGCACAGCTGCAGTGCTGTGCGCTACCTTAAGAAGACTGCAGGAGTCTTCAGCCGCCGATTCTGGACCTCTTCTTGCTTCAGCATCTGTGAGGGGGCCGGCGGCGTGGCTCCGGTGACCATCCAGGCTGTACCTGTGATCGTCCCTCTGGAGCTTCATGTCCAGTAGCCAAGAAGCCAATCCATCCTGCACGCAGGTGAGTTCACTTCTTCTCCCCTCTGTCCCTCGTTGCAGTGATCCTGTTGCCAGCAGGAATCACTGTAAAATAAAAAACCTAAGCTAAACTCTCTAAGCAGCTCTTTATGAGAGCCACCTAGAATTGCACCCTTCTCGGCCGGGCACAAAAATCTAACTGGAGTCTGGAGGAGGGTCATGGGGGGAGGAGCCAGTACACACCACCTGACCTGTAAAAGCTTTACTTTTGTGCCCTGTCTCCTGCGGAGCCGCTATTCCCCATGGTCCTTTCAGGAACCCCAGCATCCACTTAGGACGATAGAGAAAAATGAAATACATTTAAGTCAGAGTTTTGCCAGGAGAAAAAAACAAAATGAGCCAGAAGTCAAGGATGACGAAGCAAACCCGTCGCTTGTCTATCCTAAGGCAGCAGGGCAGCCATTAAACCAACCTGCCAGTTCTTCCACAGAAATCAGGCCTCACTGACACATCAGCCCACTGGGAGTCTTCCCTGGGAACCGTATGGCCAATCCACCCCTGAACACCCCTTTAGAACTCACTGCAATCCCCCTACACACCCCGCAACCCGTTCATACAGCCAAATCACACCCCCATCCTACCCAGATGCCATAATATTCTGCCACAACGGTGACGCTTCCAATATTGCTAAAGCAGGGTTGCAGATTTCTGTCAGCCAAGCTTTTTTGTGGTATTTTTTCTTGTTTCAACGGCCTATATCGTGCTAACCCTTAGCTCCAGAACTCGTCACACATATACCAAAGAAAGTCCGGAGACAGATTCAACAGTTATTCAGGTTGTTTAAAAAGACAGATACAGTACAGTAGGCTCTGACCCTGCGACTAGGTTTTTAGCTGTTTATAACTTACTGTAATAAAGCATAAAAATGCCTTCCATCGTAGATGACATAAAGATACAAGGGTAGTTCTGATTTAAGAGGTCCTAGTGAAAAGGAATATAGAGCCTAATAGGGAATGCTACAGTACACATTTAATTATTCATATGCCAGAAGAAATATTGAGATGATTTACAGATTTCTAGAGGAAAAATAAGCAGATACAATTAACAATAAAGCTAGAAAGTGTAGGCAAATATTAAATTTGTACTGTATCTAACCTACCTACTTGTGAGCTAAAGACTTCAACTAATACATGTTAAGTGAGTTTGAAAAGATAGACTGAGGTTACTCATTCCCTAATGTTCAATGGGCCTAATTCAAGGTTGATCGCAAAAGCAAGCAAAATCTTCCTCTAATGGGTAAAACCATGCTGCAAGTGGGGCAAATGTAACATGTGCAGAGAGAGTTAGTTTTGAGTGCGGTGTGTTCAAACTGAAATCTAAATTGCAGTGTAAAAATAAAGCAGCCCACAGATGTTAGACAGCTATATTTTAACACTGCAGTTTAGATCTCAGTTTGAACACACCCTACCCAAATCTAAGGGGCCCTACTCACTGGCCGACCCGCCGCCGAGCTGCCCGACGGCGGATACGGCCGACGAGCGACCCGGCGGCGGGGGGGCAGTGACGGGGGGAGTGAAGTTTCTTCACTCCCCCCGTCACGCGGCTGCATTGAAGTGCAGGCAAATATGGACGAGATCGTCCATATTGGCCTGCATGCACAGCCGACGGGAGACCAGCGATGAACGAGCGCGGGGCCGCGCATCGTTCATCGCTGGAGTCTCCACACTGAAAGATATGAACGAGTTCTCGTTCATTTATGAACAAGATCGTTCATATCTTTCAAAAAATCGGCCAGTGTGTAGGGCCTATTACTCTCTCTCTGCACATGTTACATCGGCTCCACCTGCAGTGCACATGGTTTTGCCCATTAGAGGAAAATGTTGCTTTTGCCATCAGTCTTGAATTAGGCCCTATATCCACTATAAAACGACTTTCCACATACAGTACCAGGACTATTGTTAGTTTTTTGTTTTATTTACTATAGAAGCCCCTGTCCCTGGATGTGAAACTTGGCAAATTCCGGTGATCCTTAATTTCCCATTGCCGCAGTAAGCAGCGATAATAACTAATAATTACCAGGAGGCGCATGATTGAGTCTATACAACCAAATGCACCAAGTCCATCTGGCTATGTAAACTTTTGCAACCCCGCTAAGCTATGTCCTTAAGGGCCTAATTCTGAGTTGATTGCAGCATCAAATTTGTTAACAGTTGGGCAAAACCATGTGCACTGCAGGAGGGGCAGATATAACATGTGCAGAGAGAGTTAGATTTGGGTGTGGTGTGTTCAAACTGAAATATAAATTGCAGTGTAAAAATAAAGCAGCCAGTATTTACCCTGCACAGAAACAAAACCCACCCAAATCTAACTCTCTCTGCACATGTTATATCTGCCCCCCCCCCCCTGCAGTGCACATGGTTTTGCCCAATTGCTAACAAACTTGCTGCTGCGATCATAGGCGTGCGCAGAGACTGACTGGCGGGTGCCGCTCCGGACGTCCTCCCCTCCACGGCATTATAGTGTTCTCTGACCTTCCCTGTCCTGGATATAGACTGCTCACCTGGTCCGCTCACCTGGGCTGCCCAGGTGAGCAGTCTATATCCAGGACAGGGGATGTGAGAGAACACTATAATGCCGTGGAGGGGGGGAAGTCCGGAGCGGCACCCGCCAGTCAGTCTCTGCGCACACCTGTGGCTGCGATCAACACAGAATTACCCCCTTAGGCCCTGATTCTGATTTGCAAGAAAGCAAAAAAGCAAGCAGGTGGGGCAGATGTAACATGTGCAGACAGCGTTAGGTGTGGTGTGTTCAAACAGAAATCTAAGTGTAAAAATAAACATCTGTGGGCTACATGCAAAAGCAGACAGTATTGACCCTGCACAGAAACAATATAAATGTATTTGCTCCCCTTGCATTGCAACATGGTTTGTTCCAGATACAAGGTGACTTGCTTTTTTTGTTTTTGCTTTACTTACAAACATGAATGAGGCCCTTTTCTATGCAAACACATCTGCAGAAATAAACCTGCAACAGGACCACTGGCAACCTGTTCTGAGGAGATTAGAAACATTCCGGAGCTGCGCTGAATCGCTGATATAAATAAAGTTATGTTCTGCTATATGTTATGAATCATTACCAGGCAGGAAGATGCCAGCTGCATGTGATCAAATACAGAACCGGACTATTACGTTTCAGTAGTAGTTTCACACATTAATGGGGGTCATTCCGAGTTGTTCGCTCGCAAGCTGCTTTTAGCAGCTTTGCACACGCTAAGCCGCCGCCTACTGGGAGTGAATCTTAGCTTATCAAAATTGCGAACGAAAGATTAGCAGATTTGCGAATAGACACTTCTTAGCAGTTTCTGAGTAGCTCTAGACTTACTCGGCATCTGCGATCAGTTCAGTGCTTGTCGTTCCTGGTTTGACGTCACAAACACACCCAGCGTTCGCCCAGACACTCCCCCGTTTCTCCAGCCACTCCCGCGTTTTTCCCAGAAACGGTAGCGTTTTTTCACACACACCCATAAAACGGCCAGTTTCCGCCCAGAAACACCCACTTCCTGTCAATCACATTACGATCACCAGAACGAAGAAAAAACCTCGTAATGTCGTGAGTAAAATACCTAACTGCATAGCAAATTTACTTGGCGCAGTCGCACTGCGGACATTGCGCATTAGCGACTAATTGCTCTGTTGCGAGAAAAAAATAACGAGCGAACAACTCGGAATGACCCCCAATATGCATTGCAGTCTCTTTTTAACCCCCCCCAGTGTTACACCGCAGAGCCGTCCCTTCCAGTCTCTATCAGGATCCGATGTCTGTTGAATTCTACAATAATAAACTTAAGGGTCTATTTACTAAGCCTTGGGTGGAGATAAAGTAGGCAGAGATAAAGTACCAGCCAATCAGCTCCTAACTGTCATTTTTCATACACAGCATGTGATATGGCAGTTAGGAGCTGATTGGCTGGAACTTTATCTCCGTCCACTTTATCTCCATCCAGGGCTTAGTAAATAGACCCCTTAATAATCTACGGGGTCTATTCATGAAGCTGAAGCTGTGAAAAGAGTGGAGAAGTGAACCTGTGGAGAAGTTGCCCATGGCAACCAATCAGCTGCTCCGTACAATTGTATAGTATGCAAATTATAAATGCTGATTGGTTGCCATGGGAATCTTCTCCACTGGCTCACTTCTCCACACCTTAGGGTGGGATGTATTAAACGGAAAATGCGGTAAACTCCCGTTTACCGCATTTTCCTAATGTACTAACCCCCGTGTCAGCGCTGCGGAGGGGTTCACCAGCTTATGCTGGTGATACCCCATAGAAGCCTATGGGCTTCTCCCCGCAGCGCTGTGTGAGCAGAGCCGCCCATAGGCATAGGCAAACTATGAAATTGCCTAGGGCATTTGATATGCCTAGGGGCATCAGCATCTTCTGCTGATTAAAATGATATGCGGCATGCCTATATTCTGTGTGTAGCATTTCATATGCAGATACAGTCAGTCTCACACAGTATATAGGCATGCTGCATATCAGTTTAATCAGCAGAAGCTGCTTGTACATCCTAGCCACATAGCAATGCAAATAAGATGCATTTTTATAAAAAAATGTGCCCGACGTTAGCATTGAGGCAAGATTTATGAGGACACATCTGTATCCAAGCAGAGGCAGAGGTCACAGTGTTAGTGGCAGTGTGATTGCTGTGTGCATGTGAGTGGGTTGGTTGCAGGGCCGGATCTAGGGGGGGGGCGAAGGGGGCGACCGCCCCCCCTAACAGTCATAGCCACGCCCACTTTTGAGCAGAAGAGAGCTCTCCTGGGAGAGCCTGAGGCAGAATGATGTGCTGCAGCCTATACCACAGCAGCACAGAGGAGCCAGGAGAGCAAGGGTTACAGAACATTTGCCCCTCACTTGCTGGTGTGTGGGTACTAGGGTTAATAAATACAATTACCCCATAGCACAGTCACATGTACATAGAACAATCACAAAGCTCTATCTCAGTCTCACTCAGAAAGTTCAGTCAGAATTGAGAGAGGAGGAGTTAGGATTGCAGATGGGAGGAGTTGGGACTGTAGAGGGAGGAGTCAAGATTAAACAGTAAACCGCCCCCCCTAAAGAAAAATCTAGATCCGTCCCTGGTTGGTTGTGCAGTAGTGTTCAGAATATGTGTAAGGAGCATTATGTGCGTCATGTAAAAATGCATCAATAATGTGCAACATATGTGTAAGGTGCACTATGTGTGTCATTATGTGTATAAGGGCATTAATAATGTGCGGCATATGTGTAACAGGGTACTACTGTATGTGTGTCATTATATGTATAGGGGCACTAATAATGTGCAACAAATGTGTAAGGGGCACTATGTGTGTCATTATGTGTATAAGGGCATTAATAATGTGCGGCATATGTGTAACACGGTACTACTGTATGTATATCATTATGTGTATAGGGGCACTAATGATGTGCAGCAAATGTGTAGGGGACATTATGTGTAAAAGGGCATTAATAAAGGTTGTCATAATGTGTAAGGTGCATTATGTTTATCAGGACATTAATAATGTGTCTCATATGTGTAAGGGGCATTACTGTGTGGCATTATGTGTATAAGGTGCTCTACTATGTGGCATTGTGTATAGAAAGGGCACTACTGTGTCGTCTAATGTGAATAAAGAGCAATAGGGTGTGGTGTAATGTGAATAAGGAGCAATTCAGTGTGATGTATGTGAATAAGGGGCTCTACTGTGAGGAGTAACATTTATAAGGTAAAGTTATACTACTGTGGGATGTAATATGAATTATGGACACTATCGCATGATCAAATGTGAATAAAGTTGCAGTACTGTGGCATAATTGGAATTGGGGTTACTATTGTGTGGCCATGCCCCTTGCCAGTAAAAACACACACCATTTTGGGCTGTGCGCCAAATGTGCGAACTGTTCCTATTTAAAATATAGGGGGTACAAACACTTGGGAAAGAGGTGCAAGGTCAGAGGCGGAACCAGCAGTGGTGCTAGGGGGCACCAGCCAAAATCTTGCCTAGGGCATCATATTGGTTAGGGCCGGCTCTATGTGTGAGGGATCCGCTCGGATCCCTCCCAGCATGCCTTGCGCCCGCCACCGTCACCCTGCGCATGCGCAGACTGACTCCCGGGGCCGAATCCCGGAAGTCAGGCTGCCGCTGCGCATCGTGGAGGACAGCTCTTATTGGAAGAGCTGTCCTCCGCAATGCTGATCGCATATGTAAGTACAAATGCGATCAGCATCGTGGCGCTGGGCGGCGATGTACACTAGTACATCTCGCCCTGTATCCTTTACAGTGAACCGGTCGCCTAGACAGAGAGGAAGCGGCCATTTTGTCAGTGACCTATTGCACTAGAAACCAGCTACATTTTACCTCAGTGATGTCACTGGTTGCTAGGCTCCACCGCTGCCTCCGCTGAGTCTAGTCAACCGTAAAATGTCCATCATACAATGCACACTTAGGAGCAATAGTCCTGCATTTCAGCATAGAAAGGTGTGACAGCAGCACGAGGCCTGGTGTGCTGACACAACTAATAATTACGCATCTATCAGGGGCGAGGGTGCGCCGTTCCTACAGATGCGAGACCTGCGTTCTGCAAAACATCACGCCTCTGCTCTGTACTTATATAGCCCGGACATGTCTTACCTTGCCCATTCCTGCATGAGCGTGTCCCAACTTCACCACCACTGGAAAATTCGGGGTCGTCAGCTATGAGAAATAGAGAGAAAGCAAAGATTATGTTATGCGAAATGTCAGCTCACGTGGTAAATGTTACACAAAGAAACTGCAACAAATTAACTTATTTTATATATTTTTTTATTAAAAACTCACTGTCTGGTATGCATTTACTCCAGCTGGCGCATTTCGCCTATTGCTACCTATGATGGCATTAGGAGAGGAAAGTGAGAGATTCAGCAGAACATTTTAGTTGCGGAATAATTTTGATTTCTTTTAAACAGTCAGAGGAACACTTATTCGCTTCATGGAAATCCTGGAAGAATACAGAACCCCTGCCCTAGCTTGGGCTATTGTACGGCACCAACACTGATGCAGCTTACGCGTTTCAGTGTGCACCCTGAGGACCATCATTGCATAGAGATTCTATGTGACGATGTGGCTGCTTGCTGGGCACCGATAGGCCATTCAAGTAATCATGCAGGAGAATACCCCTGCAGCTTCACCATGGACTGCGATGTCTACAAAATGACTCCACTATCAGACATCTGCTGCCTCCAGGCCAAATCTGCCCGTCCTCCCTAAATCTGAGGCTTCGTGTTGGGATGACGTGTCCAGTAAGTAAACTAGTTACATAGTGGGGGAAATAATAATGAACACTTTGCTAGTACGAGCCGCATGCCCATGATGACATCATATCTCATTACTCTGTGTTATGTTACATTCCTCCATGCTGTAAGATTTACTGTCCGGAGCACCAGGAGATGTCTCCACTCTCATCCCTCAGACACGAGCCAGGACGCTGCACCAAGTCATTACTGCTTCTATCCCTTTCCCGGTCAGCTCTCAGGAAAGCTAGGATTTTAATACCATAGTCCGGGGACTGGTAATAATGATGTGTACAAAGTGGGACAGGTGCTGTGACGATAACGAGCTGTCTGCATGGTCTATGGAGGATCTGTGATGGCTTATATGGAGACATATACATGGAAGTGTAGAACTGCTGTACTGTAACCTCCCGAGGCATACACCCACACCCCACCAACCATCTGACTTTGGTCAGGACAGTCACGCTTTTTCGGGCACCCCAGCCACTGATGGCGCTATAAGTGTAATGTAGAGACTAACCTGATGGGGGGAATGTTGGTGTGCAAGGGGGCAACTTGGCGTGCAGAGGGTGCATGTTGTGCTCGTTGGCATATTGGTGTGCTACAATGGCATGCTGGTGCACAGTTGGGGCCTGTTGTTATAAAGGGTGTGCTGTGGGAGCATGTTAGTATGCTGGGAGCCATGTTAGTGTGCTGGAGTGGCATGTCAGTGTGCTTGGGGACACATTAGTGTGCTGTGGGAGCATGTTAGTGTGCTGGGGGACACGTTAGTGTTGTCAAAGTCGTAAAATATTGAAGAACACACAGCACGTATAAACTGCACACACATGCCCGCTGCGCGTGCACTTGTTCCGCCGTGCGTGCACATATCCGCAATTTGCGTATGGTCGCTCCCGCGGTCCTGCGCATGGTATGGGTATTTACGGCGGAGTTTGTGAACGCATGGAGAGCTATCAAAACATTACATATTCAATCCAAATAGTGCACATTGTACACATAGTCCCCCTGCACCACATCAGAAAGTATCAACAGTTTAAATGATTCCAGAACAAAGGGATTCGCCTTTACAGGATAAGAGGGGACAGACTAAGGTTATAAGGTGGTGTTTGGTATCCAGCTGTAGGGTATTTTAAGGGTAACATTCCGGTGTTGGTTTGCGGAAGATCGCATGTTCCTGCGGATAGTTAGGTGCAGAAGCAGAATATAGATATAAACTGTATTTACTGTATATTATGTATGCGGCGGGAATCCAGAGGAGACCACCCACAAGAGCAGTTGAGAAAGACATCGCCCACCTTTTCAAATCAACCTATGACCTCTCCTGTACTGTAAAGGTACATTCCTGTGTCCAATGGACAAAGGGATTACAGTATCCATTGTATTGCTTTTGGAAGTATTGTATAAAAAGCCTGTTGCAGCCTGGCCGGGCACAAGACTCTCAACGTTCTCAACCTGATAGCGGAGGACCGGACCAGGAGGCGCATGCGAATATTCTCACGTATGTACATTGACTGTAGCCATTTACTCTGTTGTATTGTAGTGCATAATTTGTATTGTTAACCCGCTTTCAGAAATATTACTCTGTGGTGTCGGAACCCAGTGATTAACTACAAATCGGTGTTGTGTCTTCCTTTTCCTGCTAAGGTTTAAGAGTGTATTAGTAACGCATCGCATTGCTGTATAAGGTTTAAAGTGTGTGCGCGCTGTGTGTACTTTGTACCCCCAGCGCGGCGTTTGTACGCTAAGTCTGTACAGTGATACAGGACTCCGTACGCAAACAGTGTATAAAATACAGAGCGTGTGTATTAAGTATAGCGGCCGCAGCGGCTAAAGGTTTAAAATGTATTTAAGGTGTGTTTAAGGTATAGCTTTATGTTTTAAGATAAAATCGACATTATCAGTGTGCTGGGGGACATGTTAGTGTGTTGGGGGACATGTTAGTGTGTTGGGGGACATGTTAGTGTCCTGGGGGAGTATGTTAGTGTGCTGGGGAACATGTTAGTGTGCTGGGGAACATGTTAGTGCACTGGGGAGCATGTTAGTGTGCTGGGGAGCATGTTAGTGTGCTGGGGAGCATGTTATTGTGCTGGGGGAGCATGTTAGTGTTCTTGGGTACATGTTAGTGTGCTGGGAAGCATGTTAGTGTACTTGGGACATGTTAGTGTGCTGGGGGAGCATGTTAGTGTGCTCGGGGACGTGTTAGTGTGCTGGAGTGGCATGTTAGTGTGTAGGGGGACATGTTAGTGTGCTGGGGGAGCATGTTAGTGTTGGGGGAGTATGTTAGTGTGCTGGGGGAGTATGTTAGTGTGCTGGGGAACATGTTAGTGTGCTGGGGAGCATGTTATTGTGCTGGGGGAGCATGTTAGTGTTCTTGGGTACATGTTAGTGTTCTGGGAAGCATGTTAGTGTACTTGGGATATGTTAGTGTACTGGGGGAGCATGTTAGTGTGCTCGGGGACGTGTTAGTGTGCTGGAGTGGCATGTTAGTGTGTAGGGGGACATGTTAATGTGCTGGGGGAGCATGTTAGTGTGCTGGGGGACATGTTAGTGTGCTGGAGTGGCATGTTAGTGTGCTTGGGGACATATTAGTGTGCTGTGGGAGCATGTTAGTGTGCTGGGGGAGTATGTTAGTGTGCTGTGGGAGCATGTTAGTGTGCTGGGGGAGTATGTTAGTGTGCTGGGGAACATGTTAGTGTGCTGGGGAGCATATTAGTGTGCTGGGGGACATGTTAGTGTACTGGGGGAGCATGTTAGTGTGCTCGGGGACGTGTTAGTGTGCTGGAGTGGTATGTTAGTGTGTAGGGGGACATGTTAATGTGCTGGGGGAGCATGTTAGTGTGCTGGGGGACATGTTAGTGTGCTGGAGTGGCATGTTAGTGTGCTTGGGGACATATTAGTGTGCTGTGGGAGCATGTTAGTGTGCTGGGGGAGTATGTTAGTGTGCTGTGGGAGCATGTTAGTGTGCTGGGGGAGTATGTTAGTGTGCTGGGGAACATGTTAGTGTGATGGGGAGCATATTAGTCTGCTGGGGGAGCATGTTAGTTTGCTTGGGTACATGTTAGTGTGCTGGGGAGCATGTTAGTGTGCTTGGGAACATGTTAATGTGCTGGAGCAGCATGTTAGTGTGTTTTGGGGGATATGTTAGTGTGCTGGGGGAGCATGTTAATGTGCTGGGGTACATGTTAGTTGCTGAGGGAGTATGTTAGTGTGCTGGGGGACATGTTAGTGTGCTTGGGGAGCATGTTAGTGTGCTGGGGACATGTTAGTGTGCTGAGGGAGCATGTTAGTGTGCTGGGGGACATGTTAGTGTGCAGAGGGGGAGTGTTTATGTGCTGATAGAGCATGTTGGTGTGCAGGAGGCACATTGATGAGCAGGGAGCGCATGTTGGTGTGCAGCGGGGGATTGTTGGTGGGCTGAAAGCATGTTAGTGAGTTGGTGGGGCATGTAGGTGTGGCATAGCCAGATTAAAGGGGGGATGCAGGGTATACTATACCCCAGGCCCCCCTCTGTCAGGGGGCCCCTCAGCCAGAGCACACTGACATCACTAGCTCTCCCTCTTGTGCAGCAGCAGAACCAGGCAGCCAGAATGCAAGCTGAAGAGTGTAGGCAGAGACACAGGAGTATAATGTTTCATGAGCTACTGATGGAGATTCTCGACCAGAGAAGAGATAAGAGGGGAGAGAGAGCTGTAAGTGACCCAGTTATCCTACCTTCTCCTCCTCCCCCACCTGGGTGTTTTGGTTCTGCGTAACCTATTATATAATGAGAGCATTTGGGTCTAGAGAAAGACACACAGAGTCCTCCTGAGTCCTGTCCCAGTGTGTAAGTAGTGTAGAGGCTGCTGCTATTGTATTTTTTGCAAGCTTTTCTTTTTCTATGTGTATTTTAAGGTGAAATTGTCTTTGTTCCTCTTTGTATACTGCTGTAGCTGTAGTTGTTTGCGCTGAGGAAGTAAGGGGGTGCTGATGTGTAACACATTCTCTGTTCCTCTGTACAGACCGTATGGGATACGTTACTGAAGTCTGACCCTAATTAGCGCTGGTGAGACAATGCGCCGGACCTCTAGCTATAGATCACCAGTGCTAGTGGTAACAATCCACGGGTCATTACAAGCAGTGAAATTCCACTGAGGCCAATTCATGTCCTGTTTGCAATCTAACATTTCACCCACTTAGAAGAATGATCTATCCCGGGGCCTAATGAGCCCCAGCAGTCACATGGGATTAGTTAGACACATCAGACAAAAAGGAAAATGAAACAATGCGCTGCGGTCTGTAACCGTGATACACAAGTGCACACATCCGGCGAATGTCGCAATGTAGCACAGCTGTATCACACAAGAAATAATAATCCTATAATAGGCCAGTGTATTGTGGGCTTATACGGGTCCCATTGTTTCCCTGTGTCCCCGGCTCCAAAACTCTACAATGTAAGCGAGCGCGCCTGACACGTCCTACGTGAAGGATAATAGCGCTGAGTATCAATAAGCTAGAACTACAATAACAGACTGGTCGCACAACCTACAGTATACACACAAATATAGCGGTGTGGTTTCCGTGCCCGCATGAGGGGTGGGGCTAAATGATGCAAAATCATGCTGCCTGGGCCAGTGACCCAGCGTCCGAAGATGCAGTCGCTGGTTCAGCACGCCCAGAAAATGAGGGCGACACACCCAGTTTCCTGGAGGGCTGCTTGTCACCGCTATGCTTTTGCTCCCAAATGCCAACAGCTTGCCAATCATGCATCCCCCGTCTCCCCCATGCAGCGGCAAGTGACAATGCAGGGTCCTGCAGCCTGCCGGATCAGCGGCCTACACATCGTTGTGATGTGTAGCCGGCCTTAGATTAATACATAGCTGTGAAGGGAGGGGGCGGGGCCTGCTGCTGCTGTCACTGCACAACTGCTAGACTGTCACTTTTAGCATGCCCTAATAGCAAAACTGTGGCAGGGCATGCTGGGATATGTAGTCCAACAGCAACTGGATGGCTGCACGTTGAACGGCCCTGCTGCAGGAAGTTATATAATAAATATTTAAATAAAAGCTCTAAACTGACCCTGAGTGCCTGAGGCAGTCTCCGAGGTGTTACGGACATGGCTCTACTAACTTTGGTCCCTGGAAATGTCCCTGAATCTGTCAGTACTGACCAACTGTACAATAGTTGTCCCGGATTTATCAAGCTTAGGAGAGAGATACATTTCACGGAGATAAAGTACCAGTCAATCAGCTCCTAACTGCCATGTTATAGGGATGTGTATTTAAAAATTACAGTTGGGAGCTGATTGGTTGGTACTTTATCACCGTGCAGTTAATCACTCTCCAAGGCTTGATAAATCTGGGCCATAGTTTTCTTTTTCTGCACGTCTCATATTATTCTTACAGACTCTTTGGGGGGAATTCAAATGTTTGAGAAGTCGGTTGGGTGTCTGTTTTTTCCTATTAGATAGGAAAAAAACAGACACCCAACTGACGTTTCAAACAATTGAATATCCCCCTTTTAGTCTATTGGCTCGGTAAATGAATATATCTGAACAATGGTGGTCATTCCGAGTTGTTCGCTAGCTAGCAGTTTTTAGCAGCCGTGCAAATGCTATGCCGTCTCCCACTGGGAGTGTATTTTAGCTTAGCAGAAGTGCGAACGAAAGGATCGCAGAGCGGCGGCATATTTTTTTCATGCAGTTTTAGAGTAGCTCAATACCTACTCAGCGCTTGCGATCACTTCAGACTGTTCAGTTCCTGTTTTGACGTCACAAACACGCCGTGCGTTCGGCCAGCCACGCTTGCGCTTTTCCTAGCACGCCTGCGTTTTTTCAAACACTCCCGGAAAACGGTCAGTTGACACTTCATATCAATCACTCTGCGGCCAGCAGTGCGACTGAAAAGCTTCGTTAGACCTTGTGTGAAACTACATCGTTCGTTGTAATATTACTTTGCGCATGCGCAGTGCGCCGCATACGCATGCGCAGAAGTGCCGTTTTTTTGCCTCAGCACTGCACAGCGAACGAATGCAGCTAGCGATCAACTCGGAATGACCACCAATGATGGGCATTGTAGTACCCATGGTGCGCCCAATTTTCCCCTATGCGTATGCATTTAAGAGTTGGACTTCCCCTTTGGGAACTTCCAGAGGTACTTCTAGAGGAAGGATTCCAGACATGTATTAATGGACACTAAAGACAGGAATTGGGAATTGCGGCTATTTCAGATTTCAGCTCATTTTCTACATTTACTGCTAGAGAAAACAAAATGCATTTCCCTAATAGAGTTTTCCTACGGCAACTTCTCAGAAAAAGTGGAAATGAGCATTTCTGACACTTTTCAGAAAGTTATGAAACTTTTGCACGCACGGAGCTTCCAGCGACATCTTTCAAATGTGAAACTAACCCCAACGTGTATACGGCTACATGCTACATATCCAGCAACTTTACAGCATTGCCGCCTTCAGATAGAACCAGCATGTTATGTAGAGTTTAAATAAACAGATGTAGTTTAATGTAATGTAATATCAATCTATTAATCCTCAATGCCGACCGCTGACACAAACATTAGGAGGATCTTGTTTTCATCGCGTATGGAAATCAGGAGATGGTTTTCTATGTAATTCTATAGACTCTATCCATCACAGCGTACCGGAACTGTCACTGGCGGCTGAGTAATCCCAGGAAGGCGTCCTATTTGTATAATGTGAAAGAGATGAGAGCTACTCTAATTAGGAGATCCCTCAATGCCTCTGCGCTTTCTACCTCTGTGATGAGACATTCGCAGACGCAACGTCGGAACTTGCTCAAGGAACAAAATAAAACACAACAGACGTCAACGCGTTTCATTCAAAAATGTGACCTCTCACGGGTCAGGGAGGGTCTTTTCCAATCTGAGCGTTATATTATAACATCACAAGGGGAGATGAGTCAAACATTCTGCAGAGGAGATGTTGAACATGACATCCAATCAGAATCTAGCTATCGTTTATCTAGTACATTCCATAAAATGATAGGTAGAATCTGATTGGTTGCTATAGGCAACTTCCTTACTTGTCCTATTTACAAGGTTTGACACATCTGGCCGGAAGCGAGGTCACTTACCAGTGGGATTGGCATCACCACCCCATGTCATTGCAAAAGAGGCAAAACGCAATAAGACTGGGTCTGCTAATTAATATACAGGGATGAGACTGATTTTTATATAAAAACTTAACCCAGAGCAGAATGGGTTTTCTCACTGTTTTGCCAGGACAGTCTCAGGGGATCTGCGAATGCGCAACCCGGCCCATCCTGACGACGCACGCGCAGCGGAACTTAGGAGTTCAGTTCCACTTTTCAAGATAAAATAATAAATAATACTGTCGTTAAAAATAGATTTAAAACAAAATATAATCACCATTGAAAAACGTTAAACAATAAAGTATTTCTCATCCATTTCCTCTGCTATGTAAATCCTGTGATGGCGACAGCAGATGAGGTATTGCGTGCACCGCCGGGATGCCTGTTATATAGGCTTCCACACGCCTTGCTGTCCGGTTCATCTTCATGTTGGCAATAGCCCCTAGATAGGGATTGTAGGGACACGGGCACGTGGAAGGGGCCCACGGGCAGTCTCCATGCACTGTGCCATAATGGGCAGCTATTCAGGGCTGTAACTAGGGGTGAGCGAGCTGTGCTGCCACCCTGGGTGCAGAGCCTAGGGGGTGGCACTGGCGCGCTCACGTTCCACCTATGTTTGGCATGCAGGGTGCCTGGATGGCAACCATGAAAAGTGCCCTTATGACCCTGCGGACAGTCAGTCACTTGCTTACAGAACCTTCTGGAGTGACCTGAGGACTCTACAAGCAGTCAGCTACTTCCTTGTCATGGCAGCTCTGCCCCTTGGCATCATGTCATGGCAATGTGAATCGACCTCCTAGGTACTGGGGCCATTTTCTTGGTGATTTCTGCTGCATCTGTGGAATGGTGGAAAGCAGATACTGTATGCCCTGGGTGGGTTGGTAGGTACTCTTATTCTCAGGGACGTACCTACCACCGGAGCATCCCATCCTATCACATAGGTATGCTCTGAGGCTCAGTGGGGAAAGTCTACACATGTCCTTCTGCTCCACAGGCCCCCGCTCTGCTCTTCTGATTGGTGGGTTTTCAGTTCGTCTGTAGTAATTTTGGCTGTGAGGCACAGGACACGGTCCTCCTGTGCGGTACGTAGACACGTATGACCAGGACGCCCATGGCTGCATGCTATGGCCCTGCTTACACCGATAATATGAGAATGTATATTACAGAAGCCCCCAGTCTACAGTAAGTAAGCACACTGCCAGTGGGAAGATTATCTAGCTACTAGTCATCATCATAGTCACTAACATTATAATACACCGACACAATATACAACGTATGAAGACAATCTGGGACAGTTCTATATTAACCCCTTCAGTGGTGAGTTGAGTTGAGTTTAGTTAGTGAGTTGGGGTGTGTGTTTTTAAATTGGCGTGAGAGCGGGGGGAAGGGGCAGGGTGAGGTTATTGCCTGGCGATCCCCCGCGGGCATTGCCAGCCCCAGCACTGATTTGTGGCGCCCGGGAATCAGCATAAGACATTATACAGATAAGACCACCCGGCCAATAGCATACCTCCCTACTTCTGTGCTTGAGAAAAAAGGGGCGTGGTCTATGGAAAAGGGGCCGTGGCTTTGCGGGAGTGCTCGCGATCGCGAGCCACGCCCCGTTTACATCACTGAAGGGGCATGCCCGGCGCTCTGTGAGCTGCTGGCATGCCCCCTCTCCTCTCGTCTGCACTGAATAGACACTGTGCACATGCACTGCCCCCCCCCCCCCCCCCATTGCGGGACACTGTGGCCCGTGGGTGGAACAGCAGGACAGTCCCCCAAAAATGGGACTGTCCCGCGAAAATCGGGACAGTTGGGAGGTATGCAATAGGAGTCCAGGGGACGGGCTTATCTCCATAATGGAGTATGTTGATTCCCGGGCGCCGTGCACACTGCACGGCTGTCCCCAGGGAATCAGCAGGTAGTATGCACGGAAATCTTCTGGAGTTGCCTATGCTATTGCGCTGGTTACCCCTGAAGATTTCCATACATACCACCGAAGGGGTTAATATGACACACTGTAGGTCCAGTGACGTGCGGTGGGGTGAGGCACGTGAGGCAGAGCCTTTCCTGTCATACTAACATTTCCTCCAGAGTTTTTACTGTATAAAGTATATGAAAAATACAAAGAATATATCAGAAATATCTTCTTTGCATTATTCTAATCATTTTTATAGCCAAAACTCTAGAGTAAAAAGTCTATGGCTGGAGAGCCAGTGCCTCATCTTCTCCTCTTTTCCACACATCTCTGACCAAAACTCACCAAATTCCCAGGTGTTTATACTGCTGCGCCTGTGTATAATGCCCACATGTATATACCGCTGCACCTGTGTATAATGCCCTCATGTATATACTGCTGCACCTGTGTATAATGCCCACATGTATGCACCTGTGTATAATGCCCACATGTATATACTGCTGCACCTGTGTATAATGCCCACATGTATATACCGCTGCACCTGTGTATAATGCCCTCATGTATATACTTCTGCACCTGTGTATAATGCCCAGATGTATATACTGCTGCGCCTGTGTATAATGCCCACATGTATATACCGCTGCACCTGTGTATAATGCCCTCATGTATATACTGCTGCACCTGTGTATAATGCCCACATGTATGCACCTGTGTATAATGCCCACATGTATATACTGCTGCGCCTGTGTATAATGCCCACATGTATATACCGCTGCACCTGTGTATAATGCCCTCATGTATATACTTCTGCACCTGTGTATAATGCCCACATGTATGCACCTGTGTATAATGCCCACATGTATATACTGCTGCACCTGTGTATAATGCCCACATGTATATACTGCTGCACCTGTGTATAATGCCCACATGTATATACTGCTGCACCTGTGTATAATGCCCAGATGTATATACTGCTGCACCTGTGTATAATGCCCACATGTATATACTGCTGCACCTGTGTATAATGCCCACATGTATATACTGCTGCACCTGTGTATAATGCCCACATGTACTCTATGGCTCATGTATTGTGTGTAAACCTGACTCTGGTGCTAGACAGTGCCTCCTGAGCCATTTAGCTCGATAGGTCCCAGTATGGATAAATATGTGCTCCGGATGACTGACACAATCCTTACATTAATGGTAGGTTACCTAAATACATCAAACATTCGGGGGATTTCCCTGATCATTAATGTAACGATTTCCATCCGCAGTCCCTGCAGCAGTCCCCGGGGAGCCATTTGTAGCCTGGAATGTGACTGAATAGCTCATTACATTCACTTTTTTCAGTTATCAGCTGGGATTAGCGTGTTCCCACAGAGCACTACAATGGGTTATATATATCTTCTGCTGCGACGCTGTAATATAGGGGACTTTTCATAGGAATCCCTGTTATCTCCGTGATAAAGGATCAATTGTCTCCACACAGTGACCCACTTCCCGACATTCATTTTTATTACATTACATTATGGGCAGCGCAGTTGGTGTAAGGGTTAGCATTACTGCCTCACATCACTGAGGTCTTGGGTTTGATTCACGCCCCAGCCCTATCTGTGTGGAGTTTGTACATTCTCCCAGTGCTTGTGTGAGTTTCCTCCGGGTACTCCAGTTTCCTCCCAAATATACTGGTAGGTTTTTTGGCGCTGTGTGTGTGTGTGTGTGTGTGTGTGTGTGTGTGTGTGTGTGTGTGTATATAGATTGTAAGCTCCACTGGGGCAGGAACTGATGTGAGTGGCCAAATACTCTCTGTAAAGCTCTGCGGAATGGGTGGTCTTCAGTATGCCGACTGTCGGGATCCCGGCGCACAGTATACCGGAGCCGGAATCCCAACAGCCGGCATACCGACATTTCTTCTCCCTCGTGGGGGTCCACGACCCCCTGGAGGGAGAATACGCGCGCCACTGTGCCCGCAGCATGGCGAGTGCAGCGAGCCCGCAAGGGGCTCATTTGCGCTAGCCACGCTGTCGGGATGCCAGTGGTCGGGCTCCCGGCGCCGGTATGCCGGGAGCCCGGCCGCCGGCATACCATACTACACCCCTGCGGAATATGTAAGTGCTATATAAATAACTGGTAATAAATATATTACATCTTCCTGACCTGATAACATCAATGCATGGAAAGTGTTAACATTTCATTTATTTTAATATCATCTACTGTATGTCCTGAGAGAATTAGTAAATACACAGAATCTGGGACTTGGGCTTGCAGCGCTTACAGCTGGGAGTCAAGCGCAGCACAAGCAGAGCGCATATGTTGTGACATCGCAGAACATTGTTTGCATAAATCTGCATAATGGCATCCTTGCACCGCATTGCAGGTCAGCGAGTGTATGGAGGTATCTGTCCCTCACGAGTGAGGTATATATGATGTGACTCACAAGACTGTGCACACTGGACCTTATTCACTAAAGACTGCAAAATTTGCAATTCGCAATCTGGCCGATTATCAAACGCCTGCGCGTGCATGAGTAAAAACAGCGACAGATATTACGTACAGATTGTGATCGCAATTCAGCCGCTGTTTGACTGGCAAGAAGCCGGCATTTCTGGGCGGAAACCCGCTGTTTTCTGGGTGTGTCTGAAAAAAACGCAGGCGTACCCAGGCATTTTTAAGGAGGGCCTCTGACGTCAGCGATGACCACTTCCAGCCACTCGTGTCGCAAGAATTGTGGATGACGTTGCCTGGCACAGATAGGGACAGTCTTCGATGTTCCGGTAATTGCGTATACGTTCTGTGATCAGCCTGCATGTTGCAATGCATTCGCAATTTCTGCAATGGGCGTTTTTTCTCTATTTTGGTGCGGCAAATATTTGTTCCCGGCAACTGCAATCCTTGCTGAATGAGGTCCACTGTCTGTATTTAGCAGATGTTCCTAATTTTGCAACGAAACCAAAAGGCTGTTTAGCTCTGCAAGTTATCCTGGAGCATATAGTGCCCCTGTGTTGCGGTGTGTTGCGCCGCTAAGCCTCTACCCTGAATCTGATTGGCCCTTGGCCCATCATGCAATACTGCAAAGATCGCCATCGCTGGCTCTCCGTCAATGGATTCATGCCATCGATGTTAAAGTACCGATGGTACCAGCTATTGTGTCTGTGATGATGCAGGCACACCTACATCTTTGTGTTACCAGTTTTTTAATGGTATATATTAGTGAACCAGTTATTGGCCAATGGCAGGCGTATGCCCACAGGAGACCAGCGTCATCTGCTCAGTGTCACTAGAAGGGCAGAGAAGCTGGCGGACGGTGCGGCACAGATGAGCCTCTTGCTAAGGGGCACAGAATCCACAGTTCATAGCCCCGGCTCTCATACTCTCCAGGCACCGTGCTGCAGCTGCTCTCTGACCCTCCCATCTCTCTCCTGATGTCCCAGTAACACAGCGCACGCAATGTACGGAGCAGCCTCAGCCTCTCGCCTGCATGGGGTGACTGGATATACAGAGAAGAAGTCACCGTTACAAAAGTTGCAAAAAGAAGGAATTCAGCGATGAAAGATGTAGCTTTGGCGGAATCTGCATTCTGTTCCCCAGGGCCGGATTAAGGGTCGGTGGGGGCCCTGGGCAACGTAGATTGTGGGGGCCCCCACCTATGCTTTCTTGAGAAGTCCTTGCCCCCCTCCCGGAGCCGTGCGCGCGCATGCACACTCACATGTTCATATACACACACACATACATACACTCATATATACACACGCACACACACACATGCACACCTTTACTTACATTGCAGCAGGGAGCGCAGGCTGTCCGGTGGCTAGCAGTCACCGTCTTGCGGGATTTCCTTGTCCCCCGAGACTGACTGTGCAGGAGTTCCTCGGCGGCTGCAGTTACTGAACATCTGAGCCGCCGAAGGAAGATTCCTGAAAAATGTAGGGGCCCCTAATGTGTGGGAGCCCCTGGGACAGCCGCCCCTCTCACTCCTGCCTTAATCCGGCTCTGCTGTTCCCGCTTCGATATATATACCACCGGATCTAGCATCGTAATACTACGTAGCATGGCCAAAAAGCAAAACTGTAGCAGGGCATGCTGGGATGTGTAGTTCAACAACAGCTGGAGTGCCAAAAGTTCCTCCATCACTGCACTAATATTACACGTGCCTAGTGCAAAATGCATTACTCTGTGCAAAGATGTTGGCCATCACCAGTGCATTTTTGGGCACTCCCTGCCCAGGAGACAGCCAGGGCACAGGTGATGGGGGCACCTTTAATCCACGCAGGGTACATACGGTAATCATCTACACCTACAGGCTGAGGAGTGATGAATACGGAAATAATGAATATACAGAAATGAGAGACATAAGACAACGTGTCTGATGGGACACCAGAAAATTAAATAGAGAAGAACATGGAGAGAATGAAGAAAACTATTCTGGTAACACACACACACACACACACACACACACACACACACACAGACCTTGACATCCGCTCATCCCTGCCAAACCTATGATTAATCCCAGAGCATTTAGCAGATAAGGACGGTGACGTGTCCTGTAGCAGAGAGCGGTGCTTTCCAGGTCCCCAGACCAGCTGAAAACACACAAATCACAAGTGTTTCATGTCAAAACAATCAAATCCCCCAAAATATGGAAGATAAAACAGAGAATATTCACATGCCATCAGCCTATGCCAGGCTGGATTTCCCACCCAGAGACACAGGATGCCAGGGTAATAGCCCACACTGAGGAACTGTGGGTAGACGTATGCATTTTATGCAAGTGATCACCTGTCAGCCTTGTCTTTACATTGCATCATGGTCCTGCATCTTCTGAGATTGTATATACTGTAGTATATAGTCAATCGGTATAAACTGAATCACGTAGAGAGTGAACACATGGAGGGGCCGCTACAGTATCATGTACACTGCATTTTCTGTAGTCATGTTTTATCCCCTTAAACACCCTCCAACCAATTTAAGTAGCTTGTGACGCTCGAACTGTGGTGGAACTACAAGTACCAGCATGGTGTGCTGTCATGGATCATACACTGACATTGGTGAACATTGTGTTAAATATGTTGAAAGTGGAGCACGCCACTGTACATTGGCCCTCATTCTGAGTTGATCGCTTGCTAGCTGCTTTTAGCAGCATTGCACACGCTAGGCCGCCGCCCTCTGGGAGTGTATCTTAGCTTAGCAAAATAGCGAACGAAAGATTAGCAGAATTGCTTGAAAATATTTTCCTGCAGTTTCTGAGTAGCTCCAGACCTACTCCTAGATTGCGATCACCTCAGTCCGTTTAGTTCCTGCTTTGACGTCACAAACACGCCCTGTGTTTGGCCAGCCACTCCTCCGTTTCCCCAGCCACTCCTGCGTTTTAGCCTGACACGCCTGCGTTTTTTAGCACACTCCCGGAAAACGGTCAGTTTCCGCCCAGAAACACCCACTTCCTGTCAATCACTCACCGATCAGCAGAGCAACTGAAAAGCGTTGCTCGCCCCTGTGTAAAATTGCTTAGTTTTATGTGAAATTACTTGGCGCGTGCGCCCTGCGGCCCATACGCATGCGCAGAACAGCCGGTTTTTAGCCTGATCGCTATGCTGCGAAAAAAACCTGCAGCGAGCGATCAACTCGGAATGACCCCCATACTCCATGTTGCTGCTCCTCCAAGGAAGCTTCATTCCCTGTACCAAGATGGCCACCGAAGCTGCTACTGAGCATGTGTGGAGCCATCTTGGGACTGTGTGAAAGTGCCATTGAGACCTGCTATTCCCTGCTGATTTAACCGCTGCTCCAGCATCCTGCACCACTACCTACATACACTCTCTGGCTGACCTGCATGACACCCCACTCCGCTCCATCTACCAGTGTGTATAACAGTGAGTACGGCTGTACTTGCTTTATCTTCAATAAAACCACCCCACTTGTCAAGTAATTGGGATGGTAGTAGGTGTAATCCGCTGGTGTGTACAGAGACTCTGCTACATCCTCAGTATGTATACAAATACTTCCAACTAAACAACCAATGAAAAAAATATATATATTTAGATATTTGCGGGGGGGTGATGAAGCCTTCCATGAGGCAATGAGAACAGACAGGTGCTGTCCAGCCAGCCTGTCTGTAGCACAATGATGGCCCCCAATAGACGCACAGTGTATAAGACACAACACGCACATTCATTTCCTGTCTGGTATTTTTGTTTGTACAAGTCTGATATGTTTTATTATCATAGAGCAATGAAGCTATAGCAAGGCGACATACAGAACTCTTCCTAGAGGCTACTTCCATGATAACATCAGTAATTGCAGCTGAATTGGATACTATTTATAGGCACTTATACCTATATTATATATATATTATATACACTTCCATCTCTAAGCCGACGGTTTAAGAATTGTTTTAAACTTTAATGTAAATATATTTATACATCTTTACTGAGCAGCTGTTGTATCAATGTGTTTCTCACAATCCTTGTTAGGGTCTGGCTGAGCCGGACCCACATTAAATGCCTGAGACTGTCATCCAGCCAGACAGGTAGCATTGATCACAACCATTGCAGGGAATTCAATTAGTGGCGGGCGCTGTGCCGGACCTATTCAATTAGCGGGGTTTCTTGCAGACCGATTGAACCTTGTAGCTGATGAATCTGCGGGAAAAAGTAATGGTAAAAATACCCAAAATTCTTCAGTGTGATCAGTGAGTTTCCGGGCGTGAATCCCGATTTTTCAACGTGGGAAAAGGGCTATTTCATTGAATAGCCTTTCGACGTGCCGCGGGGATTTTTGCCTGCAATTAGTCACAGCTAATTGAATACCCGCAGAGTGTCCGCATCATTCACTACTACAGCATTACGGGAGTGAAATTTGGGCTTTCGCTGTCAGAAACGTGAAAAAATTGTTTCAAAATATAGATTACATATATTTAAAAATATCTATAAATTATTAAAACAATTATTAAAAAAGCTATGCTTCCACCTGCAAGCACTCGGGTCCTCTAAAGAAAATATAATTGGGTGGATCGGTCACAACCAATGTGAATTGCGTGCGCCATCCAACCTCCCACTTTAGTTATCAATGTCTGACTTTGGAAACTGCGGGGCTGTGTGCTGGGTGTTATGCACCTGTTAGCAGTGGCTGCGGCTTGAACGGCCAAATACGCCCATAAGAAGGGGTGACCACATACCTTTGTCCATGTAGTGGATGTAGAATTAAATATCAGAATGATAAAAGACACAACACACAGGGTCAGTAGTGTTCACTACCAGCTAAACATATCTGTGTATAGCATTTCGTATGCAGATACAGTCGCACACAGTATATAGGCATGCTGCATATCATTTTAATCAGCAGAAGCTGCTTGTGCGTCCTAGCCACATAGCAACGCATATATGATGCATTTTCATCAAAAAGGCACCTGACGTTAGCAGAGCTGCCAGCTGACTCACCCCAGGCATCTCCTGCTACATGGCGTATTGAGGCAAGCTGTATGAGGACACATCTGTATCCAAGCAGAGACAAAGGTCACAGTGTAAGCGGCCGTGTGAGTGCTGTGTGTGGGTGGGTTGTGGCATTATGTGTGTCATGTGTATAAATGCATTAATAACATACCTCCCAACTTTGTCCCGTCGGCAAGAGGGACACACGCGCGCTCCCGAAAAGGGGTGTGGCCTATTAAAAGGGGCGGACCCGCTATCGCGAGCCACGCCCCGTTTTCGTTACTGAGGGGGCATGCCCAGCGCTCTGTGAGCCGCTGGCATGCCCCCTCTCCCTCTGTCTGCACTGAATAGACGCTGTGCGCATGCGCACAGCGTCTATTCACCGCTGCTCTGCCAAGCAGGGCAGCAAGAGACGGAGCCTCCCAACTGCACCCCCCCCCCCCCACCGCGGGACACTGCGGCCCACGGGTGGGACAGCGGAACAGTCCCCAAAAAACGGGACTGTCCCGCGAAAATCGGGACAGTTGGGAGGTATGTAATAATGTGCTGCATATGTGTAAGAGGCACTATGGGGTAAATTTACTAAGCTCCCGATTTTGACCGAGATGCCGTTTTTTCATCAGTGTCATCTCGGTAATTTACTAAGCAATAATCACGGCAGTGATGAGGGCATTCGTAATATTTTGAAGTCCTAGGAAAAAAATCACGAATGAATACACCATCGGTCAAAACGCGGCTGTTTAAGTATGAAACTCGGTCATTTACTAAGTAGTGCAAAGCAAAAAAAAACAAACACTGCCGTGAAAAATTACAACTCGTAAAAAAGTGCTAAAAAAAAACAGACCTTTTTTTTTAATTCGTGATTGGATAGGCATGCACGGATCCATGAGATCCGTGCATGTATATCAGTGGGAAGGGGTGGGAAAGTGCTTATTTTTTCAAAAAAAATTGCGTGGGGTCCCCCCTCCTAAGCATAACCAGCCTCGGGCTCTTTGAGCCGATCCTGGTTGCCGAAATATGGTGAAAAAATTGACAGGGGTTCCCCCATATTTAAGCAACCAGCATCGGGCTCTGCGCCTGGTCCTGGTTCCAAAAATACGGGGGACAAAAAGAGTAGGGGTCCCCCGTATTTTTAAAACCAGCACCGGGCTCCACTAGCTGGACAGATAATGCCACAGCCGGGGGTCACTTTTATATAGTGCCCTGCGGCCGTGGCATCAAAAATCCAACTAGTCACCCCTGGCCGGGGTACCCTGGGGGAGTGGGGACCCCTTCAATCAAGGGGTCCCCCCCCCAGCCACCCAAGGGCCAGGGGTGAAGCCCGAGGCTGTCCCCCCCCATCCAATGGGCTGCGGATGGGGGGGCTGATAGCCTTTGTTGTAAAAGAAAAGATATTGTTTTTAGTAGCAGTACTACAAGGCCCAGCAAGCCTCCCCCGCATGCTGGTACTTGGAGAACCACAAGTACCAGCATGCGGCGGAAAAACGGGCCCGCTGGTACCTGTAGTACTACTACTAAAAAAATACCCAAAAAAACACAAGACACACACACCGTGAAAGTATAATTTTATTACATACATACACACATACATACATACTTACCTTATGTTCCCACGCAGGTCGGTCCTCTTCTCCAGTAGAATCCAAGGGGTACCTGTTGAAGAAATTATACTCACGAGATCCAGGGGTCCAGGGTCCTCGGGGAATCCAGGTGTAATCCACGTACTTGAAAAAAATAACAAAACGGACACCCGAGCCACGCACTAAAAGGGGACCCATGTTTGCACATGGATCCCCTTTTCCCGACTGCCAGAAACCCACTCTGACTGATGTCTAAGTGGGTTTCTTCAGCCAATCAGGGAGTGCCACGTTGTAGCACTCTCCTGATCGGCTGTGTGCTCCTGTACTGAGTGACAGGCGGCACACGGCAGTGTTACAATGTTGCGCCTATGCGCTCCATTGTAACCAATGCTGGGAACTTTCTGCTCAGCGGTGACGTCACTTTAGGTCAACCGCAGGGCAGAAAGTTCCCAGCATTGGTTACAATGGAGCGCATAGGCGCTACATTGTAACACTGCCGTGTGCCGCCTGTCACTCAGTACAGGAGCACACAGCCGATCAGGAGAGTGGCACTCCCTGATTGGCTGAAGAAACCCACTTAGACATCAGTCAGAGTGGGTTTCTGGCAGTCGGGAAAAGGGGATCCATGTTGGGTCCCCTTTTAGTGCGTGGCTCGGGTGTCCGTTTTGTTATTTTTTTCAAGTACGTGGATTACACCTGGATTCCCCGAGGACCCTGGACCCCTGGATCTCGTGAGTATAATTTCTTCAACAGGTACCCCTTGGATTCTACTGGAGAAGAGGACCGACCTGCGTGGGAACATAAGGTAAGTATGTATGTATGTGTGTATGTATGTAATAAAATTATACTTTCACGGTGTGTGTGTCTTGTGTTTTTTTGGGTATTTTTTTAGTAGTAGTACTACAGGTACCAGCGGGCCCGTTTTTCCGCCGCATGCTGGTACTTGTGGTTCTCCAAGTACCAGCATGCGGGGGAGGCTTGCTGGGACTTGTAGTACTGCTACTAAAAACAATATCTTTTCTTTTACAACAAAGGCTATCAGCCCCCCCATCCGCAGCCCATTGGATGGGGGGGGGGACAGCCTCGGGCTTCACCCCTGGCCCTTGGGTGGCTGGGGGGGGGGACCCCTTGATTGAAGGGGTCCCCACTCCCCCAGGGTACCCCGGCCAGGGGTGACTAGTTGGATTTTTGATGCCACGGCCGCAGGGCACTATATAAAAGTGACCCCCGGCTGTGGCATTATCTGTCCAGCTAGTGGAGCCCGGTGCTGGTTTTAAAAATACGGGGGACCCCTACTCTTTTTGTCCCCCATATTTTTGGAACCAGGACCAGGCGCAGAGCCCGATGCTGGTTGCTTAAATATGGGGGAACCCCTGTCATTTTTTTCCCCATATTTCGGCAACCAGGATCGGCTCAAAGAGCCCGAGGCTGGTTATGCTTAGGAGGGGGGACCCCACGCAATTTTTTTTTAAATATTTGACAGTGTTTAATTTAAAAAAAACAAAAAAAATGAACCCCAGCACGGATCACACAGATCCGGCCGAGATTCATTGTAAAAAAGTCGGCAGTGTTTTGCTAATCACTGCCGTAAAAATAGAAAAAAACCCACGAATGACATCGACATCGGAACAAAAGAAAAACCCGAATACGACAGCTTAGTAAATTAGTCGTAATCAATTCAAAAAGTTGCAGTTTTACACTTTCGATGTCATTCGTGATTGAACTTTGACCTGAAACGGGAAAATACGAATCTTAGTAAATTTACCCCTATGTGTGCCATTATGTGTATAAGGGCATTAATAATGTGCGGCTTATGTGTAAGGAACATTATGTGTATAAGGGCATTAATAAAGGTTGGCATAATGTGTAATGCGCCTTATGTTTATAAGGACATTAATAATGTGTGTCATATGTGACAGGGGCATTACTGTGTGGTATTATGTATATAAAGGCATTACTAATGTGTGGCATTATGTGTATAAGGTGCTCTACTGTGTGGCGTTTTGTATAGAAATGGCACTGTTGTGTGGTGTAATGTGAATAAAGCGCACTACTGTGAGGAGTAATGTTTATAAGATAAAGTGGTCCTACTATGTGATGTAATGTGAATTAGGGACACTATCGCGTGATAAAATATGAATAAAGTTGCACTACTGTGTGGCATTATTTTAATTGGGGATACTATTGTGCGGCCATGCCCCTTCCCGAAAGAACACGCCCGTCTTTGGGCTGTGCGCCGAATGTGCGCTCTGTTCCTATTTGAAATGTAGGGGATGGGAACACCAAAATAAGAACTGCTATGGGTGAGGGGTAATGGTGCTGGGAAAGAGGTGCAGGGTCAGAGGCGGAACTAGCAGCGGTGCTAGGGGGCACCAGACAAAATCTTGCCTAGGGCATCATATTGGTTAGGGCCGGCTCTGCCAAACATACTCTCACAGAATTTCCAGGAGACTCACAAAGTTCAGGGAGCTCTCCTGGACTCCTGGAAGGAAAGGTCGGACTCCTGGCACCCATCCATTTCCCATGTAAAGTGGGCAGTCCGGGGGTGTTGATGATGTAATCTGCAGTGAAACACGTCAATGTAGCCCCGGATCAGTGGCACAATGCTATAAATCACAACATTCTTCATTAATGGGCTGTGATGATGTAAACTCTGCACTATGCCCTTCACCTGGAACCCCCCCTTTCAGCATCATGCACCTACTCAATTCACCTCCTACTCACCCTCACCACACTTCCCTCCAAACTCCTCTTCTCCCTCCAGCATCCTATGTCTCCCTGTCCCTAAAGGCCCGTACACACTGGTCGATATATCGGCCGTTCTCTTGAACGGCCGATATATTGCGGGACCGTCGGACAGTGTGTACGGCCGACCGCCCGTACACATGCTGCGGCGGCCGGCGGTGATTGACAGCTGAACTGAGCGGGCGTGTGTACACGCCCGTCCAGTTCATGACGTCAGTCCCCGACGGATCAGGCAGTGTGTATGCACAGCACACTGTCCGATCCGTCCATAGGGGTGTAGTACGGCTGACCGGCGGTCTCCTGACTGCCGGTCAGCTTACCGACGCCGGGATCCCGGCAGCATACTGACGCCGGGATCCCGGCGGGGAGGGGCGAGTGCAGCAAGCCCCTTGCGGGCTCGCTGCGCTCGCCACGCTGCGGGCTCGGTGGTGACCTGCGGTCGCCACGGGTTCTATTCCCACTCTATGGGTGTCGTGGACACCCACGAGTGAAAATAGTCCCTGTTGGTCGGCATGCAGACCATCGGGACAGTGACCCGTCGGGCTGGTGGAGGAGGACATGTGACTGTCGGTCAGCTGACCGGCGGTCACATGAATACCACCCGTCCATAGATATATCTGCAGATCAGTTGATCTGCAGATATATCTACTAGTGTGTACCCACCTTTACATTGGGGGTAATTCCAAGTTGATCGCAGAAGGAAATTTTTTTAGCAGTTGGGCAAAACCATGTGCACTGCAGGGGGGGGGGGCAGATATAACATGTGCAGAGAGAGATAGATTTGGGTGTGGTGAGTTAAATCTGCAATCTAAATTGCAGTGTAAAAATAAAGCAGCCAGTATTTACCCTGCACAGAGACAAAATAACCCACCCAAATCTAACTCTCTCTGCACGTTATATCTGCCCCCCCTGCAGTGTACATGGTTTTGCACAACTGATAAAAAATTTCCTGCTGCGATCAACTTGGAATTACCCCCATTATGAGGTTACCTAAAGGATAAAAAAGGGGCAGACTAGATGGGCCAAGTGGTTCTTATCTGCTGTCACCTTCTATGGTTCTATGTATTTCCCCTTTGCTACTTCCCTCCTCACTACTCTGCACCCATGAACTGTTTGCATTGAACAGGGGGCTTGGGATGAGTCCCAGTGATATTAAGCACAGCACCTCCCAATGTTATATGTAATCTGTATTGTTACAGTTGTAAAGTTACACCCTAAGCGGGTGTATAGTTACACCCCAGGGCAAGCATAGGTTGTGTGATGGATGATCCAGCTTTGTCAGCGACTCTTCGCCCTGGCAGGTAGCGCTGTTTTTGGCTATTTGTTATGTAGTTTGGGCGTCATTCAACCTGATTGCACGCTAGGTTTTCTCGCTGTGCTGCGATCAGGTCATAACTGCGCATGCGTATACACCGCAATGTGCAGGGGTGTCGTACGGGTACAAAGCGGATCGTTGTTGAACGATGGATTTAACGAAGAATCCATTCGCACAGCCGATCACAAGGAGATTGACAGGAAGAAGGCGTTTGTGGGTGGCAACTGACCGTTTTCTGGGAGTGTTTGGAAAAACGCAGGCGTGTCCAAGCGTTTTCACGGCGGGTGTCTGACGTCAATTCCGGACACGAACAGGCTGAAGTGATTGCAGCGGCTGAATAAGTTCCGGGCAACTCAGAAACTGCACAAAACTTATTTGCACCGCTCGGCTGCACACGCGATCGCACACTTGCAAAGCTAAAATACACTCCCCTATGGGCGGCGACTATCTGATCGCAGCGCTGCAAAAAATAGCTAGCGAGTGATCAGGTCTGAATTAGCCCCTTTGTTAGGCGCTGCAGAACCCTTGTGGCGCTATATAAATAAAGGATAATAATATGTGTATGAATTTATTATGAGCCTGTATGGTCTGACCAACAGCAATTATTAAGGGAACTCTGTTTCAGCAAATAGTTTCTAACAGGAGCCCCGAGCCACCCCTTCCTTGCACAAATTCTCTACTGACGTACACTTATATGTGAAACCTTCTGTAAATGGCCTTATTATATACTGGGGAGGGCTGTGCTGGTTACATCACCGCGGTATATATGGGGTTGTAGCCCGGCTGAGTCACTGTGATGGGAACGTGGTTGAATGCTCGTAAAAGCAGAGAAACAAAACAATCCGAGGAGCGTAGGACAGGGTCCAGAGAGAGGGCGGCTCAGCTTATGTCTGTGAGGCTGAGCTGTCGGGGGGCCTTCCTCTCAGGGCTGCCCACGTTGAGGTCCCAGCATTAGCTGAGAGGTGCAGTGCACTCTGTGTCTGATTTTGGGAAATGATTCATGGCTGGAGTAGGCCTGACTCACAATGAGAAGCAGAAGTTGGATGTGACATGGAATTCACAAGGTTCAGACCCTGGGCCGTGTCCCCCCTCTCCACATAGGTCAGCAGCGGGGAAGAAAAGCCCAGAATATATATAATAATATATTTACAGTATTTATAAACTACTCCCAAAAAATCATGAACCATAACTGGTGACTGTTACCTCAGGTACACTGCAGGCAGTTAATAGGGACACTTTTTTTTGCGCTGAGCAGGATGCAGACAGTAAATGTATTTGCCGCTTGTGCTGACTTTGGGCCTAATTCAGACCTGATCACTTTTGTACGAAATCGCAAGGCGGGTGATTATCGAACGACTGCGCATGCGTACAGATCATAATGCGCAGGCGTGAGGCCAAACTGCAAAAGAAATCAGCGTCTTTTATGATCGCTAGGTGAACACCGGCTGATTGACAGGAAGAGGACGTTTGTGGGAGGTAACTGGACGTTTTCTGGGAATGTCAGGAAAAACGCAGGTGTAACCAGGTGTTTTCAGGGAGGGTGTGTGACCTCAGCTCCGGCCCCAAACAGCCTGATTCTATCGCACTGTGGTGGTCATTCCGAGTTGATCACTAGCTGCATTCGTTCACAGCACAGCAATGAGGCAAAAAAAAGGCACTTCTGTGCATGCGTATGCGGTGCAATGCACACGTGCGATGTACTATTACAACAAACAATGTAGGTCTAGCGAAGTGTTTCAGTCGCACTGGTGCCCGCAGAGTGATTGACAGGAAGAGGGCGTTTCTGGGTGTCAACTGACCGTTTTCAAGGAGTGTAGAAAAAACGCAGGCGTGGCAGAAAAAACGCAGGCGTGGCTGGGCGAACGCAGGGCGTGTTTGTGACGTCAAAACAGGAACTGAACAGTCTGAAGTCATCGCAAGCGCTGAGTAGGTCTGGAGCTACTCTAAAACTGCACAAAATAATTTTGCCGCCGCTCTGCAATCCTTTCATTCGCACTTCTGCTAAGCTAAAACACATTCCCAGTGGGAGGCGGCATAGCGTTTGCACGGCTGCTAAAAACTGCTAGCGAGCGATCAACTTGGAATGACCACCTGTAGGAATAAGTCCTGGGCTATGCACAGACTGGAAAACCATTAGATGGTGAGTGAGTTGCAAACGGATTTGCAGCTGACCGGCGTTTGCAAAGCTTTTCGCACGGCGTACGCAGACTTGCACGGAGCGGTTTTTCACTCTGTCTGGGCGGCCACTATGTGATCACAGTCCTCTGCAATTCGCAGAGGAGTGAGCAATCAGGCCTGAATAAGGCCCATTGTTGGTACGAGTACGTTTGCGCGGTGTAAATGTGCGTCTTGCAGAAAATGTGCTGCATTGTACAGCTTTTCAGCTGCAGGTATCTGACGCGTGACCTGGAAAGGGCGCTGAAATGCTGTAAAGGTGCGGGAAATTGCAAGGTAACCATGTGTCTTATTTTGGCCTACACTTGGAGATACGTCCCTTTGCCAAGAAGAAGATTTGTGCCTACATAAGATTGGTGCAGCGTGTGAGATGACGCGTATTAGCTCCTTACTTGTCTGTATGCTACAGTTAAGGATGCATCTATCTTACGGTGCATGTGACGCATAATACAGCAGTTATCGTCCTAAGTATTAGCACTTACAGCTACAGCATGCTGGGTGCTAAAGATCCATCTGAAAAAGGCGCCCTATCAAGTCTGACTGCGCTCCCACGAAACAGATCTCTTGCGCACGTCCGCAAGGTGGCCGCCCAGGTGACACATGAAGCTTTAATTTCACAGTCACAGAGAACCGGCCGCGTACGCTTCCACTGTGAAGCTGCGTAGACATTGGCTATGTATGGTATTGCGCGTGTATGGTTTGCAGAAAATCGCCAGATGCATTCCCTTTCGCTCCAGAATCACGCCCATAAGCGATAACTGCTGGTTGGTTGCCCTGGTCCAGTTTAAATCATGCATAGCAAATGATCCGACGCCTGGGCCTGATTCAGACGTGGTTAGTATAGCGCAGCCGCAAGGAAGCGTGGGGAAGCGTCTGTGCAATACTGTACCACAGATATTCTAATGCAGCAGGTGGCGTCTACTCTGCCTGAATCTGCAATCCCACTGCTGCCTCTGAAGACTCAGCTTCGGATCACCGGTTCGACAGACGTAGCCACCGGCCAGTCTGCGTAAGCGAAGCTTAGTCTGACTGACCATCAGAACCCCTCTTAGGTCCAGGAGGACTGGGCTCGGCACGCCTACAAAATGTGGGTGACATGCCCAAGTTTTGTAGAATGGTCCCGGTCGCTGCCCCCCAAACACAGCAAAATGTCACTCATGCTACTGCTAAGAGGGGACTATGGGGGTAATTCCGAGTTGATCGCAGCATCAAATTTGTTAGCAGTTGGGTAAAACCATGTGCACTGCAGGGGGGGCAGATGTAACATGTGCAGAGAGAGTTAGATTTGGGTGGGTTATTTTGTTTCTGTGCAGGGTAAACACTGGCTGCTTTATTTTTACACTGCAATTTAGATTTCAGTTTGAACACACCCCACCCAAATCTAACTCTCTCTGCACATGTTACATCTGCCTCCCCTGCAGTGCAAATGGTTTTGCCCAACTGCTAAAAAATTTCCTGCTGCGATCAACTCAGAATTACCCCCTATAAGCGATCGCGCAGGACCCCAAACCATCAGATTTGTATGCAATCCATCAGGTTTTCTTGCAAATCTAAATCAGGCCCTCTGTGACATCAGAATTTCCGAGGAGAGGATCAGACGGAGGGGAAGTGCCATTATTAGGGCCATACATCGCCCACAGTCTGCCAGCCCCTCATCACTGACACATGTGCCCAATTTCTGCCTGTACGGGTAACATAAGAACTCCCGCCAGAGCCGAGAACGTTCTTATTTTCTCATCTGTGTGCGCAGTCACGTGAAGAGCAAGTGTATAACCAAACTACAAGTATTCCTCTCACAGCTCTGCACAAACGCCACGGGCAACCAGCTGATGACATGACGTCTAATTCATTTCTGCACTACTTTCCTCTGCTCTTCCGTGCCAAATCCTTCCTGGATGAATTCAGGCGCTGATGTGATTGATTACACTTTGATCTCCCGTCGGGATCACAAATGTGGATAGGAATAAACAGAACAGAACAATTACAAAATGTTCGCATTGGTACGGGGCCACCCTTGTGGGGAGACGGTGGAGCTGCGGTGCCTGGTGTCTGATTCATGGCTGTGTCCTGTCCAGACTTCCACCCTCTGTCTGTACAGCTGCGTGTATGTGGCTGCCCCGTGGTGGTAGGAGTACACCGCTGTCATGTCATGGTCTGTTATGGATACAGGAGTCTGGCTATAGTGGGCCTTATACACTAATGCCGCCGCAGCTGCCAATGTGTACACAGGGACTGTGTGAAAATATGCAAATGCACAAGTTGCATGTGACCAATCAGCTGTTACTACAGACGTCACGTGATCTATGGCATGGATATATAGCCAGGGTTGCGGGGGTGATAAGTCTCAGCAATCCCTGCTAGTTTCATGGGGTTAATGACAGTAAAAGGGTTATTGTTGTTTCTCTAAAATGTATTAAGACATTTTTCAGCTACGCCCTTTTGTGTCTCCTAATAACACCACCGAAACGGCGGCGAAGCCTGATGGCCACTTACTACGCCACGAAAAGCTGAGCTTGACGTTACTTGTCTAATAACACATACTGTAGCGCCATCTGGTTACATGCATGCCGTGGCACCACGTCCGGGTGTTCCCGCAAATGCCCAGTTTGCTCAAAATTGAGAACTCGCAATGCAGCCGCCCAGGAGCCATTACGCGTGGAATCAGCACTATGACTATGTGATTCAGAGACTGCCGGAGGGGTGAGTTGCCGTAACACCTATCCGGTGACTATTTAATGTATTACTGAACTAAGGGTGGCTACGCACTAGAACGACCAGCAATCGGAGCGATTTTTGGAACGATTTCCTTTTAATCCAATACAAACAATATTATGCGTACACACTGTACAATCTTGCAAACGACCGAACAATATATCATCGCGTTTGTTCGTATACGAGTTATTGTTGCTCCTGTACACAATAGAACGGTCACTGGCAAAGAGGTGACGTCTTCAGAGGCCAAATAGCACTGACATATCTTCTGGTCGTCCGGTGGGCCAAACACACTAGACGATGTGCACCGTATCGTTAACGATATCTTCTGATTGACTGTGCAGCAGGGCCAACCAGAGCATGTCGTCAACGACCCGCAGGGGCGCGCAATTGTGCATACACACTAAATCCGACATCGCTCTAGTGTGTACCCACCCTAAGGCAGCCCAGCAATCAGCAATGATGCAGAGTGTCTAAGCGGGTCATTCCGAGTTGATCGCACGCTGCTGCTTTTCACTGCGCTGCGATCAGGTTACTACTGCGCATACGTATGCACCGCAATGTGCACGCACATCGTACGGGTACAAAGCGGATCGTTGCTGAGTGATGGATTTAATGAAGATTCCATTCGCACAGCCGATCGCAAGGAGATTGACAGGAAGAAGGCGTTTGTGAGTGTTACTGACCGTTTTCTGGGAGTGGTTGGAAAAATGCAGGCGTGTCCAAGCGTTTGCAGGGCGGGTGTCTGACGTCAATTCCGGGACCAAAAAGACTGAAGTGATCGCAAGGGCTGAGTAAGTTCAGAGCTACTCAGAAACTGCAAAAAACGTTTTCGTCCCGCTCGGCTGCACACGCGTTCGTAGACTTGCAAAGTGAAAATACACTCCCCCGTGGGCGGCGACTATGCATTTGCACGGCTGCTAAAAGTAGCTAGCGAGCGATCAACTCAGAATGACCCCCATAGCGACTAGAACATCCATTCCGAAACTGTGCCGAATCTGCACATGGGCAAGACCCTCCTGGCTGCTATTGGTACTAGTAACATTTGCTGCTGCTGCTCCTTTAAAAGTGATTAAAGGGCATTTAAAAATCGTCAACAATGTGGAACACATGGTGAAATCTACGATGTTGCCACCGATGGTGCGTCTTAGTACACTCTGAGGGAATACTGCCAAAGCCAGTGGGGCGTCTCCATAGGCGGAGATTCAGCTGCTTCATTAGTATAAGGGCGCTGTTACGGGAAAAAGACGCAACCACGCCGCATCTACATGCACCTCTGAACCATGTTCTAGGCGGTAAATTTACTAAAAGTCGATGATAACTGATTTTAATCGGTGGTAAATAGTTCAAGTCGATGTAGTGTTTCAGGGGCTAAATCGCACATTTACAAATATTTAAAAATCGATACCAAAAATTGTCAGTAAATGTGCGTTATAGCCACTGAAACACAGCATCAATTTAGATCAATTTAAAAGCGGTTAAAATCAACCTTTAGTAACTTTAACCCCTAGACGTCATTTTGTAATAAATTATTATTCTCTAAGTTTTATTTGTTAGTGTTGATTATTATTATTAACAGTTTCTTATATAGCGCAGCATATTCCGTTGCACTTTACAGTTGGAACAACAATGATAAAACAAAAGTGGGTAATAACAGACAGACATAGAGGTAGGAGGGCCCTGCTCACAAGCATACACTCTATAGGGAAATAGGCATTGATATCACAAGGATCAGGGCCGGTTCCGAGGCTTCTGACGCCCCCCGGGCGGCATTAGGGGGCGTGGCTTCATACAGGGGGCGTCGTCATTTACGCCCCCTGTACAGACTGAAATGATGTGCGGTGCGCGATGACGTCATCGCGCACCGAAAAGCAAAGGTCCTCTCCACGAAGGGAAACGCGTCTAGTTTCCCTTCCCAGCGGCAGCGGGGGGGGGGGGGGGGGGCAACGGCCAGCGGCAGCAGGGGGCACACAGCAGCAGCGGATCTTGCCCTGGTGCGGCGCCCTCCGGAAAGCGGCGCCCCGGGCAAAAGTCCTGCTTGCCCGTGGCAAGATCCGCTACTGACAAGGATAGATGCTATCTATTGCATAATGGTCCACCAGATTGCTAGGTTCTTAATGGGTTGCATGATACGGCTCAGTAATGTTGGCCAAGGGTCAGGAGGGAGGGAAAGTGAAGAAAGACAAATTATGTGAGGTTATCTGTGTGTGGACTGTACATACAGGATGTAATTCCCCCAACAGAAGCACATTCAGTGTAGCTATGCCTGCACCTACCCCCCCCCCCCCACACACACACACACACACACACACACACTCCCTAGAAAATCAGCACCTTCAATGTCTCCATGCCCGCACTTATCCTTCAAATAAATTGTGAAACGTCTCCCCTTAGTACATCGGCTATGTAAACTGGAAAACCCCTACAAGCAGCACAATCAGAGCAGTATATACAGGAATCACTCCGCCCTGCTCTTTACACAGCGTTTCCCCTTATTCATTAGGATAATGGTTCTCCACCCTCAGGGCCGATGCGCTGCAGCAGCTGAGGTCATCACAGACATCATATGCTGTATGCTGCGATATTATATTGCTCTCAATGACAGCACATTACACTGATAACACGGCATTGTGGCGAGATATGACATATATACCGACAGGTGCAATTAGAACAGAATGTATGGAAGGAAGTTCACGTGGCGCCGCGGTTACACTGTATGTTTGATGGGCTTATAGTCACATTCATCTTTTTATACATTTGTTGCAGCAAGTCAAACATGGGACCTGACCGTAAACATTATTCATTTAAAAAGCAATCGGGACCGACCAGGTCTGACGAGAGCGGCCAAGGCCCAGAGTACAACTGAATATTGCATTGTAATTCTGTATATACAAATTTAGCGTTTTACATTTTATTCCTTTTCATCACAATGTATAAGAGCAGCACATTTCTTACATAACATGTGAATAGTAACATTCTGACATCTGGAGAACGTCACCACAAGACCTGCCGCTACATTACAGGCCCCACAAAGCTCGGGGTAGTGAGTCACGCTGGTGGTGTTTATTTGTTAGGCGGAGGGATAATGTGTGGAATGTGTTTGTTATTTGAATTTTCATTTCCTTAGAAAAATAATGTCTCATATTGTTGGAATATTTTACGGTGGTGGTAACCCGATTATCGATCAGATAAACCAGAGAACATTGCCATATGAGGTCTGAGTGTTACAACTGGAATATATATATTAAACTAAGTGTTGTAGGGATGTTATAATAACTTCTCAGGGGTCACATTATTAGAAAGAGGGTACTCTGAAATAAGGGGGTGCCGAGTTTATTGACTTCAGGATGGGGAGATACAGTGCCTTGCTAAAGTATTCACCCCCCTTTGCATTTTTCATGTTTTGTTGCCTCACAACCTGGAATTAAAATGGATTGTTTGAAGGTTTGCATCATTTCATTCACAGAACATGGCTACAAGTTTGAAGATGTGTTTTTTTTATTTTATTCTGAAGCAAACAACAATAGGACAAAATAACAGAAAACTTCAGCGTGCATAACTGTTCACCTCCCCTAAAGTCAGTACTTTGTAGAGCCACCTTTTGCGGCAATTACAGATGCAAGTCACTTTGGATAAGTCTCTATGAGCTTGCCACATCTTGCCACTGGGATTTTTGCCCATTCCTCAAGGCAAAACTAGGGATGGCCATCGGTGGGGTGTCCATCGATGGTTGCCATCGATTATACCCTAGATGATAACCATCGATGGTACACAAGTCATCAATGGTGTACCATCGATGGTTTGCACCACTCGATGGCCACCACTGAAAGGTGCTGGCTGGTCCCAGTCTCAAATCACAGGCAGACTGAAACAGGTTTTGCTCAAGAATATCCCTGTATTTAGCACCATCTATCTTTCCCTCAACTCGAAACAGTTTACCAGTCCCTGCTGCTGGAAAACATCTCCACAGCATGATGCTGCCACCACCATGTTTCATTGTGGGATGTTGTTCTTGGGGTGATGGGGTGTGTTGGTTTTGCGCAAGACATAGCATTTTCCTTGGTGGCCGAAAATTTACATTTTAGTCTCATCAGACCAGAGCACCTTCCTCCATACATTTGGGGAGTCATCCACATGCCTTTTGGCAAACTCAAAACGTGCCTTCTTATTTTTAACACTTAAGTAATGGCTTTTTTCTGGCCACTCTTCCATAAAGCCCAGCTCTATGGAGAGTACGGCTTATTGTGGTCACATGCGCAGATACACCAGTATCTACTGTGGAACTCTGCAGCTCCTTCAGGGTTACCTTTGGTCTCTGTGCTGCCTCTCTGATTCATGCCCTCCTTGCCCGGTCTGTGAGTTTTGGTGGCCGGCCCTCTCTTGGCAGGTTTGTTGTGGTACCATATTCTTTCCATTTGAAGATGATGGATTTGATGGTGCTCCGGGGTATCATCAAAGATTTGGATATTTTTTTTATAACCCAACCCTGACTTGTACTTTTCAGCAACTTTGTCCCTGACTTGTTTGGAGAGCTCCTTGGTCTTCATGGTGTGATGCCTCTTGCTTAGTGGTGTTGCAGCCTCTGGGGCCTTTCAGAAAAGGTGTGTTTATACTGACAGATCATGTGACACTTAGATTGCACACAGGTGGACTTCATCTCACTAATTATGTGATTTCTGAAGGTAATTGGTTGCACCAGAACTTTTGAGGGGCTTCATAGCAAAGGGGATGAATACATATGCACATGCAAATTTTCAAATTTTTATTTATAAAAAACAACAAAATTACATAAATTTTTCTCATTTCACTTCACCAACTTAGACTATTTTGTGCAGATCCATCACATAAAATTCAGATTATACAAAAAATTAACAGGTTGTAATGTAACAAAATAGGTAAAATGCCAAGGGGGTGAATACGTTAGCAAGGCACTGTACTTCCCCTGGACTTCACAATGATTTCTGCAGTCGTCAGGCAGGAGTGCTGGGTGGGGGGTAGTCACGGCATGGGGGGGTCTTCATCAGGACATCACAGTGCAGGGGCGTACTCTGGCCATCATGCGTGATCGCCAGAGAATAACTTAGCAACATAGGGGTTAAGTTTACTAAAGCTTCTATCATTATTCTATTGCATCCTAGAAAATGATTGGTTGCCAGGGGCAACATCGCCACTTTTCAATTTTAGAAGCTTTAGTACAGAGGTTCTCAAACTCCGTCCTCGGGGGCACACACAGTGCATGTTTTGCAGGTCTCCTCACAGAATCGCAAGTGAAATAATTAGCTCCACCCGTGGACCTTTTAAAATGTGTCAGTGAGTAATTAATACACCTGTGCACCTGCTGGGTTACCTGCAAAACATGCACTGTGTGTGCCCCCGAGGACCGAGTTTGAGAACCTCTGCTTTAGTAAATATACCCCAGAGAATCTGGTGGCGGATAAGGACCACTTGGCCCATCTAGTATTTCCTAAAAAACACATGTACACACACACACTAGGGTTAATTTTTTGTGGGTAGCCAAATACATTTTTGGATTGTGGGAGGAAACCGGAGAACATGGAGGGAACCCACACAAGCATGGGGAGAAAATACAAACTCCACACAGATAGGGTAGTAATGGGAATTGAACCCATACCCTCATTACACCATTTGTACTGTCCGACTTCTCAGTGGTCACATCATACGAATAAGGGAATGCACCCCTCTTTACAAATGTGGGTACCCCTGAGTATGTGGGCTCCAGATTAGGGCAGATAGACCACCTTTACTGCTTCCTGACCACGTTATGGCTATTGCAAATTTCTGTTGTGTAGTGTCTGGACTCTGGAGGGGGTGGGGCTTGTTAACTTTATCAAGGTACAATGATGTTGTGATGCCCCGCCCCCTTACAACTCCCAAATACATCAATTGTAATTTGTAATGGGGGAATTTAAGTCCTCCCTACCCCCATTTGAACGCCTGACATTCCTTCTTCTGCCTGGTGGTGGAGCTGTTGTTATTAAATAAATAGGGCTATTTAAAAGGAAGGTTTTGTTATCATTCCTCCTGACATTCAAACATCCCTGTTTTGAAGTAGTTGGGGACAGAACCAGATGAGCATTGGAAAGATCTTTGGGATGCAGTTACTTGTGTAATACCCTGACAAGTATATTATTAAGGTTTGGTGACAAGAATGTTTGTGAATCTCGGTTACCTGGATCGATGGACTAGATCTTCTAGCTTTCAGTCTTCCAAAGATAGAACTAGTAGGACTTCGGATAATTCAGAATTTCTTGACAGAATAATAACTGCTTACCACAGAATAACTAATAAACTTCAATTTATTATACTGGAACGGGTATCCTGTTTATCTTTAGAATTAGAAGTCAAGAGTAAATAATTTCATTTAACTCCAATGAATATAGCGTCTATACTAACACGTGTATACAATGGAATATTTATATATCGATATATAAGACTTTTACAACAGCATTTTTTTATAGTGCCCACCTCAATTACTTAGTATGCAAATTTAGATATTACATACATACGTTAGAGTCGTTAATACCTGACCCCTCGTTTTTCCTTATAATCCGGTATTTTAAATACTCTCCCTTGAACTCCCTTAAGATCGTTCAGCTGACTGACATACCGTTGGCGCGCTTAAGGTGAGAAATGCCCCTTCCTTTCCTTAAGGGTGAAGTCACTATCCCTGGAAATGTTGTCTTTTGATGACTTAGGTTGACAGTAGAGGTCGGAGTGGCAGAGTAGTCGAAGCTTGAATGTTGCAAACCCGGGTTTGTTAGTGATTTGTTGCGGTGATTTCGATGTATTTTCACCCTCATACACTATGGGCTCCAAGGCTAAGGAAATCAACTTTCTATCAATTTGTGTAGCTTATTAAGAACCATTTGTCGCATCTAACTGGGATTGCGGCGAGACGCTAAGACGCTGTGGAATCCTTACTTTAGCTACGTCACTAAAGTGCAGGTTATGCGGCGTATTGAGATCTTCTGCAATGAGATCCCTGTTCTTCTAGTCCTCAATAATTAATGAGACTGCCCTGCTTCCAAAGGATATGCCACCGGCTATTTAAAGACTACAGGTCTCTCCCGGTCGGGGTTAAGTTCCTATTATAAGTCTACTGTACCTTACTGTCAGTATTGACGATAAAAGGCATAATATGCAAACCGTAAAGCCGTGATGCTCCAAATATCCCAGAGTTAATTGGTGACTGTCGGTAGGGATCTTTGAATCCACATCTGCAGTGAGATTTTACTAATGTCTATCCCTATTTAATCACCAAGTGGCATATGATGGTAATATGGGTTAATACCCTGGTTAAATATGTCTGTAAACGGACAGTGACGATAATATAAATTGTGGACTAGAGCAGAATGCCCCTGATGTTTCTTTATAATTAACTGTCTATCTTGGATACAACCCCACTGCCATGTTTCACTTACTGGGGTCTATCTCTCTTGTCAGTCTGATAGACCATGCAATGCGGCTTTCCAACTCTAGGGGGCAGGGTCTTCCCTGCTGCAGCAGCTACCTTCTTTGGTGTTATCTGTGTAACCTCCCAAACTCCGCCTCCGGGCGGGTCTCTAGGGACGGAATCCACCCTTCAGGGTCGCCCACCACTGACAAACTAGACAGCTCTCGGTCCCTACCTCCGCTACTCCGTCCGCGGCCGGGGGGGAAGACACACGCGTCCTCGCCGCTGACAGCTCCCCTTGAACAGACTTACTGGAGCCGCACTGATGTTCCGTCTAGATCAGGGATCGGAGACCGCCGCCGCCTCCGTCCTTCTGCTCGCGGTATGACTTTTGTATTTCTTTCCTCTCTTTGCTGGGCATCACGGGCGGGAAATCACACGCTTGGTGCCGCGCTGGGGAGAGCAAAACCGAACGGAGCTGTGTAGTCCTGCTCCCGTCTCTCTCGGCTCCAGGGGGCAAGTGCGCAGTTTTTTAGTTTCTTAACGGCTGCCCGGGGCACGAGTTCCTCTGTGGCCGGCGCGTGGAGATAATCCACCAGTCCTTTACCACGCGCTGGTTCCCTTCCCTGGTCCCACTACTGCCCCAAATATCCACTCTATGTGTCCACGGACACCCACTTTTCTACTGTCAACAATATATTTCCCAATACTGTTTTCCCAAAAAGTCGATTATAATAAAGCAGGTACTCCACAGTTAGGTGGGAGGTAGTGGGGTGTCACATACACCTCCAGTAGAACGATGCGTGTCCTCACGCATTTGTCCATCCCGACATCCATTACAGAAACTACTCTTACAGTTGAGAAGGATTAATTACAAATATCAATACCATCGACATACAGTATATATACCAAACAATTTACTCTCGATACCTTAAGGGTAGTATACCTCGAGTACTGCGTTTTGATCTCCAATTTACTGGGTGAAGCATTTCCTTTTTTTTCGAGACGCTTGTACTACCAGCAGATTCCTTCTGTTTAGGGGACCCTGTTTCTAGGGGATTTGGGGCGATAGATTCTCCCGGACTCGGCGTAGCAGGGCCGCCCATGAACAGTAAGAGCTCCATGGGATCGTGGAATGGGATGAGCTCTGAGGATCCCTGACCATCCATGACCGGTAAGTTTCGTCCTTCCTCCTGAAAGGTTGCGGTGCAAGGTTTAATTTGTTCACGGGATACAACGTTGATTGGTCCCTCCGCACCGCGGCAGATTTTGTAAGTATAGTGTTCACCGTCCGGAACACCAAGCACGACATAGGGGAGATTTTCCCACCACGGGTCCAATTTACTACGGCGATGGTTCCGTCTTTTCCAGACTCTATCCCCGACTTTTATAGGCACGGGCCGGCTATGTGTATTATAATTTTCTTCTTGCCGCTGATGGACCACCCTTAGTCGCCTTTCTACAATTGCTTGGGCTGTTTTTATCCTACGTTGATGTTCACGTAGCCAGTCAGTTTGGGGGTTATCAGTATGACTCTCCGTAGGTAACAATTCCAAGTCCTGAGGCAATTTTCCCCGCCGGCCAAACATAAGGTAGTAGGGTGTAAATCCTGTGGAGCAATGTTCCGTATTGTTGTACAGATATGTAAGCTCCTGTAGTAGAGTTGGCCATTTGGCCCGATCCCCCGTCGGCAGACTTCTCAACATACTAATGACGGTTTGATTAGCCCGTTCGCACAGGCCATTCCCCTGTGGGTGGTAGACTGTAGTTCTCACCTTTTGACAACCATAATAAGAACAAAGTTCCCGAAAAAGTTGTGATTCAAACGCAGGACCTTGGTCCGTCAGGATACAATCAGGATACCCATATGGCCTAGCGAAATGTTGGAGGAATAATTCAGCGGTGGTCTTTGCTGTAAGATCTTTAGCTGGGACCACGATCAGGAATTTGCTATAATGGTCAGTCATGGTCAAGGCATACTGATACCCACTGGCGCTAGGTTCAAGCTTCACATGGTCCAGTGCGACAATCTGCAATGGATATCGACTTTTAATGGGGTGTAATACATCTTTCTGGCTGGCAGCGGGATGTCGCTTAAGACTACACGGCACACAGTTCCGGCACCACTTTTCAATATCCTCTCTCATGTTAGTCCAGAAGTATCTCTTCCTCAATATTGCTTCTGACTTTTGTACTCCGAAGTGCCCGGATCGATCATGATAGGCCTCTAAGAGCATGGAGACCTGTTCTCTGGGAACGACAATTTGAGTAATCCTCTGATGAGTGCCGGGATCTGTGCTGACTCGTACTAGAAGACCTTGTTTCATCTGGATACGATCCCTATGCCGCAACCATTTTACCAACTCTGGATCGGCCTCAGCTCGTTGGGTCTTATTTAACCGGCGGTTCTGTTGGATTAAGTCTAATAGTTGTCTTACCACGAGGCTTTGCCGTTGAAGACTTGACCAATCACAGGGGATCGGATCACTCGGTGATTCGCCAACCTGTAACTCAATGGAGGCAGACAAGGGATCAGAAGTGACAGTTCGACCTGTTCCACAAAATTTGAATGCTGGGGTCTCGATGTCTTCATCAAGATCTTCGACTGGTTCTGCGACATCGGTAGTTGGCAGACGTGAAAGGGCATCAGCATTTCCGTTCAACTTTCCACTTCGGTATGAGACCTTGTAATTGAAATTAGCCAGGCGGGATACCCACCTTTGTTCGAGGGCTCCCAGTCGAGCGGTAGACAAGTGAGCCAAAGGATTATTATCCGTCATGATGATAAATGGGGTGGCGGCTAAGTAATCCTTAAATTTTTCCGTGATGGCCCAGACAAGGGCTAACAATTCCAGCTTGAAGGTGCTATAATTTTCACTGTTTCGCTCAGTTTTGCGAAGTCCCCGACTAGCATAGGCATAGGACTCCGCCTCCAAACTAGCACACCTGGTCCAAGGTGTTACACTGCCGTGCAAACCCTCCTTGGTTTCCAATTTCAGCCTATTACCGGCTCGTCACCGTACAGGCTGCCGTCCATCTCACCACTGCAACTGGTGAGCATTACCGGACTTTGCTTCCATCCAGCCGCAAGCTTATACCATCTCCTCACCGCGACGAGTGACTACTGACAGGCTGTCTACTAGATATCGTCCCTCCGCTGTGCAACAATTTGGGCAAAGCAGGATTGTTTTGGCCGGGGACGCTCGGCCGAAATTTATACCAGCCCAATCGGAGAGGTACTATACACACACATCACCATCTGCCGGGTGACATATACGAGGTAACCATTTCTCTGGGACTGCACCGCATTGAGTTTCTTTTTTCTGAACTTTATATTGGACCTTTATTGCCATATACCATATACCAGTTATCACTACTCCATATACCTTTGAGACAGATACAGGTGTGCTTTTATTTTAAGTTTGTTTTATTAACCACATGTCATTTTTAATAAATTTAATACCTTTATAGTACACGTTTGCTCTTTTTATACTTAACTACTGACACACAGCGCAGCCTCTCTTGTTGTTTCAGTCTACTCTCTCCATTCTTCACATAGTGGTCAAGGCAAGCGCAGTGTCTCAGCAGTTTATTATTTTATCTATACTATCGTTAGGCGCTGCACTAAGAGTGTTTTTTTGTATAGGCAATAACTCGCTCACGTCCATCTTGCTTCTGGGATAAAACAGCCCCTAAACCATGGTGACTGGCGTCGGTGTATACCTCGAAGGGCTTATCATAGTCTGGGTAAGCGAGTAGTGGAGCTTCCGTTAATGCAACCTTCAGTTGATCAAAAGCCATTTGATGTTTTCCCCTCCAATCCACGAAAGCCGAGCCTCTTCTCTCAACACCTGCTCTACCCCTTAGAAGTTCGTGCAAGGGGGCGGCTACTCGGGCGAATTGGGCAATAAACCGCCTGTAATAACCGACGAATCCAAGGAAACTCCGGACATCCCGGACGGTTCGAGGCACCGGCCAGCCCTGCACCACATCAATTTTCTCTGGGTCAGGCATCACTCCTTCGGCACTGACAACATGACCAAGGTACCGTACTTTTGGTTTAAGGAGATGGCACTTGGCTGGTTTTAACTTTAGTCCAGCCTTAATCAGTAATCCGAATATCTCCCCCAGATGTCTAAGGTGATCCTCATAATTCTTTGAAAAGATGATGACATCATCGAGATATAACAACACGGTCTCGAAGTTGTGGTGGCCAAGGCAATGTTCCATGACTCGTTGGAATGTAGCTGGTGCATTGCAGAGCCCAAAGGGCATCCGATCAAATTCAAATAGGCCCATCGGGGTGGTGAAAGCAGTCTTTTCCCTATCTTCAGGGGCCATTTGAATCTGCCAGTATCCGCTGGTGAGATCTAGCGTAGAGAAGTAGGCGGCTGTCTTCAAGGCTGTTAAGGATTCTTCTATTCTCGGTAGTGGGTAAGCATCCTTGTGAGTGACCGCATTTAACCTGCGATAATCTACGCAGAATCGGAGGCTGCCATCTTTTTTCTTTACGATTACAATCGGAGCCGCCCAGGGACTATGGCTCTCTCTAATGACTCCAGCCTCCTTCATTTCAGTTAGCATGTTTCTCACAGGCTGATACATGGTTGGAGGTAAAGGACGATGCCTCTCTTTAATCGGAGGGGTGGTGCCCGTAGGTATATGATGAAACACTTTCTCCGCCTTACCGAAATCAGAAGGGTGTTGACTAAAGGCTTCAGCATTTTGTCGTATCACTTGTAGTACCCCTTCTCGTTGCACTTCCGATGTGTCCTCATCACCGATCTGAACTTCTGTCCACCACGGAGTTTCGATTTTGTTGACTGACTCCTCCTCTGCAGCTTCACTGGGAGTCGTAATCCCGTTTTGTCCCACTATATCCTGGAAGTCTATTAGACTTACTCTTGCTACTGGGTAGTGTTTGTAAAGTCGGACAGGATAATTATGTGGGTTAAGTACACGCACAGGTACCCTTCCATGTTCCACAATTGCCAAGGTTCTGGCTACCGCAAAAGGCTGCTGTCCGTCATAGTCGCAGGATTCGACCAGGGCTTCGTAGTTATGTCCCAGGGGACCTATCCTAGTCTTACACCACACCACCTGTTCGGATTTGGGCTCTAACAAGACTGGTTGTCGATCTGTGACTCTGGCCTTCCCTATTTCTCCCTGAGCGTTGGTAAACCTCTTCTGTTTTTCTAACAACCGTATGGTCTGCTGTAGGGCCCTCCGCTCTCTAGGGGCCGCATTCCTCATTTCACATTGCAAAGCTTCCACCATCTCTTCAGGACAGTTCTTTAAGATATTCATACCTAAAATAACCGGAGGTAAATGAGTACTAGGCGCAGTGGTAACTAGGCATCCCTGTCGATATAGCTTGGCCTTCCCTATCTCCATATCAGGTTCCCAATATCCTTGATATGGGATGGGTTGCCCGTTGCTGGCCAGTAGGTGGAGCCAGGTAGTTGGTGGAGTTATGATGGTACTTTTATCCCAATGTCGGAGGAACTCAGTGAGACGTATGGTAGATACCTGAGAACCCGTATCCAGGAGGGCTGTTACTTCCACCCCATTAATCTGGATCTTCAAATGCGGGCACTCGCCAATGTACCTGGGCCACCATTCCTGCGACGACGGACCGTTTACTGGGTCTCCTCCCGAGGGTCGGTCCCTTGCCTCGGGGTTTCCTGGTTTAAATTGATATTTGGGCAGTTTCGCTCGATATGTCCACTTTGTTGACAACCCCTGCAGATCGGCCTCCCCTGAGGGTCAAACTGATCAGTGGGCCGTCGGCCCGACTCTCTAGGTATGTCCCAACGAGGTCGATTCCGGCTACTGCGCCCTTGACGCCATTCTCTTCGCCTGTTATCACCTTGCTCTCCACTTAACTCATCTATTCGTTGATTCATCCTGGCCAAATTCAACGTAAGCTCCGTGAGCTTGCTGCCAAGTACACTGATAGGGTCTGTTCCAGATGGAGTTTGGGCCTGCTGAGAAACGGCTCCTTTTTGTGTCAATGTCTCAAACCTAGGATACGATTTGTCTTCGTGTGGACTCTCCTCCTCAAGTCTTTCAGTTGCTGGTTCTTGATCGGGATTGTCACTCTGGTTTAATCCGAGGATTTGGAGGATGGCCTCCTTAAACTCAGAAAACAAACAAGTCGGCTGTTGGCGCCTCCACATCCGTAATTGAGAACGAACCGCCTCACCTTGAGCTCCCTCTATAAATAAGTTGATTAGAGTCTCGTCAGCCTGCACGATCTCTCGAGCGTCGATGACTTTGACGGCTTTCATTGCCTCCTGTAATCCTAAAGCGAAATCCCGTAATGACTCATTGGGTCGCTGTTTCCTTGCGTAAAGGCGACTTTTGACTTCTGCTACGGTTTTGGAATCAAATCTACTCCCGAGTTTTAGGAAAATATCCTCCACTGTCTCTTTTTCCTCATCTTCCCAGGCTTTCACCTCACGTAGGGCCGAGTCTTTCAATTGTCCCATCACAATCTCCACTTGTTGTTTCGCGCTAAGTGGGTATAACCTGAATACAGTTTGTCTTTAAACTCTTTAAGTGTGCTGGAGCCAGCTGATCGTACGTTTCCTGCATATGTAGGCAACCAAGGGGCCCCAAAATAGTACGGCATAGTTATAGGTGATGTCATTGTGGTCGTGGTAGTAGCCGAATTTCCCTCCCTGGGGGACGCTGGAAGACGCCTCCTGCCTGACGTTGATGCTGGAGTCTGTGGAGTCGACATTTTGTTGATATCCTGTTCGTGGACGCCAAAATTTTATTTGTAATACCCTGACAAGTATATTATTAAGGTTTGGTGACAAGAATGTTTGTGAATCTCGGTTACCTGGATCGATGGACTAGATCTTCTAGCTTTCAGTCTTCCAAAGATAGAACTAGTAGGACTTCGGATAATTCAGAATTTCTTGACAGAATAATAACTGCTTACCACAGAATAACTAATAAACTTCAATTTATTATACTGGAACGGGTATCCTGTTTATCTTTAGAATTAGAAGTCAAGAGTAAATAATTTCATTTAACTCCAATGAATATAGCGTCTATACTAACACGTGTATACAATGGATTATTTATATATCGATATATAAGACTTTTACAACAGCATTTTTTTATAGTGCCCACCTCAATTACTTAGTATGCAAATTTAGATATTACATACATACGTTAGAGTCGTTAATACCTGACCCCTCGTTTTTCCTTATAATCCGGTATTTTAAATACTCTCCCTTGAACTCCCTTAAGATCGTTCAGCTGACTGACATACCGTTGGCGCGCTTAAGGTGAGAAATGCCCCTTCCTTTCCTTAAGGGTGAAGTCACTATCCCTGGAAATGTTGTCTTTTGATGACTTAGGTTGACAGTAGAGGTCGGAGTGGCAGAGTAGTCGAAGCTTGAATGTTGCAAACCCGGGTTTGTTAGTGATTTGTTGCGGTGATTTCGATGTATTTTTACCCTCATACACTATGGGCTCCAAGGCTAAGGAAATCAACTTTCTATCAATTTGTGTAGCTTATTAAGAACCATTTGTCGCATCTAACTGGGATTGCGGCGAGACGCTAAGACGCTGTGGAATCCTTACTTTAGCTACGTCACTAAAGTGCAGGTTATGCGGCGTATTGAGATCTTCTGCAATGAGATCCCTGTTCTTCTAGTCCTCAATAATTAATGAGACTGCCCTGCTTCCAAAGGATATGCCACCGGCTATTTAAAGACTACAGGTCTCTCCCGGTCGGGGTTAAGTTCCTATTATAAGTCTACTGTACCTTACTGTCAGTATTGACGATAAAAGGCATAATATGCAAACCGTAAAGCCGTGATGCTCCAAATATCCCAGAGTTAATTGGTGACTGTCGGTAGGGATCTTTGAATCCACATCTGCAGTGAGATTTTACTAATGTCTATCCCTATTTAATCACCAAGTGGCATATGATGGTAATATGGGTTAATACCCTGGTTAAATATGTCTGTAAACGGACAGTGACGATAATATAAATTGTGGACTAGAGCAGAATGCCCCTGATGTTTCTTTATAATTAACTGTCTATCTTGGATACAACCCCACTGCCATGTTTCACTTACTGGGGTCTATCTCTCTTGTCAGTCTGATAGACCATGCAATGCGGCTTTCCAACTCTAGGGGGCAGGGTCTTCCCTGCTGCAGCAGCTACCTTCTTTGGTGTTATCTGTGTAACCTCCCAAACTCCGCCTCCGGGCGGGTCTCTAGGGACGGAATCCACCCTTCAGGGTCGCCCACCACTGACAAACTAGACAGCTCTCGGTCCCTACCTCCGCTACTCCGTCCGCGGCCGGGGGGGAAGACACACGCGTCCTCGCCGCTGACAGCTCCCCTTGAACAGACTTACTGGAGCCGCACTGATGTTCCGTCTAGATCAGGGATCGGAGACCGCCGCCGCCTCCGTCCTTCTGCTCGCGGTATGACTTTTGTATTTCTTTTCTCTCTTTGCTGGGCATCACGGGCGGGAAATCACACGCTTGGTGCCGCGCTGGGGAGAGCAAAACCGAACGGAGCTGTGTAGTCCTGCTCCCGTCTCTCTCGGCTCCAGGGGGCAAGTGCGCAGTTTTTTAGTTTCTTAACGGCTGCCCGGGGCACGAGTTCCTCTGTGGCCGGCGCGTGGAGATAATCCACCAGTCCTTTACCACGCGCTGGTTCCCTTCCCTGGTCCCACTACTGCCCCAAATATCCACTCTATGTGTCCACGGACACCCACTTTTCTACTGTCAACAATATATTTCCCAATACTGTTTTCCCAAAAAGTCGATTATAATAAAGCAGGTACTCCACAGTTAGGTGGGAGGTAGTGGGGTGTCACACTTGTTCATGTGTATGATGGAATAGATGTGGATAAGGGCATTGACAAGAAGTGAAGAGGGGAATAGAGGCAGCGTTATATAGTGGGAGGAGCAGGGTTCTCCAGCAGCACAGAGTATATCAGGAGATGAGTGATGTGTTAGTGAGGACAGGGCTGCATGTGACAGGGGCAGTGACATGATGTGAGGAGGGGAATGGAGGCAGCAGGAAGCCACAGACTGAGAGTTATATAGTGGGAGGAGCAGGGTCCCCAGCAGCACAGAGTATATCAGGAGATGAGGGATGTGTCAGTGAGGACAGGACTGCATGTGACAGGGGCAGTGACATGATGTGTGGAGGGGAATGGAGGCAGCAGGAAGCCACAGACTGAGAGTTATATAGTGGGAGGAGCAGGGTCCCCAGCAGCACAGAGTATATCAGGAGATGAGTGATGTGTCAGTAAGGACAGGGCTGCATGTGACAGGGGCAGTGACATGATGTGAGGAGGGGAATGGAGGCAGCAGGATGCCACAGACTGAGAGTTATATAGTGGGAGGAGCAGGGTTCTCCAGCAGCACAGAGTATATCAGGAGATGAGTGATGTGTCAGTGAGGACAGGGCTGCATGTGACAGGGGCAGTGACATGATGTGAGGAGGGGATTGGAGGTAGCAGGAAGCCACAGACTGAGAGTTATATAGTGGGAGGAGCAGGGTCCCCAGCAGCACAGAGTATATCAGGAGATGAGTGATGTGCCAGTGAGGACAGGGCTGCATGTGACAGGGGCAGTGACATGATGTGAGGAAGGGAATGGAGTCAGCAGGAAGCCACAGACTGAGAGTTATATAGTGGGAGGAGCAGGGTCCCCAGCAGCACAGAGTATATCAGGAGATGAGTGATGTGTTAGTGAGGACAGGGCTGCATGTGACAGGGGCAGTGACATGATGTGAGGAGGGGAATGGAGGCAGCAGGAAGTCACAGACTGAGAGTTATATAGTGGGAGGAGCAGGGTCCCCAGCAGCACAGAGTATATCAGGAGATGAGTGATGTGTTAGTGAGGACAGGGCTGCATGTGACAGGGGCAGTGACATGATGTGAGGAGGGGAATGAAGTCAGCAGGAAGTCACAGACTGAGAGTTATATAGTGGAAGGAGCAGGGTCTTCCAGCAGCACAGAGTATATCAGGAGATGAGTGATGTGTCAGTGATGACAGGGCTGCATGTGACAGGGGCAGTGACATGATGTGAGGAGGGGAATGGAGGCAGCAGGAAGCCACAGACTGAGAGTTATATAGTGGGAGGAGTAGGGTCCCCCAGCAGCACAGAGTGTATCAGGAGATGAGTGATGTGTTAGTGAGGACAGGGCTGCATGTGACAGGGGCAGTGACATGATGTGAGGAGGGGAATGGAGTCAGCAGGAAGCCACAGACTGAGAATTATATAGTGGAATCAGCAGGGTTCCCAGCAGCGCAGAGTATATCAGGAGATGAGTGATGTGTCAGTGAGGACAGAGCTGCATGTGACAGGGGCAGTGACATGATGTGAGGAGGGGAATGGAGGCAGCAGGAAGCCGTAGACTAAGAGTTATATAGTGGTAGGAGCAGGGTTCCCAGCAGCACAGAGTATATCAGGAGGTGAGTGATGTGTTAGTGAGGTTAGTGCTGCATGTGACAGGGGCAGTGACATGATGTGAGGAGGGGAATGGAGTCAGCAGGAAGCCACAGACTGAGAGTTATATAGTGGAATTAGCAGGGTCCCCAGCAGCACAGAGTATATCAGGAGATGAGTGATGTGCCAGTGAGGACAGGGCTGCATGTGACAGGGGCAATGACATGATGTGAGGAGGGTAATGGAGGAAGCAGGAAGCCACAGACTGAGAGTTATATAGTGGGAGGAGCAGGGTCCCCAGCAGCACAGAGTATATCAGGAGATGAGTGATGTGTCAGTGAGGACAGGGCTGTATGTGACAGGGGCAGTGATATGATGTGAGGAGGGGAATGGAGGCAGCAGGAAGCCACAGACTGAGAGTTATATAGTGGTAGGAGCAGGGTTCCCAGCAGCACAGAGTATATCAGGAGGTGAGTGATGTGTTAGTGAGGTTAGGGCTGTATGTGATTCGGGCAGTGACATTAAGCAGATGTCAGAAAATCAGAGACTGGAAGTTACTGTAATGAACAGAGCAGCACATAAGGGTTAGTGTGTAGCAAATGCCTCACACCTCACCTACAGTACCAATGAGAAACAATATAGTTTTCAGGGGATTTAAAAATGGCCACTGGATTTGCGAGAACGCTGGACATAACCGATGTGATGACCCAATAAACCATTTATGAGCCCAGAGTATGGAGTCCTCATACAATTTAAGTGAACATTTGGCACAAAGAGCCTCAAATTATTCAGTGGTACGTTTATCTCCTATGAATTATTATTCTCCTTTCTCATGAATAGTCACACACAAAATGGCTGCCTTCACTGTATGCAGGTCAGCTGTAGAGCAATAAGCAGACAATACAGTCCGGAATGCCAAACACATCCCGGTATATACTGGTATGTGGGGATTACTGGGAAAGGTGGATGAGGTTTCAGACACTTCCAGAATCCTCTATACTGAGTGCCACGGGCAGGCCGTACAATCAGCGCGGCTGGAATTCCAGGGCGGTTACTCATCGCAGGGCAGATTAGTAAAAATAAATTTAAAAAAATAAATATTTCAAGAGCTGTTTTTGTAATTAGCTCCGGATGATTTGTTGGCCTCTGGCTCGGGACCAATGTCATATTGTCAGAAATTCCAGCATTTTTTACTCACAGGAAAAGGCGAGATCAAAGATTAAGGAATTGGAAATAACAGAGGGTGACAGATGCTGAAATGCTCAGTGATTGTCAGTTCCTTTGGCAGAGGTTGCTGCAAAATGGACGCCCTTCATTCTGTATTAAATGTGTCTCTGGCCATCTAGAAACAAACTACAGCACACTGTCATCCGTGTACTTCACTCTGTGCTTGGAAGTGCAAAGCGCACAGACCCCCAGATTACAGCGGAGGTGCATCTGCTTACCGTGCAAGATGGCGGCATTTGCGGTGGGCATTTCTTGGTAATACGACGCGACTTTTGTAGCAGCTCTGAGGTGGCAGAGATTTCATCTGATACAAAGGTGATGCCATTTAGGATGAAACCCACCTAGTGGGTTAGATATTTTTTTTATTAACAGTCATTTACATAGTGCACTCATAGGGGCTGATTATGAAGCAGCCACGCCCGTGTCTGCGACTACTGGGGGTCGCACGTCTGCCAAATGCCGCTACAAAGCCCTGCCCCAGAATACATCAGCGCGTACATACAGTATGTGCAAGCACTGAGATGGCCACTTTCAGCGTCCGCACACACAGTGATACTGATTGGTTCATCTGTAGGCGCCACTATCAAAAACTTACACCTGCCCTATTGCCTCCTATGTGACCCATTGAGCGTCTGTGTTTACAATCACCTTCACCGGCACATCCGCAACAAGACATAAAACGGGACCCCTCTGTGCGTGTTCTAAGGCCTCAGTCACTGGCCCAGTGGAGCTTACACTCTATATTCCCTGTCACATGGACACACACGCACACACACAGTTTCATGACTGTACCGCAAGGTCCAGGTATGACGGGAGAGTGGAGATCAGTGACAGGAGTGTCAGTAATTTTCCTCATCATATGGAGTAACAACATTGACACTGTCAAATTTTATTGCAAGAGTTTCCCTGGTCAAGGGTCTCCAAAATGTTCATGGTACAAAGGCCCTCATTCCGAGTCGTTCGCTCGGTAATTTTCATCGCATCGCAGTGAAATTCCGCTTAGTACGCATGCGCAATAATCGCACTGCGACTGCGCCAAGTAATTTTACAATGAAGATAGTAATTTTACTCACGGCTTTTTCTTCGCTCCGGCGATCGTAGTGTGATTGACAGGAAATGGGTGTTACTGGGCGGAAACACGGCGTTTTCGGGGCGTGTGGATAAAAACGCTACCGTTTCCGGAAAAAACGCAGGAGTGGCCGGAGAAACGGGGGAGTGTCTGGGCGAACGCTGGGTGTGTTTATGACGTCAAACCAGGAACGACAAGCACTGAACTGATCGCACAGGCAGAGTAAGTCTGGAGCTACTCTGAAACTGCTAAGTAGTTTGTAATCGCAATATTGCGAATACATCGGTCGCAATTTTAAGAAGCTAAGATACACTCCCAGTAGGCGTAGGCTTAGCCTGAGCAACTCTGCTAAATTCGCCTTGCGAGCGATCAACTCGGAATGAGGGCCAATATGCAATGAACGGAACTGTTACTGTACAGTAAGGTTAACATTTTGCAATTTGCGTTTGCCGTTCTCAAACAAAGGTCACTGTTTGCGTTTGATGTTTGTGCTAAAATTGGGAAAATATCTACTAAACGTTAAATGACTGAGGGCCTAATTCAGATGTGATCGCAGCAGCAAATTTGTTAGCAGTTGGGGGCAAACCATGGGTGGTCATTCCGAGTTGACCGCTCGCTAGCAACTTTTTGCAGCGCTGCGATCAGGTTAAAACTCAGCAAAACTGCGCATGCGTATGCACCGCAATGTGCAGGCGCATCATATAGGTACAAAGAGGATCGGTGCTGGGCGATGGATTTAACAAAGAATCCATTCTCACAGCCGATCGCAAGGAGATTGACAGAAAGAGGGCATTTATGGGTGTCAACTGACTGTTTTTTTGAGTGTTTGGAAACAGCAGGCGTGTCCAAGCGTTTGCAGGGCGGGTGTCTGACGTCAATTCCGGGACCAAAAAGTCTGAAGTGATCGCAGCTGCTGAGTAAGTCCAGAGCTACTCAGAAGCTGCAACAAACTTTTTGTGCCGTCGGCTGCAAAAGCATTTGCACACTTGTAAAGATAAAATACACTCCCCCATAGGTGGTGACTATCTGATCGCAGCACTGCAAAAAGTTGCTAGCGAGCGATCAACTCTGAATGACCCCCCATGTGCACTGCAGGTGGGACAGATGTAACATGTGCAGAGAGAGTTAGATTTGGGTGGGGTGTGTTCAAACTGAAATCTAAACTGTAGTTTAAAAATAAAGCAGCCAGTATTTACCCTGCACAGAAACAATATAACCCACCCAAATCTAACTCTCTCTGCACATGTTACATCTGCCCCACATGCAGTGCACATAGCGGGTCATACCGACCCGTTCGCTCGCTGCGTTTTAACGCAGCAGAGCGAACGGGTCCCTGTTGCGCGTGCGCCGGCGCCGTAGTACGCCTGCACATGACGGACGGCCGCAGCAGGACAGCGATCACCTCTGCCTGACTGACAGGCAGAGGCGATCGATGGGCGGGAGGGGGGGAAACGGCGGCGTTTGGCCGCCATTTCGTAGACGCGGTCCGGCCAACGCAGGCGTGGCCGGACCGAACAGGGGCGGGCCGCAGCGGCTGCTGTGGGCCGGGAGCTACTCCTGAAGTGCAAAGGCATCGGCGTTGTGCGATAACTTTGCACTCCTGCGGGGGGGCCGGCACTGACATGCGTGGCGTCCCCCCCCCCCCCCCCGCATGTTAGGGAACATGATCGTAGCTGTGCTAAATTTAGCACAGCTACGATCAACTTGGAATGACCCCCATAGCTTTGCCAATTAGCTAACAAATTTGCTGCTGCGATCAGATCTGAATTACCACCTGTATTTTTTACTATTTCAGAAAATAATAATTAAACAGTGAATATCATTTTACGCCTTATTCCCCCCACCCCACTCGCTCCACCCTCCCCTCATGGTGAGCCACGATGCACCAACCTATCTAGAAGCAAAGCAAGAACCGGAACTCCATTGTGCCGCAGTTTGGCCAAAGTACATTGCAAACAGTTAATACGTGAGGCTCGAGATTCGCTATTTGCTGTTCGCATTACAATCAATCCATTTAAGCTCGAACATGGTGGAAAAGATCAGCAATTTATCTGGTTTTAGTGCCAGCCTCTGAAAAATCGTAGTGAATTAATTTTCTGCTGCAGGGTCAGGGTCACATTATATTGAATAGGCCCCTAGGATATTGGAAGCTCAGCGTTACGGTTACCTTCATGGACCCTGGGTGGACCATCTAGAGTAGACGCACCAGCTCCTAACTGCCGTTTCACAGGCTGGGTTAGAAAAAATAAGAATTTACTTACCGATAATTCTATTTCTCGGAGTCCGTAGTGGATGCTGGGGTTCCTGAAAGGACCATGGGGAATAGCGGCTCCGCAGGAGACAGGGCACAAAAAAGTAAAGCTTTTACCAGATCAGGTGGTGTGCACTGGCTCCTCCCCCCATGACCCTCCTCCAGACTCCAGTTAGGTACTGTGCCCGGACGAGCGTACACAATAAGGGAGGCAATTTGAATCCCGGGTAAGACTCATACCAGCCACACCAATCACACCGTACAACTTGTGATCTAAACCCAGTTAACAGTATGATAACAGAAAGAGCCTCTTAAAGATGGCTCCTTAACAATATAACCCGAATTTGTTAACAATAACTATGTACAGTATTGCAGATAATCCGCACTTGGGATGGGCGCCCAGCATCCACTACGGACTCCGAGAAATAGAATTATCGGTAAGTAAATTCTTATTTTCTCTATCGTCCTAAGTGGATGCTGGGGTTCCTGAAAGGACCATGGGGATTATACCAAAGCTCCCAAACGGGCGGGAGAGTGCGGATGACTCTGCAGCACCGAATGAGAGAATTCCAAGTCCTCTTTTGCCAGGGTATCAAATTTGTAGAATTTTACAAACGTGTTTTCCCCCGACCACGTAGCTGCTCGGCAGAATTGTAATGCCGAGACCCCTCGGGCAGCCGCCCAAGATGAGCCCACCTTCCTTGTGGAATGGGCCTTAACAGATTTAGGCTGTGGCAGGCCTGCCACAGAATGAGCAAGTTGAATTGTGTTACAAATCCAACGAGCAATCGTCTGCTTAGAAGCAGGGGCACCCAACTTGTTGGGTGCATATAGTATCAACAGCGAGTCAGATTTTCTGACTTCAGCCGTCCTTGAAATGTATATTTTTAAGGCTCTGACAACGTCCAACAACTTGGAGTCCTCCAAGTCGCCAGTGGCCGCAGGCACCACAATAGGTTGGTTCAGGTGAAACGCTGATACCACCTTAGGGAGAAAATGCGGACGAGTCCTCAGTTCTGCCCTATCCGAATGGAAGATTAGATAAGGGCTTTTATAAGATAAAGCCGCCAATTCAGATACTCTCCTGGCGGAAGCCAGGGCCAGTAACATAGTCACTTTCCATGTGAGATATTTAAAATCCACCTTTTTCAATGGTTCAAACCAATGGGATTTGAGGAAATCTAAAACTACATTTAGATCCCAGGTGCCACCGGAGGCACCACAGGAGGCTGTATATGCAGTACTCCTTTAACAAAAGTCTGTACCTCAGGAACTGAGGCCAATTCTTTTTGGAAGAATATTGACAGGGCCGAAATTTGAACCTTAATAGATCTCAATTTGAGACCCATAGACAATCCTGATTGTAGGAAATGTAGGAAACGACCCAGTTGAAATTCCTCCGTCGGAACACTCCGATCCTCGCACCACGCGACATATTTTCGCCAAATGCGGTGATAATGTTTCGCGGTGACTTCCTTCCTTGCCTTAATCAAGGTAGGAATGACTTCTTCTGGAATGCCTTTCCCTTTCAGGATCTGGCGTTCAACCGCCATGCCGTCAAACGCAGCCGCGGTAAGTCTTGAAAGAGACAGGGACCCTGTTGTAGCAGGTCCCTTCTCAGAAGTAGAGGGCACGGGTCGTCCGTGACCAACTCTTGAAGTTCCGGGTACCAAGTCCTTCTTGGCCAATCCGGAGCCACTAGTATTGTTCTTACTCCTCCTCACCGTATAATCTTCAATACCTTTGGTATGAGAGGCAGAGGAGGAAACACATATACTGATTTGTACACCCAAGGTGTTACCAGTGCGTCCACAGCTATTGCCTGTGGATCTCTTGACCTGGCGCAATACTTGTCCAGTTTCTTGTTGAGGCGAGACGCCATCATGTCTACCATTGGTCTTTCCCAACAGTTTATTAGCATGCGGAAGACTTCTGGATGAAGACCCCCCTCTCCCGGGTGAATATCGTGTCTGCTGAGGAAGTCTGCTTCCCAGTTGTCCACGCCCGGGAAGAACACTGCTGACAGTGCTATTACGTGATTCTCCGCCCAGCGAAGAATCTTGGCAGCTTCTGCCATTGCACTCCTGCTTCTTGTGCCGCCCTGTCTGTTTACATGGGCGACCTCCGTGATGTTGTCCGACTGAATCAACACCGGTTTTCCTTGCAGGAGTGGTTCCGCCTGGCTTAGAGCATTTTAGATTGCTCTTAGTACCAGAATGTTTATGTGAAGAGACTTTTCCAGGTTCGTCCATACCCCCTGGAAGTTTCTTCCTTGTGTGACTGCTCCCCAACCTCTCAGGCTGGCGTCCGTGGTCACCAGGATCAAATCCTGTATGCCGAATCTGCGGCCCTCCAATAGATGAGCCTTTTGCAACCACCACAGAAGATATACCCTTGTCCTTGGCGACAGGGTTATTCGCAGGTGCATCTGAGGATGCGACCCTGACCATTTGTCCAACAGATCCCTTTGGAAAATTCTTGCATGGAATCTGCCGAATGGAATTGCTTCGTAAAAAGCCACCATTTTTCCCAGGACTCTTGTGCATTGATGTACAGACACCTTTCCTGGTTTTAGGAGGTTCCTGACAGGTCGGATAACTCCTTGGCTTTTTCCTCGGGAAGAAAAACCTTTTTCTGAACCGTGTCCAGAATCATCCCTAGGAACAGCAGACGTATCGTCGGAAAACAGCTGCGATTCTTGGAATATTTAGAATCCAGTCGTGCCGTCGAAGAACTACTTTAGATAGTGCTCTTCCGACCTCCAACTGTTCTCTGGAACTTGCCCTTTTTAGGTCGTGCAAGTAAGGGATAATTTAGATGCCTTTTTTCTTTGAAGAAACATCTTTTCGGCCATTACCTTGGTAAAAAGGCCCGGGGTGCCGTGGATAATTCAAACGGCATCGTCTGAAACTGATATTGACAGTTCTGTACCACGAACCAGAGGTACCCTTGATGAGAAGGACAAAATTTGGACATGGAGGTAATCCTTGATGTCCAGGGACACCATATAGTCCCCTTTTTTCCGGTTCGCTATCACTGCTCTGAGTGACTTTATCTCGATTTGAACCTTTTATGTAAGTGTTCAAAACATTTTAGATTTAGACTATGTGTCACCAAGCCGTCTGGCTTCAGTACCACAATATAGTGTGGAAAAATAATACCCTTTTCCTTGTCGTAGGAGGGGTACTTTGATTATCACCTGCTGGATATACAGCTTGTGAATTGTTTCCAATGCTGCCTCCCTGTCGGAGGGAGCCGTTGGTAAAGCAGACTTCAGGAACCTGCGAGGAGAAGATGTCTCGACTCTCCAATCTTTACCCCTGGGATAATACTCGTACGATCTAGGGGTCAACTTGCGAGTGATCCCACTGCGCCCTGAGACTCTTGAGACTACCCCCCCACCTTGAGTCCGCTTGCACGGCCCCAGCGTCATGCTGAGGACTTGGCAGACGCGGTGGAGGGCTTCTTTTCCTGGGAAAGGGCTGCCTGCTGCAGTCTACTTCCCGTACCTCTATGTCTGGGCAGATATGACTGGCCTTTTGCCTGCATGCCCTCATGGGAAAGGAAAGATTGAGGCTGAAAAGACGGTGTCTTTTTTAGCTGAGATGTAACTTGGGGTAAAAAAGGTTGGATTTCCCAGCTGTTGCTGTGGTCCCCAGGTCCGATGGACCGACCCCCAAATAACTCCTTCCCTTTATACAGCAATACTTCCATCTGCCGTATGGGATCTGTATCACCTGACCACTGTCGTGTCCCTGACATCTTCTGGGAGATATGGACAACGCACTTATCTTGATGCCAGAGAGCAAATATCCCTCTGTGCATCTCACATACATATATATAGAATGCATCCTATTAAATGCTCTACATGAATAAAATATTTTCAGTCAGGGAATCCGACCAAGCCAACCCAGCACTGCATCTCCAGGCTGATGGCGATCGCTGGTCGCAGTATAACCACCGTATGTGTGTATATACTTTTTAGGATATTTTTCCAGCTTCCTATCAGCTGGCTCCTTGAGGGCGGCCGTATCTGGAGACGGTAACGCCACTTGATAAGCGTGTGAGCGCCTTATCACCCTAAGGGGTGTTTCCCAACGTACCCTAATTTCTGGCGGGAAAGGGTATAACGCCAATATTTGCTATCGGGGTAACCCTACGCATCATCACACACTTCATTTTATTTTATCTGATTCAGGAAAAACTACAGGTAGTTTTTTCACTCCCACATAATACCCTTTCTTGTGGTACTTGTAGTATCAGAAACACGTAACACCTCCTTCATTGCCCTTAACGTGTGGCCCTAATGAGAAATACGTTTGTTTATTCACCGTCGACACTGTATTCAGTGTCCGTGTCTGTGTCTGTGTCGACCGACTGAGGTAAATGGGCGTTTTTAAAACCCCTGACGGTGTTTCTGAGACGCCTGGACCGGTCCTAATAGATTGTCGGCCGTCTCATGTCGTCAACCGACCTTGCAGCGTGTTGACATTCTCACGTAATTCTCTAAATAAGCCATCCATTCCGGTGTCGACTCCCTAGAGAGTGACATCACCATTACAGGCAATTTCTCCGCCTCCTCACCAACATCGTCCTCATACATGTCGACACACACGTACCGACACACAGCACACACACCGGGAATGCTCTGACAGAGGACAGGACCCACTAGCCCTTTGGGGAGACAGAGGGAGAGTCTGCCAGCACACACCAAAAACGCTATAATTATATAGGGACAACCTTATATAAGTGTTTCTCCCTTATAGCATCTTTTATATATATACAATATCGCCAAAATCAGTGCCCCCCCTCTCTGTTTTAACCCTGTTTCTGTAGTGCAGTGCAGGGGAGAGCCTGGGAGCCTTCTCTCCAGCTTTTCTGTGAGAGAAAATGGCGCTGTGTGCTGAGGAGATAGGCCCCGCCCCTTTTTCGGCGGGCTCGTCTCCCGCTATTTTTGAAGTTAGGCAGGGGTTAAATATCTCCATATAGCCTCTGTGGGCTATATGTGAGGTATTTTTTGCCTCTAATAAGGTTTTTATTTGCCTCTCAGAGCGCCCCCCCCAGCGCTCTGCACCCTCAGTGACTGTTGTGTGAAGTGTGCTGAGAGGAAAATGGCGCACAGCTGCAGTGCTGTGCGCTACCTTTATGAAGACTCAGGAGTCTTCAGCCGCCGATTTTGGACCTCTTCTCTCTTCAGCGTCTGCAAGGGGGCCGGCGGCGCGGCTCCGGTGACCATCCAGGCTGTACCTGTGATCGTCCCTCTGGAGCTAGTGTCCAGTAGCCAAGCAGCAAATCCACTCTGCACGCAGGTGAGTTCACTACTTCTCCCCTAAGTCCCTCGTTGCAGTGATCCTGTTGCCAGCAGGACTCACTGTAAAGTAAAAAAAACCTAAGCTAAACTTTCTCTAAGCAGCTCTTTAGGAGAGCCACCTAGATTGCACCCTTCTCGTTCGGGCACAAAATCTAACTGGAGTCTGGACTTGGAATTCTCTCATTCGGTGCTGCAGAGTCATCCGCACTCTCCCGCCCGTTTGGGAGCTTTGGTATAATCCCCATGGTCCTTTCAGGAACCCCAGCATCCACTTAGGACGATAGAGAAAATAAGAATTTACTTACCGATAATTCTATTTCTCGGAGTCCGTAGTGGATGCTGGGCGCCCATCCCAAGTGCGGATTATCTGCAATACTGTACATAGTTATTGTTAACAAATTCGGGTTATATTGTTAAGGAGCCATCTTTAAGAGGCTCTTTCTGTTATCATACTGTTAACTGGGTTTAGATCACAAGTTGTACGGTGTGATTGGTGTGGCTGGTATGAGTCTTACCCGGGATTCAAATTGCCTCCCTTATTGTGTACGCTCGTCCGGGCACAGTACCTAACTGGAGTCTGGAGGAGGGTCATGGGGGGAGGAGCCAGTGCACACCACCTGATCTGGTAAAAGCTTTACTTTTTTGTGCCCTGTCTCCTGCGGAGCCGCTATTCCCCATGGTCCTTTCAGGAACCCCAGCATCCACTTAGGACGATAGAGAAATGACAGTTAGGAGCTAATTGGCTGGTACTTTATCACTGTGAAATGTATCATTCTCCAAGGCTTGATAAATCTGGGCCTTAGTGACAGGGATGGGTCACATACTTGTGTAATGGCCCGATATTGTACTAGTCTAACCTATTCATATGACTAAGCAGGCTTTACCTTTGAAAAATACTGTAGAAGACAATCCAGATTTATTTCCCCGCTTGTGTCGATAGATAATGTTAATTGAGGGAAGATTATTTCATATTCTCCAGGCAATTCATTCCACCCACAAGAACCATTACTCAGGCTGAGATACATAGAAGACCCTGCCCCATATTAGTCACGTTTCCTATTTCTGGAACCTTCTGTGTCATGTCACTTTCTCTTTCTAAATTCATCTCACTTTGGGGAATGGTGGGAAATGAATTTTTTTTCTGTTGCACAATGAGAATAACGTGCAATTGTATCAGATGGTGGGGAGCCGCTAACGATGGAAACCCAGGCCGGGTGAGTGAGGACAGCTGACGTCTTCTCATTGTCAGGGAGGAAACAGGGGAGCGGGCCCCATGACAGGAGGGGGGAGAGGTCATTCTCCAAAAAGCTAAAATTAGCTCAAACTAGGGAAATGGACGGAGTTTCCCAGATTACATTTATAGTTCAGCTTCCCCCTCTTCCCAATGTAGGATTGTAACTCGCGTTGTATCCTCACGTTGTGTCCTCGTCACTCCATCAATACAGACTGAATACAGGCAATAACTGATAGTTATATTTATTATCACACAAGATGTTCGCGGTATCTTTGCTGATGGCGTACATCTGTCCGATATTGGGATATACGCCTTTTATAATGTTATAAGTGACGGTATTAAAGGACAGGTTGGACACAGTCACTAGGAGGTGAGGCCCAGTTGCCAACACGAAAATCGCGTGGTGCTCCCGGCTACCTGGGAGTGTGGGCAAGTCTCCCGCCGCCACCTGCCAGCAGCCGCCCACTAGCCGACTGAAAGTGGCCGGTCCTGGCGGCCAATGACGTGATTCGCCCTGAAACCGATCAACAAGCAGAGCTGTTGCCCCTAGCAACCAATCAGAATGTACTAGATAAATGATAACTAGGGGTAGATTTGCTGAAGATTCTAAAAATGAAAGGTGATGTTGCCGATAGCAACCAATCCCATTCTAGCTATCATATCTCTGTTGCATTCTAGATAATGATAGATACGATCTGATTTAGAAGCTTTACTAAATCTACCCCATAGAATTGTATTGGTTGCTATGGGAAACACAGGTATTATTACGCTATACAGGACAATTGTCCTGGACGGGTGGGCTCTGTTATTTGGAGAGTAGAACACCAATGTTTGGTTTGTGTGGCTCAATGTTTGTCATGTCTGTTCTTTTAATACCAGCACCGATTAATCTCCACAATTCACGTCATCAATTGAGCAATAAAATTACGCAGATTTTCATTAGTATATGGTATGTGGTTTATTTAGTGATGCAGGTAAACATTGGGTAAATGCACAGACTACATGGCTAGTGAGTTTATAGAAATTACTGTGTAAATATAAAGCTGTCAAAATTTGTGGGCTACATGCAAACTCAGCCAGTATTTACCCTGCATGCACAAAATATAAATGTACTTGAACCGCCGGCATTGAAGCATGGTCTGCCCAGACAGAGGCACGGTTACAGGGCATTAACAGACCACCCTGCCCCTAAATGGTCGCGCCAGGCTCCCCTATTTCTGATCTTGTGTTTATAACATCCTTTACCTGTATACTGTAAGACGCACCGCACCATAATAGCCCGCGGCAGGCTTCTCTGCTAGAGGTCAACAGAAGGGAGTAATTTACTAGTTAAAATAATATGTTGTCTCAAGGAAACGAGGGGAAGGCATTAATACAGGCAAAGAATTTAGGGGGAGCCTGTAATACATTAAGATTCAAAGGAACGCAGTGCCCCGGGCAACAAACATTACTAATTAATGAGTAGTACGGGGGAAATCATTATTTTAATCACAGGCTTTAATAGGATTGCCCTCTTGACCCCTACAATCCCGGGGGGCCACCAGCGTAATATAAAGCGAAGCTTCGCAGATGCCTGAGTCACGCTGATGTGTGACACTGCCACAAATGTGATACTTGAAGGGGGGAAAAAAATCAGAATTAACCATTTTGTTGCCAGGCTGCTCTTCTATAGGTTAACTGTTTTAAACATTTGAATTCCGTACATTTCCACACGTTCCGAGCTGTTGGCTTCATTCTTTCGGATTTAGATGGGGGGGTCTAATGTTATTTATTTATGTGTTCAAAGTTTACTACATTTCAGAAAACGTAACCAAAGCAGAGCAATGCTGAATAAAGCCTATGGGGCCTATTTATCAAATGTGGCAATGTATTAAGCTTGGAGAAGTGATAAAGCAATGATATAGCAGTGATATAGCAGTGCAAGGTGATAACGTGCCAGCAGCCAATCAGCTCCTAACTATCACCTTTCAAACCCATAATGATTGGCTGGTACGTTATCACCTTGCACTCATCACTGCTTTATCACTTCTCCAGGCTTAATACATCTGCCCCAGTGTTTGATAAATGGTCCCCTCTGTCTGCTTCGGCCAGGAGGTGTGTTGCAGATCAGCTCCAGATTGGACTTTACTACCGTCCTATCAGGAGTTGTACTCAAACACGCCTCCCATCCATCTGAGTTACCATCTCAGTAGTTAACCTAGGGATGGCCATTAGTGGGATATCCATCGATGGGAACCATCGATGGTACCATAGATTGATAACCTCGATGGTCGGAAACAATCTGTAAGGGAACCATCGATGGTTTTGACCATTGATGGTCACCATTACTTTAATATTATGTGACTTGCAGGCCAATCAGGGCCCAGGGGCGTGGCTTCATGGGTGTCGGGGGGCGGAGGTATGCTCTGTGTCCCTGACACCCTGAAAGCAAAAAATAAATTAAATATTTGATAGCTCTTTATCATCGATGGCGGGAAACCATCTGGTTCTCCGCCATCAATGGTAAAAGTAGTTACCATCGGTCATATACCATCGATGATTTTGAATCATTGATGGTCGATGGCCATCCCTAAGTTAACCAGCGGCTCTATAAAGGTAACAGTGGGGATCTGGGGGGAAGGAATAAGGACCTACACAGCCAAAGCACAACCAGGGCCCTCTAAGCTTGTGACAAAGGCCACATACCACACTAATGATCTATATGTCAGGCCATGTTTTCCCATTTTTCAGTGTGTTTGCATAGTCAATATTGCAATTGCCATCATCCTTTGTTATTCTCTGGGCTTTACAATGGAAAGGTTAATAGATTACATATCAGTTTGGTAAGCATAACATGTTGGCTTGGACTGTCTCTTGGACTTAGGCGCATCTCAGCAGCATGACAATAGCGAGAGCCGGGAACTGGGAAAAGCCGTCCACATGGGCGCCTCACTGTAACGCCATGCCTGACATCTGCCCATCTCAGTGCCCATGATGCAAAACACACACATAATTATAATTACAGTTCAGCTCTAAATTGGTAGGAGCAGGAACCTGGCGGGAACATGTCATAATGACCTACAGATGGGAGACATCTAATGTGCAGCCCGCGGCTCCGGCCTCCTGGATGGGTGAGGAGGGTATCCCTCCAGCAACACTAAACTCCAAAGGAATAGCCGCAGAACCTGGGGATACTTTGGTAATAGAGAATGTCGCTGCATGGGAAATATTCATGTTTATGTTCCAATGTCTGTAGGCACCGTGAGATAAACAGGGGATTGGCTCCAGCAGTGCAGACAACAAAGGTTCAGAGAACGGCCTCTGTATTCCCTGGGACCTGGACCTCTAAGTGTCACGGAGGATGTACCGGTCACTAAGGCTCATCCACAAACTGTATAAAATCCGGATCTGCGCTATTCTGTCTGGTAACAGCATTTCAGCGTGCACGCTCACTTCTGGTAGTAAGGGGGTAATTCAGACCTGATCGCTGTGCTGCAAATTTGCAGACGTCTGCGATCAGATAGCCACCGCCCAGGGAGAGTAAAAACCTGCCCCGTACAAGTGTGCAAATGCAAGTGTACAGCGTGCAAAAATTGCGCCAGACAGCTGCAAATCCGTTCGCAACGAACTCACCATCAAATTATTTTTCCATACTGTGCAGTCTGTGCGTAGCCCAGGACTTACTCCCTCAGTGTGATACCAACAGGGTGATAGTGCTGGAGCTGATTGTGCACCTATTGTGCTAATACGTGCACATTTGCGTGCTTACCAGGAATGTGGGGTGCCTCATTCACCAAGAAATTCCAATATCAAAGCTCAAAGTTTTGCACTCCAGCCAGCGTTGCCATTGGCGCACCCACGCACCGATTTGTAAAAACAGTTGCAATTATGAAAAATAGGACGCATGGCGTCTCAAGGCAGCATCCGCACTGCTCTTCTGCATTATAGGAGGGGGGGGGGGGATTGAAGAGAGGGGCAGCACTGCTCTTCTGCGTTATGGGGGGCGGGGAATGGGGGGGGGGAGAGGGGCAGCACTGCTCTTCCACCAGCCACTTTAGTCCATCTGTACACTCACTGCAGACTAAGGGGCCGGTGTATTAATAAGAAATCAGGAAAGTAAGTAACCATTAAAAAGTAAGATGAACAGGGGCCGATTGGTCATGGTCTATTTTTTTTTATTTTATATTCTTATCAGACACCAGAATGTAAAAGCTGCAATTATACTACTAATATTATCACATGTAAAATATTACAGTGTGGTTATTATTACATTTATATTACCTAATGGGCAGAGTCGCCGCCCTCTAGTGGCAGGTATGAGACGTTTTAATACTTTGAAGATTTGATATAAATTCCTGTCAGCTAGGACCACAGCAGTATGCAGTCTGATTGTCGACGGTGACAAATGTCAACACTAGGATGTCAACACTCATGATGAATAAATGTTGATACGTGGAAAATGACAACACCTGGATAATGTCAGTGCGCTCAAAATGGGTTAGGTTTAGCACAAATTCTCCCACCTTATGGTAAGGCACCAATCTCTTCTTCTTTGCAGCTACTCTCGGGTCCAGCACACTGAGGGTGGGATGAATATAACATACATCGCCGCCCACCGCTGCAATGCTAACCATATATGTACAAATATATGCGACTAACATCGCAATGCGGTGATGGAGGTGGTGTGCAGGGGGTCTCCGTCACATCCCTGGGGTCTCCATCTCCTCACCTGCCGGGAAGCAGGCAGCAGGCTGTCCCGGGCGCCTCCTCCTCCTCCATGTAGCCGGAAAGACCTCCAGCTGTGTTGCTAGGGGGAGGAGGAGTTTGGCTTCCAGGACCAGGGCTGCCTTAACAGAGGTATGCCCGGGGGAGGGGGGTCAGCATGAGCGGCGCGGGGTGGCGGAGACGGTGGGTTGCGGCAGCTGGCGGCAAGAAGCCCATAGGATTCTATAGGGTATAGCCATCAAAAGATGGCGATACCTTAAGGGGCGAAAACACGGCGGACATGGGGTTAGTACATATGAAAATGCTGTAAAACTGAGACTGTGGTAGCGCTGTTACTGAGACTGTGGTAGCGCTGTTACTGAGACTGTGGTAGTGCCGTTACTGAGACTGTGGTAGTGCCGTTACTGAGACTGTGGTAGCGCCGTTACTGAGACTGTGGTAGCACCGTTACTGAGACTGTGGTAGCGCCGTTACTAAGACTGTGGTAGCGACATTACTGAGACTGTGGTAGCGCCGTTACTGAGACTGTGGTAGTGCCGTTACTGAGACTGTGGTAGTGCCGTTACTGAGACTGTGGTAGCGCCGTTACTGAGACTGTGGTAGTGCCGTTACTGAGACTGTGGTAGCGCCGTTACTGAGACTGTGGTAGCGCCGTTACTGAGACTGTGGTAGTGCCGTTACTGAGACTGTGGTAGCGCCGTTACTGAGACTGTGGTAGCGCCGTTACTGAGACTGTGGTAGTGCCGTTACTGAGACTGTGGTAGCGTTGTTACTGAGACTGTGGTAGCGACGTTACTGAGACTGTGGTAGTGCTGTTACTGAGACTGTGGTAGTGCCGTTACTGAGACTGTGGTAGCGCCGTTACTGAGACTGTGGTAGCGCTGTTACTGAGACTGTGGTAGCGCTGTTACTGAGAATGTGGTAGCGCCGTTACTGAGACTGTGGTAGCGCCGTTACTGAGACTGTGGTAGTGCCGTTACTGAGACTGTGGTAGCGCCGTTACTGAGACTGTGGTAGCGCCGTTACTGAGACTGTGGTAGTGCCGTTACTGAGACTGTGGTAGCGTTGTTACTGAGACTGTGGTAGTGCCGTTACTGAGACTGTGGTAGTGCCGTTACTGAGACTGTGGTAGCGACGTTACTGAGACTGTGGTAGCGCCGTTACTGAGACTGTGGTAGCGCCGTTACTGAGACTGTGGTAGCGACGTTACTGAGAATGTGGTAGCGACGTTACTGAGACTGTGGTAGCGACATTACTGAGACTGTGGTAGCATTGTTACTGAGACTGTGGTAGTGCCGTTACTGAGACTGTGGTAGCATTGTTACTGAGACTCTGGTAGTGCCGTTACTGAGACTGTGGTAGCGACGTTACTGAGACTGTGGTAGCGACGTTACTGAGACTGTGGTAGCGACATTACTGAGACTGTGGTAGCAACGTTACTGAGACTGTGGTAGCGACGTTACTGAGACTGTGGTAGCGACATTACTGAGACTGTGGTAGCGACGTTACTGAGACTGTGGTAGCGACGTTACTGAGACTGTGGTAGCGACATTACTGAGACTGTGGTAGCGCCGTTACTGAGACTGTGGTAGCGACGTTACTGAGACTGTGGTAGCGCCGTTACTGAGACTGTGGTAGCGCCGTTACTGAGACTGTGGTAGCGCCGTTACTGAGACTGTGGTAGCGACGTTACTGAGACTGTGGTAGCGACGTTACTGAGACTGTGGTAGCGACATTACTGAGACTGTGGTAGTGCCGTTACTGAGACTGTGGTAGCGCCGTTACTGAGACTGTGGTAGCGTTGTTACTGAGACTGTGGTAGCGCCGTTACTGAGACTGTGGTAGCGTTGTTACTGAGACTGTGGTAGTGCCGTTACTGAGACTGTGGTAGCGTTGTTACTGAGACTGTGGTAGTGCCGTTACTGAGACTGTGGTAGCGACGTTACTGAGACTGTGGTAGCGACGTTACTGAGACTGTGGTAGCGACGTTACTGAGACTGTGGTAGCGACGTTACTGAGACTGTGGTAGCGACGTTACTGAGACTGTGGTAGTGCCGTTACTGAGACTGTGGTAGCGTTGTTACTGAGACTGTGGTAGTGCCGTTACTGAGACTGTGGTAGCGACGTTACTGAGACTGTGGTAGCGACGTTACTGAGACTGTGGTAGCGACGTTACTGAGACTGTGGTAGCGACATTACTGAGACTGTGGTAGCAACGTTACTGAGACTGTGGTAGTGCCGTTACTGAGACTGTGGTAGTGCTGTTACTGAGACTGTGGTAGCGTTGTTACTGAGACTGTGGTAGCATTGTTACTGAGACTGTGGTAGTGCCGTTACTGAGACTGTGGTAGCATTGTTACTGAGACTGTGGTAGTGCCGTTACTGAGACTGTGGTAGCGACGTTACTGAGACTGTGGTAGCGACATTACTGAGACTGTGGTAGCATTGTTACTGAGACTGTGGTAGTGCCGTTACTGAGACTGTGGTAGCATTGTTACTGAGACTGTGGTAGTGCCGTTACTGAGACTGTGGTAGCGACGTTACTGAGACTGTGGTAGCGACGTTACTGAGACTGTGGTAGCGACATTACTGAGACTGTGGTAGCAACGTTACTGAGACTGTGGTAGCGACGTTACTGAGACTGTGGTAGCGACATTACTGAGACTGTGGTAGCGACGTTACTGAGACTGTGGTAGCGCCGTTACTGAGACTGTGGTAGCGACGTTACTGAGACTGTGGTAGCGACATTACTGAGACTGTGGTAGCAACGTTACTGAGACTGTGGTAGCGCCGTTACTGAGACTGTGGTAGCGACGTTACTGAGACTGTGGTAGCGCCGTTACTGAGCCTGTGGTAGCGCCGTTACTGAGACTGTGGTAGCGCCGTTACTGAGACTGTGGTAGCGACGTTACTGAGACTGTGGTAGCGACGTTACTGAGACTGTGGTAGCGACATTACTGAGACTGTGGTAGTGCCGTTACTGAGACTGTGGTAGCGCCGTTACTGAGACTGTGGTAGCGTTGTTACTGAGACTGTGGTAGCGCCGTTACTGAGACTGTGGTAGCGTTGTTACTGAGACTGTGGTAGTGCCGTTACTGAGACTGTGGTAGCATTGTTACTGAGACTGTGGTAGTGCCGTTACTGAGACTGTGGTAGCGCCGTTACTGAGACTGTGGTAGCGACGTTACTGAGACTGTGGTAGCGCCGTTACTGAGACTGTGGTAGTGCCGTTACTGAGACTGTGGTAGCGCCGTTACTGAGACTGTGGTAGTGCCGTTACTGAGACTGTGGTAGCGTTGTTACTGAGACTGTGGTAGCGCCGTTACTGAGACTGTGGTAGCGCCGTTACTGAGACTGTGGTAGTGCCGTTACTGAGACTGTGGTAGCGCCGTTACTGAGACTGTGGTAGCGCCGTTACTGAGACTGTGGTAGTGCCGTTACTGAGACTGTGGTAGTGCCGTTACTGAGACTGTGGTAGCGTTGTTACTGAGACTGTGGTAGTGCCGTTACTGAGACTGTGGTAGCGCCGTTACTGAGACTGTGGTAGCGTTGTTACTGAGACTGTGGTAGCGTTGTTACTGAGACTGTGGTAGTGCCGTTACTGAGACTGTGGTAGCGACGTTACTGAGACTGTGGTAGCGACATTACTGAGACTGTGGTAGCGACGTTACTGAGACTGTGGTAGCAACGTTACTGAGACTGTGGTAGCGCTGTTACTGAGACTGTGGTAGCGACATTACTGAGACTGTGGTAGCGACGTTACTGAGACTGTGGTAGCGCTGTTACTGAGACTGTGGTAGCGCTGTTACTGAGAATGTGGTAGCGCCGTTACTGAGACTGTGGTAGCGACATTACTGAGAATGTGGTAGCGACATTACTGAGACTGTGGTAGTGCTGTTACTGAGACTGTGGTAGCGCCGTTACTGAGACTGTGGTAGCGACATTACTGAGAATGTGGTAGTGCCGTTACTGAGACTGTGGTAGCGCCGTTACTGAGACTGTGGTAGCGCCGTTACTGAGACTGTGGTAGCGACATTACTGAGAATGTGGTAGTGCCGTTACTGAGACTGTGGTAGCGACATTACTGAGAATGTGGTAGTGCCGTTACTGAGACTGTGGTAGTGCCGTTACTGAGACTGTGGTAGCGCCGTTACTGAGACTGTGGTAGCGCCGTTACTGAGACTGTGGTAGTGCCGTTACTGAGACTGTGGTAGCGCCGTTACTGAGACTGTGGTAGCGACATTACTGAGAATGTGGTAGCGCTGTTACTGAGACTGTGGTAGCGCCGTTACTGAGACTGTGGTAGCGACGTTACTGAGACTGTGGTAGCGACGTTACTGAGACTGTGGTAGCGACATTACTGAGACTGTGGTAGCAACGTTACTGAGACTGTGGTAGCGCCGTTACTGAGACTGTGGTAGCGTTGTTACTGAGACTGTGGTAGCGTTGTTACTGAGACTGTGGTAGTGCCGTTACTGAGACTGTGGTAGCGCCGTTACTGAGACTGTGGTAGCGACGTTACTGAGACTGTGGTAGCGCCGTTACTGAGACTGTGGTAGTGCCGTTACTGAGACTGTGGTAGCGCCGTTACTGAGACTGTGGTAGTGCCGTTACTGAGACTGTGGTAGCGTTGTTACTGAGACTGTGGTAGCGCCGTTACTGAGACTGTGGTAGCGCCGTTACTGAGACTGTGGTAGTGCCGTTACTGAGACTGTGGTAGCGCCGTTACTGAGACTGTGGTAGCGCCGTTACTGAGACTGTGGTAGTGCCGTTACTGAGACTGTGGTAGCGTTGTTACTGAGACTGTGGTAGCGTTGTTACTGAGACTGTGGTAGTGCCGTTACTGAGACTGTGGTAGCGACGTTACTGAGACTGTGGTAGCGACGTTACTGAGACTGTGGTAGCGACATTACTGAGACTGTGGTAGCGACGTTACTGAGACTGTGGTAGCGACGTTACTGAGACTGTGGTAGCAACGTTACTGAGACTGTGGTAGCGCTGTTACTGAGACTGTGGTAGCGCTGTTACTGAGAATGTGGTAGCGCCGTTACTGAGACTGTGGTAGCGACATTACTGAGAATGTGGTAGCGACATTACTGAGAATGTGGTAGCGCTGTTACTGAGACTGTGGTAGCGCTGTTACTGAGAATGTGGTAGCGCCGTTACTGAGACTGTGGTAGCGACATTACTGAGAATGTGGTAGCGACATTACTGAGAATGTGGTAGCGCTGTTACTGAGACTGTGGTAGTGCCGTTACTGAGACTGTGGTAGCGACATTACTGAGAATGTGGTAGTGCCGTTACTGAGACTGTGGTAGCGCCGTTACTGAGACTGTGGTAGCGCCGTTACTGAGACTGTGGTAGCGACATTACTGAGAATGTGGTAGTGCCGTTACTGAGACTGTGGTAGCGACATTACTGAGAATGTGGTAGTGCCGTTACTGAGACTGTGGTAGTGCCGTTACTGAGACTGTGGTAGCGCCGTTACTGAGACTGTGGTAGTGCCGTTACTGAGACTGTGGTAGCGCTGTTACTGAGACTGTGGTAGCGCCGTTACTGAGACTGTGGTAGCGACATTACTGAGAATGTGGTAGCGCTGTTACTGAGACTGTGGTAGCGCCGTTACTGAGACTGTGGTAGCGACATTACTGAGAATGTGGTAGCGCCGTTACTGAGACTGTGGTAGTGCCGTTACTGAGAATGTGGTAGTGCCGTTACTGAGAATGTGGTAGTGCCGTTACTGAGAATGTGGTAGTGCCGTTACTGAGAATGTGGTAGTGCCGTTACTGAGAATGTGGTAGTGCCGTTACTGAAACTGTGATAGCGCCATTACTGAGACTGTGGTAGCGCCGTTACTGAGACTGTGGTAGCTCCGTTACTGAGAATGTGGTAGCGCCGTTACTGAGACTGTGATAGCGCCGTTACTGAAACTGTGGTAGTGCCGTTACTGAAACTGTGGTAGTGCCGTTACTGAGTCTGTGGTAGCGCCATTACTGAAGAAACTGTGGTAGCGCCATTACTGAAACTGTGGTAGCGCCGTTACTGAGACTGTGGTAGCGCCGTTACTGAGACTGTGGTAGCGCCGTTACTGAGACTGTGGTAGCGCCGTTACTGAGAATGTGGTAGCGCCGTTACTGAGACTGTGATAGCGCCGTTACTGAAACTGTGGTAGTGCCGTTACTGAAACTGTGGTAGTGCCGTTACTGAGTCTGTGGTAGCGCCATTACTGAAGAAACTGTGGTAGTGCCGTTACTGAGACTGTGGTAGCGCCATTACTGAAACTGTGGTAGCGCCGTTACTGAGACTGTGGTAGCGCCGTTACTGGGAATGTGGTAGTGCCGTTACTGAGACTGTGGTAGCGCCGTTACTGGGAATGTGGTAGCGACATTACTGAGACTGTGGTAGTGCCGTTACTGAGACTGTGGTAGCGCCGTTACTGGGAATGTGGTAGCGACATTACTGAGACTGTGGTAGCGACATTACTGAGACTGTGGTAGCGCCGTTACTGAGACTGTGGTAGCGCCGTTACTGAGACTGTGGTAGCGACATTACTGAGACTGTGGTAGCGCCGTTACTGAGAATGTGGTATCGCCATTACTGAAACTGTGGTAGCGCCGTTACTGAGACTGTGGTAGCGACATTACTGAGACTGTGGTAGCGACATTACTGAGACTGTGGTAGCGACATTACTGAGACTGTGGTAGCGACATTACTGAGACTGTGGTAGCGCCGTTACTGAGACTGTGGTAGCGACATTACTGAGACTGTGGTAGTGCCGTTACTGAGACTGTGGTAGTGCCGTTACTGAGACTGTGGTAGCGACATTACTGAGACTGTGGTAGCGCCGTTACTGAGACTGTGGTAGCGCCGTTACTGAGACTGTGGTAGCGACGTTACTGAGACTGTGGTAGCGCCGTTACTGAGACTGTGGTAGCGCCGTTACTGAGACTGTGGTAGCGACATTACTGAGACTGTGGTAGCGCCGTTACTGAGTCTGTGGTAGTGCCGTTACTGAGACTGTGGTAGTGCCGTTACTGAGTCTGTGGTAGTGCCGTTACTGAGACTGTGGTGGCGCCGTTACTGAGACTGTGGTAGCGACATTACTGAGACTGTGGTAGCGCTGTTACTGAGACTGTGGTGGTGCCGTTACTGAGACTGTGGTAGCGCCATTACAGAGACTGTGGTAGCGACATTACTGAGACTGTGGTAGCGACATTACTGAGTCTGTGGTAGCGCCGTTACTGAGACTGTGGTAGCGCCGTTACTGGGAATGTGGTAGTGCCGTTACTGAGTCTGTGGTAGCGCCGTTACTGAGTCTGTGGTGGTGCCGTTACTGAGACTGTGGTAGTGCCGTTACTGAGAATGTGGTAGCGCCGTTACTGAAACTGTGGTAGCGCCGTTACAGAGACTGTGGTAGCGCCGTTACTGGGAATGTGGTAGTGCCGTTACTGAGTCTGTGGTAGCGACATTACTGAGTCTGTGGTAGCGCCGTTACTGGGAATGTGGTAGTGCCGTTACTGAGACTGTGGTAGTGCCGTTACTGAGAATGTGGTAGCGCCGTTACTGAGACTGTGGTAGCGCCGTTACTGAGACTGTGGTAGCGCCGTTACTGAGACTGTGGTAGCGCCGTTACTGAGACTGTGGTAGCGCCGTTACTGAGAATGTGGTAGCGCCGTTACTGAGACTGTGGTAGTGCCGTTACTGAGACTGTGGTAGCGCCGTTACTGAGAATGTGGTAGCGCCGTTACTGAGTCTGTGGTAGCGACATTACTGAGTCTGTGGTAGCGCCGTTACTGAGACTGTGGTAGCGCCGTTACTGAGACTGTGGTAGTGCCGTTACTGAGACTGTGGTAGTGCCGTTACTGAGACTGTGGTAGCGCCGTTACTGAGAATGTGGTAGCGCCGTTACTGAGACTGTGGTAGTGCCGTTACTGAGACTGTGGTAGCGCCGTTACTGAGAATGTGGTAGCGCCGTTACTGAGAATGTGGTATCGCCGTTACTGAGAATGTGGTAGCGCCGTTACTGAGACTGTGGTAGCGCCATTACTGAGACTGTGGTAGCGCCGTTACTGAGACTGTGGTAGCGCCGTTACTGGGAATGTGGTAGTGCCGTTACTGAGTCTGTGGTAGCGACGTTACTGAGTCTGTGGTAGCGCCGTTACTGAGACTGTGGTAGCGCCGTTTCTGAGACTGTGGTAGTGCCGTTACTGAGACTGTGGTAGCGCCGTTACTGAGAATGTGGTAGCGCCGTTACTGAGACTGTGATAGCGCCGTTACTGAAACTGTGGTAGTGCCGTTACTGAAACTGTGGTAGTGCCGTTACTGAGTCTGTGGTAGCGCCGTTACTGGGAATGTGGTAGTGCCGTTACTGAGACTGTGGTAGTGCCGTTACTGAGTCTGTGGTAGTGCCGTTACTGAGACTGTGGTAGCGCCATTACTGAAGAAACTGTGGTAGCGCCATTACTGAAACTGTGGTAGCGCCGTTACTGAGACTGTGGTAGCGCCGTTACTGGGAATGTGGTAGCGACATTACTGAGACTGTGGTAGTGCCATTACTGAGTCTGTGGTAGTGCCGTTACTGAGACTGTGGTAGCGACATTACTGAGACTGTGGTAGCGACATTACTGAGACTGTGGTAGTGCCATTACTGAGTCTGTGGTAGTGCCGTTACTGAGACTGTGGTAGCGCCGTTACTGAGACTGTGGTAGTGCCGTTACTGAGACTGTGGTAGCGACATTACTGAGACTGTGGTAGCGCCGTTACTGAGAATGTGGTATCGCCATTACTGAAACTGTGGTAGCGCCGTTACTGAGACTGTGGTAGCGACATTACTGAGACTGTGGTAGCGACATTACTGAGACTGTGGTAGCGACATTACTGAGACTGTGGTAGCGACATTACTGAGACTGTGGTAGCGCCGTTACTGAGACTGTGGTAGCGACATTACTGAGACTGTGGTAGTGCCGTTACTGAGACTGTGGTAGTGCCGTTACTGAGACTGTGGTAGCGACATTACTGAGACTGTGGTAGCGCCGTTACTGAGACTGTGGTAGCGCCGTTACTGAGACTGTGGTAGCGACATTACTGAGACTGTGGTAGCGCCGTTACTGAGTCTGTGGTAGTGCCGTTACTGAGACTGTGGTAGTGCCGTTACTGAGACTGTGGTAGCGACATTACTGAGACTGTGGTAGCGCCGTTACTGAGTCTGTGGTAGTGCCGTTACTGAGACTGTGGTAGTGCCGTTACTGAGACTGTGGTAGCGACATTACTGAGACTGTGGTAGCGCCGTTACTGAGACTGTGGTAGCGCCGTTACTGAGACTGTGGTAGCGACATTACTGAGACTGTGGTAGCGCCGTTACTGAGACTGTGGTAGCGCCGTTACTGAGACTGTGGTAGCGACATTACTGAGACTGTGGTAGCGCCGTTACTGAGTCTGTGGTAGTGCCGTTACTGAGACTGTGGTAGTGCCGTTACTGAGTCTGTGGTAGTGCCGTTACTGAGACTGTGGTGGCGCCGTTACTGAGACTGTGGTAGCGACATTACTGAGACTGTGGTAGCGCTGTTACTGAGACTGTGGTGGTGCCGTTACTGAGACTGTGGTAGCGCCATTACAGAGACTGTGGTAGCGACATTACTGAGACTGTGGTAGCGACATTACTGAGACTGTGGTAGCGCCGTTACTGAGACTGTGGTAGCGCCGTTACTGAGACTGTGGTAGCGCCGTTACTGGGAATGTGGTAGCGCCGTTACTGAGTCTGTGTTAGCGCCGTTACTGAGACTGTGGTAGCGCCGTTACTGGGAATGTGGTAGTGCCGTTACTGAGTCTGTGGTAGCGCCGTTACTGAGTCTGTGGTGGTGCCGTTACTGAGACTGTGGTAGTGCCGTTACTGAGAATGTGGTAGCGCCGTTACTGAGACTGTGGTAGCGACGTTACTGAGACTGTGGTAGCGACATTACTGAGACTGTGGTGGTGCCGTTACTGAGACTGTGGTAGCGCCGTTACTGGGAATGTGGTAGTGCCGTTACTGAGTCTGTGGTAGCGACATTACAGAGACTGTGGTAGCGACATTACAGAGACTGTGGTGGTGCCGTTACTGAGACTGTGGAAGCGCCATTACAGAGACTGTGGTAGCGACATTACAGAGACTGTGGTGGTGCCGTTACTGAGTCTGTGGTAGCGCCGTTACTGAGTCTGTGGTGGTGCCGTTACTGAGACTGTGGTAGTGCCGTTACTGAGAATGTGGTAGCGCCGTTACTGAAACTGTGGTAGCGCCGTTACAGAGACTGTGGTAGCGCCGTTACTGGGAATGTGGTAGTGCCGTTACTGAGTCTGTGGTAGCGACATTACTGAGTCTGTGGTAGCGCCGTTACTGGGAATGTGGTAGTGCCGTTACTGAGACTGTGGTAGTGCCGTTACTGAGAATGTGGTAGCGCCGTTACTGAGACTGTGGTAGCGCCGTTACTGAGACTGTGGTAGCGCCGTTACTGAGACTGTGGTAGCGCCGTTACTGAGACTGTGGTAGCGCCGTTACTGAGAATGTGGTAGCGCCGTTACTGAGACTGTGGTAGCGCCGTTACTGAGACTGTGGTAGCGCCGTTACTGAGAATGTGGTAGCGCCGTTACTGAGTCTGTGGTAGCGACATTACTGAGTCTGTGGTAGCGCCGTTACTGAGACTGTGGTAGCGCCGTTACTGAGACTGTGGTAGTGCCGTTACTGAGACTGTGGTAGTGCCGTTACTGAGACTGTGGTAGCGCCGTTACTGAGAATGTGGTAGCGCCGTAACTGAGACTGTGGTAGTGCCGTTACTGAGACTGTGGTAGCGCCATTACTGAGAATGTGGTAGCGCCGTTACTGAGAATGTGGTATCGCCCTTACTGAGAATGTGGTAGCGCCGTTACTGAGACTGTGGTAGTGCCGTTACTGAGACTGTGGTAGCGCCGTTACTGAGAATGTGGTAGCGCCGTTACTGAGAATGTGGTAGCGACATTACTGAGTCTGTGGTAGCGCCGTTACTGGGAATGTGGTAGTGCCGTTACTGAGACTGTGGTAGTGCCGTTACTGAGAATGTGGTAGCGCCGTTACTGAGACTGTGGTAGCGCCGTTACTGAGACTGTGGTAGCGCCGTTACTGAGACTGTGGTAGCGCCGTTACTGAGACTGTGGTAGCGCCGTTACTGAGAATGTGGTAGCGCCGTTACTGAGTCTGTGGTAGCGACATTACTGAGTCTGTGGTAGCGCCGTTACTGAGACTGTGGTAGCGCCGTTACTGAGACTGTGGTAGTGCCGTTACTGAGACTGTGGTAGTGCCGTTACTGAGACTGTGGTAGCGCCGTTACTGAGAATGTGGTAGCGCCGTAACTGAGACTGTGGTAGTGCCGTTACTGAGACTGTGGTAGCGCCGTTACTGAGAATGTGGTAGCGCCGTTACTGAGAATGTGGTATCGCCCTTACTGAGAATGTGGTAGCGCCGTTACTGAGACTGTGGTAGTGCCGTTACTGAGACTGTGGTAGCGCCGTTACTGAGAATGTGGTAGCGCCGTTACTGAGAATGTGGTATCGCCGTTACTGAGAATGTGGTAGCGCCGTTACTGAGACTGTGGTAGCGCCATTACTGAGACTGTGGTAGCGCCGTTACTGAGACTGTGGTAGCGCCGTTACTGAGACTGTGGTAGCGCCGTTACTGAGACTGTGGTAGCGCCGTTACTGAGACTGTGGTAGCGCCGTTATTGAGAATTGGGTGTTATAACTGCTTGATAAATATGCCTCTCGGCATCTTATGACTAATGCCTTATTCACTAATGAGCACAAAAGCTAGCACGCGCTTTAGTTGCCTTTTACCATGTATTATACCCGGAGCTTGTGTCAGTGCCTTAAAAACTGTCTATAATGCATTTCAAAATGTAAACGTAGAGTAACACTTTAGAACGCAGTGTAGGAAACGACATCACTGTCTCTTATTTGACCTTGAATGTTCTTTCTTTGACTTTACGTGTGAAAAGCGGACAGTACCGGTTATGTCTGGAAGAGCCCTTAGGGCATCTGAACTGCACAGATAACTGTACGTGCATTACATGATATACTGTACATGATATACAGAATAGGATTTACAGCACATTTAGATAAGCTGTACTGTACATTCCAAGTAAAGGGCTGGCAGTTCCTAATTACTGAACTTACTAGCAAATTTCTATTATCACATCCTCTATCTATACTACTGTTTCTGGAATCAATAAGGGGTTATATGTTTGGTGTATTATATATTGGGCATTGATAATATCTGTATTGTATGGTGGATACTGATGCTCTCTGTATTCTATGGTGGATACTGATGCTCTCTGTATTGTATGGTGGATACTGATGCTCTCTGTATTATATGGTGGATACTGATTCTATCTGTATTGTATGGTGGATACTGATGCTCTCTGTATTATATGGTGGATACTGATGCTCTCTGTATTATGTGGTGGATACTGATGCTCTCTGTATTATGTGGTGGATACTGATGCTCTCTGTATTGTATGGTGGATACTGATACTCTCTGTATTGTATGGTGGATACTGATGCTCTCTGTATTATACGGTGGATACTGATGCTCTCTGTATTATATGGTGGATACTGATGCTCTCTGTATTATATGGTGGATACTGATGCTCTCTGTATTATACGGTGGATACTGATGCTCTCTGTATTATATGGTGGATACTGATGCTCTCTGTATTATACGGTGGATACTGATGCTCTCTGTATTATACGGTGGATACTGATGCTCTCTGTATTATATGGTGGATACTGATGCTCTCTGTATTATATGGTGGATACTGATGCTCTCTGTATTATATGGTGGATACTGATGCTCTCTGTATTATATAGTGGATACTGATGCTCTCTGTATTATATGGTGGATACTGATGCTCTCTGTATTATATAGTGGATACTGATGCTCTCTGTATTATATGGTGGATACTGATGCTCTCTGTATTATACGGTGGATACTGATGCTCTCTGTATTATATGGTGGATACTGATGCTCTCTGTATTATATGGTGGATACTGATGCTCTCTGTATTATATGGTGGATACTGATGCTCTCTGTATTATATAGTGGATACTGATGCTCTCTGTATTATATGGTGGATACTGATGCTCTCTGTATTATATAGTGGATACTGATGCTCTCTGTATTATATGGTGGATACTGATGCTCTCTGTATTATACGGTGGATACTGATGCTCTCTGTATTATATGGTGGATACTGATGCTCTCTGTATTATGTGGTGGATACTGATGCTCTCTGTATTATACGGTGGATACTGATGCTCTCTGTATTATATGGTGGATACTGATGTTCTCTATATTATGTGGTGGATACTAATGCTCTCTGTATTATATGGTGGATACTGATGCTCTCTGTATTGTATGGTGGATACTGATGCTCTCTGTATTATATGGTGGATACTGATGCTCTCTGTATTATGTGGTGGATACTGATGCTCTCTGTATTGTATGGTGGATACTGATGCTCTCTGTATTATACGGTGGATACTGATGCTCTCTGTATTATATGGGGGTCACTGATGCTTTCTGTATTATATGGTGGATACTGATGCTCTCTGTATTATATGGTGGATACTGATGCTCTCTGTATTATATGGTGGATACTGATGCTCTCTGTATTATATGGTGGATACTGATGCTCTCTGTATTATATGGTGGATACTGATGCTCTCTGTATCATACGGTGGATACTGATGCTCTCTGTATTATACGGTGGATGCTGATGCTCTCTGTATTATACGGTGGATACTGATGCTCTCTGTATTATATGGGGGTCACTGATGCTCTCTGTATTATACGGTGGATTCTGATGCTCTCTGTATTATATGGTGGATACTGATGCTCTCTGTATTATATGGTGGATACTGATGCTCTCTGTATTATATGGTGGATACTGATGCTCTCTGTATTATACGGTGGATACTGATGCTCTCTGTATTATACGGTGGATACTGATGCTCTCTGTATTATACGGTGGATACTGATGCTCTCTGTATTATATGGTGGATACTGATGCTCTCTGTATTATACGGTGGATACTGATGCTCTCTGTATTATACGGTGGATACTGATGCTCTCTGTATTATATGGGGGTCACTGATGTTCTCTGTATTATACGGTGGATACTGATGCTCTCTGTATTATATGGTGGATACTGATGCTCTCTGTATTATATGGTGGATACTGATGCTCTCTGTATTATATGGTGGATACTGATGCTCTCTGTATTATATGGTGGATACTGATGCTCTTTGTATTATATGGTGGATACTGATGCTCTCTGTATTATATGGTGGATACTGATGCTCTCTGTATTATATGGTGGATACTGATGCTCTCTGTATTATATGGTGGATACTGATGCTCTCTGTATTATACGGTGGATACTGATGCTCTCTGTATTATACGGTGGATACTGATGCTCTCTGTATTATACGGTGGATACTGATGCTCTCTGTATTATATGGTGGATACTGATGCTCTCTGTATTATATGGTGGATACTGATGCTCTCTGTATTATATGGTGGATACTGATGCTCTCTGTATTATATGGTGGATACTGATGCTCTCTGTATTGTATGGTGGATACTGATGCTCTCTGTATTATACGGTGGATACTGATGCTCTCTGTATTATATGGGGGTCACTGATGCTCTCTGTATTATATGGTGGATACTGATGCTCTCTGTATTATATGGTGGATACTGATGCTCTCTGTATTATATGGTGGATACTGATGCTCTCTGTATTATATGGTGGATACTGATGCTCTCTGTATTATATGGTGGATACTGATGCTCTCTGTATTATATGGTGGATGCTGATGCTCTCTGTATCATACGGTGGATACTGATGCTCTCTGTATTATACGGTGGATGCTGATGCTCTCTGTATTATACGGTGGATACTGATGCTCTCTGTATTATATGGGGGTCACTGATGCTCTCTGTATTATACGGTGGATTCTGATGCTCTCTGTATTATATGGTGGATACTGATGCTCTCTGTATTATATGGTGGATACTGATGCTCTCTGTATTATATGGTGGATACTGATGCTCTCTGTATTATACGGTGGATACTGATGCTCTCTGTATTATACGGTGGATACTGATGCTCTCTGTATTATATGGTGGATACTGATGCTCTCTGTATTATACGGTGGATACTGATGCTCTCTGTATTATACGGTGGATACTGATGCTCTCTGTATTATATGGGGGTCACTGATGTTCTCTGTATTATACGGTGGATACTGATGCTCTCTGTATTATATGGTGGATACTGATGCTCTCTGTATTATACGGTGGATACTGATGCTCTCTGTATTATATGGTGGATACTAATGCTCTCTGTATTATATGGTGGATACTGATGTTCTCTGTATTATATGGTGGATACTGATGCTCTCTGTATTATATAGTGGATACTGATGCTCTCTGTATTGTATAGCGTTCACTGCTGCTCTCTGTCAACTCATATATTGGTCACTGTGATGCTCTCTGTTATATATACTGGTCATTTTGATGCTCTCTCTAAAATATATTGGTCACTGTGATGTTCTCTGCATTATATGGCGGTCACTGTTATGTTCTCTGTATTATATAGTAGTAACTGATGCTCTGCCCATTATATGTAAGTCACTGATGCTCTCCCCATTATATGGTAGTCACTGATGCTCTCCCCATTATATGGTGGTCACTGATGTTCTCTGTATTATATGATAGTCACTGATGCTTTCTGTATTATAATGCAGTCACTGTGATGTTCTCTGTATTATGGGGCTAATTCAGACCTGTTCGCTCCCTAGGTTTTTTTTTCAGTCTTGCGTTCGCATAGTCGCTGCCCATAGGGGAGTGTATTTTCGCTTTGCAAGTGTGCAAACGCATGTTGACATCAGGAATTCTTCCTGCAAACGCATGGACACGCGGCCTGCGTTTTTCCAAACACTCACAGAAAACGGTCAGTTGCCACCCACAAATGCCTTCTTCCTGTCAATCTCCTTGCAAACGCCCATGCGAATGGATTCTTTGCACAAACCCATTTCTGAGCGGCGATCCGCTTTGTACCCGTGCGACGCGCCTGCGCATTGCGGTGCATACGCATGCACAGTTCTGACCTGATCGCCCGCTGTACAAAAACGCAGCCTAGCGATCAGGTCTGAATTAGCCCCTATATGCCTGTCACTGTGATGTTCTCTGTATTATATGGTGGTCACTGTTATGTTCTCTGTGTTTATATAGTGGTCACTGATGCTCTCCCCATTATATGGAAGTCACTGATGCTCTCCCCATTATATGGTGGTCATTGATGCTCTCTCTATTATATGGTGGTTACTGATGATCTCTGTATTATATGGTAGTCACTGATGCTCTCTGTATTATATGCCTGTCACTGTGATGTTCTCTGTATTATATGGCGGTCACTGTTATGTTCTCTGTGTTATATAGTGGTCACTGATGCTCTCCCCATTATATGGAAGTCACTGATGCTCTCTCCATTATGTGGTGGTCACTGATGCTCTCTCTATTATATGGTGGTCACTGATGATCTCTGTATTATATGGTAGTCACTGTGATACTCTCTGTATTATATGCCTGTCACTGTGATGCTCTCTGTATTATATGCCTGTTACTGTGATGTTCTCTGTATTATATGCCTGTCACTGTGATGTTCTCTGTATTATATGGCGGTTCACTGTGATGCACTTTGAATTATATTGCGTTCATACAGGTAGAGGGTTATTACAGTCTACTGGGGAAGGGAGCTGATACTATTCCCTGGGTGACAGAATACCTAGCTTCACCCCTGCTAACAATCCAGGTTGTAAGGATATGAATGCCTGAGGTAGTAATTGTCACCTGTGCTAAAGCATTGATAGCCTTAAAACCTGGACTCATACAAGGGGTATGAGGACTGTGTTTGTGAAACACCGGGCTGGACAATGTCTCGCAGTTTAGGTGAATTTATTGTAGATTGTTACCATGTGGCCTTACAAAGACATATGGAGATCGTTTCAAATGGCTGTTTGACTAAATGACAATTACATAACCCTAGGCCGGCATACTCTCTCTCTGAGGAAAGTAAAGGGACACGCAGAGCACCTCATACTGAGAGGGGTTTTATTTCACAGCCAGTTACACTCCTCCAGGTTAATTTCTTGTGTCTGCTCAATCCGCAGACCGCTCATCTGAGGGCCGAGACTCGCTCCAGCCTAATCCTGAGGAATGGTCAATGACTGGGCCCAGGATCAGTGTTTATGTGCAGAAAGAGGCAGGGAGCCAGTATGCAGCTCCTGTCAGAGCTATTTCCCTTCTGGACTGTACACTGTGTGCCGAGCACCCGCCCTGAGTGTGACTTCCTCGCTCTGCATTCCTTCACCTCAGCTCCCATGGGGACGGACAGCGCTCATTTCCTCACACACCGCAACACTTGGGCACATGCAACGCTCTGCATGTCTTCTTAGGGGTCTATTCATGAAGCAGTGAAAAGTGTGGAGAAGTTTCCCATGGCAATCAATCAGCATTGAGGTAACATCTATCATTTGCATATTATACAGTTGTACGGAGCAGCTGATTGGTTGCCATGGGCAACTTCTCCACAGGCTCACTTCCCCACTCTTTTCACTGCTTCATGAATAGACCCCTTTGCCTGTTACTCGGATCGCGGGCGCTTCCATGCCAACATTTTATTATTATTATTACCGTATTATTATTATTACTTTATCACATTGCTGCTGACATTTTTAAAAATACTCTCCTGGAGATACTGGCGGATGGGTGTAGGGGCGGTGGGAGTAACCCCTCACCTCCCGTGATCTCCCCCTGCCTCTAAGCCGGAATTTGTGGTAGCGGTGTTGCAATTTACCACAAATCATGTCATCTATCCCCAGACCACTCACTTTGCTAAGGACGTGGCAGAATCAGGTGGTTAGCCTACTCTCTTGGAAGCCCGATACAGTAACCCAAAATTCGGGCATCTCCTAGGCATTCCATGAGATTAGGTGTATATGCTTTACCATCGCTAGACTGTAAGCTTGTGGGCAAGTCCCGCTTACCTCTTTGTCTGTCTGTTAATACCTGGGGGAATATTCAATTAGCCCCGAAGAGACATCGGGTATAAAAACCCCCAATGTTTCTTCTGGTTTTGCGGTCAGGCTATTCGATCAGCTCGTCCGTTAAAAAGTGCATTTTTCACTGAACTTGTGTGTTTTCGGGTAAAATAGCCCAATTTTTGTATTGAAAAGGGGCTGTTGTCGGGGATTTTGCTTCGCCTGCCGGAGGCAGGTGAAACAAAATCCATGATAAGCTGCGGCACGCGTCGTCTTATCGGGGCTAATTAGATGTTACCCCCCTGGCGATACTTTGCACCTGAGAGTATGTGCGGGTAATTGAATATCCTCCCCAGTCTTGTTTTATAACTGTTGCCCAGATTTACTAAGTCTTGGTGAGTGATAATTTGCACTGTGATAAAGTACCAACCAATCAGCTCCTGTCATTTTTCAAACACAGCCTGTAACAGGACAGTTAGGAGCTGATTGTCCGGTATTTTATCACCGTGCTATTTATCATTCTCCAAGGCTTGATAAATCTGGGCATATGTTTGTTCACAGTTGCAAAGTGCTACACAATGGGGGTGATTCCGAGTTGTTCGCTCGCTAGCTGCTTTTAGCAGCATTGCACACGCTAAGCCGCCGCCCTCTGGGAGTGTATCTTAGCATAGCAGAATTGCGAACGAAAGATTAGCAGAATTGCGAATAGAAATTTCTTAGCAGTTTCTGAGTAGCTCTAGACCTACTCACAAATAGCGATCAGTTCAGTCAGTTTCGTTCCTGGTTTGACGTCACACACACGCCCAGCAACTCCCCCGTTTCTCCAGGCACTGCCACGTTTTTCCCTGAAACGCCTGCGTTTTTCCGCACACTCCCAGAAAACGTCCAGTTTCCGCCCAGAAACACCCACTTCCTGTCAATCACACTACGATCAGCAGAACGATGAAAAAACTTAGTTACGCCGTGAGTAAAATACCAAACTTTTGTGCTAATTTACTTGGCGCAGGCGCGCTGCGTACATTGCGCATGCGCAGTTTGCGACTAATCGCTCCGTAGCGAAAAAAAATACAGAGCGAACAACTCGGAATGACCCCCAATATGCTGGTGCTATGTAATAGGTTATATAACTTACAATTCATGGAGAAACGTGTCATTTTCCCAGCATTCTGGTAAATGCTCACACACACACACACACACACACACACACACACACACACACACACACACACACACGCGTGTACAGGGTCAATGATACTAATACGTGACATCCCAGAACCTGACTACAAGCTCTTATAGCCAATACAATGCCCGTCACAGCCTGATATTTGATGGCGGGGGCTTAATAATGTGTTTTTCAGTAAAATCTATTTAAAGCAATACTATAGGTAATTTCACACCAGGAACCCTCCATGATTATCTTATATATCATTTACATCTAATAATATTCAGAGGGACCCCTGCTGCCTTTTGTCAGCTTGGAAATGTTGCAATGTCTTTTAATATCCATCCAATTCCTCCAGGACCGCTGTGACAGGAGGCAATCCGTGTGCTGGATGTGAGGCGCTGGAATGAAATGAGATATATACAGTATACACGCGCAGCTCCTGCTCGATAATATGCTCTGGGACACACAGAACACTTTCACTGGGCGGTTATACACTTACCTGCTAGTCATTTATTCCTACACTATGCACTATGTCATTATGCTGTACAAATTCTGCATACGGTGTGTGTGTGTGTGTGTGTGTGTGTGCATGTGTGTGTCCTGCATACGGTGTGTGTGTGTGTGTGTGTGTCCTGCATACGGTGTGTGTGTGTGTGTGTGTGTGTCCTGCATACGGTGTGTGTGTGTGTGTGTGTGTGTGTGTGTGTGTCCTGCATACGGTGTGTGTGTGTGTGTGTGTGTCCTGCATACGGTGTGTGTGTGTGTGTGTGTCCTGCATACGGTGTGTGTGTGTGTGTGTGTGTGTGTCCTGCATACGGTGTGTGTGTGTGTGTGTGTGTGTGTGTGTGTGTGTATGTGTGTGTGTGTGTGTCCTGCATACGGTGTGTGTGTGTGTGTGTGTGTGTGTCCTGCATACGGTGTGTGTGTGTGTGTGTGTGTGTGTGTGTGTGTCCTGCATACGGTGTGTGTGTGTGTGTGTGTGTCCTGCATACGGTGTGTGTGTGTGTGTGTGTCCTGCATACGGTGTGTGTGTGTGTGTGTGTGTGTGTCCTGCATACGGTGTGTGTGTGTGTGTGTGTGTGTGTGTGTGTGTGTATGTGTGTGTGTGTGTGTCCTGCATACGGTGTGTGTGTGTGTGCGCGCGTGTGTGTGTGTGTTCTGCACCAGCAAGCAAGCAGAGCAACGTGTATGATAAGATGTAGGAGTCTATGGGGGTCATTCTGACCCGATCGCACGCTGCAGTTTATCGCAGCGGTGCGATTGGGTCAGTGCTGCGCATGTGCCGGCTCCACAGTGCGCCGGAGCATGCCAGACGGCCGAAGGCCATCGTTGCCTAGCGATCGCCTCTGCCTGATTGACAGGCAGAGGTGGTCACTGGGCGGGAGGGGGCTAGGCGGTGGCGTGGCTGGACCGTTGGGGGGACGGGCCGTGGCGGCTGCGTGACATCGCACGCAGCCGTTGCAAACCGGGCAGCGAAGAGGCTACTCCTGAAATACAAAAGCAATGCTTTTGCACTTCTGCAGGGGGGGGGGAGGGGGGGGGGGATGTGACACTGACATGAGGGGCGGACTAGCCCTGTGCTGGGCGCCCCCCCTCCCCGCATGTCTGAGTGCCTGATCGTAGCTGTGCTAAATTCTGAACAGCTACGATCAACTCGGAATGACCCCCCATGTACTAAGCCTTGGAGAGAGATAAAGTGGACAGAGATAAAGAACAAGCCAATCAGCTCCTAACTGTCATGTTACAGGCTGAGTAAAAAAAAATGAGTTAGAAGCTGATTGGTTAATACTTTATCTCTCTCCAAGGCTTTTTTTTCGCACTGCGCATCTTCTGGCATAGAGTACACACAAGTACGGGCAATGCAGACACCAACGCATTTCCCTCACACCTCCGCATGTGAATGAAGAGGTGCAGGGTGCTCTCAGGAGGGCAATATTCAGTGAGGGCATGTCGGTGCAACTGCGGGCTGTGCAGAACCGGACTAAGGTAGTCATTCCGAGTTGTTCGCTCGCAGGCTGCTTTTAGCAGCTTTGCACACGCTAAGCCGCCGCCTACTGGGAGTGAATCTTAGCTTATCAAAATTGCTAACGAACGATTCTCAAAATTGCGAATAGACACTTCTTAGCAGTTTCTGAGTAGCTCCACACTTACTCGGCATCTGCGATCAGTTCAGTGCTTGTCGTTCCTGGTTTGACGTCACAAACACACCCAGCGTTCGCCCAGACACTCCTCCGTTTCTCCAGCCACTCCCGCGTTTTTCCCTGAAACGGTAGCGTTTTTTTGCACACGCCCATAAAACGACCAGTTTCCGCCCAGAAACACCCACTTCCTGTCAATCACATTACGATCGCCAGAACGAAGAAAAACCTCGTAATGCCGTGAGTAAATTACCTAACTGCATAGCAAATTTACTTGGCGCAGTCGCACTGCGGACATTGCGCATGCGCATTAGCAACTAATCGCTCCGTTGCGAGAATAAAATAACGAGCGAACAACTCGGAATGAGGGCCTAAATCGTAAACCCTGCTGATTTCCAGGCATATAATTTTAACCAATTAGAGATTAGGACAAGTGCGCACCGATGACGGAAATGATGATCATAACACCAGATAACGACAGGCGGACCACAGAGTACAACTCGGTGATTATACACGTTTATTTCCATGCACGCGATGCGAGCGCACATGCACACAATCTGACTCTGAGCTGGACGCAAAGGGTGGAATTCAATTGTTTGAACAGTCGGTTGGGTGTCTGTCTATTAGATAGGAAAAAACGGACACCCAACTGACTTTTCAAACAATTGAAAACCCCCAAAGTGTCTGTATTTGCTGGGAAGCCACGGGAGCCAGTCTTACTACCTTATGGTCATACGAGGAGCCAAAGGGCTAACGCGATGATTCATAAGGCTTCAAGTGGTAAACAGCTCCGCCCACTGCGTTTCCATCCAAAGCCGCAACTGCCATCATGAGATGCATCAGAATCACGTTCTCTCCGCTGCCCGTGCAGCTCAGACTACACGGGAAGTATAGCCACACCCATCTGACACGCCAATCCTCTTGTTCCAAATGCAGATGCACCATGACCTTATCTGACCACATATGAAGTACTACACACTGCTGATGCTCCGTCAGCTGCGGATGCTCACCCCATCAGCTTGTACGTACCAGAAACTAGATCATCATGCGTATGGGAATCCTAAGAATCTTAGGGGCCCATTTATCATTAAATATTTGCATCTTCTTTCCCCGAATTAGCCCATTGTAGCCTATGTGCTACAGATCACAAAAGTAACCTGCAAAGGGTACCTCCGGGAAACCTTTCCCAGCAATGGCTGCGTAGTCGGCGGACGGCACAAGCGCAAAAGTCCCACACTCACCCTGAATTGCAGGGAAGGGCTCATTTCAGAGAGCCTGTCCCTGCGGCTGTAGATAGTTACATGCTGGCGTAACAATGGAATACTGCAATGCCATTCTGGACGCTAACATCATGCTCAGATAGCACTGAATATGCAATTATTGATAAATAGACCCCATATTAAGATATACACATACACAACGGGGGCTAATCCAGAGCTATGTTTCAGTACATCTCCAATAGTGTGAGATCTGACACCGCACTGCGCATATGTAGATCTCATTATTATTATTATTTATTATTATTTATTATTATTATCCTTTATTTATATGGCGCCACAAGAGTTCTGCAGCGCCCAATTACAGAGTACATAAACAAATAATCAAAAACAGGAAAACAGCAACTTACAGTTGATGACAATATAGGACAAGTACAGGGTAAATACACATAGTTACATCAGCAGATGACACTGGAATAAGTATCAGGTGGCAGAAGACTGCTGGATTTGGTGCAGTTGAAGATTATTAAAGTAAGAAAAGGATAAGCACATGAGGGAAGAGGGCCCTGCTCGTGAGAGATTACAATCTAAAGGGGAGGGGTAGACAGACAGGGGTGACACAGATGGGGTACATAGAGAGCGTAGAACAGAGGGTTAGGATGAGATTTGGCTGGGTTTGGTGAAGAAGTGGGTCTTGAGAGCCCGTTTGAAGTTTTGTAGAGAGGTGGAGAGTCTGAGGGGGAGAGGTAGGGAATTCCAGAGAAGTGGTGCAGCACGTGAAAAATCTTGGAGGTAGGAGTGGGAGGAAGTAATCCATAGGCAGGAGAGTCGTCATGCATTAGCAGAGCGAAGAGGACGGGTGGGAGAGTAAAGGGAGATAAGGTCAGAGATGTAGATGGGAGAGGAGGGGGTGAGGGCTTTGTAAGCGAGTGTGAGAAGCTTGAAATGGATTCTGAAAGGGAAGGGGAGCCAGTGAAGGTCTAGTAAGAGAGGAGAGGTGGACGTAGTGCGTTTGGTGAGGAAGATGAGCCGGGCAGCAGCATTGAGGATAGATTGGAGTGGAGACAATCTCATTCTGTTACATCGCTTGCAGTGCCCTGGACTCAGCAGCCTGACTGACAGACTATGGCCGTTTTGGGGCGGGAGCGGCGACAGGGCTTGTTTATCATAATAGGGGTATGTCAGCCCCGTTTTGTAGGCATGCTGAGGCCAGGGTCTACGTTTACTGACGCAGATTTACGGGCCTCTGCAGTATGAGTACACCGGACATCCTGAGTAACCTGGAACCTGAGGATTTTACAAATGTGATTGGCTGAGATTGATCTCTCCTTTAACTTGTATGTGTCGACGCCGTCCTGGAATCAATCATGGTGCTAATACGAAGTGCCGCTTGGTTGTTCATCTGCAACTGTTACACTGATTCCTACCATTCGTCCTGTATCTTATTGTCATTTGCGTCATTTTGAAAAAGCTTTATGTGTTTGTTATTCACAAGGTTTTATATCGTTATCCTAATTAGGGGCTACTTCTGAGTCACACGGAAAGCGGCTGCAGTTGCGGATGGTGGCGGAATCGTGATTTGCTACTTTACGCTAGTATCTGTTCAGCCAGTGCGGGGTATTGTGCATGTGCAAGCGGAAACCCGTGCCGCCCGCGGATTTTATCCAGGCCGCCGCAACTGTCACCGTTAGTATCGGGAAGACAGATCCAACTCAGAATAGGACAGACATACGCAAAAATGCGTAAAGCTGGTTCTGCGCATGCACTGGCGCAAAACTCACCATGCGCGTCCGTGATGAGAGATCCGTGTGACTTAGCGTCAGCCCGTTAGTGGGCCGTGTTGTCCGCTCCCACATTCACAGTCCAGTGTAAAATGACTTCCACCAGATTTTCTTTTTTTTTTTAATTTACATTTTGGGCTTTATACTGAGGAACAATCTCCGCACCTCCTGCTACTGACATTGGGGCTAATTCAGACCTGATCGCTGGGCAGCGATTTTTGCACTGCTGCGATCAGATAGTCGCCGCTTACGGGGGGGGGGGGGGGTATTTTTGCTGTGCAAGTGTGTGAACGCATGTGTAGCTGAGCTGTACAAACTGATTTTGTGCACAGTCTCTGAGTAGCCCAGAACTTACTCAGCCGCTGCGATCACATCAGCCTGTCCGGGACCGGAACTGACGTCAGGAACCCTCCCTGCAAACGCTTGGACACGCCTGCGTTTTTCCCAACACTCCTTGAAAACGGTCAGTTGCCACAAACGCCCTCTTCCTGTCAATCACCTTGCGATCATCCATGCAAATGGATCCTTCGCACAAACCCATCACTGAGCGGCAATCCGCAATATGCCCGTGTGACGCGCCTGCGAATTGCGGTGCATACGCATGCGCAGTTTGTGTCTGATCGCCCGCTGTGTGAAAACGCAGCCTAGCAATCAGGTCTGAATCAGCCCCATTAGTCTTCAGTTTGATATATACTCAGTGCTTAACAAATTCAAGCAACACATTTAGCCATTTTTCATTACAGTTAGACCATGAGGGGGCGCTGTTTACTACATTTTTATCTTGTATATCTCCTAGCAGCAAACCAGATCCCCTATAACAGATAAAAAAACAAAATGAGATTGACAGTGCTCAGTGACCTACAGTATAACTTACAGTATGCTCATAACTTTGCTGAAGGAGAATAAAAGCCACACAGAGGCACTCATTCCGAGTTGTTCGCTTGTTATTTTTCTTCGCATCGGTGCGATAAGTCGCAAACTGTGCATGCGCAATGTTTGCAGTGCGTCTGCGCAAAGTAAATTAGCACAAAAGTTTGGTATTTTACTCACGGCTTAACGAAGATTTTTCTTCGTTCTGGTGATCGGAGTGTGATTGACAGGAAGTGGGTGTTTCTGGGCAAAAACTGACTGTTTTATGGGTGTGTGCGAAAAAACGCAGGCGTTTCTGGAAAAAACGCGGGAGTGTCTGGAGAAACGGGGGAGTGGTTGGGCGAACGCTGGGCGTGTGTGTGACGTCAAACCAGGAACGAAACTGACTGAACTGATCGCAGTGGCAGAGTAAGTCTCGAGCTACTCAGAAACTGCTAAGAAATTTCTCATCGCTATTCTATTCGCAATTCTGCGAACCTTTCGTTCGCTATTCTGCACAGCTAAGATTCACTCCCAGTAGGCGGCGGCTTAGCGTGTGCAAAGCTGCTAAAAGCAGCTAGCGAGCGAACAACTCGGAATGAGGGCCCGAGTCTTCTTATGTAGCCCATACACTTGTGAGATATGAGGTACAATCCTTCGCATCTGTGAGAGAAATCAAAGGATTGTATGCACATTTTAGGTACCGTGCGACGCGATGCACGGGCACGCCGGTCGAATCTTGCGTTTCAAGATAGTAAGTGCTGTACTTAATATTTATTATCGCATTGCCGTGCGATCGCATGTGTTTTTAAAAACACATGCAATATATCGCACTGCAATGCGCGATGGGCACCAAAGGCCGCTCCCACTCGGCGGTGACGTGCCCATCACGTGATTACCATGTGATCTATCGCATGGTAATCACTTTGGCAGTACAGGTGCGATGAACTGCCGGTGCGATGCCCCGCAATATCGCGTCGCTGGGCATCGCACAAGTGTATGGGTACCAATAGAAACAGGGTGTATGGTTCCTCTGTCTGTCTGGGAAGAGAGGATCCTGTCTGGTATATGCATTCTGCAGGTGTCTGTAGCATTACATCCCTGCAATGGGGGTTTCCCATAAAAGTGTCTGACACTTGCACAGGGGACAGAGGGGATCTGAGGGACTCTGATACCAGTGATATAATGCTGCAAGGCTTGCAGGACAGCCAGACACACCCCTGCATATACTGTAACAGACATGGGGGCTTGCACAGAGTATTGGGGGGTTACATAGTGTGTTGCACCCTTGGCTCAGGGGACAGAGGGGATCTGAGGGGACTCTGGTACCAGTGATATAATGCTGCAAGGCTTGCAGGACAGCCAGACACACCCCTGCATACACTGTAGCAGACATGGGGGCTTGCACAGAGTATTGGGGGGTTACATAGTGTGTTGCACCCTTGGCTCAGGGGACAGAGGGGATCTGAGGGGACTCTGGTACCAGTGATATAATGCTGCAAGGCTTGCAGGACAGCCAGACACACCCCTGCATACACTGTAACAGACATGGGGGCTTGCACAGAATATTGGGGGGTTACATAGTGTGTTGCACCCTTGGCTCAGGGGACAGAGGGGATCTGAGGGGACTCTGATACCAGTGATATAATGCTGCAAGTCTTGCAGGACAGCCAGGCACACCCCTGCATACACTTTAGCAGACATGGGGGCTTGCACAGAGTATTGGGGGGCTGTATAGTGTGTGCACAGGGCAGGAGGGGCAGATCCTGGCCATGGCAGGGGAACAGTTGTTTTGCACTTGAGTCTCTGGTTTAGTAATCACACATCGCCTGCAGCCCCATCCAGAGGTGCAGAACATTCTCTCTATCCCTACATGGAAACGAGCTGGTGGCAGCCTCCCCCTCCAGCCCGGGACAGCTCTCTCCCAGCCAGGGGGATGAGGTCAGTATACACGCCCATGGGGCTGGGCTGCAGCCGGCATATATAAGCTGCAGGAGCCTGGCTGGGTAGCCAGTGGCTGGAGCTTTGCTGTGATCACAGGATACTACACATCCCAGCCTGCAGCACCATGTCTGTCATTACCAATACCCTCCTCCTGGCGCTGACCCTGGCCATCGGGGACATCTTATACTCGGTGGACGGCTGCACATGTGCCCCCAGCCACCCCCAGGACGCCTTCTGCAACTCTGACATCGGTGAGTGCCAGCTGCTGCTCATGCATGTGTGTGCCCAGGTGCCAGGCAGATGCACAAGGTATATACACTGGGTATTGCTGGAGGGGAAGGGTGCCAGGCAGATGCACAAGGTGTATACACTGGGTATTGCTGGAGGGGAAGGGTGCCCAGGTGCCAGGCAGATGCACAAGGTATATACACTGGGTATTGCTGGAGGGGAAGGGTGCCCAGGTGCCAGGCAGATGCTGAGGGGAAGGGTGCCCAGGTACCAGGCAGATGCACAAGGTGTATACACTGGGTATTGCTGGAGGGGAAGGGTGCCCAGGTGCCAGGCAGATGCACAAGGTATATACACTGGGTATTGCTGGAGGGGAAGGGTGCCAGGCAGATGCACAAGGTATATACACTGGGTATTGCTGGAGGGGAAGGGTGCCAGGCAGATGCACAAGGTGTATACACTGGGTATTGCTGGAGGGGAAGGGTGCCCAGGTGCCAGGCAGATGCACAAGGTATATACACTGGGTATTGCTGGAGGGGAAGGGTGCCCAGGTGCCAGGCAGATGCACAAGTTCTAGATCCTGGGTATTGGTGGGGATTGGGAAGGGTGCCCAGGTGCCAGGTAGCTGCACAGATGTGCATGGTATAGATCCTGGGTATTGGCAGGGAAGGGTGCCCAGTTTCACAAGGTATAGATCCTAGGTATTGGTGGGGAAGGGTGCCCAGGTGCCAGGCAGCTGCACACGGTATAGATCCTGGGTATTGGTGGGGAAGGGTGCCCAGGTGCCAGGCAGTTGCACAAGGTATAGATCCTGGGTATTGGTGGGGAAGGGTGCCCTGGTGCCAGGCAGTTGCACAAGGTATAGATCCTGGGTATTGGAGGGGAAGGTCACCCAGGTGCCAGGTAGCTGCACAAGGTATAGATCCTGGGTATTGGAGGGGAAGGGTGCCCAGGTGCCAGGTAGCTGCACAAGGTATAGATCCTGGGTATTGGAGGGGAAGGGTGCCCAGGTGCCAGGTAGCTGCACAAGGTATAGATCCAGGGTATTGGTGGGGAAGGGCACCCAGGTGCCAGGCAGCTGCACAAGGTATAGATCCTGGGTATTGGTGGGGAAGGGTGCCCAGGTGCCAGGCAGCTGCACAAGGTATAGATCCTGGGTATTGGAGGGGAAGGGCACCCAGGTGCCAGGTAGCTGCACAAGGTATAGGTCCGGGGTATTGGTGGTGGGTCACTGTCCCTGTGCTGAGTTAGGGGAACTCTTGTGGCACAAGCTGCGCAGTGAGGGCGCACTGGTATATAACTCTGAGGCTGTGTATACTGATGGTACATAAGTGGCTGCAGGAGCGGGGCTCCGGGTGTGGGCAGGCTACTGCCATGCTGCGAGTAGGGAAACACTTATCACGGGATAAACCTGTCCTGGATACTGTTGTGCTGGCACTCCTGGCATGGAGTCAGTGAGTGGCAGCGATGGAGCGTACTTCTGGCAGGTGGATGAAAACAGTCTCCAAACTATTCTCTATGCCAGGGGTAGACAAAGTGTGGCACTCCAGCTGCTGTGTAACTACACATCCCAGCATGCCCTGCCACCATTGTATCATGCCGCAATAGGAAAACTGTGACAACAGGGCATGCTGGGATGTATAGTCCCACAGCAGCTGGAGCGCCACAGGTTGCCTGTCTCTGCGTTTACTATTATCTCTGTATACAGTATGTCCCATACGTCATAATGTTGTAAATATGAAGTAGAGATACATTCTACACCAGTGGCTGCGTTATTTAACCTGTTCACGAGCAATTGTACCTGATTACAAGGTGTGTCTGTGCAGAGTATACACCTGTCCCCAGGACATGTGGGGGTACCCCGACAGTGACAGGAAACAAGTCACCAACCTCCCACTGGCAGCAGAAGGGGCGCGGAATGTAAATCAGCAATTTAACTCTTTAGCAGCTGAATTGTGTGCTGGTGAGAATTTTTGCATTTAAATCCCCCCTCCTCCCATTAGCTGGCTAGTGCAAAGCTTAACTCCTTCTGTGCCAGACCTAAAGGGAAGTTATATTACAGTATTCTCTGTCTTGGCTGAATATAGTAGTGGGGGCTGTCATGTTGGAGAGATGCTTTGGATAAAGCTGAGCTAGCATTCTAAAACTATCAGTATTCCGTCCCCACGAACAATATTAGAGTGGTCTGTGGGTGTCATGTATAGAAGAACAATAATCTAAAACCATATTTAAAGGTTTGGAATATCTACCTTTTAAATTGATGCAATGAATGTAAATTTGCATAGTTCGATAGCTAACCGCAAGCTTGGGCAACCTAGGGCTCATCAGCAGCTGCAGAACTGCAAGTCCCAGCACACCCTGCCAACCGAAGGTTAGAGTTTTATACATAGATGGCTTCCAAGGTTTTTAAAATGTTATAAGTGGAACAGTTGTGTTACTTGAATTCATATCCTGCCATTTGCAACATAGAACATCAACGTTTAGGAATAGGCGGGGCGGGAGCCCCCTGGATTGGCCTAAGGGGATTTAGTTAGACCCTCCTCTTAATGACCTGTGTAATATGAAGGTGTACTTCCCACGCTCTCAGCCTTGGCCGGGCATGACGGCAAACCTCTCTAATTATTCCCTTTAACACATTTGTGTTGAAATCAAAAAGTAACCACAACAAAGTGGTTATATCAAATTTACCTCCCTTTCCGGTTCTCCTGCGTGATCACAGGCTTCCTTATGGCTTGTCTGCGGTCTCCTGAAAACGTCTACCGCCATAGGATATGGGTGTAGCAGAAGGGCCTTAATATCCACATTGGGACTCATACTGTATAGTACACTGGTAGGAAACGAGCACACACCATGTGTCGTGTCCCACGGCAACCAGACAGATTTTACTCCTTTCTCCAGTTCAGTCTATACATTGAAAAGATTTTATCTGACTAGTTTGCTATGGGTAAAAATACATATATACATATTGCACCGTTATAGTAACAGCACATGGACTGTGCATATGTTATTCCACCAAAATTAAGACATCTTTATAGTATAACGTATATAAACTCTCCTGTACCAGCTGACCTATGTGCATATGTCACTGTGCAGAGAGCAACCTGCCCGTTGCTCCACAAGTTGCTATAGATTTGTAGATATATTCAGCTTTTCAGTCATTCATCTCATATCACCCATACCCACCCATATCATGTAATGGTCAAGTTTCATTCACACATGGGGGCAGATGTACTAAGAGTGATAAATGGAGAGAGATAAAGTACCACCTAATCCGCTCCTAACACAGCCTGTAACATGGCAGCTAGGAGTTGGTTGACTGGTACTTTATCTCTCTATCTCTCCACTTTATCTCCATGCAAGGCTTAGTACATCTCCCCCTATGGTTTCTTAATACTGTTTATTCGATTGATTTAGCGTCTTTTGCTGTAGTTCCGTCTGCGACTTTATGTTAATGCTAGTAAGTCCGTCCCTGGTGTACAGCCGTGTGTCTGTCTGTGCAAGTGCTGTCACGCCCCCTTGAGTGTCTTTGGCTGTAACCATCGGTCGCAGCATCGAAACTTGCATCGGCTCTTTACTAGGTGCAGATTCTCTCCTCCAAAATGAGCAAATGTGAGTCCAAGTTCACAACCACCACATCGACACCCCCATAAGATGTACATTTATGTGACCATGCGTCTGTTGTGCATCTTTACACAACTGTGAAACTGTGCGCACAGGCTCCGGACGCAATGCGCAGTGTGACTTATGGTGGGTACACACTGATAGATATATCTGCTGATCGGCAGATATATCTATGGACGGATCGGGCAGTGTGTTGAGCATACACACTGCCCGATCTGTTGGGGACTGATGTCATGAACTGGGCGGGCGTGTGTCCAGTTCAGCTGTCAATCACCGCCGGCTGCAGCAGCATGTGTACGGGCGGTTGGCTGGTCGCCCGTACACACACAGCGATGCGCCAGTATATCAATAGATATATTGGCCGTCGGCTGTGCTGTGGGGCCGACACGATATGTCTGTGAACGACTGAGTTCACAGACATATTGCCCGTACACACTGGCCAATGGACCCGCGATATATCGACCGTTCAATAGAACGGCCGATATATCGTCCAGTGTGTACGGACCTTTACACGCGTGCGCAGAAGATAAAACCGTTCAACTGCTCCTGACAACGGCGGTGCGTCTCAGTCACATTCAATCCCCAAAATTCACCAGTTCCACCACAATGGCACCAATCATTACACTATTTATTAATTATGGGGGGCTTGGTCCGGATAAATATAATGTCTTATCGCCACTTATCGCAGTCATAAAAAAAATCGTTTGCTCGAATATATTATAATCACATCCTGGGACAGGGTCTCCGATGGCCACCCAGTCGCCAGGTATTATAGGATCTCGCGAGGCTCCCTGGAGTGTGCGGAATGGTAATACAGCCAGCAGATCGCAGTAATGGATCGCAGCAAGAGGCTGGATGTCCCTGGTGAACTTTATAGGATCATCGGGGTTAAAGGCTTCTGTGGGTTTATTAAAAATACATTGAGGGCAGCTGAGGTTTACCCTGAACAGATGGACGGGGTGACAGGTGCTGGGCGGTATCCGGGGCTGCAGGCAGCTAAGAGTTACTGTATTTATATACAGCCCATCTAGACATCTACTGTAGTGGGTGTCGCGTGGTGGGGGCTGTTGTCTGGTAGTAATCTGCCCACACCCCACTCCTGTCACTGTTCTGCAGGCTTACACAGTGCCCCCCATGGGCCATGGCATCATATGCACAGGGTACCATGGAAGGTTTGGCTGGGGGGATGTGGAAGTGACCCCTGTCGGGTACAGAAGGTGAATCCGGCGCTGCCTGGGCGATGAGGCGCATCAGCCTGACAGGCCTGCATTGTAGTAATCTGCATATGCAAATGAGCGGCATCCATCCGCTTATCTGACATGCAAATACAGGGGGAACTCACACACTGTAGGTAACACCGAGCATAACAAATATTTACTTGCCTCTGAATTTCACTGATCTGACCGGCATGTTAAACGTAACTTTTGTCATTTTTATTTTGCACTACCCCCCCCCCCCCTTCCTCCTCCTGTAAGTGCTGCTCCTTTAAGAAGCCGTGCTAGCCCCACTCACTCCCCCGACACTCCCTACATACTCCCCCCTTGGTGCTGTCACATGGAAAGTTCAGGAATATGCAAGAAGGGGAGAGAGAGGGGTGACCAGATTACTGGCTGAGAGGGGCACATCCCCCCATAAAACAGGCAGACTGGTTAACTCCGTCCCTGCCTAGGCCCAGACGGCCGTATCGGACTGCCCCATCTACATATAACAGCAGCTGAACGTTGCATATGAAGTCACTCACTTTACATACGACGGTTCCTGCTTTTATATATAGATTTCTGTGGCAAGACTCCCATCTATAGATCTGGGCGGCTGGACCCTTCCATTGTTTGTCTGACCCTAGACTGAATGTCGTTACGCTATTTTTGCAGTTTTGTTTTAGTGCTGTAAAGGGCCCCATACACTGGAACGATAATGCCCGATTTCAGCCAATTTAGGGCATTCGGCCCGATATATCGGGTGAAATCGGGCATTTTGGATTTGTTTCTCATCCGATGCGCATTCCCGTGAGGGTCGGATCGGCTCCCCTAGATCGTTAGTGCTGCACTCGTGATGTCGGTTCCCGCAGGCATGGCTGGGATCGCATACTATATATCACATGCAAAATGTACCAAATTGTATGGAACCAGTCCCGGGAGAGTTCAAGGGAAATCGCCTCCGACTTCAGACTCAGACATATCTTTGTAGTGTATGTGGCCCTTAAGGTGTTTGAAGTTGTGTATAGATCTTTGGCATTGATGTCTATTTACGGCTATAATCTGCTCTGGCAGCTACAGGTGCAAAACCAGGGCACAAGGTATTAAGGGGGACATTTACTAAGCAGTGATAAGAGCGGAGAAGTGAGCCAGTGGAGAAGTTGCCCATGGCAACCTATCAGCACTGAAGTAACATCTATAATTTAGATACTATAAAATGATACAGAGCTGCTGATTGGTTGATGGGGGAATTTCTCCACTGGCTCACTTCTCCGCTCTTATCACTGCTTAGTAAATGTTCCCCTAAATGAGTTTGAGGTGTATAGCTAGGTACATGCTTCAGTCATAGGTGGACTGTTATGGATGGGTGCAGGGCTGCAACTAGGGGTGTACGCATGGTGCCGTCGCACAAAGCAGAACACCCTGGGGAGCGGCACTGTCTGGAACGGCACCCTTCAGCCAGTATCGCTGCTGCAGTTACGCTCGGAGCGTCCAACTCTGCAGCCTGCACAGCTGCTCGGAGCGTCCTTAGGATGCTCCAGTCATTGCCTCGCTGCTCTGACCATTGGCGCTCATGCCCACCCATCCCCTGTGCTGCAGCTTTATGATGTCATACGCTCAGGGGGAAGGGCCAGTGACAGCACAGGGCGCACTGAAGCTCTCTTATGTGGCTGGCAGGTGTGCGGTGCAAGGGCAGCCCACATCAAACACCCTGTACCCTGACATCAGAAGGAAAATGGTGCAGCTGCCATTTTCCCGAAGTTCATGAGCTGCAGAGAAATCACCAGGAACATGGCGCCCGTAGTTATGTATGTTTGGTCACGGAGCATGGGCCAGTGACATCATATGCACAGGGTACCATGGAAGGTTTGGCTGGAGAGAAGTGGAAATGAGCCCTGTCAGGTACAGAAGGTGAATTGGGCGATGAGACGGATCAGCCTGACAGGGGGGGGGCCACACATCACACCCTGCACCCATAGACAATACTACCTCTCAGTCAGCGCTGTAGAAATCGCTTGGAAAATTAAGCAGGAGCCATCGTCCCGGAGTCCTGCGCATATGGAGTAGGCTGTTCCGGGGCATGCACAGTACCAAATTCGATTAACAACTTTGAGATAGTTTCATCAGATTTTAAATGAGCCTACTTCTGCGTAGCTTGTGTATGACATTACTGGTCCCTGCGTGACAGTCTGATCGCCGCAAACGCAGGGAGTGAGACCATTGTAATTCTCACCAATAAGGAAACAGCGGCTTCGGGGACTCTCGCCCCACGCACCTGTCTGCCGACGCCGCCTTAGGAAATAAGTGGGAAGATTTCTATCAGAACCAAGGAAAATAAATCCCATAGGATGCCTGTTGGAGCTTTCATCTGTGTAATTGCTCTGGCGGCTGATAATGGTATAGATACAGTGCATGTGAAGAGGTGACATATACGTTTTGTAACCTACTGTGTATATTGTCGGAGGTGCGTCATACAAGGATGGTAACATCTCGGATTTAAAGGACACAGTAAAACGTTTGGCGTGAATTCATTCTTCAACAGTGTTTGAGGTTGTAGTCAGGGAAATGCCTCGCTGTAGTAAGAGATTTAGCCTAGGAAATGCCTCGCTGTAATAAGAGGTTTTAATGGTGGGGTCTTTATGCATATTTGTCATTTAAGGTGGTCTATATAAGTCTTGGGGACGTCTCCGCTTGGTCAGGTCTAATGGATTTGGTGTGACCTAGACACAGATGAGCACTACACTGGAGAGCAGAACTTGGCCTTCACAGAGTTCAATCTGGACACTATCTGGTTGTTCAGGGACCAAATGAAATATTTCCTGGTCACCTTGTTGGACATGGTCTAAGACGGGAGGTCCACATGCCTTACTCCCAAGACAGAGCTCTATGTCAGCCATCCAGACATATAGAGCCTCCTGCAAATGTGCCTTGGAAGGGTCTCCCCCCAACTCCCACCTGTACCTGTTTCTGGGAGGAAGAGAAAAAGTGCCAAATCAGTGCGGGTAAGTCAAACCTGCCCAGGTACTTTACTAGTCACAATACGATTGTAAACAGGTGTGGCCAGAGGCTATCTCAGCACCTAGGGGCATGGGTGCTACTGACAGATGGACCTCTCCTTCAAGCCTACCATGACGGTGGTTGGGTTTTTATCATAGCTGTGGTAAGTGGCCACCCATGCGTAGGATGATGTCTGCTGAGGACCCTGGTCAGTTTCCATGGCTAGAAAAGGCAGCAGTAGTTATTTTCACAACATTCATTTTGACTTCAATAACTTCATTGTGGTCCATGGTGGCCCTTTAGCAAGGAAAGTCTGAGGAGGCTTCCCTGACTCCGTCCAGCTTGTTTATGCGAGGATTCGCCCTGGGCTGTGATTGCAGAGCATCCTGGCACTGACATCGGAATGGGGTTCCCGTAGGTTCTCCAACAAAACCCATTTACACACAGACTAAGGGAACAAAACCTCCCCTTTGTTTCAGTCGTTGCCATCCCAACAAGCACCAGAATAGGACTTACCAAAAATACACACTAAACAATGGCTCTGCATTATTCCTTTGCTGGAAGGGGATCTGTGGAACTTTAGGCAGAGGAGATACGTTAGCAGGCTGGCCATTATCTGCTATACAGCATATGTGTCAGTACGAGCGACTGTTGTAAGCCTTGGGCTAGGTAGGGGGCGTACAGTATACTGGCATATGCAAAGTTTTTGGTATCAGCCAAAAGTTACATCGGTTGAATATATTACGATGTCCCGACAGCAGTTGTGTAATAAATATCCTACTTCTATTCTTTATAGAGCGACACGTTCTCAGTATAGTGTTCTCCAGACTTTTATATCTGGGTCACTTTACACCGAGACTCCCCGCAACAAAAACTGGGGTTCCCTGGACAAATGAACCACTCCACTACTAGACTAGTCTGGAATGTGGTCTTCAGCCTTGTGTCTACTGTCTAATTACAGGGTTACTAACTACCCCACTGAAAAAAGTATAAAAAAAAAAATGTTCAGTCATTTTGCAAAATACTTTGGGCCAACCCTAATTATTTTCACGTCCGCTGAATTTTGTGACTGGTTTATACATGTCTCCGTCTATAAATCACAGATGTACATTAACAGCTTGTGCGAAGGCCCCCAGGAACAGACGTAGTCTCAGTGCATACGACGTACAGTTTTATATCCAGTTTTGCTTTGTGACCAGATACGGGGCGACGCGCAGTTTTTTGGGGGGCTTAAATGGCCCCTCATCAGATCATTCTCGGGGCGGAAAAGTTGATATTTATCTATATAAAAAAAGGAGAAAGGCCAAACACCCATATATATCCTCTGTAACAAGATAAGGGAGATATAAAACATTACAACACATCTCACTGCACATCTATAACGAGAACGGTGATTGGTGGAATTGTGCATTTCCATTTGATCTGTGTGGGTCCAAAATTCAAGTTTCCAAACAAAAGATTAGGAGCGACTCTGGTTTTTAATTGTTTGCCATTTGCAGAAAGACTGTTTAGATTATGGTACTAGTTTATATTCAGCAATTATATGAGAAACCAGATCAGATCAGACCCAAGGTACATCATGTAGTTGTAGTCGCTTGAACCACTTCTCTCCGGCGAACTCCGCTTTCATTAGTTGTTAATGGTTAATCAGCCATTATGCATCGTTCAGTAATGGTGACACAATGAACCTGGGTAATTTGTGCACTGACGTCAGCAGTGTGAACAGCTTTCAGTGATTACGGATTGTTACTCGCGGTTACACGGCCACTACATCTCCGTTCAGTCATGACAACCTTTAACCCTTTTGCTGGGGGTTTAAATGTCCCTTTGATTTGTGCTGATAAGGCATGAAATTCACATGAATGGGATGGCAGCTGCCGCGTGATTTGATCAGTCGTGTCGGCGGACCGTTCAATGGCGGGGTGAGGACACGTGCCATTGTCCGAGTTGCAAGCGCATTGCGTGTCTGGCACTCTGTACATCTTATTTTATGGCTATATAGAGGACAGGCAGGCGAATGATGATGAACGCATGAAATATATTAAACAAGAGATGTTTAGGAGAGCTGGAATACACACGCGGGGATGATGAACTGCCGACATTGAAAGACATATCTGTACAATTCAGGCTTATCCATCCTTCAGAGTCAACGTGACATTTTTTGCGGCCTTTCTTTTTTAATTTTCTTTTTAAATGTTCACGTTAGTTACCATATGACGAGCGTGAGATTTGCAAGTGACGAGATTTCTGCGATTTAGCACTAGGATTTAAAGAGGCAATTTTTTACGATGCAAAACCAGGCTGGATTTGCATTGCAAAAGAATTGCTGCTGTAAACCCTTTGCAGAATCTCCCAGTCCATGTTTTTTTTTTTTTTACCTTACATCCTTGTCCTTCACGTCCAGGTATGTGACTGTCCTGGGCTGATAAGACCGGACGGCACATCCGATCCAAAGGGGTTTTATTTATCTCCATGGTTTGTAGTGGGATTGTAAATTGTTTTATTTCTATATAAATTCCGGCGCTGCTAAAACTTGTTATTCGGGCATTAAATATGTATAAACTCCCATAAATAGGATCTGCATAAACCAGTGTGCAATAATACAACCATATCAGTAGTTATATAGGAACGCTAGTATTGTAAACAATATCGTAAGTCTTTTTAAAAGCCTTGTTCCCTGTAGAGAAACACTCTGCGGTATATTGACAAGGCAGCAGCTTTTCGCAAAGCGCAGAACACCCCGGGCGTTGCACTAATTAATAGCACTGCTTTAAATTTTGTGGCCAAATGTATCAAGAAGCCTGCAAAAGTCGCTGCTTCGTAAATGCTGTCTCTATATAGAATTCTGGGGAGACTTCTAATACCTTATAGCCTACTGAGTGTACATACAGCTAATGCTCTGTTTATTGCTTACAAACCACATAGGCATAAGTCATTAGGTAAATGAGGTGAAGTTGCAGGTCAGAAAAGGAGATATTCCAGAATGCAGATATAAATGCAGTTACGGGCGCCCGGCTAGTGCAAAATGAGTGTAGGCGCCGACACTCTTGGGTGTGTGACGCAAGGGTCAGCAGGTCAGCACATGTCAAGATACATTTGTCAGACGGTGGGAAGAACGACATACAAACAATGGAGGGTTCTGATCATGAATAGTCTGTAAAGACGCCCAATCATTGTTTAGACGTTTTACACGCAGCCCACCACATGAATATACCCCTCGCCTCCCACATTCTGGGAGCGTTGAGAATGATAGAAGTCTATTCCGGTCGGACTGCTCTTGATGTCACACAACACTTAAGGCTAGGTGTATCAAACCTTGGAGAGATAAAGTACCAATCGGCTCCTACCTGCCATGTTAGCCCCTTTTCCACCAAAATCCAGAGTCTGACCAGGCATTTGGAACATGGTTCCAATCCGGGATAGGCACCTTTCACTCTGCGGCTCCGACCCAGGTTACTCCCGAGTCGGCACCGTTTACACTGCACACGGGTGCAGATCTCCCCGGGATTGGGTCAAAACCCGAGCGGTCCAGACCCTGGACTTCACCGGCGACCTGCAGCAGGGCGGGGGAATGTCCTGTATACGGGAGGTGGTCTGTCATAGCTGTCACCGGGGAGACAGGCAAGGAGATCACAGCCTCCCCGTTCGAAGCAAGCATGGATGAGGTAAAAACCAGAATGGTCTGGATCATACAGGGAAGCCGTAATTACTCTCTCCTTGGTGACAGCTGTTATAGACACGCTTCCATGTTTTATTACCCAATCCCCTTGCTGTAAACGTCACCCAAGTGGGATGACCCGGGTTACCGTTTACACTGCCCCTTAACCTGGTTTGAACTTTGGGAGCCATATCCATGGTGACACATACCGGGTTATCACGGCAATAACCCGTGTTTTAGTGGCAGTGGAAAAGAGGGTATAAAGTGTTTGAAAAATTACAGTAGCTGATTGGTTGGTAGTTTATCTCTCTCTCTACTTTATTGCTCTCCAAGCTTTGATATATCTTGCTCCAAACTGCAATGCTCTGCAGAGCACTCCCTGAGGTAAAGAAGATTTGCACAGAATTTGGCCCCTCAGAGGAATGAGGTCATTTAAAGGAGTCTCTTTGAAGAAAAGGATAAAGGAGGTCAGCCTCCACCATTGTGTGTGCGCGTGACCTCAGGAAGTGGGTGAGAGGCAGAAGTGCAATTGTTCACCTTATCCAGTGTGCCAAATCTTTTCCCTTTGTGCGGGAGAGACGAGGCCTGCCTCTCCCGCCCTTTACTCCGCTCACTTTGCTGCCATTAATCACTTGGGGCAATGCAAGACCACCAATCCATCTGCAGGCGTGCCAGGGTCCACCCAGCCCCTGATACAAAGCCTGACCGATGTTATCAGATGCACACTTTTTACCCTTGACGATGGAGATGGAGAGAGCAGTTCCTGATAGCAGGCAGAGGGGAAATGACAAGACGCATGAATAATGTATAGGTGCTTGTGTAGGGGACATGCATGTGTATAGGTGTGTGTACATCACTGGAAGGCGTTTCAGATGTACAGTGATATTAAACATTGGGGGGGGGGGCACCTTATACCCTGTCATGTTTGCACTATATCGGTATATGCGCCCGCCAAGGCGATACAATGCATTTGTGGCGCACTATAAATAAAGGATAATGATAATAATAAAAGTACCACTAACAGGTCATGTTTTCTAGATTCCTCTGGAAATAAAATGAAAGGAAACGTAGTGAGGATTATTTACTGTAATAGCAGTGTGTGCAGTGAGGTCTGGCGGGACTTTGCAAGGAGTTGAATACGCCTCTTCCTGTCTAATTAACCTGAGGTCAGGGTACCCAGTACCGGAGCAGGTCACACTGCTGCCCTCTCCCCCTTAACATGTGACTTCACGAGAGGTGGCGGGGCTGCCACAATAAAGTGGAGATACTTTGGGCGGCTCAAGACAATGCAGGTTGCATGCCCTGAAGCAGCATTACTGGCCACTGTGCCGTTCCAGACAGCCTGCTTGCCAGATGCAGAGTCCGCGGGGCAGCGGCTTTACCATCCGAGGGCCCTGCACTCGGGCGATGGCACCGCTCACACATACACACCCCCTATGGCCCTAATGGTACCTAGTGAACTGATAGCTTGCAGTCAAATGATTGTTTCATCTCACACCGTCTGTTGTGTGTAGGTGACAGGTGCGCGCTTTAAAAGCAATTGCTCTAAAACCTAAATGGTCCCTGTTCCCATCCCCATCTATATGACCTGGATTAAGAGACCCAGGTGCAGATGTACGAAGACTTGGGGAGAGATAAAGCGGAGAGAGATAGAGTTCCAGCCAATCGGCTCCTAACTGCCATGTCTGTGCTTGAAGAATGACAGGAGCTGTTTGGTTGGTACTTTATCTCTCTCCAAGGCTTCGTCGATCTGCTCCCAGTTTCATTTGCCGCATTAATAAGAATATTTGATATACCTTTCTGAGGTATCTGCTGGTTTCCAGCAGTCGGGCTTTTATGAGTGACTGGTCTGTATTTCATATCTAGAACATAATATAATTCCTGGCCTCAGGAAGCGCTCCTGCCTTTGGCACGGATAATGAATAAAATGTTTGTTGAGCCCAGGAATGTACTGTGCTTAATGTAACATCTTACTGAGGAATGTGGAATACCAGCGTCGCCGCGCCAATCGGCTCGCAATCTACTTAGACTTAGTAGGAATTTTGTCCCCAGGGGAGCCTTAAAGAGGCTTGTCACTGGAAGCCGTGTGTTTAACCTCCCTCTAAGGGTCGCTTTAAGGCCTCCTGCATACCTAGCACCTTTTTTGTCTCTCAAGTTCAAGTGCAGCTTGTTATTAACCCTCTATCCCGCCAGGCAGCAAAGAGGCATACAGTAATGTTCAACGGATTTTGGTACTTGTCCTTGACCAGGCCAATGAAGGTGTTAAGTCGGCGTCCATTTTGAATTGCCGGACATGGTCAATAAACAAACAAAAATGGTAGTTTTATACTGAATTGAGTGAATTTGGGGTGCCTCGTACATAGTAGCTGTGAACCCATATATACGTAAAAATAATATCAGACTTTTCCATATGGAGCAACACGGTGAACCGTGCGGAAGACATTTGTGTTGTATTATCGCTACATCACTTCCGTATACATCCCAAGGGTCTTCGTTGGTGATTGACCTTTGTTCTGTGGCCTCCTTACGTTGTAGTCCACCTGTGCTAAGGGTAATCCTTTCACACAGGCCTGTCGGGCCTGGATTTCATTAGCATCAGGAAAGGATGAAGAGGTGTTAATATATTGCACTAAAACTTCATGAAAAGTCAGGCTTTTAATTGGCGTTGTTGGGTTTCCCTGAGAAATAACAAATCTGAGTGCTGCGTCTTCAGGTGCTGACTGCTACGAGTACTTCAGGCCTGTTACACAATACGTCACAGGGGAGCATGTAAGCCAGAATAATAATTATTACATACAGCTTCCTGCTGCTTTTATTGGCTATTTTTTTTATGGTGCCTGTGTAAGTTCTATACCATCTGTCCGCGCCTCGGACTCTTCCGCTTCAGCTGTACAGGGTGTGAGGTGGATTGTCTCCAAAGGAAGGCCTATATCAGCACTTGGAAGTAATTGTCTGCATAGAGGAAATGGGCGTCCATCACGTATTGTGTTCGCGGGGAGGATGTCCACGTTCCTTGTGTGCAGATGTGCTCCAGAAATACCACCATTTCAGCAGTTTGTCATCTTTGCCAAAGAAGGTGCCTCTGCCGCCTGTGGCTTTGGTTTTTATTTTGCCTAGCGCCCTCCTGTCCCTCCGTAATGAATGCTCTTCTTTTTGTGTACACAGAAGCTGAAAGCAGTTCTCCCATATATACCTAAGGGGGACATTTACTAAGCAGTGATAAGAGCGGAAAAGTGAGCCAGTGGAGAAGTTGTCCCATCAGCCAATCAGCACTGAAGTAACATCTATCATTTGCATACTATAAAATGATACAGAGCTGCTGATTGGTTGATGGGGCAACTTCTCCACTGGCTCACTTCTCTGCTCTTATCACTGCTTAGTAAATGTCCCCCTAAGACACAGGAAGAGCTGCAAGCGTGGGAGCTGTGGCTTAGTAAGTGATACTAGTCACATTGCATATGTCTGCCATAAAGACGGTTCCGGTATGAATGGTCAACCATGTTATGGTCGACAGTCATTAGGTTGACCACTATTGGTCGACATTGGCATGGTCAACACATGATGATGGTCGACACGTAAAGGTCGACATTATTATTATTTTTTTACTTTTTTTGGGTGTCTTTTTCTGCGTAAAGTGACTGGGAACCCCAATTACTGCAGTGTCCCTCGCAGGCAAGGTGCTTTGTACCGCTACCGCTTCGCTCGGCACAGGTTACCGTTCCCAATCGTAGTCCACGTGGATCGTAAAGTATGGGAAAGTTCCACAAAAGAGAAATTTGAAAAACTCATCTCGACCTTTTCATGTGTCAACCATTTTAACGTGTCGACCATGTGTCAATGTCAACCAATCGTGGTCAATCTAATGAGTGTTGACCATAACATCGCCGACCATCCAAACGGATACCCATAAAGACAACCCCGGGGCAGTAACATTGGTCCAGGTATGTTGCAACACTCAGCATGTCAACAGCAGAGTGTTGACATGGTCTGAATATCAACACGGACATCATGTCAACGTGTGACACGCTGACATGGTCATGTCGACACTGCATGACAACAGTAGGCGTACCAACATAGTGTTTTTCTATTAGATCCCTGAACCTGAACTGTTGACATTGTGACATAATTGTCGACATAATGACCGACATTGTTGACATGACCACATCAACATTCTGAATTTCGACATTCAGACCATGACGGCATTCTGAATGTCGGCATAATGACTATGTCGGCATAATGACCATGAATCTGAGACATTCCAACGAGAAGAGAGAGCCCAGCGACATACTGAGATTGGAATAGATGCCATTCTTATGTCCCATGACCCCAGTAATCAATAACTATCCGCAGACATCTGCTGAGGACGTGGCTCCTAATGATGGGAAAGAGCCAAGCACAGTGACATTCAGGATAGGAAGGCCCCTCTGCTATAGATTCCCCAGCTGGCTAACGGGGTAAGGCCTGCTAGCCATCACTCAGGATGAAGACAATGGGAGAGCGGACGGATCAATCCGGTTTAATAAGTAAACACATCTTGTGTGAGAGTCAGGACCTCACACACACGCTAGTGTCACCAGGTGGTGTGCGGTGAGAGCCGGGGAAGGAGCCATACTGTAGAACTGCATCTGTCATTGGTTAGGACGCTGCTCTTTCTTGATCACGTTTTCAGTCAGAAATAACATTTGTAAATCTCATCCAGAAAGACCACACACGTTACTGTGAGCCGCTATACCTCGTATGGGGCTTATTTCCTCACAGAGTACAAACATACGGCGCTGTGAGTGACCGTGGATAGCAGATGGGGTGACGCTAACAGCGAGGCAGAGTGTCGTCACCCCCCCCCCCCCCTCCGACTCCAGGACTGCTGTATAAGGTGCATGTAACACTACGCACACATGGGGGGGATTTACAGTAGAAGCTGCATATTTGCATGCTCACTGCACATTTACATTTCCACACCTGTAGTTTCCTCATCAAATGGACACAATCTTATGTAGTATGGGATGCAGTCACCTGAAACGAAGCTCCCTTCAAAGCGGCGTGCCTAACTGACACCAGAAAGCCCTCACTGCACTCTTACGTCAACACCCCTGGTCGGTCCTTAGAAACGACAGGGCCTACAAGTGTACATACAGATCAAAGTAAGCGTATTATGCGCACTCGCTGTGTGGCGGATGTCACACGATGCACAAAGGGACGACGTGAGGTGTTTCCGAGCAGCCACAGGGGAAATATTCACCCACAGCGTATTAACAGCTTTGTTATTTGCCATTGAGAAATGGCCGCCGCTGCTTGTGCTGTTGTGTCTGCAGGATGCCGGTGTTAGTGTGTGATAGTGTGTACACGTTATAGGGCAGGATTTACCCTCCGCCATTATTCTATTCTGTCAGGGTGTAGTACAGTATATAGTGCAATATATTGGATATTATGGGGTATATTCAATTGAAGTTGAAAGCTGCCGTCTGTCGAAAAGACGGCAGTTTTCGACTTTTTTAGGTCGAAAGGGGTTCCGACCTATTCATTATAACCGCAAATTATTAGACAAGTCGAGGAATTCGACTTGTCAAAGCACGTGAATCGGCGGAATAGCTGCCGATCCGCGTGCTTCTGTTTTTTGACCATCTCAATCCAATTTTAAAAACAGTCAGATTGAGATGAGGGAGCCGAGAGGAGGAGACGGTGGAGAGCAGCTGCTATAGCAGCGTAGACGGAGTATGTGTTACAGCCGCCGCTGACCGCAGCGACTGTGACACATCCTCCGGCTACGCTGCTATAGCGCTGCTCTCCCCCGTCTGCCTGCGGCTCTCCCTTGTCTCCGCTCCCGCATCTCAATTCAACTTTTTTTAAAGTCTAATTGAGATGGCATTGAATAGCCCTGATCGGATCCATTCCGACAAATGAATGTCGGAATGGATCCGACTTCAACTGAATATACCTGTATGAGTGTATACACATGTAATGTTAGTGTTCCATTATCACATCCTCTCAGGCACAGATCTCTAGGGCGCAATTACACCTCAGGGGTCTATGTACTAAGTCCTGGAGGGTAATTAAGGGGGACATGTACTAAGCAGTGATAAAAGTGGAGAAGTTGCCCATGGCAACCAATCAGCATTGAGGTAACATTTATCATTTGCATACTATAAAAGCAGATGATGGCTCACTTATCCACTTTTATCACTGCTTAGTACATCTCCCGCAAAGTGTAGAGAGATAAAGTACCAACCAATCACCTCCTAACTGCCATGTTACAGGCTGTGTTTGATAAATGACAGAAGATGATTGGTTAGTACTTTATCTCTATCTACTTTCTCTCTCCAAGACTTATTACATCTGCCCCTAATTCTCATAGTGATTGTTATGGCATGAAAATCTACTGGAGTTGGATTCCCGGGGGTAGATTTACTAAAGATACTAAAACAGACAAGGTGTTGCTCATAGCAACCAATCAGATTCTGTTTATCATTTTCTAGAATGCAATAGAGAAATGATAACTTTAATCTGATTGGTTGCTATGGGTTACACATACACTTTTCATTTTTAGAAGTTTTAGTAAATTTAACCTGGTGTATGATAAATGGTGCCCCAGCCAATCAGCTCCCAACTGTCATTTTTCAACCGTATGGCAGTTGGTGCTCCAGCCAATCAGCTCCTAACTGTCATGTGCTTGAAAAATTTGTTTGATGGGCAGATTCTAAGCTGGATGCATTCACAGCAGCTTTTCTGAAAATCCACAGGAACCTACTTAGAATCCGCCCGCGTATGCCGGCCATTATTTTACCATCTGCAGCCACATCCATCATATTAGTAGCTGGACGTGCCCCCTCTAATGGAAGCTGCCACGGCCGGGCGCTGAATAGACAAGGGATACGCCCAACTCAGAATCGGCCCCATATTGTCTGACAGAGCGAGATATAAATATCCGCTTACTGCCTGGCCCTGCTCCATGGGACCATTACCAGTGACCAGCTCTGTTCCTGCAGTAACACCGCCTCACGCCCCATAAAGGTGAGCAAGGGCCCCTCCGGCTCAGCGACTGGAAGAATGTCAGCAGCTCGGTTTTCACTAATATCTGACAGGACTATTGTGGGAAACTGTTACTTCCGAAAGGATCCATGTGAAAGCTTTGGACTATTTGACACCTCACTGATCCTCCTCTTGGCTGGGCTGTGGCGATGAGCTATGCTTTTGAACTGTGTTCCACATGCATTGCAGGCGGTCACCCTTTTATTTCCGGTTGCCGGTAACTTTTTATTTTTGTATGTTTGTTGGTCTGTTATGACTCTGACCCAGAGCATCCTGGGAAATCTTACCAGCTCCCGTCCAGAGATCATATATAGATAGCACTGTGCACTCTGCACTCTGTGCACTCTGCCGGGTGATATAATAGCACTTTCTCTTCTCTGTATTTCTGAGCAACCAAAGATGGGAAGACTATGGGGAAAGGGAACCTTCCCACCCAGCTGATTGTGATAGAGGTTCCAGGACGCCTCTCTTACTGGTGGGCAATCAGCGGCCCTCCAGCTGCTGTGGGACTACACATCCCAGCATGCCCTGCAATAGTGTTGCTATCAGGGAATGCTAAAACTGTGGCAGGTCATGCTGGGATGTGTAGTTCAACAGCAGCTGGAGGAACACGTATTACCCACCCCAAACCAAGGTGCAGCCATTCTACCACCCACATTCCCCAAACAAGTATAATATACAGGGCACTAATCAAAGTGTTAGAATATAGTATTACTTATGATGAGAGCAAGAAAGTATTTACTAGTATAATACAGAACAGCTAAATGTCATGTTTTGAGACGGCAGCTGGCCTATAAGTCATATAAGGTCCTATCAGCATCTCCACAGGGATCTATCCCGGGTTTACACACGGAAACTTTGTACCCAGACCTGGGGAAAGAGAATCCGACGGCTCTTGAAAGACCCAAGGCTTCCGGTGCCTGGGAAGAGGGGATGCCAGCTCTCACACCCCTGTGACTTACATATAACCTCCCAGAGACCAGAGGAGCTTCTTAGGTTTCTGGATTCCCGGGATGCCAGGTTCTGCGGAATTTCCTAGAGTACATATGAGGAGAGTCTATGGAAGAGCCGCGGCGGTGTGCGGATTAGGGGAGGCGCGCACAGCTGAGACCTTAGGAGCACAATCCCTGTGTACATCCCACAGAGATCTGTCCGGGCTCTGATTACCTCTAGCACAAAGTGTGAAACCTATACGGCTCCATGTGCGCATTCAGACCGTCCAGTGCTTTTCCATCCGCATTGCAGCCGTCATATTAGCGTTTGCACTAATTGTGCCGGTTGCAAATACTAATGGGATGCGCCTGCGATTGGAAATGCGCCCGCTCTAGAATTACGTATGTTGTGTTCAGTTGGCGCAATAGATTGTCACCTGCCGCTGTACATGGTAAGTGCAGGAAAATATTCTAGGAATGACCGACGGTGATACCAAGGATTATAGGTCCGAGCAGGATGAGAAAGTTACATTGTGCGGTTTTTGTAGCAGGAACAAAGAATAAAATAAAATATTCTTTCCGATGTGTCCATGCATGAATAACTTCTATTCTGCGATGTGACTGAGCGGTAGATGGATACACTCTGCGGAAATGAGATTAGCCAAAAATATCTTTGAGGGGGGAAAAAAAAAAAGCACAACCAGCTAAGCTGTTACTTTGCCCTACATGGTCCAGAGATAAGTAACTGTGGATAAGCCTCTGCTCTCACGCTGTAAGCCTGACGGATGCTGCGTGGAGTCCTGTACACTGGAGGCAGATCGGCAAGAAACCCCCACCCAAAATAAATGTGGGGTGCAGAAAGTGAGCGCAGACCACTCTGTCATTGGCCAGGGCTATAATAATAGTAATACAAAATATCCTGCGTACTTGGGGCCGGAGTCTGATTTGTGAATAAAGTAAGAAAGGGTAAGTAACTCTGCACTTTGGCAACACCATGCTGCACTGCAGGTGGGGCAGATGTAACACGTGCAGAGAGAGTTAGATTTGTCCAAACTTAAATCTAAACTGCAGTGTAAAAATAAAGCTGTCTATCATGTGTGGGCTACATGCAGAAGCAGCCAGTATTTACCCTGCATGCAGACATAGGCCCTCATTCCGAGTTGATCGGTCGCAAGGCGAATTTAGCAGAGTTACACACGCTAAGCCGCCGCCTACTGGGAGTGAATCTTAGCTTCTTAAAATTGCGACCGATGTATTCGCAATATTGCGATTACTAACTACTTAGCAGTTTCAGAGTAGCTCCAGACTTACTCTGCCTGTGCGATCAGTTCAGTGCTTGTCGTTCCTGGTTGACGTCACAAACACACCCAGCGTTCGCCCAGGCACTCCCACCGTTTCTCCGGCCACTCCTGCGTTTTTTCCGGAAACGGTAGCGTTTTCAGCCACACGCCCCTGAAACGCCGTGTTTCCGCCCAATAACACCCATTTCCTGTCAATCACATTACGTTCGCCGGAGCGATGAAAAAGCCGTGAGTAAAATTACTTTCTACATAGCAAAGTTACTTGGCGCAGTCGCAGTGCGAACATTGCGCATGCGTACTAAGCGGATTTTCATTGCGATGCGATGAAAAATACCGAGCGAACAACTCGGAATGAGGGCCATAGTACATGTATTTGCCCCCCTTGCATTGCAGCGTGGTTTGTCCAGGTGCAAAGTTACTTCCTCTTTCTTACTTTATTCCCAACCAGAATCAGACCCTTAATTCTGAATTTAGGGGGTCATTCCGAGTTGATTGTAGCTGTGCTAAATTTAGCACAGCTACGATCATCTTCCCTGACATGCAGGGGGACGCCCAGCACAGGGCTAGTCCGCCCCACATGTCATTGCCCCCCCCCCCCCCCCCAGCACAAACACAAAAGCATTGCACAGCGGCGATGCTTTTGTATTTCTGGAGTAACTCCCAGCCAGGGCAGCTCCTGCGGCTGGCCGGGAGTTGTTCACCGCAGCAGCTGCGTGAGACGTCACGCAGCCGCCGCGGCCCACCCCCCCCAACGGTCCGGCCACGCCTGTGTTGGTCGGACGGCGCACCCTAAACGGCTACTTAGTGCCACCGTTCAGCCCCCTCTCGCCCAGCGTCCGCCTCGGTCTCAGAGACTATCGCTAGGCAACGGCGACTGCCATGCGCCGGTGCACTGCGGCGCCGGCGCAGTTCCGACCCGATCTCTGCATTGACAGACTGCAGTGAGCGATCGGGTTGGAATGACCCCCTTAGTATACTTTCCGCATCGTAGCGGCATACAAGGCCACCTATAGTGTCCTAGGCACTTAGGATTAGTATTCTAGTCTGAAAGGATCTGGTATAAAGTCGCAGATTAAGCCCAGCGATGCGTCGCCCCATGCGTGGCTCACTCGTATCGACCTCCGTCTTCTGAAACCCAGGTTAGCGTCTGCGTCGCACACAGACGCTGCGTGTAATATCAGCGCCAGGATACGCGGGCCTGTGCTATTAACTGTTGCATTAATGATGTGCATAACTTGTGAAAAACATGCGGCAAGACAAATGGCGCAGCTTAACCACAAAGGGGTCTATTCATGAAGCAGTGAAAAGTGTGGAGAAGTTGGCCAAGGCAACCAATCGGCATTAACGTAACATTTATAATTTGCATACTATACAATTATACAGAGCAGCTGATTGGTTGCCATGGGCAACTTCTCCACTGGCTCACTTCTCCACTCTTTTCACTGCTTCATGAATAGACCCCAAAGTCCTCGGCGCGATCTGTGTAGAAAATGATTTTTGTAGCGCTCTCAGTGTCACAGATGCATGTCCATGATACTGTAATGGATGTGTAAAGCTAGGTAGGTACACGCCTCAGCAACTTACCAACGACCGTTGGACTGTTAAATTATCTGTACACAATAGTCAATGACCGTTCCATTCCTGGACGATAATAGGAATACACCTGATTTAATGATCTGGAAATCGGCTCAGTGTTTTGGAAAATGCCGTGCATGCAGCCCAGGCCAGATGAGCCGGTCTGTGCAACTATAGGCCCGCAGTGCAGTGTACGCACCCTCAGGTTCTCAGGCTGAGGGGTCAGAAATCGCCTGCTCGGCCCGCACAGTGCCCAGTGTGTACCCAGCTGTACACTGACCTCTCCCATATCACAGGATAGTCACATTCCTAACCTGCCGTCTGACTAGGCGAGGGAAGGATCCGGTCATGCTGGGATTACAGCAGGCGCATTCATGCAGGTTTAGTTTCAGGGAAATGTGTATTTGTACACGTGCTCTGCGAGGACAAAACCCAGCCGTGGTTTCCCACATCTCCCTTCATTATACTAGCAAAATAGGCAAGGCCCTCCGGGGGATGGGACAGTGCGGTCACACCTGCTCGGTGTTCCTCAGCGTCGTCTTCACAAATATTATCCTTCTCATACAGGAAACGGTCTGTGTTATTCCAGCACTTCTAATATTATCACGTTCAGCTCCGGTTCTATCACACTCCATCTGCTGTGCCCCGATATACTTCATGGGTGCTGGGCCAGGGATGGGTATCCCAATATACTTCATTGGTGCTATGTCAATGACGGACAGTCTGGTTTACTTCATGGGTTCTGGGCCAGGGATGGGTACCCGAGTATACTTCATGGGTGCTGGGCCAGGGATGGGTGCCCCTATATACTTCATGGGTGCTGGGCCAGGGTATACTTCATAGGTGCTGGGCCAGAGATGGGTGCCCCTATATACTTCATGGGTGCTGGGCCAGGGATAGGTACCCCAATATACTTCATGGGTGCTGGGCCAGGGATGGATGCCCCTATATACTTCATGGGTGCTGGGCCAGGGATAGGTACCCCAATATACTTCATGGGTGCTGGGCCAGGGATGGGTACCCCAATATACTTCATTGGTGCTATGCCTGGTATGGGTACCCCAATATACTTCATGGGTGCTGGGCCAGGGATGGGTACCCCAATATACTTCATTGGTGCTATGCCTGGTATGGGTACCCCAATATACTTCATGGGTGCTGGGCCAGTAATGGATGCACCTATATAGTTTAAGGTACACACATTGCCCTTAATTTCAGAGTGGAAAAGCTTCCAAAATGATTTTGGCCCTCATCCACATGCCCCTCACTTGCTCTAAAATGATACCACAGTCAACTCAGACCCCCACTTGCTGCAAAAACTGCTCCCACATCCCCCCCCCCCCCCCAGACCCACTTTAGCCCCTCAGATCCCACATGTACTAAACTCCTCGTGCATCTCGGAGATTAGGTGTCTATGGAGTTAAATATGACTAAGGGTGTAATGTAAGTGTCCCATAGGTAACTGCTTGCATCTTTGTGCCTCTGGACAATCTTACAAATCCTGAGAGATGACGCTTGGCAGGCTGGATGGGGTTGAGCGCCCGTCCTGTCTGCCAGCTCTGTGAGGTACGTGTAAGTCGGCATGTTACTATGTAAATAAATATTCCTCAATGTTTATGTGAGTCTCGGATGTGAGAGGCTTGTACACCCATTACAAGCACATTATACTTCATAAACCTCCCCACAGTCCTCTGCAAACTTCTGTCCGACTCCAGAACCGGACAATTGATGCCGCGAGATGACTCGTGGTTTATCACTGCTGGCAGAAATCGCCAGACGTAGAAGGAATTTGTGGAGTTTTGTATTTAATCAGAAAAGATTCCATTACTATAAGAATAATTTATCAAGAAGACGGGCTTTCCTGTATGGCGCATTTGTATCCAAATGTTATGTACACTGGTTGGCTTTCTATTAAAAATGGAACATTATGCCAATGTTTTTTTATAGGGCTGGACCGTACCAGAGTTAGGAAGCCTGGTAATTTTCTCCAGAAAAACTGGCATCCATGACTGAAGGTGGCAACTATGACAGCACACAGTGTTAGCGGCCATTTTGCAATATATTGACAGGATGCATTGTCAAAATGGCTGCCGCTGCCATTTGTAGGCGCTGGGTGTGCTTTCAAAATCAAACCTCCATGTCACAAAGTTAAATTCCTGAAAGGACCATATTCTATAGCTGCGGTGGCTGGCTTCAGCTGCCATGTGGTTTAGAGGGGGGAGAAGGTTTATAATCCCCGAAGCATCAGATGGCTGCCTTTAAATTGAAACTGATGTGGAGAAGCCAGCCAATTGCTAATGCACATGGAGGCTTGTGCCAATATGTTTCCTAAAACATAATTGCTGTAGGCCAGTGAGTATGTATCTGTACATCTGTCCATGCTTTGGACATCATACCCTCTCCTATTTTAGGGGTAGGCAACATGCAGTACTTCAGCTGGTGTGGAACAACATATCCTAAAGTTCCCCGAAAGACGTGGGGTGGGGGTGGGGGGACGTTTTGGCTGCTTAAAGCCGCAATTAGCGACATGTTAGAGGAAACTACACGTCATTGTGGCCCTTCCCTCTGCTGTTCAAACCCGTGATCCGCAGTGTATTTCACAGCAGGAGGCGGGGCTTGGATGATGCCATTCAATGCGAATCGCGTCACCCATCCTCCTGGCTGCACACTTCAGTCAGCAAATGGGCACCGAGAGACTGGGCAACTCTGTTGGAAGATCGTTAGAACCCCACCAAAGTCGAGACTCTCCCAGAGCTTCAGGGAGAGTTTGCAAGCATGATGCTAAATCTGTAATAGGGCATGCTGAGATTTGTAGTTCCACTGCAGCTGGAGTGTCCTTCCTTAAATATGTCTACATTTCAAAAGAGATTAATTGCTATCAGGACAATAATGTAGGTTATTGGACACTATTGCATTGAGAGACACTGATACGTTAATGAGGCGCCTTGCACTATAGTAATTATCCCAGTTCTGGTTTTAGTGACTTACTGTAAATCTGGACTGGAATGTATAAAATGTCATTTTCTGCATTGTTACATTCACAGCTTACTGAGTGTAGTCTTAATTCCCGCTATGGCAGGATTGGCTCATCCTGCACAGACTTGGAAGTGGTTAATTGCAAACTGCTGCTGATGATTACTTAGTGCATATTTCCACAAGGGCTGGATTAGCATTGTAATTGTAACCACATTGTTAACCCATTCCAGTGCCGTGTTCAGTGATGCATCGGTGACGGTCGTTACCCGTTTGGGATAACATTAATATAGAATAGTGATAGGCAATCTTATACACTTCAGGGGCCGCATGAGTGGCCTTCCAGCCTTCAAAGAGGTCACAGGTGGAGAATCGGAGGGCCGCAGGCAACCCTAACCGGGTAAATCAATTACAAACTGGCAGCAATGGCTCGTGACCACAGGGTGTATCTAGCAGACTGGGTCATGACCAGAGGGTGTATCAGGCAGTATTGCTCATCATACAGTAACTACAGGGTGTATCTAGTTTTATTAAGAGGACTTCATGGCTGAGGTAAATTAAACAAAACACTCAAGAGGGCTTGAGAATATGAAACCGTAAATCAGAGAACCAAGTTTCCCCAAACATCTGCTTTCATTGCTAACCGCATGAACGCATACACACAGCGGGGAAAGCCATTTTGTGGGTGAGGAAATAGTCCGCCTATCACTTCACTGGGAAATTCTAGTGGGTCATAGACTGCAATCGTCACCAATAATAGCTCACCCACAAAATGGCTGCCTCCACTCTGTATGTGTGATGGATCTATAGGGCCGACTTTAATGGCCTCCGTGTTTGCGGATTTCAGACTATTGCATTTGGTCAATAGGGGTCAAACCATCAAATGGTGAGAAACTGTTTTTTATTGATGTTTTTGACCAAAAATACTACTTTATATGTATGACAAAGCATTCTGTGGAGAGATGTGGAATTGTCTTTACTTGGGTTGAGATAAAAGACTTCTTATCACATTGACACTGATGTCTGAGTGAGTCTTGTGTATTAGTGTGAGGCGGGAATGAAGCCGGGGCAGGAGCTGTATTGTGCGGCTCCAGACTCTCCACTATATGAAAGTAAATGTGCATACTATTCGCAGTGTACTGTATGTAGGATATACGCAGGGGTATTGTGTGTGTGTGTAGGGCATCCCTGTCAGATATTACTTTAACAGCACCGGCCAGATATTGCATGGCAGGATGACACAAGCCATGCTGATTGTGTGTGTGTGTATGTAATGTGTGTATACAACCCTTCTTACTCCTGTTTGTTTTTGTTTTCTTGCAGTGATCAGAGCGAAGGTTGTCGGTAAGAAGCTGATGGACGATGGGCCCTTTGGAACTATGCGATACACAGTAAAACAGATGAAGGTAAAAGCTCTGCTCTGACTGCCAGTTACTGTATGTGCAATTTATATGTGCTCTGAAGTCACACGCAGACCAGATTAGATGGTGCTCTGCAGTCACACAGATTAGATGGTGCTCTGCAGTCACACAGATTAGATGGTGCTCTGCAGTCACACACAGATTAGATGGTGCTCTGCAGTCACACACAGATTAGATGGTGCTCTGCAGTCACACACAGATTAGATGGTGCTCTGCAGTCACACACAGATTAGATGGTGCTCTGCAGTCACACACAGATTAGATGGTGCTCTGCAGTCACACACAGATTAGATGGTGCTCTGCAGTCACACAGATTAGATGGTGCTCTGCAGTCACACAGATTAGATGGTGCTCTGCAGTCACACACAGATTAGATGGTGCTCTGCAGTCACACACAGATTAGATGGTGCTCTGCAGTCACACACAGATTAGATGGTGCTCTGCAGTCACACACATTAGATGGTGCTCTGCAGTCACACACATTAGATGGTGCTCTGCAGTCACACAGATTAGATGGTGCTCTGCAGTCACACACAGATTAGATGGTGCTCTGCAGTCACACATTAAGCAAAGATGTCCCTGATCTGATCTCAGCCGCAGTGTCGCACAGGTTGATGAAGACGTAACAGCTGCCATCTTGGCCCGTGATTATTTTCATGTTTACTAGTCTGTCAGTGTCAGTGATTCCAATTGGTCTTAGAGAACCATGTGACATAACTACAACCAATGACGTCACTGATGGCATCACTGTTGGATGTATAAGAAAGCGTACAAAGCCTAAACTGTCTTACTTTTTACCTTGCCAACGCCATAAATAAACTTCCCTCATCCAACAGAATGTAACCCTATGTAAGGACCATTTTTGCATTACAACTGTGGCGTGAAGCTGTGTTAGTAGTAAAGGCGCTGACATCGGTTAGTCATAAAACGCGCCATGTTTAGTATTTATACTAGTAAACACATGAAGTCACCAGCCTCTCCCCTCATTATCCTCTCTCCCGAGGCCTAAGTGGTTACCTTGGCCTTCTTTTCCAACCTGTGACATTCACTACTGGGTTTTTTTTTTGTTCCTGCGATGTTTGGTAAAAATGCTTCTGGGCGCGTACAATAATTTTCCAAGTTGCACAATAAAACGGGATTGATCGTTTACAGTCTACGGCCCCTGGAGTCCGTCCTGCAGACAGGAGTGGTGGCGCTTTCTCGGCCAATACCCCCCTTCCTCCTCCTCTCCGTGGACCTCTGGAATAAGAGACTGATTTTCAACCCATTCTTAGCCTTTAACGCTGAAGGGGATGATCTATGTCGGGCCCCTTCAGTCATGAAAGTGTTAGGGAATGTGTTTGGGACATTTCTCTACTATCCAACTGCACATGACGGTCTCTGGGCACAAGCTGCGTCTGTGATGCATACAGCGATTTGGGACTATGTAATATGGATGGGGTTCAAGTCTTGGCTATGACCCCCCCCCCAAGTCATGAGGCTGGCTTACTTCCTCACCAAGAAGGGAAGGAGGGGGAATTCTTTGGCACACAGTCTAGAAACCTGCAACTTATTAAGGGAATAGAGCTGTAGAAGAGAAACAAGCAGGACGTATGCCATCTGGGTAACAATGGGGTTATTTATGAACAAATGGGAGTGAGGCCAGCGCTGGGGGCCTCTGTTACGGGACTGAAATCCAGCACCCATGCCATTACTACACTGGAATAGTAACAGATCTTGCACTTGTAGATGGTAGATTTGTGGATACTGAGCTTAGTAACCGTCTGTCCTTTGTGCATTTGTTGGTTTTCAATATAAGAGTGAAGTATCAGAATAAAAAAATTATACACTACATGTGAACTCTCTGAGTAAATTGATGATACTTTTAAATCATTGCTAACTCTGTCAGGTTTGCCTAGTATTATGTGACTACCGTGGCAACCGCTTTCATATGGCACATGATGTTGTAAGCAGAGAGGCTTTGGAATGCTCCTCTGAGCTCTGTTTTCACTGTGACATCCTACCCCTCCCTCAGCCTGTAGCTAATTCACTGTGTCTGACTGGCCATATATTTTGTACCAGCTTTGTGCACTGTGACATTCCTCCCCCCCCACCCACCATCCCCACCAATCTCTCATGACACGCGGAGGGCTGTGACCCTGTATCTGTTTAGCTAATTGACTGTGTCTGTGACTGGCAGACAGGCCATGTGATTTGTGTCTGCTCTGTGCACTGCAATATCCTCCACCCCACCCCATTGCTACCATATGACATGCTGAGAAGTTGTGACCCTGTGGCTGCCCTGTTTGGTTTCCCTCCAGAGAGCTGTTCAAAAAGAGTTAGTCATTTTTCTTATCTGGCTCCATTAAATCCTTTTCAGATGCTTAAAATGTACTTAACGAGATGAGAAATTTGACATAACTTGTAAAAAAAAAAAATGCAATAATTGTTCAGGGACGTGAAAATGAGTGATATGTATCAAATCTTGGAGAGAGATAAAGTACCAATTAATCCGCTCCTAACTGTCATTGGGACGTAAGATCTTCTATGTATAGGACACTATGAACATTAAATAGCCGTTCAGCTTATCATTGTCTGGCCATGTGACGGCTAATAAGCCCCTGCTTTGAGGGTGTACTTTCCCTTATCAAATCCAGATGGCTTGTCGGGCGGACATTTTAACTCATTGACTTCAGACTAAAAATTTTCTCTTCTGCCACCTCCATGCTTCTAAGAGCCCATACACTTGTTGGCTCACAAGTGTTTGGGCGTTATACCCCCCATCCCGTGTAGCCGTGCTCTCTTCTATGCAACTTTGGGGCACTTGAAACCGTGAGTCACTCACTATGAGTCGGGTGGAGCCAAGGCAGCGGCCCCCTTGGTTATCTCACAGCTTATTCTTTTGAAGAGCGCGTCTGACACACTGTGAAAAAATGTCTATTAAAACACATTCCTTGTAGCTAAACCTTATTAAATATAGTAACATCTTGTTCTCCAGCCAGCTAGTATTTTGGTTACGTTCTCCTGCCCCAGGTCTTCCAGCCGCTCGCAATCTTATTCCCAGTAAGGGAAAAATAATATTACTAAAACACATTTTTGGAGGCGTTTAGTGCAAGGAACCTGCCAGATAGCCAGAACGCATATTTGTAACGTAATGGGTGGAAATGCTATAATTTGCTATTATCCATGTCACGTGGAAGTCACCCTGTCTGTCTCGGACTTCTCCTCAGATGTATCGTGGCTTTAAGAAGATGCCTCAAGTTCAGTATATCTACACAGAGTCCTCTGAGAGCCTCTGCGGGGTCAAGCTGGAGGTCAACAAGTATCAGTACCTTATCACAGGTGAGTTTTCATCTACAACATCCCAGGGGGGCTCTCACCCTCACCACCAGCAGAACGTAAAGGTGGCCACATTGTGGGCTGAAGCTCCAGTCATGAGAATAAAGCCTCATTGGAAAGTAGGGATGGCCATCGATCAACAATGCTTGAACACCGATGGTTGATGGTTTAGGTCCCATGGTTCTCCGCTATCGATGGTACAAAGTCAGCAGTAGTTCTCTATTTTTTTTTTTTATTTATTTTTTTTTACCGCTGTGCAGGGTGCACAGAACTTAACCCAAGCCTCCGTTGTGCCATTTTGCTCCGGCTCCCTTTCCTGATTCGCCTGCCACCCGCTGTGTCAGAAAACAGGAAGGCTATTGCTGCGTCCAATCATCATGGCTTCAGGCCATCGATGCTAAAGCACAGGTGGCACCATCAATGGAGACCATCGATGATTAACGCTTCGTTGGCCATTCCTACAATGAAGTAGGGATTACTGAGGCAGGAAGCTCGCACTGTGCAATTCGTTCCTAGTAAGCTATTGTAGTAATTGTATATTTTTATGAATGGCTGCCTCCGCCGTAATTGTCTTCAGGCTGGTAGTGCATGATCCAAACATCAGCCTATTGAAATGTTGTACAAAATACCGCAATCCGTGCTGTTTCCCCACCTGTTGTTAAATATTATTTATAAAGCACTGACATATTCTGTAGCGCTGCACATTATCTGGTGCCGCTACAGCTACTGCCGCACTGTCCGTTGCTGGGTGCTGTGGCATTACCCATCAGTCGCACACATTGCAGAATTTCCTGCGACAATCTCTATGAACCAGGCAGCCGATGGCGGACGTTAGACCAACATGGGGGCTGGTGTGAAACTTCTGTAAACTTCAGATGCCCCCGCTCCTATCAGGCCAACAAACAAAACTCGACATAATCAAATCCTTATGTCAATATTTTTGAAGTTGTTCCCAAACATTACGCAACGGCGCGTTATCGCTCAAGTACCATTAGAAACGTGAAGTTTTTAAGTCAACAATTACGCATATCGGTTCAGGGTCTGAAGCACGTTTTTAATAAAGACAGCTGCTCGTAAACAGATGTTACTCATAATCCAGTCATCCATTCGAGTGGCTGAAGTTGCAATTAATCTGTAACCGCAGCAATTAAAGACAGCATTATATTATTATGGTAATGTATTTTCAAAAGGATACGTTCTAATGTGCTGCCTCTACTCCTGTACAGGGCGTGTGTATGAGGGGAAGGTCTACACCGGCCTGTGCAACTTGATTGAGAAGTGGGATAAGCTGACACTTGCCCAGCGCAAGGGGCTCAATCACCGCTATCACCTGGGATGTAACTGCAAGGTAAGCCACAGATTTACTGCATCTCCATACAGTGTATCGCAACGTTCCCCGACCTTGGGAAATTAAATTTTTTCCACACGATTTCGTAAATATGAGTGATAAGTGTCATAATGTGATTGCCTGTGATCTAATGTAAGTCCTTGGCCTCCTTTGTTACAGATCAAGCCTTGTTATTACCTCCCGTGTTTCATCACCTCCAAGAGCGAGTGCCTTTGGACAGATCTGCTGTCTAACTTTGGCGCCCCCGGCTACCAGTCCAAGAATTACGCCTGCATCAAGCAGAAGGAGGGTTACTGCAGTTGGTACAGAGGATGGACTCCCCCTGACAAAACCGTAATCAACACCACGGACCCCTAAGCTCAGAGACTGTAATGGACAGTAAACCTTTAAAATATATGCGGCAATGAAATTAGTGCCTGATTTCTTGCTAAGTTTAGCACTTGGAACACTTAAGTCTTTGCCCTCATACTGAAAGTATATATTTTTTAAACACTTATTTTCAATCACCCATTTAAGGCAGATACACGTGTGCAGGGTTCTGTTGGAAGGTCTTGCTTCATTTGTGTTTTCCTTCTTTCTATAAAATTAACAGTCCATGTGGCCTGCTGACGTAAGCCATCTTATTTTGAATTGACAGGTTCGGCACAGTTTTTTCCCATAAAACAAGGAAAGACAGACTGATAACAGGTTAGCCCGGATACTGGCTGAAATTCTGTCATATTGAAAAGTGCTGTGCTTTATTTCTTTTTGCAGCTTGAACCTCCTGCCACAAGAGGCGCTGTGTAATGATCTTTTAGAAGCCGCTCTAGGCTGCAAAAGACCTATGGTTACTCAAATAATACCCTAAAAATAAATTAAGTTACAGGGGAATGAAGTGGGGATGCTTGGGATTATCAATGTGATATTTTTTATTTTTTTTTACGAAACATGTTGGACCTGGTCACACTCGTAGACTATTTTTTATTGCGAAGTATCGGAGACCCCAGCATCTGGTTGGGAAAACATTTTTTAACATTGCACTAATAAATGAAAACATATCTTTTGTATGTTGCTATGTACTTCTTAACAAAATGTTCATGGTTCTATAGTGCCTTGCAGGTCACAGGCAGGACTAGCCAGAGAGAATAAGCTATTACAGCCTTCAATGTAGAGGCTGGAAGTGCCCTCGTGTACACATGGATTCAGATGCAGCTCCCTCTTGTGGCCCGGAAGAGTATGCAGTACCTGGAAGCTCTGTTACGTTAAGGGCTCCACAAAATTATATTATTTTTTTATGAAGTAGCTGTGATAAAAGCTATCACCCAATCATTTTAGACTAAGGATAATCAGAGCTATTCATTTGAGGTAAGAGGTTGGGTGCAGTTATAGAGCTGAAGTGATTTACGTAATATTCTGAAGTATTCAGAATATTTCAAACAAAGCGGGAACTTGTTCCAAGCGGACTGTTTTATCTCTTGTCGATTGACTTTGTAATAACACGTATCAGTATGCAGTATACGTGCCAGTGCTTGGACAGGAGTACATGTTATATGCTGTTGCGTAATGACAAATGAGGCAAACGCAACCTCATCAAGTTGCCTGATACTGTATGTAATCTCTAAATTCTGCAGTAATTACCCTATTCAATTATTCATATGCAGTTGCACCTCCGAGCCACTAGAGGCACTAATAAAATTAACTGTTTCTGATAATGAGATTATTCCACCATGATAATCTCCGCCACTGCCTAGACTCCCGCCGTCCATCGTCCGACCACAGTAGAAGGCCACTTTTCAGGATATCAAACAAATGTGTTCAATTGAAGCAAATTAAATTCTAAATTTATTTGTATTCCTGTGTGTGTATTCTTAAAAAAAACAGAGGTCAATGGTGGTGCCTTCACGCCCACATCTGTGGGAATCCATAACGTGAATCTAAATTATGTATTGTTGTTGCTCTCGACTGGATGTTTTATAGATACATTATATGTAGAGTTCTAATATAAACGTCTTGAACTTTTTTTGTTTTTGTTTTTCGGTTCTGACAAAATGGGTGACTACGTTTTTACTGCGATTGTGTGACGTAACATATTTTCTGGTTTATATTTTCTTTTCTCTTTATTTATCAGATGTAGAGGAAAATGTTGTTTTTTGTTTTTTTTTTATATATCTTCACCCCATTCCAAGTAGAGAGTAGTTGTTGTTTTTTTTGTTTTAATTATGCTATTTTACAGGTTTGCTACATGATATCACAAATAGGAATATTTTATATGGATATGCATTTATATTTGCAGAAAGTATTCCTGACTGCTATTACTGAGAAGTGCATTGCTTTTTGTAGTCCTAAATAGGAATAAGCGTTTTCCTACAAACCACTTTCTAGCACAGGACGGAACATTGTGGATGGAACTTTTGTTTAAACTACAACTCCCAACCTCTAGAGCCAGCTTTGGGTGGCCTGAGGACAGCTGGAGCTGTACTGTGCCATATATATATATATATATATATATATATATATATATATATATATATATATATAATGTGCGCTGAAATGGAATCCTGATCGGTGTCTCTCCAGCTGCTGGAGACTGGCAATGCAACCTGGGACTTATAGTGCTCCAGCAGATGGTGTGTCAGTATCAGTTGCCTCACTGCTGGTACTGCCTTCCTTTAATTGGTTAAACCGTACAGTAGAATATCTTTTTCTTCCTAAAAATCCATTTTTAAAGCAGTGGTTTGGTGACATACCAGCATTTAATATCTATGGTCTGTTATGTGACCTTTTTAAGAGTTAATGAGTTCTTGTGGCAGCCATTTTGTGGGCCGAATCCATCTTTGTGACAACGCAGTATATCCATTCACTAGTAGCCAGCTACATCGCGGTGGCTAGTAGTCATGTGTAACGGGTTCCTAGAGCATGGACAGGCTGCATTAACAGGAAAACTGGTTCAGTTCACAAAATGGCTGCCTCCGCTGTGTATCGGCGCCTTGCCTTTTAAATAGTGTATTTGTGCTACACACGTGGAGGTCAGGTTTTTGTTGACTGACTTAAATTTGAAATTGTCTTAAGTCCCTTTGCCTTGCCCCTGTTTCTATGTTCTGTGACAATATATTTTTTTTTACCCATTAAAGCCTTTCTCCATTAGCAACTGTAGTTTATGGATGTAGCCCAGGCTAGGTTCAGACGGACACTGCTGGGACAAAGTGATAGGTTACACAGAGACAGCTGATGAGATGTGATGGAGGTTAGGCTATATCTGTCTCTTGAACAGGGATAGTGAGAATGCCTGGCCTGCATGCCTTTTACCTCAGAAGGTGACCTGTTTCTGAATGCTGGGATGTGCTCACTACAGAACACAGAACCGATTTACAGATGTAGATGCTTGTAAAAGTAAAATTTGGACGCAATTTGTGTCCTTCCCGTATGTCCTTTTTTGGGGTGGCCAAATATAATTGAAGCGTGCTATGGGACCCTACCTCCTGTCGCTCTCTATGGCGTTAGGCAGACACCTCAAAGCCTAGGGGCTGTATTAAGCAAACAGTGAGTAGGCTAGGGAAGGGGACTCACCACGTCCGCAGAAAGGGAAAAACATTTAAGAAGTAAAATAATATATTTGGGGATTGTCATTAAATAAAACCACACTGGAAACTCCTAGAAACTATAAAACTGACAAAATAAGAGATTGGGTACTAATTACTGCATTAACCAGCTCAACTAGTCAGTAACCTGTAGCAACCAATCAGCAGTTAACCTTGATTGGCCTTGTGCGGCTTAGGCGTATAGAAGCGTACGCCTGATTGGTTGCAAAGGGTGGCTGACATGAAGCTTTATTATAGTATTTGGCATGCGTTATGCAGTCCGTATGCTGTATGTAGTGACACATGACCTGAGGAGAACAGGCTTGGGCAACACCACCCTGCTGAGGAGAAATTATAAAGGGTGGCAGACAGGTGCAAGGTCACAGGATTAGGCTACACAACTCGTGTGGCAAAGATGGCAATGTCCAGGGAAGATGTGTTGTGTACCGGCCGTGTGTAGCACAAACTCCCCATTTCTCCAATGTTATTTATGAAATGTAAATTCTGTGATTGTATATTGGCTTCTGCTCTAAAATGTTTGTGTTTTGCAGTATATTTTATCCTAAACATTAAACAAATACTTTATATTTCTATAAAACACGTTTCCTGCGTCTTTTCTGTGTGGTGCTGACCGCTGTGTGTGTGTGTGTGTGTGTGTCGTACACAATAAAGGGTGTGAAGCCTGAACGGTGCTCTCATACGTTGCTGAATGGGGAACAAGACTTACTGGTCCTTACCAACATTATTACTCTCATAACAAGTGGACTAAATTGTAAGGCATATAACATATTAATCCCTGCATATTCTACACTCGGGCATTATTACCCTGTACAAAAAACACACATACAGCATACACCTAGCATCTTTTCAACATATGGCGCAAGAAGCTTGGCGTGACTTAGACACTCCACCACGGGTAGCGAAGCGTATGCATTTTCTATATGTTGCGTCTTAGGTGCCCAGTAGCGGCATACAAAGACGTCCAGAGACACACTAGGTTATTACTTTTGTCGCCAAGGATTTGGTATAACAGGGATAAAGTCGCAGATTCAGCATAACAAAACGTGGCGGGAGAATGGTCATGGCGCTTGTATAGAAACCTGCTTTACGCATATTTCCCACTTTGTCGCACACAGAAGTGCAAGTGACGCCAGCCCCGTTCCAAGTGTTGTCTGTATTCTGGACGTGTGTCAGTATTCCGGCACCAGGATTTCAACCACCGGCATCCTGACCGCATTCCGTCACATTCACGCTGATATTTTACTGGCTGAAATGGTCATCTTCATTTTTAGTGAATGCATCCATTTACCTGCCTATCATGTAGTGCTGTATGCCACACGTCTACACAGCCATTTCCCCCAATAGCTATATTACACCCACAAACTTCTACATCATGCCATCTTGTACTAAGATAACTCACTGATGTCAGAAATGGGGCCACTGTAGCAATACAGTGGAGAAAATGAGTTCTAGTTTAATGAATGTCAATTTACAGTGTCCGTTGTCTCTACACAGTGGTGGCCGCCATTTTGTAAGCAAAGTCAATAATATGAGAAACTAGTGACATCACTGAGAGTGCAGCCTATCCAGTCATTAGGAGCTAGTGACATCACTGAAAATGCAGCTTATCATTCACTAGGAGCCAATGACATCACAGAGTACAGCCAGCCATTCACTAGCAGCCAGTGACATCACTGAGAATGCAGCCTATACATTCACTAGGAGCTAGTGACATCACTGAGAGTGCAGCTTATTCACTAGGAACCAGTGACATCACTGAGTACACCCTATGCCAGGCATGTCCAAACTGTGGCTCCCCAGCTGTTGAGAAACTACACATCCCAGCATGCCCTGACACAGCTTTAGCATTCTCTGACAGCAAAACTGTGTCAGGGCATGCTGGGATATGTAGTTTCACAACAGCTGGAGGGCCGCAGTTTGGACATGCCTGCCCTATGCATTCACTGGTGACATCACTAAGAATGCAGCCTATCCATTCACTAGAAGCCAGTGACATCACTGAGAATGCAGCCTATCCATTCACTAGGAACCAGTGACATCACTAAGAATGCAGCCTATCCACTCACTATAAACCAGTGACATCACTGATAATGCAGCCTATCCACTCACTAGCATCCAGTGACATCACTAAGGATGCAGCCTATCCAGTCACTAGGAACCAGTGACATCACTAAGAATGCAGCCTATCCACTCACTAGGAACTAATGACATCACTGAGGCAAGAACAAAATAAATAAATTGTCTCTTATTTTGTTAATTGTGCAACAAAATTTGTCAGGGATCTGTATCCCTGAGAATAAAGTAAAACAAACCAAAAACAATCCTCTTTATCACTGTACAGTAAATTCCACTCGCTCAGCTATTAATCAGTCTCAATAATTACATGCATAAGTGAAGTTCACTGTTTACCAGATGTTTCCTCTTTATTCATCCATTTCTAATGGCTCTGTATGCTGGCCAGTATAATTTAGGCCTATTATTCCCAATTAATTTCTGTAATTGGGGTCAAGAGGCAAACAGAATCCATATTTTGGGGAGCTGGCGGCCAAGGACAACTAAATCTGTGTTGGCAACACAATCAGCGTAATATTCCTTATGTAATACAATACTAGAATAAAACAGAAGTTCTCATTATACAATATGTTTTATGTCGTTACCAAGGTCAAAATGATCTGTATATTGGAGTATGGTTGCAAGATCGCATTGCTGAGCATATTACACTATATTTTTGCTGTTATTGCCACATTACCAAGGAGTTATGAAGCAACTGAGGAGCTACAATAATTATATACAGAGGATCACCCATCCCGCTTCAGCATTATATTCTGCTTTTCCGCTGTAGCATTATTTGTATTACATACAGGCATATACAGTAGCTTAAGGATTCCAGAGCCCCTGTAGCTTACACTAGATGGAGGCAGCCATTTTGTGGAAGAAGCCAACCCATCCATTTCACTGGAGTCCAAAGCCACAGTGAGTGAGTTTGTCCTCTAGTGTTATACCTATGGATGAATGCTCACAGTTGTTGGTTTGGCACACAATATGGCTGCCTCTTCTGTCAGGGACCTGTGCAATGTCACCGGTGTAACCCAAGGAACATCCGTAATAAATGGGTATACCGTCACAGTCTGGTGACTGTGCATATTCTCCGCCATCCATTGCTAGGACTTTGAAGAGGGCTGACTTGCTTGGATGGAAGTGTGAGGTGTACACAAATGCGTAGACCAGTGATCTCTTACCCGTAGCTCGTCATAGTATTTTTGGTAGCTCACAGAGCGCACAGGCTTGGGCAGTCACTGGCACTCTTCCTCCCTTCATTTTTAATATGGTTCCGGCAGTCAGCCAATCAGAGCTTGTGGACCGGCAGTGGCAGCACCTGATTGGCTGCCGGACCGCAAGTTTTGATTGGCTCACTTACCAGCATCATATTTTAAATACCCGTTGCCTCTGTCACCCTCACCGCAGCTGCTCTCCGGACTTCACAGGAGAGGCGCGCGCTGCATTATTTGTGTATCTGGCACTGCTGGGAGGCATTATTTGAATATCTGGCACTGCTGAGGGGCATTATTTGTGTATCTGGCACTACGCGGGGGGGGCATTACTTGTAGTTGTGAGGCCACACCCACTTTCGCAAGAAACGCACACGCATTGGGGGGTGAGGGTAGCTCCTTCAGAGGTTTTATTTTCCGAAAGTAGCTCACACCCCAATTTAGGTTGGAGACCACTGGCGTAGACTATAGCAGGCTGGTTGTTTGGAGACAGATGAAAGGAAGTACATTGGACGGGATTCAATAGCATACTCAATACTGGCAATTATAAGACATCCATCTAATGGCTTCCATTGTCCCAGCCACTCACTCTGAGGATCGCAGCCCACGGGCGGCATTGAAAGCCTTTAGATCTTAATATAAAACACCTTTGGCTTCAAGATCAAACAAAATATTCATAGTCCAACAAATTGACTAGCTAATTACCATTTTATTTTACTTTTTAATTCGTTCCCAAAGCCTGTCTATTATATCAAGAATATTGCTCTAAAGATGGAAAGCAAATCAGTGCAAGACTCTAAACACAGTGGAACCTCAATGTTTCTAAATAAAGGTTTGTCTGATTGCTGTTTTTGTTTAATAAAATAATAATGTGAAGTCTTTATTAATAAATAGGTGAAATGCGTCACTAGTCAATAGGTGAAATGCGCCAGTGGTCTTTGACTATCCCAACTTCTTGGTGACCACACTGAGACCTCAGGTGAAAGGTCAACAGTGCTTAAGGTCATTAGGTACAAAAGGTCAACAGGTTCACAGGCACTTTCTGACATTCTGACACGCCTTCTCTCACATCGTACAGTACATAACATAACTCACCGCAGGAAGTAATATCCATGTGACAATTACTTAATAGCAATCACAAATTCAGCAGCTACCTTCACTCGTGTTCCAGAGCTTATATTAAACATGATTTGTCATTTATTGTTACTAACTTTCCCGTTGGCTTCTGATTTCTGATGTAAAAAAAAAAAAAAGGGGGGGGGGAATTGGAAATTTCTGCTCAGCTTTCACTTTGTTGAAACAATGCTGTCCGCTGTACAGGTAACCCGCAGTGCTGCTGATAAATTTGAACACTATATAAGGGGTCTATTTGCTCCCATGAGTGGGCTCGGTACACATGCGGAAATGCTACATTCCATTCATTATTAGGAGCCAGATGGGGCCACCAACAATGAACATTTTCTGAGTTTGCCTGCGGGAACTTTTACGCCGCCTTCCAACCGACCCCGTCTTCCAATTAAGGCTAACTTCGTGTGCATGTGTGAACCCGGGCCACTAGCGCTGTTAGGTCAGACCCGGCAGTGTAAAGTTCCGCTGCTACTAATTAGTGATGTAACTACAGCTGTTTCTTGGAGCAACTGTCCCAGCACTTGAGCAATTCTGAATTACCCCGACAGTTGAGTATCCATCATTGCAACTCATGGCTAGTTGGATACTTTATTATTGCGGGACTCTGGAGTGGGATCCGGTCTTTCGGTCGAAAGTAAGTAGGTCGACAATGTTTGGGTCAACCACTATTGGTTGACAGTAAGTATGTTGACAGGGCTTATAGGTCGACGGGTCAAAAGGTCAACATGAGTTTTTAAAAAATGTATTATATAGAAACACAGCGCTTGCAAACCACCAAAGATTGTTTGAATACACAAAGGGTTCCTGCGTCTCCCACCGGTGGCACTGTCCCACCAAATATAATCAATATAAAAGAGATAGTATACACTGTCAAGGGAGCGCTGGAAACCTTATTAGATTTAAATATATTCAATTTATTTATACTCCAAAATATACATAAAACATATAAAAATTTGTATGTAAAAATTACTGTGATTATTGTAAATATAAGTAGATCCACATACAATAAGAAATTGCCCTTATAGTTCATTTTTTAAATATTGTCCATATCTTATCTCTTATTTATTGAATAACAAGTGTTACTCATGGACAAAACGTCTCTTAAGAAAGCCGGGATGCAAAGTTGCAGTCGTTAATTGCAGCCACTTGGCGAGATCATTAATACTGACAGAGGGAGAACGCTGTATGTTGAGCTGTCCACAGCGGTATGTTACGACCCCAAATTGTATATTGCCGTATTATGTCTCTTTAGCCGGAATAAAGATTTATAATAGATAGTTTCTATCACTAGAAGAATTTCTGTTGCAGTCAGGGGGAGTCCGCTGTGTTAGATCTCTTTTATATTGTTTTTAAAAAATGTTTACTTGTTTTTTAACTTTTTCATACTTAACGATCGAGGCGGACTACGATTGGGAATAGTAACTTGTCCGAAGCATGACAAGCGGATCGAGCCATGCGAGGGGACACAATGCACTAATTGGGGTTCCCGGTCACTGTAAGGCAAAAACGACACCCAAAAAACATAAAAAACTCATGTCGACATTTTGACCTAAAGACCCTGTCGGCCTACTTACTGTTGACCAATAGTAGTCGACCCCAAACATTGTCGACCTACTTTCTGTCGACCTTACATACCACACCCCTCTGGAGTATAGGCCCCTAAGTCAAGGTAGAGAAATGAATAAAAGTTTGCAAATCACTGTATTGTCAATCAGAGAATATGAATGAATATATATATAAATTGATAGTGCATATCTCTGAAATTCATTATCCAAAAACCACATCTGCTGATCATAAATTTGCAACCAGACTGTCAAAAATCCATAATCCACATCTGCATATCCTAATAGTCTTCACGTTCCTGTATATTGCATTTTACCACCGCCCGGTAATGTTTAGCCCAATAGCACGTACAAGTAAGCATTACTGCACAGCACAAAGGGGGTCATTCCAAGTTGTTCGCTCGTTATTTTTTTCCGCTACGGAGCGATTAGTCGCAAACTGCGCATGTGCAATGTACGCAGCGCGCCTGCACCAAGTAAATTAGCACAAAAGTTTGGTATTTTACTCACGGCGTAACTACGTTTTTTCATCGTTCTGCTAATCGGAGTGTGATTGACAGGAAGTGGGTGTTTCTGGGCGGAAACTGGCCGTTTTCTGGGAGTGTGCGGAAAAAAGCAGGCGTTTCAGGGAAAAACGCGGGAGTGTCTGGAGAAACGGGGGAGTGGCTGGGTAAACGCTGGGCGTGTGTGTGACGTCAAACCAGGAACGAAACTGACTGAACTGATCGCTATTTGTGAGTAGGTCTGGAGCTACTCAGAAACTGCTAAGAAATTTCTATTCGCAATTCTGCTAATCTTGCGTTTGCAATTCTGCTAAGCTAAGATACACTCCCAGAGGGCGGCGGCCTAGCGTGTGCAATGCTGCTAAAAGCAGCTAGCGAGCGAACAACTCGGAATCACCCCCAAATAACACAACCGGTCCGTCACTGCACGGGAGGACAATTACCCCATGGACCCTTTACTAGTTGTCTCCAGGCACTAGGACCATGCAATGATGGAGAATGCTCCCCAGAAACGCCTTTACGTGGAGCGTACACACTCTAGAACAGGGGTGGCCAACCAGTCAGAGACAAAGAGACGAAAAAAATGTGTTAGGTACGTCAAAGAGCCGACATTGAGCCGAAGGACGCACATGCAAAAATGGGGTGTGGCCTTGTGCCTTCTAGGCCACGCCCCTGATATAAAATACATTGAAAAAGCCAGATCCAATATAAAATACAATGAAAAAGCCACTTCCACATAAAATAATTGTAAAAGCCAGATCCACATAAAATATATAGAAAATCTAAATTCACATAATACACTTCAGCTCCCCCATGTGTCACTTCAGCCAGCACCCTCCTGTCACTTCAGCCAGCACCCTCCTGTCACTTCAGCCAGCACCCTCCTGTCACTTCAGCCAGCACCCTCCTGTGTCACTTTAGCTTCTCCCAATACATGCCATTGCAGCAGCCCCTTATGTGTACTCTGTTTGCTGGTGGGTGTCTCATCTCTAATATCTGGCTCCCTCAGTTCTAAAACCCTGTAGTGCTGCTGCGTGTTTTTCTGGAGAGCAGTGGTTACCGGATCTGTTGTGGTCATGTGACTTTGTGTGTTAGGAGCCACATTTGAAGAAAGAAAGAGCCGCATGTGGCTCAAGAGCCACAGGTTGGCCACCGCTGCTCTAGAAGGAGCATTTCCAACTCATCATCAAACCCTTTTCCAGAACAATAACCAGCACCAGAGACGGAGTCCCCGGCTTCTCCGCACAGAGATCCTGCGTCTCACAGAGAGACAGTGACACTCACCATCTGCTTGTGGTTAGGGAAGAAGGACTGATCCACCAAGGGGAACTTGTCAGCGCCCAGCCTCTGGAAGATCTTTATGAGCTGCGAAAACTGGAAAGACAAAGACAGAGTTAGCGCTGCGTCTACAACTGTGTGCAGAGGCCAAGTGATTGTATCTGAGACATTCAGGTTATTAATTCTCTGCAGTCCAACTTCTCTCAGCGACAAGGCTTGTACAGACCGAGGAGTTGATGTCAGGTCACCCGCCACCAGAAGCCAGTTCTAGGCCTCTGTCGCTATGTCATATTATTATTTATTATCATACATACTACAGCTTTTTATTCTTTTGTATGGCTGAAGCTATACTGAACTTGTGTATCAGTCCACTAGGAACTAGTGACACCATGGGGCAGAATTCATTAACCGCAAGGTTCCGTCGGAACCACCTGCGCTTACAAGGCAGGTTATCGGGAAAACCTTGCTTGTTTATGAGCACGTCCCACAGAGGTGGGAGCATACTGTGAGCCGAGTATTGTTTCCAACCCCGTCATTATGCAATGATTATACATTTTATTCCAAGGCTCCCCCTGTCCTTTAGGAAATGTCTTATTTTATTAAAATGCAGCAACACAGAGTCAGGAGGGGTTGGAGGCGCAAGGGGAAGCCAGTCAGAGATATGGGGTGCAGTGTGCTGAGAGAATTTGCGGCTTCTGGCAGGCTGCTCACGGTCCTGACAGGAGGCAGATCCTGTCAGGACCCTGGGCAGCCAACCAGAAGCCGCAAGATGGCTGCCGCCAGCCAGAGTCAGCTGCACTGTAGTCAGGGACATGCAGGCGATGGCCAAACGGTATTAGTTCCCTCAGCACACTGCATCCCACGACACTGACTGGCACCTTCTTGCACCTACCCTCCCTCCACATTACCGATGTGTGACTCTGACCCTCGCATTACCTGCTCTGTGGCATTACAACAGAGACGATTCGATGCTTTGATGATTTTGTTTGCTAATTAGCCAATTAACATAACAAGATGATTCATAGCCTTTATTACTCGGAGGATCTCAAGTTACATACCAGTGAAAACTCCATCAAAGTTGGTTCAGTAGTTGTCAAGTTTATCGCGAACATACATACAAATTAACGATTCTATTAATAGTTTTCTACAGCTGGGGGGAAGGGGGGGGGCATGAAACAAGACATAACTCTGAGGGTATGGAGACAATACAGGTAGGGGTGGGATTCACACTAGAGTCCAGTGGGCCCACACTGCGCACTCTACGCCCATACATTATACATACGTCTCCAGGAATCACCAGGAAAATGGTGCTGCTGCCATTTTCCCGGAGACCTGCGCATGCACAGTGTCAGAGTCTACTCTACAACTGCACAGGGGCTGCATATTGCCCCCCTTCTATCTTAAACCACCCTTGCTACAGGACACATTGATGAGAGGACAAGACCGCAATACAGGACACAGAGACTCGGTATTTGAGTCTATGCTTTGACTCCAGATCAAATACTAGCTCCAGGAGATGGCAGCGTGGTAGGCTAATGGGGGCGTGTGGCGGTGGGGGAAATGGCCAGTCTGAGAGCGTGGCATCACAATCACGTCATCGTGGCCCCGCCACCCGCTAGACAGGGCAGAGAAAACTGGCACGGTATAGCAGGGGGCGGAGCTATGAGGTCGCGATTCAGCGCGAGACGCGTCATCATATCCCCCTAGGACCGCCCACTTGTTCTCTGCTGTGGTCCAAGGGGGAAGGGGGGGGGGTTAACAGTTTTATTGGTAGGGCCCCCAGAAATTAGTTGCCCTGGGGCCCCCTAAAACTAATCCAGCCCTGTGCATATATAAGCCTATAGCACACGCCTGATTGCGTGGCCAGTGCTGGGAACCACGTGTGATACGAGACAGAGCTGCTGTATACAGACACTGACCATACTTGTATATACTGAATACAGCTCCTTCTGTCTGTACGGCGCCCCCCTGTGCAGCGTGGTCGGGCAGATTACGGAGGGTGGGTCAGCAGCACAGAAGGAAATATATACGTGCTGGGAACCAGAGACCCCGCTCAGCATCTGCAAAATATATTTCCCTGGCACAGAAACGTATTAATTACTTAGAATTGTGGTTCCTGGGAATATTTAGGCACCGCTGGAGCGAGTGTTACAGCAGCGTTCCTCTCATTTTCATTTCACCAATCAGAATCTGGCTATCATTTCTTAATTGCATCCCAGAAAATGATAGACATAATCTGATTGGTTGCTATGGGCAACATCCCACTTTTCATTTTTAGAACCTTTAGTAAATTTACCCCACAATTACTCTGTGAGTCTAATATAATAAAATAGGGCTACAGTGGGGCAGATGTACTAAGACTTGGTTAGTGATAAAGTGGAGAGAAAGTACCAGCCAATCAGCTCCTAACTGACATGTTACAGGCTGTGTTTGAAAAATGACAGAAGCTGATTGGCTGGTACTTTATCTCTCTCCAAGGATTAGTACATCTGCCCCTGGCAGTATGTGCACAAATGCTCTACAGCCCATATTAACTAATCAGATGTTTGCTCTCATTTTCTAAACAGTACTGGGAAATAAGAGCTAGAATCTGATTGGTTGTTTGTATTTGGCATTATCTTTTCCCCAGATGGATATCATGCAGGTAAGTCTATGGATTTTAGGTACAACGGGCCTGATTATGGGGTGGTCACAATGCCCGTTGCTACTGCGTCTTTGGCCCTCATTCCGAGTTGTTCGCTCGCTAGCTGCTTTTAGCAACTTTGCACACGCTAAGCCGCCGCCTACTGGGAGTTAATCTTAGCTTTGCAGAATTGCGAACGAAAGATTAGCACAATTGCGAATAGAAATTTCTTTGCAGTTTCTGAGTAGCTGGAGACTTACTCTGCCACTGCGATCAGCTCAGTCAGTTTCGTTCCTGGTTTGACGTCACAAACACACCCAGCGTTCGCCCAGACACTCCCCCGTTTCTTCAGACACTCCCGCGTTTTTCCCAGAAACGGCAGCGTTTTTTCGCACACACCCATAAAACGGCCAGTTTCCGCCCAGAAACACCCACTTCCTGTCAATCACACTCCGATTACCAGACTGATGAAAATCTTCGTTAGGCCGTGAGTAAAATACCAAACTTTTGTGCTAATTTACTTGGCGCAGGCGCACTGCGAACATTGCACATGCGCAGTTTGCGACTAATCGCTCCGTTGCGAAAAAAAATCTAACGCGCGAACAACTCGGAATGAGGGCCTTTGTGCGAAGTGGATCGGGGATGAGATGCAAATGCCGCAGCCGCTGGGATTTGTATAGAGACACCCAACGCCGGCTTCTCAGATCCACTGTGTACAAAGATGCACCATCGAACGCATATCAGTCGCCCCATCGGATCTCTGTGCAATACTTGTGTTTGCTCAGAATGTCCGTCGCAAGTAAGCCGCCGGGGCCAGTGCAACTGCGTCCAAATCCCCTGAAATGGTCGGGACACGCCTGCATTTAAGTAGCAACCCTTCATAAATGTAATGCAGCATGCAGAGGTGACCGGAGTATGGCGACATCTATCCCTTGCTTGTTGCTAGGCTACCAATAATCACATCTGTACGAGCCAATATTTTCGTTTTTTCCTTTTAGCTATTATACTGTATAAACCCTTTTAAACTCCATAAGCATATTATTTCTTCTGCAGACAGTCTGCTGTGCCCAGGAAAATGTTTTCCCCGATGAAACGTGAACTTATCTCAAATTTAATAACTTATAACAAGTCGCCGAAACTTGATCTTACATGTTTTTCTCAGCGCTGCTGGCAAAACGTTCCAACTTCATACAACGCAAAACGTTCCAACTTCATACAACCTTTATGTAGAGCGGCTTGAAGTTTAGGTGCAGCGGTTATTTTATACAAATGTTGTTTATTTGAAATACCGAACATGGGAAGGACCTGACCTGAAGAAAGATGGCGACTGTTGGCATCTTTCAGCATCATGGGCGAACAGGGGAACCTGGGTGACCCGCAGTAAATCACCATGACTTTTCCCCCCCTCTATTATAATTTGGAAAATACTTAGTGAAAATCTGGAAACCCCTCGGAAGGTAATGAAAATAAACAAGGCTGCCTGATTATTTAAATACACTGCTGAAAGGCACAGAAGGCAACTGGAAAACTGAAAACCTACATTGAGAAAAAGTCGCAGGAGGGTGTGCACAAGGCAACAGAACTGAAATTACCCAAACGTAACCCTGTAAATGCCAGAAGGGAAAGCCCACATTGCACTAAGGCAGTGTTTCCCAACCTCGGTCCTCAAGGCACACTAACAGTCCTGGTTTTAGTGATATCCAGGCTTCAGCACAGGTGACTTAATTAGTACCTCAGTTATTCTAATTTAATCATCTGTGCTGAAGCCTGGATATCACTAAAACCTGGACTGTTGGTGTGCCTTGAGGACCGCGGTTGGGAATGCCTGCACTAAGGAGTAGGATAAATAATTTTCTCTTACGTCCTAGAGGATGCTGGGGACTCCGTAAGGACCATGGGGTATAGACGGCTCCGCAGGAGACATGGGCACTCTTAAGACTTTAGAATGGGTGTGCACTGGCTCCTCCCTCTATGTCCCTCCTCCAGACCTCAGTTAGATCCTGTGCCCAGAGGAGACTGGATGCACTGCAGGGGAGCTCTACTGAGTTTCTCTGATAAAAGAATTTTGTTAGGTTTTTTATTTTCAGGGAGCTCTGCTGGCAACAGGCTCCCTGCATCGTGGGACTGAGGGGAGAGAAGCAGACCTACTTAAATGATAGGCTCTGCTTCTTAGGCTACTGGACACCATTAGCTCCAGAGGGTCGGAACACAGGTGTACACGCCGCCGTACTCTGGAGCAGGGGCATAGAGGGAGGAGCCAGTGCACACCCATTCTAAAGTCTTAGAGTGCCCATGTCTCCTGCGGAGCCGTCTATACCCCATGGTCCATACGGAGTCCCCAGCATCCTCTATGGACTAGGAGAAAAAGATTTACCGGTAGGTTTAAAATCTTATTTTTTTTATATATATTAAACAACTACCTCAGAGTAGCCATAAATATAGTTCTTACATTCTACGTCCAGTTACAATATTATGATATATTTATATATACATGCATATATATTTCTGCAACTTCTATTTTAAGCTTAATGCCCCACTGAATACTGATATAACAGAAAGGCGTGCAGACCGTCACTAGCTGCTGTCAGACAAGCGCTATTAACCAGCGAGATGCCTTTCCTCAGCCTGTGCATGTCCACTCTAACAGGTCTCATTTTACCAGTAGCACAGAGCAAAAACCCAGCTCATTATTCTTGGCAAGCAGGCAGAGAGAAAACATGGCTTCCAGCGCCACATCGGTGCCTGGAGCGTGACAGGGGGAAGAAAAACATTGTCTTGTTTTGTCTAGTTTTCTGGATGTTTTAGGAGCTATCAACAGTCTGTATCAGGGAGCAGTTCCCTCTATCTCCTGCTTGTCCGATTTCCTCGTCCTTGTCATCCTGTCCCAAAACACTGAGTCACCCGTTCCTCTGGATTCAGTTCCTACAGATAGTGTAACTTGCGGTAAATAGGGGACATTTACGGGAACTGACACACAGGGACGGACACAGAAGGTGCTCTGGCCCACCAACACCAGCCAATCGGTATGTGTAATGTGTTTGCAAGAATTTGATTGGTCATCATAAGATATAGATAGATAGATAGATAGATAGATAGATAGATAGATAGATAGATAGATTATTCTAGCTATCATTATCTAGTACACAGGTTCTCAAACTCGGTCCTCAGAACCCCACACAGGTCATGTTTTCCAGGTCACCTGTGGATTTACAAAATGAGACAGTTGGCGATACAGTCCAGCTGCCGGGAGACCTGAAAAACATGACCTGTGTGAGGAACTGAGGACCAAGTTTGAGAACCACGGATCTAGAACATTCTATAAACTGCTAGCTAGAACCTGATTGGTTGCTATGGGCAACTCTGGAAGGTTTGATGAATCCCCCCCCCCAGCCTAAAAGTGACATTCCCATGCCATATTGTAGATATAGGCACTCACCACCCATGGCTTGCTGCAGAAGTTGTAGATGGAGTAGAGGGAGTTGACGCTCTGGACCCCTCCATACTGCAGCCCAATGATGAGGCTCCGGAAATCTTCGCCCAACGTCATACTGTACGCATGCTGCCGGATTAGCACGAAGTCTGGCTTGAAGGACCTGGTGAGAGATAAATCATCTGGGGTCAGGAACATTGAACATTGGCCTGCATTTGCCCAGTCGCAGCTGGGGTAATCCTCCCTAGTTTAGCATCTCAGTGCCTGGATTTTGTTCATAGAGATTCTCAGCCCTTGAACATTGGGACGCACGGCTGTACACCAGGGAAGGGGCATTAGATAAAATCACAGGCATCACCGCGGCAAAAGTCGCTGCAGCATTCAGCGCAGTTGTGTCCAGTTCGCTATGGACCGCTTTCTGACCGTTCATTCTCTGTCTCCTCTCATGACTCCACCTCCCCCTCACTTCCACTAACTGTAGGGGTACCCCAAGGTTCTGTCCTTGGTCCTCTTCTCTTCTCTCTCTACACGTCCTCACTAGGTAAGCTCATTAGTTCTTTTGGTTTCCAATATCATCTCTATGCTGATGACACTCAAATCTATCTTTCCTCTCCAGACCTCTCCCCTGCTCTCCTCACTCGTATCTCCAACTGTCTCTCTGCTACCTCTTCCTGGATGTCCCAGCGCTTTCTTAAACTTAACATGTCTAAGACCGAGCTGATCATCTTCCCTCCCTCCCGCATAACCTCACCTCCTACAATCTCATTATCTATTGATGGCACTACTATCTCCTCTAGCCCCCAAGTGCGCTGTCTTGGAGTAATCCTTGATTTCTCCCTCTCCTTCAAACCACACATTCAGCACCTCTCACAAACCTGCCGTTTTCATCTAAAAAATATTTCCAGGATCAGACCCTTTCTGACCCAGGATGCTACTAAGACTCTTATCCACTCACTGGTCATCTCCAGACTGGACTACTGTAATCGCCTCCTGACTGGCATTCCTGACAAATACCTCTGTCCACTCCAATCTATCCTCAATGCTGCTGCCCGGCTCATTTTCCTCAGCAAACGCACTACGTCCACCTCTCCTCTCTTACTAGACCTTCACTGGCTCCCCTTCCCTTTCAGAATCCATTTCAAGCTTCTCACACTCGCTTACAAAGCCCTCACCCACTCCTCTCCCATCTACATCTCTGATCTTATCTCGCTTTACACTCCCACCCGTCTTCTTCGCTCTGCTAATGCTCGCCGACTCTCCTGCCTACGGATTACTTCCTCCCACTCCTACCTCCAAGATTTTTCACGTGCTGCACCACTTCTCTGGAATTCCCTACCTCTCCCCTTCAGACTCTCCACCTCTCTACAAAACTTCAAACGGGCTCTCAAGACCCACTTCTTCACCAAACCCAGCCAAATCTCATCCTAAACCCCTGTTCCACGCTCTCTATGTACCCCATCTGTCTCACCCCTGTCTGTCTACCCCTCCCCTTTAGAATGTAAGCTCTCACGAGCAGGGCCCTCTTCCCTCATGTGCTTACCCTTTTCTTACTTTAATAATCTTCAGCTGCACCAAATCCAGCAGTCTCCTGCCACCTGATACTTATTCCAGTGTCATCTGCTGATGTAGCTATGTTTATTTACCCTGTACTTGTCCTATATTGTCGTCAACTGTAAGTTGCTGTTTTCCTGTTTGATTATTTGTTTATGTACTCTGTAATTGGGCGCTGCGGAACCCTTGTGGTGCTATATAAATAAAGGATAATAAGAATTTACTTACCGATAATTCTATTTCTCGGAGTCCGTAGTGGATGCTGGGGTTCCTGAAAGGACCATGGGGAATAGCGGCTCCGCAGGAGACAGGGCACAAAAGTAAAGCTTTTACAGGTCAGGTGGTGTGTACTGGCTCCTCCCCCTATGACCCTCCTCCAGACTCCAGTTAGGTACTGTGCCCGGACGAGCGTACACAATAAGGGAGGATTTTGAATCCCGGGTAAGACTCATACCAGCCACACCAATCACACCGTACAACTTGTGATCTAAACCCAGTTAACAGTATGATAACAGAGGAGCCTCTGAAAGATGGCTTCCTAAACAATAACCCGAATTAGTTAACAATAACTATGTACAAGTATTGCAGATAATCCGCACTTGGGATGGGCGCCCAGCATCCACTACGGACTCCGAGAAATAGAATTATCGGTAAGTAAATTCTTATTTTCTCTATCGTCCTAAGTGGATGCTGGGGTTCCTGAAAGGACCATGGGGATTATACCAAAGCTCCCAAACGGGCGGGAGAGTGCGGATGACTCTGCAGCACCGAATGAGAGAACTCCAGGTCCTCCTTTGCCAGGGTATCAAATTTGTAAAAATTTACAAACGTGTTCTCCCCTGACCACGTAGCTGCTCGGCAGAGTTGTAATGCCGAGACCCCTCGGGCAGCCGCCCAAGATGAGCCCACCTTCCTTGCGGAATGGGCCTTAACAGATTTAGGCTGTGGCAGGCCTGCCACAGAATGTACAAGTTGAATTTTGTTACAAATCCAACGAGCAATCGACTGCTTAGAAGCAGGTGCACCCAACTTGTTGGGTGCATACAGTATAAACAGCGAGTCAGATTTTCTGACTCCAGCCGTCCTTTAAATGTATATTTTTAAGGCTCTGACAACGTCCAACAACTTGGAGTCCTTCAAGTCGTCTGTAGCCGCAGGCACTACAATAGGCTGGTTCAGGTGAAACGCTGATACCACCTTAGGGAGAAAATGCGGACGCGTCCGCAGCTCTGCCCTATGTCGAATGGAAAATTAAATAAGGGCTTTTATAAAACAAAGCCGCCAGTTCAGATACTCTCCCGGCCGAAGCCAGGGCCAGTAACATAGTCACTTTCCATGTGAGATATTTCAAATCCACATTCTTTAGTGGTTCAAACCAATTGGATTTGAGGAAATCTAAAACTACATTTAGATCCCACGGTGCCACCTTAGGCACCACAGGAGGCTGTATATGCAGTACTCCTTTGATAAAAATCTGGACCTCAGGGACTGAGGCCAATTCTTTTTGGAAGAATATTGATAGGGCCGAAATTTGAACCTTAATAGATCCCAATTTGAGACCCATAGACAATCCTGATTGCAGGAAATGTAGGAAAACGACCCAGTTGAAATTCCTCCATCGGAGCACTCCGCTGCTCGCACCACGCAACATATTTTCGCCAAATACGGCGATAATGCTTCGCGGTGACTTCCTTCCTTGCCTTTATCAAGGTAGGAATGACTTCTTCTGGAATGCCTTTTCCTTTTAGGATCTGGCATTCAAACGCCATGCCGTCAAACGCAGCCGCGGTAAGTCTTGAAAAAGACAAGGACCCTGCTGAAGCAGGTCCCTTCTCAGAAGTAGAGGCCACGGATCGTCCGTGACCATCTCTTGAAGTTCCGGGTACCAAGTCCTTCTTGGCCAATCCGGAGCCACTAGTCTTACTCCTCTTTGCCGTATAATCCCCAATACCTTTGGTATGAGAGGCAGAGGAGGAAACACATATACCGACTGGTACACCCAAGGTGTTACCAGCGCGTCCACAGCTATTGCCTGCGGATCTCTTGACCTGGCGCAATACCTGTCCAGTGTTTTGTTGAGGCGAGACGCCATCATGTCCACCATTGGTTTTACCCAACGGTTTAATAGCATGTGGAAAACTTCTGGATGAAGTCCCCACTCTCCCGGGTGAAGGTCGTGTCTGCTGAGGAAGTCTGCTTCCCAGTTGTCCACGCCCGGGATGAATACTGCTGACAGTGCTATCACGTGATTCTCCGCCCAGCGAAGGATCCTGGCAGCTTCTGCCATTGCCCTCCTGCTTCTTGTGCCGCCCTGTCTGTTTACATGGGCGACTGCCGTGATGTTGTCCGACTGGATCAACACCGGTCTTCCTTGAAGCAGAGGTTCCGCCTGGCTTAGAGCATTGTAGATTGCTCTTAGTTCCAGAATGCTTATGTGAAGAGACTTTTTCAGGCTCGACCACACTCCCTGGAAATTTCTTCCCTGTGTGACTGCTCCCCAGCCTCTCAGGCTGGCATCCGTGGTCACCAGGATCCAATCCTGCATGCCGAATCTGCGGCCCTCCAATAGATGAGCCTCCTGCAACCACCACAGAAGGGATACCCTTGTCCTCGGCGACAGGGTTATCCGCAGGTGCATCTGAAGATGCGACCCTGACCATTTGTCCAACAGATCCCTTTGCATGGAATCTGCCGAAAGGGATTGCTTCGTAAGAAGCTACCATTTTTTCCCAGGACTCTTGTGCATTGATGTACAGACACCTTTCCTGGTTTTAGGAGGTTCCTGACCAGGTCAGATAACTCCTTGGCTTTTTCTTCGGGAAGAAAAACCTTTTTCTGAACTGTGTCCAGAATCATCCCCAGGAACAGCAGACGAGTTGTCGGCATTAATTGGGATTTTGGAATATTCAGAATCCATCCGTGCTGCTTTAGCACCTCTTGAGATAGTGCTAAACCCATCTCTAGCTGTTCTCTGGACCTTGCCCTTATTAGGAGATCGTCCAAGTATGGGATAATTAATACGCCTTTTCTTCGAAGAAGAAATATTATCTCGGCCATTACCTTTGTAAAGACCCGAGGTGCCGTGGACAAACCAAACGGCAGCGTCTGAAACTGATAGTGACAGTTTTGTACAACGAACCTGAGGTACCCCTGGTGTGAGGGGTAATTGGAACGTGGAGATACGCATCCTTGATGTCCAAGGATACCATAAAGTCCCCTTCTTCCAGGTTCGCTATCACTGCTCTGAGTGACTCCATCTTGAACTTGAACTTCTTTATGTACAGGTTCAAGGACTTCAGATTTAGAATAGGCCTTACCGAGCCATCCGGTTTCGGTACCACAAAAAGAGTGGAATAATACCCCTTCCCTTGTTGTAGAAGAGGTACCTTGACTATCACCTGCTGAGAATACAGCTTGTGAATGGCTTCCAAAACCGTCTCCCTTTCTGAGGGGGACGTTGGTAAAGCAGACTTCAGGAAACGGCGAGGTGGCTCTGTCTCTAATTTCAACCTGTACCCCTGAGATATTATCTGCCGGATCCAGGGATTTACCTGCGAGTGAGCCCACTGCGCGCTGTAATTCTTGAGACGACCGCCTACCGCCCCCGAGTCCGCTTGCGAAGCCCCAGCGTCATGCTGAGGTTTTTGTAGAAGCCGGGGAGGGCTTCTGTTCCTGGGAAGGAGCTGCCTGTTGCTGTCTCTTCCCTCGTCCTCTGCCTCGTGGCAGATATGAATAGCCCTTTGCTCTCTTATTTTTAAAGGAACGAAAGGGCTGCGGTTGAAAGGTCGGTGCCTTTTTCTGTTGGGGAGTGACTTGAGGTAGAAAGGTGGATTTCCCGGCCGTAGCCGTGGCCACCAAATCCGATAGACCGACCCCAAATAACTCCTCTACGCATCGCCTGTCCACTGTCGTGTCCATAAAGCTCTTCTGGCCGAAATGGACATAGCACTTACCCGTGATGCCAGTGTGCAGATATCTCTCTGTGCATCACGCATATAAAGAAATGCATCCTTTATTTGTTCTAACGACAGTAAAATATTGTCCCTGTCCAGGGTATCAATATTTTCGATCAGGGACTCTGACCAAACTACCCCAGCACTGCACATCCAGGCAGTCGCAATAGCTGGTCGTAGTATAACACCTGCATGTGTGTATATACCTTTTTGGATATTTTCCATCCTCCTATCTGATGGATCTTTAAGTGCGGCCGTCTCAGGAGAGGGTAACGCCACTTGTTTTGATAAGCGTGTTAGCGCTTTGTCCACCCTAGGAGGTGTTTCCCAGCGCTCCCTAACCTCTGGCGGGAAAGGGTATAAAGCCAATAACTTCTTTGAAATTAGCAGTTTTTTATCGGGGCACCCCACGCTTCATCACACACGTCATTTAATTCTTCTGATTCGGTAAAAACTACTGGTAGTTTTTTCACACCCCACATAATACCCTGTTTAGTGGTACCTGTAGTATCAGCTAAATGTAACATCTCCTTTATTGCCAAAATCATATAACGTGTGGCCCTACTGGAAAATACGGTTGATTCGTCACCTTCACCACCGGAATCAGTGCCTGTGTCTGGGTCTGTGTCGACCGACTGAGGCAAGGGGCGTTTTACAGCCCCTGACGGTGTTTGAGGCGCCTGGACAGGCACTAATTGAGTGTCCGGCCGCCTCATGTCGGCAAACGACTGCTTAAGCGAGTTGACGCTATCCCGTAATTCCACAAATAAAGGCATCCATTCTGGTGTCGACCCCCTAGGAGGTGACATCCTCATATTTGGCAATTGCTCCGCCTCCACACCAATAACGTCCTCATACATGTCGACACACACGTACCGACACACAGCAGACACACAGGGAATGCTCTATACGAAGACAGGACCCACTAGCCCTTTGGGGAGACAGAGGGAGAGTCTGCCAGCACACACCAAAAAGCGCTATATATGACAGGGATAGCCTTATGATTAAGTGCTCCCTTATAGCTGCTTTTATATTAATATATTGCCATTTATTTTGCCCCCCCTCTCTGTTATACCCTGTTTCTGTAGTGCAGTGCAGGGGAGAGACCTGGGAGCCTTCCTGACCAGCGGAGCTGTGACAGAAAATGGCGCCGTGTGCTGAGGAGATAGGCCCCGCCCCTTTTTCGGCGGGCTCGTCTCCCGCTATTTAGTACATTTAGGCAGGGGTAAATATCTCCATATAGCCTCTGGGGCTATATGTGAGGTATTTTTAGCCTTTTTAAAGGTTTTCATTTGCCTCCCAGGGCGCCCCCCCCCCCAGCGCCCTGCACCCTCAGTGACTGCCGTGTGAAGTGTGCTGAGAGGAAAATGGCGCACAGCTGCAGTGCTGTGCGCTACCTTAAGAAGACTGCAGGAGTCTTCAGCCGCCGATTCTGGACCTCTTCTTGCTTCAGCATCTGTGAGGGGGCCGGCGGCGTGGCTCCGGTGACCATCCAGGCTGTACCTGTGATCGTCCCTCTGGAGCTTCATGTCCAGTAGCCAAGAAGCCAATCCATCCTGCACGCAGGTGAGTTCACTTCTTCTCCCCTCTGTCCCTCGTTGCAGTGATCCTGTTGCCAGCAGGAATCACTGTAAAATAAAAAACCTAAGCTAAACTCTCTAAGCAGCTCTTTATGAGAGCCACCTAGAATTGCACCCTTCTCGGCCGGGCACAAAAATCTAACTGGAGTCTGGAGGAGGGTCATAGGGGGAGGAGCCAGTACACACCACCTGACCTGTAAAAGCTTTACTTTTGTGCCCTGTCTCCTGCGGAGCCGCTATTCCCCATGGTCCTTTCAGGAACCCCAGCATCCACTTAGGACGATAGAGAAAATAATAATAATAATAAATATGGAGAAATCAGTTAAGATTTCTCCACAGAGAGCAGTAGCAATAGTGACACCTACAGGTGAGGGCAGGAATGTTGCTGCATAGATGTTGCCTGTGACCAAATTCTGGAAACACCATTACACAGAATCTTCAAACTGAGAGAGCAACGAAAATAAAAGGTTTCCATGTTTACACGAACGACACATTTTTTCCAAAGAAACCGGCAGAATGTTTATAAAGAGCAGATCTAGTTTTCATTACTAATTTAAAAAAAAGTCTATTCAACGGGATAGTAACCGCTAACATTTCTCTGCTTAATCGGGCCTAACCCAATGGAAAGATGTCGTTTTAAGTTACACCTGTGATTCAGGTATGGGTGATGCTGCTGCACCTGTGTTTTTTTCCAACCCTTGGTAATAACGTTATACCCCTCACTCAGTGGTGCAAGACTGCAAGTAGGCGGTTACACTCGGGTACGGAGTACCCTTAAGAATTTGGCAGCGGGTACGCAGTACCACCAGCCACACACTTTGCCATTACCACAATTGTAATGTGCCACAAAGCAACAAGATCATGGTTCTTGGCAGCATGATGGCTCCTCCCACTTTGTCAGGGTTACTGGGAGTGTGACAGTGGCTGTATTTTCCTATTATCATGGAGGCATTATTATATATTGTTATTTTACTGGAGGTATCACTATATATTTATATTATACTGGAGGCATTACAATAATAAGATTTTAAACCTACCGGTAAATCTATTTCTCCTAGTCCGTAGGGGATGCTGGGGACTCCGTAAGGACCATGGGGTATAGACGGGCTCCGCAGGAGATAGGGCACCTAAAAAGAACTTTGACTATGGGTGTGCACTGGCTCCTCCCTCTATGCCCCTCCTCCAGACCTCAGTTAGAGAACTGTGCCCAGAGGAGATGGACAATACAAGGCAGGATTTAGCAATCCAAGGGCAAGATTCATACCAGCCCACACCAATCATACCATGTAACCTGGAACATACATAACCAGTTAACAGTATGAACAAAAACAACAGTAACGGTCCTAGACCGATGTCAACTGTAACATAACCCTTATGTAAGCAACAACTATATACAAGTCTTGCAGAGTTTCCGCACTGGGACGGGCGCCCAGCATCCTCTATGGACTAGGGGAAATAGATTTACCGGTAGGTTTAAAATCTTATTTTCTCTTACGTCCTAGAGGATGCTGGGAATTCCGGAAGGACCATGGGGTTTATACCAAAGCATCCAATCGGGCGGGAGAGTGCGTATGACTCTGCAGCACCGACTGAGCAAACGCTAGGTCCTCATCAGCCAGGGTATCAAACTTGTAGAACTTAGCAAAAGTGTTTGACCCCGACCAAGTCGCCGCTCGGCAAAGTTGTAAAGCCGAGACGCCTCGGGCAGCCGCCCAAGAAGAGCCCACCTTCCTAGTGGAATGGGCCTTAACCGAATTTGGTACCGGCAATCCAGCCATAGAGTGAGCCTGCTGAATCGTATTACAGATCCAGCGAGCAATAGTCTGCTTTGAAGCAGGAGCGCCAATCTTATTGGCCGCATACAGGACAAACAGAGCCTCTGTTTTCCTAATTCTAGCCGTCCTGGCTACATAAATCTTTAAGGCCCTGACTACGTCTAGGGATCTGGAATCCTCCAGGTCACCGGTAGCCACAGGCACCACAATAGGTTGATTCATATGGAGCGAAGAAACCACTTTAGGCAAAAATTGCGGACGTGTCCTCAATTCAGCTCGATCCACATGAAAAATCAAGTAGGGGCTCTTGTGTGAGAGAGCCGCCAATTCTGACACTCGCCTTGCTGATGCTAAGGCCAACAACATGACCACCTTCCAAGTAAGAAATTTCAACTCAACCTTGTTAAGCGGTTCAAACCAGTGTGATTTTAGGAACTGCAACACCACGTTCAGGTCCCATGGTGCCACTGGAGGCACAAAAGGGGGCTGGATGTGCAGCACTCCCTTTACAAACGTCTGGACTTCTGGAAGAGAAGCCAATTCCTTCTGAAAGAAAATCGAGAGGGCCGAAATCTGTGCCTTAACCGAGCCTAATTTCAGGCCCGTATCCACTCCTGTCTGTAGGAAGTGGAGAAAACGACCCAGATGAAAATCTTCCGTAGGTGCATTCATGGTCTCACACCAAGACACATACTTTCGCCAGATACGGTGATAATGTTTTATCGTCACCTCCTTCCTAGCCTTTATTAAAGTAGGGATGACCTCTTCCGGAATCCCCTTTTTTGCTAGGATTCGGCGTTCAACCGCCATGCCGTCAAACGTAACCGCGGTAAGTCTTGAAATACACAGGGCCCCTGCTGCAACAGGTCTTCCCTCAGAGGAAGAGGCCAGGGGTCTCCTGTGAGCATCTCTTGTAGATCCGAGTACCAGGCCCTTCGAGGCCAGTCTGGGACAACGAGTATCGTCTGTACTCTTCTTCGTCTTATGATCCTCAACACTTTCGTGATGAGAGGAAGAGGAGGAAACACGTAGACCGGTTCGAACACCCACGGTGTTACCAGTGCGTCTACTGCTACTGCCTGAGGGTCCCGAGACCTTGCGCAATACCTCCGAAGTTTTTTGTTGAGGCGTGACGCCATCATGTCTATTTGAGGGGTTCCCCAAAGACGTGTTACGTCTGCAAAGACTTCTTGATGAAGTCCCCACTCTCCTGGATGGAGATCGTGTCTGCTGAGGAAGTCTGCTTCCCAGTTGTCTACTCCCGGAATGAAGACAGCCGACAGAGCGCTTACATGATTTTCCGCCCAGCGAAGAATCCTTGTGGCTTCTGCCATCGCGACTCTGCTTCTTGTCCCGCCTTGGCGGTTCACATGAGCCACTGCTGTGACATTGTCTGATTGAATCAGAACCGGTAGGTTTCGAAGAAAACTCTCCGCTTGTCGAAGGCCGTTGTAAATGGCCCTGAGTTCCAACACATTGATGTGTAGACAGGACTCCTGGTCTGACCAAAGACCCTGAAAAGTCTTTCCCTGTGTGACCGCTCCCCATCCTCGGAGGCTCGCGTCCGTGGTAACCAGGATCCAGTCCTGAATCCCGAACCGGCGACCCTCCAGCAGGTGAGCACTTTGCAACCACCACAGGAGGGACACTCTGGTTCCTGGGGACAGAGTTATTTTCCGATGTAAGTGCAGATGGGACCCTGACCACTTGTCCAGAAGGTCCCATTGAAAAGTCCTTGCATATGAACCTTCCGAAGGGAATGGCCTCGTAGGCCGCCACCATTTTTCCCAGAACTCGAGTGCATTGGTGAACTGACACCCTTTTCGGTTTTAGCAGTTCTCTGACCATGTTCTGGATGTCTTGGGCCTTCTCTATTGGGAGAAAGACCTTCATTTGTTCCGTATCCAGTATCATACCTAGGAACGGTAGTCGAGTTGTCGGAATCAACTGTGACTTTGGTAGATTTAGAATCCAACCGTGTTGCTGGAGCACTCTCAGAGAGAGCGCCACACTGCTCAGCAATTTCTGCCTTGATCTCGCTTTTATCAGGAGATCATCCAAGTATGGGATAATTGTGACTCCATGCTTGCGCAGGACCACCATCATTTCCGACATTATTTTGGTGAAAATCCTCGGGGCCGTGGAAAGTCCAAACGGCAACGTCTGAAATTGGTAATGACAATCCTGTACAGCGAATCTCAGGTATTCCTGATGGGGGGCATATATGGGGACATGAAGGTACGCATCCTTTATGTCCAGAGACACCATAAACTCCCCCTCCTCCATGTTGGCTATTATCGCTCTGAGAGATTCCATTTTGAATTTGAATCTTTTTATGTACAGGTTTAGGGATTTTAGATTTAAAATCGGTCTGACCGTACCATCCGGTTTCGGGACCACAAATAGGGTTGAATAGTAACCTCTTCCCTGCTGGTGCAGGGAAACCTTGATTATCACTTGCTGTATACACAGCATTTGAATTGCAGCTAACACTACATCCCTTTCCGATGTGGAAGCTGGTAGGGCCGATTTGAAAAATCGGCGCGGGGGCACATCCTCGAATTCCAATTTGTAACCCTGGGAAACTATTTCCAACACCCAGGAATTCAGGTCCGAACTGACCCAGGCCTGACTGAAAAGTCGAAGACGTGCCCCCACCGGTGCGGACTCCCTCAGAGGAGTCCCAGCGTCATGCTGTGGGTTTTGGAGCAGCCGGGGAGGACTTTGGTTCCTGGGCACCTGCCGAAGCAGGTGCTCTCTTGCCTCTGCCCTTACCTCTGGCGAGGAAAGAGGATCCCCGACCTCTTTTGGACTTGTGCGACCGAAAGGACTGCATCTGATAGGGTGTTGCTTTCTTTTGCTGTTGGGGAATATATGGTAAAAAATTAGATTTACCTGCTGTAGCTGTGGAAACCAGGTCCGTCAGCCCATCCCCAAACAATACATCACCCTTATAGGGTAGTACTTCCATATGTTTTTTGGAATCCGCATCACCCGTCCATTGGCGAGTCCATAAGGATCTTCTCGCTGAGATAGACATGGCATTGGCCCTGGAAGCTAGCAATCCAATGTCCCTTTGAGCATCCCTCATAAATAAGACTGCGTCTTTTATATGGGCTAGAGTTAGGAATATAGTATCCTTATCCATATTATCAAATTGATCTGTCAGCTCATCTGTTCAAGCTGCAATTGCGCTACACACCCATGCCGACGCAATAGTCGGTCTTAGCACAGCACCCGTATGAGAATAAATACCCTTTAATGTATTTTCTTGCCTGCGATCTGCAGGGTCCTTAAGGGCCGCTGTGTCAGGAAACGGTAGCGCCACTTTCTTGGACAAGCGCGTCAGGGCCTTGTCCACAGTGGGGGGTGATTCCCAAATCCCCCTGTCCTGCTTAGGGAAAGGGTATGCCATAAAAATTATTTTGGGGATCTGCGGTCTCTTATCCGGAGTATCCCAAGCTTTTATAAAGAACTCATTTAATTCATGAGATGTGGGAAAATTAATAATCTGTTTCTTTTCCTTAAACATGTGTACCCTTGTGTCGGGGACCGAGGGTTCATCCACAATATGCAACACATCCCTTATTGCCACAATCATGCACTGAATGGTTTTAGTCACCCTAGGGTGCAATTCTACTTCGTCATAGTCGATACTGGAATCAGAATCCGTGTCGGTAGTAGTGTCTTGTGTCAAGGGACGCTTTTGAGACCCCGATGGGCCCTGTGAGTCGGTCCAATCTGAGGATTGACCGCCTGATATCCCCCCTAAACCAGCCTTATCAAACCTTTTATGTAAAGATGTCACACTTGCATGCAACGTATGCCACATATCCATCCAATCTGGAGTCGGCACAACCGACGGGGACACACCACTCATTTTCTCCACCTCCTCCTTGGAGAAGCCTTCCGCCTCAGACATGTCGACACACACGTACCGACACCCCACACACACAGGGAGTTACCTATAAGGGGACAAAACCCCAACCAGGCCCTTAGGAGAGACAGAGAGATAGAGTATGCCAGCACACACCCAGCGCTTAAAAACACTGGAATATATGACGAGATAGCGCTGTTATATGTATATAACTGTAATATCCACTCACTGCGTCGCCAAAGTGCCCCCCTCCTCTTTTTTCCAGCCTGTGAAGCTCAGCAGTGGAGAGAACAGGGAGCCAGTGTTTTTTTCTCATGCAGTCTCTGTGGAGAAAATGGCGCTGGTTAGTGCTGAGGATCAAGCCCCGCCCACCTGACGGCGGGCTTCGGTCCCATCAACTTTGTATAGAAAAAATGGCGGGGGTTCCCGGATTTACTGTGCCACAGCCTAATCCATGTTTATCCATGCCAAAATGAGGAATATTGCTGCCCAGGGCACCCCCCCCTGCGCCCTGCACCCTTCAGTGCCTGCTTGTGTGTGTGTGACTGGGAGCAATGGCGCGCAGCTTACCGCTGCGCGCTTACCTCATGAAGATCTGATGTCTTCTGCTGCCTGAAGTCTTCTTTGCCTTCTCATACTCACCCGGCTTCTATCTTCGGCATCTGTGAGGAGGACGGCGGCGCGGCTCCGGGGCGAACCCCAGGTGAAACCTGTGTTCCGACTCCCTCTGGAGCTAATGGTGTCCAGTAGCCTTAGAAGCAGTGCCCAACTTAACAAGCCAGCTCTGCTTCTCTCTCCTCGGTCCCACGATGCAGGGAGCCTGTTGCCAACAGGACTCCCTGAAAATAAAAGACCAACAAAATTATTTTTCCACAGAAAACTCTGGAGAGCTCTCTGCAGTGCACCCATTCTCCTCTGGGCAAAAGATCTAACTGAGGTCTGGAGGAGGGGCATAGAGGGAGGAGCCAGTGCACACCCATAGTCAAAGTTCTTTTTAGGTGCCCTATCTCCTGCGGAGCCCGTCTATACCCCATGGTCCTTACGGAGTCCCCAGCATCCTCTAGGACGTAAGAGAAATATTTTTAGCCTAGCCTCCAGAATCCCCCCAAAAAGGGGCTGCGTCATGTAGCCACGCCGCTAGTGTCATGTAGCCACTCCCAATAGCAGCATGTGGCCACGCCCTATCACAACACATGACCACGCCCATTTTTTGGCACTCAGTACCAATAAGAAAATATTTCTACTTGCACCACTGCCCTCACTCCTATGTGCCCCATTGTGAGAGGATTGTCAGGGGTATATTTACTACTAAGGTGAGAGTTTCTTCTAGAAGATAAATGTTAAGTGGAATCTGATTGCATGCTATGGGCAAGATCTACACTTCACAAAAACTCACATCTTAGTAAATCTACCCCTCAGACTTTAAACAGATTGGCAGGAGAGCTGCAGGAGGAGATACAGGCTTTATAGGGAGAAGGGAAGGAAATAATGGAACTGTGCCATGCCTCCAAACAGTTTATGTTCTGGAATCAGGTTTCGGTACTTTGCGCATGCGCCGGACACGTACAGTACAGCCTTAGACTGTCAGTGATGGACAGTTTGATGCCATTTGGGGCGTGGAGTGGTCAGCAGCGGGCTCCATTTCTCATGACATAACATATCGCCACAGTTGGGGGGAGGCCAGGATCTCCGTCAGAGGACGCGATTTTCTTGCTTGTAAGACCCCACGAGTGACGCAGCCCGGCCGATGGTGTTGCAGTTGATCCGATGCACGCAGCTCAGGTCAGTAACGCAGGAGGAGGCGTGACGCGCTATCGCAGAGCTTACATGTAAGCAGCAGGGATATCTCCTCCATCCACATCTGAATGAGGCCATTGACCTGCTGTGCAACGTACAACGTTCAGTATAACATGTGGGAATAACGTTGATTATTTTGGAGTGACCGTCGCCCATATTCCTCACATACAGAAAGTTAGGCAAGGTGTTCCAAAACACTATGTGGATGAGACACATGCATTTGAAATAACATCCCTGTATAACTCTACAGCAGGAACGTGTTTCCTAAGCCTGCGGTTCCCCTTAGGAAAATACACTTTTTCCTAACCTTTGCTAAGCTACTTATACTGTAGACATTAGCGGACTTCCTTACTCAGCATATTGACGTTGGAAATAACCTGCGTTTACTTTGGGTGGAGAAAGGCATCCGAAGGAGAGAGAATGTTCCCTACTTTTCCGTTTGGTAAATCCGTTGATGATGTAGTCCCATCATCTAAAGGGGATTACTTGGCACGAGTATGAGACAGGTGGGATAAAAATGTTCTTGATTGAAGTTGAGCGCAAGAGGTCAACGTCTGAGTAACAATGTTATGTAGTCTGGCGCGGCTGTATGAAACCCCCTATGAGTTCCTCCGAGACCCCGCAGGTGGAGGGGACCCTCAGGAAGAGGTACAGTCAGGAATCTGGCATTTCCTGGAGGAAATACCGGGGCTCAGCTGACATAAGGTGGAGTTTTAAGCAAGCAGCGGAGAGACGAGACTTAATGGCTCTTCGAATCCACCGACGCATCAGGCTACCTCAGGCTACCATACTCAAGCTAGTGATATATATATACACACGCAGGGCATACAAAACCCTCACCGCCACTTTCACAAATGTAAAAATAAAAAATCTGACTTGTAAGAGTTAACTCACTGCTTCACCAGGCCAGTCTCCAGGGATATGCACACTTGTGACACCAGCAGGGCCAGACAGGCCCACCGGAGGGCAGGGGAAATGCCTGGTGGGCCCCACTTCCTGAGAGCCCCAATTACCTTGCCTTACAAATTAGCATAGGTGAAACCTTGCTGGCTGTGAAGAAGAGATGCTGTCTGGATTATCTTGATGGCCCTTTGCACCCCCTGGCATTACAACAAGCTGTACAGCCCACCTACATTTGATGGTCACCTACCAGATCTCATTATTATTATTATATTAATATTATAATAACTACTCTAATAAATTAGATAGTGGCTTTGGATACAATAAAAGCTATGACCCATTGTTGACTAACTAAAAAGAGGGTTCCATCCCTTTAAATAATAGGTTTCGGCAAGTCTAAGAACACAAAGAGGTTAATTACAGAAGAAAGCTCATCTGCTTGATACTATGGTCACCAAATGACTATGTTTAGGTCAAGGGCCACGGTAGGGCAGGCTCAAACAAAGGACACATTAGAACTTCAATGACTGTGTATCCTCCTCTACAATGAAACTCCCCTCGTTCATGAATTATGGTAAATAGACATTTCTAACCATTTGGTATCCTACGCTTCTTCTTTGGAAGTGCTGGGTTCAGGGCTGAGGAAAGACCACGGTCTGCCCATTCCGTTGATAAATCACCTTGAGGCCTGGGAGGTGGCTTTCCGAGGTTACAAGTCTGTTGGCAGCCTTTGAAAAGCCATTCAAAGAAGCAGATCTACATAATTTGTCTGAGTCCTGGGAAGTCATGTCTCCTATATACGTCAGGCAGAGAGATTCAACAGAAAACGCCAAACCTCTAACTGAGAATAACGCCTTCTAGTAAATGCTATTCTAGATCATGTGCTTGGTGCACCACTACCTGGATTTACACCAACCTGGAAGAGTTACCCTGACTGTTTAATGGATATTGATGTTTAGTTAATAAAGGCCTATAGATAGAGCCCTATATCTAGCGAAAAGAAGTTTTTTCACCGGAAATAGGGTTTTTCCTTTTTATCAAAGATAATGTAGACAGAAGTGATGGCAGGGGTGAGATCTGTACCTGCGGACAGGTAGACAAGGGAGGCTGTAGGCGCAGCTAGTCTCGGGCCGGAGACACAGAGAAGTCCAGCTGTGTAAGAGCTCCGGAGGAGCCTGTAAACTCAGAGTGGAAAGTTTGCTGCGAGCTTGTGTTTTTAGTGAGGGGTGAAGGGAGCGGCTCTCCAGCTTTTAGACAGGGGCGTCTGTTTTATTAGGGAGAGCATGACTGGCCAGGATTTATTATTCTTACTTTTATTTTTAAAACCTGGCTGCGTGTCAGGGTAAGCCTCGTGCTGCTGTGAAGCCTGTTTATCTGACATTCCTACAGACTGTTCACCACAGCAGAGGTGACTATATATACACAGAGGGTAACAGGACGTGACAGCACAGGGGGCACCAGCACAGAGGACAGCCATCTTGTGAGGAGATGATTTGGCAGCCATCTTGCATACCAACTAACTGTCTCGATTTCTGCGGGATGGTCCCGATTTGAGGGCTGTGTCCTACTGTTTTGCAGCGGTAAAAGTTGCAAGGCTGCTCTGCATAGCGCCTGCTACATGTGCGCGTGACATTTATTAGCTGTTTGGGGGAATCAAAGAAACAGCCTAGCACAACGTGGTCACATGGCCATCGCATCATGGCCAGAGACATTGCCATTGCAACATGGCCACAGACACCTCCATCACAACATGGCCACAGACACTGCTATTGCAACATGGCCACAGACACTGCTATTGCAACACGGCCACAGACACCGCCATCACAACATGGCTACAGACACCGCCATCACAACATGTCCACAGACACTGCCATCACAACATGGCTACAGACACTGCCATCACAACATGGCCACAGACACCGCCATCACAACATGGCTACAGACACTGCCATCATAACATGGCTACAGACACTGCCATCACAACATGGCTACAGACACTGCCATCACAACATGGCCACAGACACCGCCATCACAACATGTCCACAGACACTGCCATCACAACATGGCTACAGACACTGCCATCATAACATGGCTACAGACACTGCCATCACAACATGGCTACAGACACTGCCATCACAACATGGCCACAGACACTGCCATCACAACATGGCTACAGACACTGCCATCACAACATGGCCACAGACACTGCCATCACAACATGTCCACAGACACTGCCATCACAACATGGCTACAGACACTGCCATCACAACATGGCCACAGACACCGCCATCACAACATGGCTACAGACACTGCCATCATAACATGGCTACAGACACTGCCATCACAACATGGCTACAGACACTGCCATCACAACATGGCCACAGACACTGCCATCACAACATGGCTACAGACACTGCCATCACAACATGTCCACAGACACTGCCATCACAACATGGCTACAGACACTGCCATCACAACATGGCCACAGACACCGCCATCACAACATGGCTACAGACACTGCCATCATAACATGGCTACAGACACTGCCATCACAACATGGCTACAGACACTGCCATCACAACATGGCCACAGACACTGCCATCACAACATGGCTACAGACACTGCCATCACAACATGGCCACAGACACTGCCATCACAACATGGCCACAGACACTGCCATCACAACATGGCTACAGACACTGCCATCACAACATGGCTACAGACACTGCCATCACAACATGGCCACAGACACTGCCATCACAACATGGCTACAGACACTGCCATCACAACATGGCTACAGACACTGCCATCACAACATGGCCACAGACACTGCCATCACAACATGGCTACAGACACTGCCATCACAACATGGCCACAGACACTGCCATCACAACATGGCCACAGACACTGCCATCACAACATGGCTACAGACACTGCCATCACAACATGGCTACAGACACTGCCATCACAACATGGCCACAGACACTGCCATCACAACATGGCTACAGACACTGCCATCACAACATGGCTACAGACACTGCCATCACAACATGGCCACAGACACTGCCATCACAACATGGCCACAGACACCGCCATCACAACATGGCCACAGACACCGCCATTACAACATGGCCACAGACACCGCCATCACAGACACTACCATCAGTATATATAATTATACAGTGTATGTATATATAAATATATATATAGCATGATACTAATTACATTTCGTAAATAACCATTAAGTTGCATAAATAATTTGTGTGCCGATGTAAGAAAATGTCATTATACAGCTATTTCTCTCTCATGATACGTTATGAGTTATATCGCATGTACAGTATTATTAGTTTATAAAAACAAAAATTTCAGCTCACAATATAGTTTGACAAATATTTTTATAATTATTTTCCCCCAAGTAGTGCCCTTTGTCTATTATATCACTCATGTGGCTAAGGTGGTCATTCCGAGTTGTTCGCTAGCTGCATTTGTTCGCTGTGCAGCGATGAGGCAAAAAAAGGCACTTCTGCGAATGCGTATACGGCGCAATGTGCACGCGCGACGTACTATTACAACGAACGATGTAGTTTTACACAGGGTCTAGCAAAGCTTTTCAGTCGCACTGGTGGCCGCAGAGTGATTGACATGAAATGGGCGTTTCTGGGTGTCAACTGACCGTTTTCAGGGAGTGTTCGAAAAAACGCAGGCATGCCAGGAAAAACGCAGGCGTGGCTGGCCGAACGCAGGGCGTGTTTGTGACGTCAAAACAGGAACTGAACAGTCTGAAGCGATCGCAAGCGCTGAGTAGGTATTGAGCTACTCTAAAACTGCACAAACAGACTTTGTAGCCGCTCTGCGATCCTTTCGTTCACACTTCTGCTAAGCTAAAATACACTCCCAGTGGGCGGCAGCATAGCGTTTGCACGGCTGCTAAAAACTGCTAGCGAGCGATCAACTCGGAATGACCCCCATAGTGTTAAGAGTAGGGGGAGTGTTGGCGTGAGTAGCATCATCATAGCACCGCCCCTTGCGCTGCAACAGTCCACGCCATCATGCTGCATGATAAGCAGGGAACTGTGTCATTAAGCCCAGGCCTGCCCACTCCCAGGGGTCAGATTTGGGAGTCTCCCTGACAATCCAGCGCAGCAGGCAAGGCTCCATTATACACTGATTTCCTCCATAATAATGTACCTCTTGCTCTTACTTCAGATATTTTATTTATTTTAACCCCTTCAGATGTTCCCCAAAGTTAGCGCCCCAGCCCTTTAGCCGTACTGATTGACTTCTCCCTATTTAGACTACTTGATGTGCCTCAGAGGTGCCTCATGTTCTGTAAAGCGAGTGGGCGAGATAATGCCGGGATTTTCTTTTACTAGTGTAATAAAAATAATAGTTTATACAAAAAAATTCCATGAGAGTAAGGTAAGCGTCCGGGGGCCTCCTGTCAGGCAGACACCACCAGAGAACACTGTCTGTCCTAACGCAAGCACTTCAGCTCACACGGTGGAAGTCATTATAAAGTGTTTATACTGAAATGAAAAGAAAATAGTTTATTTGTACTTTGCGTTTAGACCTCAGGGCCTGATTCACTAATGCATGTGCGGCTGCGCTAACATACTGGCGATTTCATACAGTGAATGGCTGTCAAAACTATGATTGGTGAATAACTTCAGCCATCCACCAATCAGCATGTTCACTGTCTGGCTCCAGGCTAGATAATGCTGCATCGCCGCTCTGACTGTGTGACCACCACCCTGCTTGGAGGCCCCTAGAATTGTGGAGCCCTGGGCAACTGCCTAGTGTGCCTATACATTACGATGGCCCTGTGCGCGGTAGCAAATACTCACTGAATGCACAAACATCAAAATTTTGTCTATAAGCAACTCCGGCAAAAGACAGAGGGGGTTATTCCAAGTTGATCGCAGCATGAATTTTGTTAGCAGTTGGGCAAAACCATGTGCACTGCAAGGGAGGCAGATATAACATGTGCAGAGAGAGTTAGATTTGGGTGTGGTGTGTTCAATCTGCAATCTAATTTGCAGTGTAAAAATAAAGCAGCCAGTATTTACCCTGCACAGAAACAAAATAATCCACTCAAATCTAACTCTTTCTGCACATGTTATATCTGCCTCCCCTGCAGTGCACATGGTTTTGCCCAACTGCTAACAAAATTCCTGCTGCCATCAACTTGGAATTACCCCCAGAGTGCTGTGAGCTGAACATCGGTCACCGTGGCGGCCCAGGAGTTGAGCGAACTGAGCGGGACTGTACCTGCCACCAGAAATTGGGGTCTATTATTTATAGTATACACCAAAGATAGGGAACATTATTGTATAGTAGTCACCAGATCAGTCTTTCTCAGCTCCAGCCCTGAGCATGTTTTCTATATTGCTGGAGCACAGGTGGATGCATTACTGTCACATCTGCAAAGATCCACAGGGGGTACTAGGTATGTGACGTGTGATTATGTGAGAACTGGAAAACATGGCCTGTTGGGGTTCCCTGAGGAATGAAATCGGGAAACACTGCACCTGATGATGGGCTCAAATTGCTATGAAACCTGTACCCAAGCCAGCAGATATGAGCCCCGGAGTTGCAAAGTTGCATCTCAGGTAGACTGCTAGACAAGGCCAAGGCTATCCTCATGGGTTTTGGCTTGGACACGGCTCAAACACTACTCAAGTGAAACCACTGAACTTTGACCTTTGACCTCTGCCAGCAAGGATCATTTCTCTGTCTGCATGCACAAGCCTCATTAGTCTCAAATATAAATGCAGAAGTAAAGGTGGTGCCACTCGCTAATGTTCACAACAGTAGATGCATTGTTCTATCAACGTGGAGCCCCCACTAGTCATACACCATATCACTGGATGGGGTAGCACAAACACTGCAGCAGGCGTATAATAGTTATGTTCCCCCTCCTCTAGGGGCCAGTAAATTGGTGGAGCAGGATCATGGATGAACTTGTGTGCTCGCTTGGTTTCTATGGAAACTACACCAAGATTAGGACTCCTGCCACGTGGGTGGTCCTGACAGACCCCTGTCCCCTCCTTTATAAAGGGGCCCTGTTCATTGCAGGCCCTCTATAATGACTGGCCAAGTCCCTCTGTGGTGGGTGCTCACACCCCCTCTTGTGGCTGGACCCCTACCACTGCATTCCCTGGTGGGCCCTTCACGTCCCAGTCCAACACTGAGTATGGTATCTTTGAGCGCCACTCAGCGATATATAGATGAATAGCGTCCATTATCTTTATCGCCGCATATTAATAAATAAGACCCTCAGTTAGTTTTTTATTTGTTGCTACAGAGGAAGGGTCCAAAGCTGATCTTCCCCATTCGCGTCACTGCAGCCAATTACCGACTCCCCGTCTGTTCCTTTAACATCCTGATGGTCTCCTGTGAAGTGCACTACAGTCCCCCATCCTGCGCTGAACGACGGGGCCTCTCTGCTCCAGCTGTTCTCCCCGCGCGCTCCTGCCTGGCGTCTGTTTTTGTTTATGGGCAGAGCTGCACGGTGCAGACTGTCATATAACATGTTATAACGGCCTGGGGGGAGCACATTGCTGGGCTCATGTCCCAGCGGCTCACTAGCGTGTCAGACTGATGCAGACATGTAGCAGGTATGTTCTGCGACACGGCAGGGGTGACTTCATCTGTACAGGTTAGGGGAAATATCAGTATTCATGTTATATCAACAACTATATAAAGCTATGACGGGGCACGTATATTAAAGGGACACTAACCTGATTTTATCTCTGTATATTATGTCAGGGGAAAACACAGGCTATATTGAAGAGTGGGGGGGGGGGGGGGGAGTCCCAAATGTTTGATATTAGAGCAATTGTTATCAGCCTATGAAGGATGCATAATTAGCATGTTACAAGCCCCAAACACAGCGCAGTGTATGTAGCACACAGGGCCGGTTCTACACCTTGTGGTGCCCCCCAAACACAGCGCAGTGTATGTAGCACACAGGGCCGGTTCTACACCTTGTGGTGCCCAGTGCAAAAGTTTCCACTGGTGCTCCCGCCCCCCCCCCCCACCAGTGGCGAAACAGTTAGTGCGCGCTATGCCCTTAGTAGCTGAGCCCCCAGTAGATTTGCCTCAAGTAGTTGTGCCCCCAGTTGATTTGCCCTCTGTAGCTATGCACCCAGTAGCTGTGCCCCCAGTAGATTTGCCCCCAGTAGATTTGCCCCCTGTAGCTATTCCCCCAGTAGATTTGCCCCAGTAGTTGTGCCACCTATAGCTATGCAAGCAGTAGATTTGCCCCAGTAGTTGTGCCACCCATAGCTATGCAACCAGTAGATTTGCCCCAGTAGTTGTGCCCCCTGTCGCTGTGCCCCCAGTAGTTGTTCCCCCTGTCGCTGTGCCCCCAGTAGTTGTGCTCCCTGTCGCTGTGCCCCTTAGTAGCCGCTTACAACACACACAAAAACAAAACAATACTTACCACTGCCCCACTCCTGCTTCCCGACCTCTGCTGCTGCTGCTCCGTCTGGCCACCCGCGGCTCCTCTCATGACATCTCTCCCATGGCAGCGTCGCACAGGCACTAGAGGTCAATAATTACCTCTAGCGTCTGACAGGTGCGCAGGCTGCAGCGGACGCCCACACAGCCCACGGCGTCTGCTGCAGCCGGGGAGCAGGGTGCGGGTAGGCGGCGGGCACCTGCGGGGTGACTGCGGCCGCGCTCCCAGGCCGCAGCGCCCCAGGCGCAGGCACTGCTTGCCCGCACCAAGAACCGCTCCTGGTAACACATTACATCAGACATAAGCAGGCTCAATGCTCACGGTAACCACTTACCAGATTCTCTCTCTGGTGCGATAATTGAGCACTCAGATCCACAGACACACACAGCAGACGTGGTAGGAATACCTGCTGCCTCTGGGCATGTACAGCAGCTCCATTCTGCCCTTTCTACTGCATGTAGTGGCCGCGGGGAAGGGGGTTTCCGGGCAACTGGAACATCCCCCCCCCCCCCCGCTTTGCCTATGTATGTAGTGGGCTTTCAGTTATAGAAACCAGAACTGCACTGGCCCCTGTTCCTATATCTTAGTATGGAAAAGCATTGCGGAGCTCTCCTCAGCTCCTGCCCCGGCGGCAGTTCTTCTCCCGCTGGACCACCTATCGCTGTCAGGCATTCGCCTGACTCCTGTGTAAAATAGGACAGTTTTTACATAACCAAAGGCAGGATTTGGGGTAAGGACCTCCCCTCCATCCTTCTGCCATGGAAAGCAGCGTTGGGAACCATTTTTGCAACGTTTTCATTTTTCCGTCCTGTATTTTGAGCTCCGGGATCTCTGCTCCTCACTATCCTGTGTGTTCTGTTTATATACTATAAGGACCCTGCTCACAGTGGTAGCACTCCACCAGCAGGAACATGAGGGCTTATTTCACAACAAATCCCCCATATGTACATTTTCCTGGTCACATTCCTCACACACCACAGCACCTAGCGGGTCCCTCATGTACAGTCAGACGTGTGCAGATAGCTACACGTTGCAGCAGGTGAGGGCTTCATGGGAAGGCTCGTTGTTTATTGCCGGTGTTGAGGACTGAGATCTAACTCTTGGCTGTGAACATTTTGTCCTGTGTAGTGTCACATTGCTGAGCGTACGTCTAAATTTAGACTGTTTCTGTTTATAGAGTCGTTACACCGAAATAAAATGGGGCCTCATATACAGTCAGTTTTTGTGCCGTAACTCTACACATGTCCGGACTGCGCACGCATACCAAAATGCGGAGCTATCTGTATATCCGCGCATCTTAGGCTTATAGCTTCTCGCGCCTGGAGAAACGGAATGTGGGACAGATTCAAAGATGGACGCAGTAGCGCCGCCTCTGCGTCTTTCTTCTACGCAGCCCCTGGAGGTGTAATCTAATGACACTTGAAAGCGCATTTTGTTATGTATATTTTCTGCAGGCGCTGAAGGGCTGCTGTAGAGCGCAGGTGCGAGGCCAAACCACGCAAGCGAGCGCAAGCTGACTGACAGTAAGAGGACGTTTGTGGGTGGTAACTGGACGTTTTCTGGGAGTGTCAGGGAAAACGCAGGCGTTTCCAAGCGGTTTCAGGGTGGGTGTGTGACCTCAGCTCTGACCCCGATCAGCCAGTTTGTATCGCGCTGTAAGAGTAGGTCCGGGGCCACAGACTGGAAAAAATCATTCTATGGTGAGTGAGTTGTGAACAGATTTGCAGCTGACCAGCATTTGCAAAGCTTTTCGCACGGTGTACGCAGACTTGCACGGGGCAGGTTTTCACTCTGTCTGGGCGGCGACTATCTGATCGCAAACCTCGTACAACTCAGCACAATTGCCAGCAACTCTGGTTAGGCAGTATCTTAAATAAGGCCAAAAGGGCGTTACTGGGTGGCGAGTGCTTGTTTGCACATAGAATAAGTGTACTGTGGCCGTGCCGTGGGTGTGTACACTGAGCCGTGGGCTATTCACAGGTGTGTGTGCGTATACAGACATCCGTCGAAGTTCAGTCGCATCTCCTGCACCAAGGATAGTGCTGCTGGTCCTTATACTGATGGTAGTGATGACAGCCATTCTGACAAGCGGGAAAAAGTGCACCCAATGATCATCCATCAACAGATCTCTCCTTGGGGTCTGTGAACTAAAGCCTTGGAGAGAGATAAAGTAGACAGAGATAAACTGCCAGATAATCATTTTTCAAACACAGACTGTAACATGGCAGTTAGGAGCTGATTGGCTGGGACTTTATCTCTCTCCACATGCTTTGCACCCAGGATGTACAGTAAGTGCCAATGATAATGATGACATCTGAGGGTGGGAACACAGTGGGCATCAGGCCGTCCACATGCAGATGGGCAGATAATCAGCACTGAAGGGCAGATAGCCTCATTGGCATAAAGTAGTAAGTTGGCTGCCCTGGCTGGACCGAAAACCAGCCGCAGATGCCTCCAACATAGGGGGTCATTCCGAGTTGTTCGCTCGTTATATTTTTCTCGCAACGGAGCGATTAGTCGCTAATGCGCATGCGCAATGTCCGCAGTACGACTGCACCAAGTAAATTTGCTATGCAGTTAGGTATTTTACTCACGGCATTACGAGGTTTTTTCTTCGTTCTGGTGATCGTAATGTGATTGACAGGAAGTGGGTGTTTCTGGGCGGAAACTGGCCGTTTTATGGGTGTGTGTGAAAAAACGCTGCAGTTTCTGGGAAAAACGCGGGAGTGTCTGAAGAAACGGGGGAGTGTCTGGCCGAACGCTGGGAGTGTTTGTGACGTCAAACCAGGAACGAAACTGACTGAACTGATCGCAGTTGCCGAGTAAGTCTGGAGCTACTCAGAAACTGCTAAGAAGTGTCTATTCGCAATTCTGCTAATCTTTCGTTCGCAATTTTGATAAGCTAAGATTCACTCCCAGTAGGCGGCGGCTTAGCGTGTGCAAAGCTGCTAAAAGCAGCTTGCGAGTGAACAACTCGGAATGAGGGCCATAGAACCAGGCCCATAGCGCATGTCAGGCATACTAGCAATCCAGGAAAAGACAACCTGTAAAAGGGTGTGTGGCCTCATCAGAAGTGGGTGTGGTTTGGTAGGATAGGGGTGATGTAATCATCAGGTATGTTCTGGGTGAGAGTAACAGCGATGGCTGCAAAAAGATGGCAGGCGTGTGGCACTATAGCAGATTTATTTGTGCACATTTCATTTTCACCCAGGTGTTGCAGGAAGGTGAAAGCTGGATGCGGTGTTAAATTATTCCAGGGGAAAGTTTATGGCGAGTACTGTGGCGGGCAAAAAAAAAAAACTTTCCAGAAAAAAGAAAAAGAAAAACAGAAACAAATAAATTAATCTGATGTAAAACGTTTACAGTGATGACAAAGTACTCGTGTTGTCACGCTGAGCGCACCTGACAGCTGCACGGGCTCACAGCTCACATACTGTAATTAAACAAAGTCTGAACAATGCGGGAAAACAGGCGACTCCATCTTGGGAAGAGAAAAACAATCATTTAACATCTAGTAGGGGGAGATGTACCAAACCGGGATGCAGTCAATTTACCTCCAATCAAAATCCCGACAGCAATTGACCGACGGTCAAAATCCCGACAAGGTCAAAATCCCGACATGGACAAAACACCGACATTTAAAATACCTACAAGGTCAAAATACCGACATGTAAAATGCCGACAGATCAAAATACCGACATGAGTTTTTCATGATTTTTTCATTGAAACCGACTTGTTCATACTTTACTATCCCAGTGGACCTGGAGGGGGAATATAATACTGTGCCGAGCGCAGCGAGCAATGCAAGGGGACGAGGTACACTTATATGGTGTCCATGTCGACCTATGTCGACATACACACACAAAAAATTGAAAACCGCATGTCGGTATTTTGACCTGTCGGCATTTTAAATGTCGGTATTTTCTCCATGTCGGGATTTTGGACCGTCGGTCAATCGCTGTTGGGATTTCGATCGTCGGGATTTTGATTGGAGGTATTTCATACCGATCCCACCAAACCTTCAGCTTCTGTCATTTTATAGCCTGTGGTAGAAGAGTGACCGCTAGTAGCTGATTAGTTACTATGGGAAACGTTTCCACCTTATTTCTCTCGAAAATTTGAAACACCTCCCCCTAGCGCCACCACAGGAATCACAGGACAGAGCCTACCCGATGCGCCGCACCACAGAACGCAGCAGTTTTACATGGGTCCATAGCGCGCGCCTAGCTGCACGTCTACTCTCCACACTCAGAAAATGTCTCTGCAAAGTGCAAAACTCTCCAGAGCTGCATTGTGCAAAAGTGTAAATGGTGCACCAACGTCCACCTGCCTTCTACTCTAGTAACGCAGACTCCCAGCAAGACGTTCTCAGTAAATTACTTTGATATAACATTTCTTATTGCTGCAATATGAATAAGAAATTAAAGTTATTGGTGCAAATCTTTGAAGATTGGTAAATCGGTCACTATCCATAGGGGCAGATGTACTAAGCCTTGGTGAGAGATAAAGTAGAGAGAGATAAAGCACCGACCAACCAGCTCCTAACTGCCATTTTTCAAACACGGCCTGTAACGTGGCAGTTAGGAGCTGATTGGCTGATACTTTATCTCTCTCCAAGCCTTAGTACATCTGCCTCATATCTGTTACTGAGTACAGGTGCTGCTAGCACACAGCTCTTTTCAGTAAGTTGTTGGGGGAGAGGGGTGTAGAGGAGGACGCAGCCGGTACATTATGTGGCCACTTTCTGCCCCTGTCCTATTAAACATGGTCTGGGTACAGACAGGACAATGGCGGAGTGACGGGGTGAAGTGTTCAGTAATGATCTATTATACAAGCAGGAAACTTTCTAGATATGAACAATGCTAGCGGTCACTCAGCGTTATCATAAACTCTTTGTTCCTTTAGATTATTAACCCCTGGTGATAGTTCCACTCTCTACAGAAGACGTTTAAGTTCCCAATAAGATACAAAAGCCCCCAGAAAGTAGCCTAAACCTCCCCGGTGGTGCATGACCCTAACCCACCTTTCCCTGCTGCCTAAACCTAACCCTCCCCGCTTGGTGCCTAACCTTAACCTCCCCTTGTAAGTGCCTATCCTAACCCCCCCCCCCCCCCCCCCCCTCCCGGTACCTAACCTTCCCATCCCTGCACCCTAACCTCCCCTTGCAAGTGCCTACCCTAACCCCCCCCCCCCCGGTACCTAACTAACCTTCCCATCCCTGCACCCTAACCTCCCTTTATAAGTGCCTAACCCTAACCCTCACTCCCCCCCCCCCCCCCCCCCGGGTACCTAACCTTCCCATCCCTGCACCCCAACCTCCCCTTATAAGTGCCTAACCCTAACCCCCCCCCCCCCCCCTCCACTCTCTACAGAAGACGTTTAAGTTCCCAATAAGATACCAAAGCCCCCAGAAAGTAGCCTAAACCTCCCCGGTGGTGCATGACCCTAACCCACCTTTCCCTGCTGCCTAAACCTAACCCTCCCCGCTTGGTGCCTAACCTTAACCTCCCCTTATAAGTGCCCAACCCTAACCCTCACTCCCCCCCCCCGGTGCCTAACCTTCCCATCCCTGCACCCCAACCTCCCCTTATAAGTGCCTAACCCAGACCCTCACTCCCCCAGCCCCCCCCCCCCCCCCCGGTACCTAACCTTCCCGTCCCTGCACCCTAACCTCCCCTTGTAAGCGCCTAACCCTAACCCTCACTCCCCCCCCCCCCCCCCCCCGGTACCTAACCTTCCCATCCCTGCACCCCAACCTCCCCTTATAAGTGCCTAACCCTAACCCCCCCCCCCCCCCCCCCCCCCCCGGTACCTAACCTTCCCATCCCTGCACCCTAATCTCACCTTGTAAGTGCCTACCCTAACCCCCCCCCCCCCCCCCGGTACCTAACCTTCCCATCCCTGCACCCTAATCTCACCTTGTAAGTGCCTACCCTAACCCTCCCCCCCCCCCCCCCCCCCGGTACCTAACCTTCCTATTCCTATCCCTACACCCCAACCTCCCCTTGTAAGTGCCTAACCCTAACCCTCCCTCCCCAGTACCTAATCATCTCCTTCCCCGTCTCTGCACCGTAACCCTAACCCGCCCTCTAATGCCTAAACCTAACCTCTTCTCGCACGGCAGGACGCAAGTGCGTTCCGCTAAAAGAACGTCCGTGATTCTAGGCATCTGTATTTTGACGCCGGGGTCCTGAGCACCATCAGGGTCTTAATGCCGGCATTATGCCGCCGTTCGTATTTCCGGTGCTGGTAGTTCGACCGCCGGCATTTTAACTACATCCCCTTAATCTTCATGGGTGATCTCTGTGCTTTTCACCCCATCCTTTACAGTATCTACAAAGAAATAATTGTTTATTTTTGTTGCCACTGAACACGACACAAGTGCATCCCACATAGGGCTGCCATATTGGGCCTGATTCGGATTTGTATGTAAAGCCGATTTATTACACAGCCGGTCTGCGTAATCTTACTCAGATGGCAAGAGGTTGCGTCAGTTGGTACCGATGGTCAGAGACGGCATTCGGATGCTGTCACGAGGCGTCAATTTCCTACAGATGCCTCCTGCTGCAATAGTATATTAGTTGTACAGTAATGGACAGCCGCCTCCCTGTGCCTCCCTGCGACTGTACAATACCGTACGTTTCAGACTTACACAGGTTCCGTGGCTGGCTGACTTCATGTCTCCATATCACATGGATTTAATCAGCCACAGAACCTGTGTAATTCATATGTGTCCCTTATTGAGGCTATGATCTGGCACCCCCTTAACCCAGGTACTTTCGCCTCCACAGAAAATAGGCAACTCCTCTGGATGATATAAAGGCTGTGTTGAAAAACACAGAAGATAAATCAATATATTTCATAAAAGACAAACACAAACAAAATACTGTATCAAAGTGATCTGAAGGTGGAAAACCCCTAAGAAGACCACTCCCAAGACATACAGCAAATACCAGTTATGCGGCAACATTTGCCATGGTCACAGAACAAACACAGGATATGGGTGGTCGGGGATAGCACTTATAGTATATTACATAATGTTATTTTACAGCTATATAAAAACAGAGTGCAGGCCGGTATGTGGTTATTGTAAGATGTTGATACATTATATTATACTATTAAAATTAAAAAAAGGGAATTTTTAAAACGTGCCCCTTGCCCCCTGCAAATCAATGTGAAAGGTCATCCTGCCTGATGGTAATAGCAGGTCTGCCAACTTCCTGTGTGTCCAGGATAATGCAGAATCCATAGGAGTCTCAGCAGTGACACATTGCAATAACTTGTGTGACACCGGCGCAGGACATATGGTGACCAAATGTGCACAGTGCAGGGACATAGAGGGACCTACCTGGTAGATACAACACACTGGCGTCTCGTAACCCTGAGTGCGCAGCTGGGAAAACAGCGAGCAGGCGTGTGGGGACAGGTTTATGGTGGAATGTGCAGGAGCTACTGGTCCCCTACTAGGAGGCATTCTTCCTACTGGTGTCTGGAGGAAGAAATGATGACAGGACGGAGGCAGGGGGTCTCTATCAATGGCCAGCTCCTTAACCCTGCGTGTGCCCCTAATAATCTGAGGCGTTTTCCCCCGCCTGCTGCTGAAACTCTTGGGGAAAAAAGACAGTCTTTAATCAAATTTATTACATGTGAACCTTATTAAATCTGGCCATCGATGGTTAACAACATCAGTGGTTTGATGGTGGCTGCAAACAGATGGGGGACCACCAGTCCCAGAGATTAAGGTCCACTGGGCCTGGGGCTGAAAATGTTCAAGGGCCTATTGTGAGAGGGGAAGGAGGGGTGACCAGTGCTGTGTGGGTGTGGCCAGTGTCATGTGGGTGTGTCCAGTGCTGAGTGGGGGTGGCCAGTGTCATGTAGGTGTGACCAGCGCTGAGTGGGTGTGGTCAGTGCCACGTGGAAGTGTGCATTCCCTATACTGGCAACGTCTCGCTGAAACCTTGTTTGCACCTCCAAGTTCCCATGAGCCAGCTCTCCATAAGCTTGTACCAGGATACGGGTTGGATGACCTAGGTCACCCGTTTACACTGGCCCGTTACTGAGTCCTTATTAGGTCCAACCCTGCTTGCTGCCCAGGTTGGCCTGGGATATTTTTCAGGGACCTCTTTACACCGACCAACGACCCAGGTCAACTTTGCAATAACCCAGGTTATTGCGGCAGTGTAAAAAGGGTACAAGGCAGCAATTCAATTGTTTAAGATAATAAGCTCCTGTCTAAATTTTAGCTGGTTGCGACGACTGCATTCCCACACCCCAATGCACAGGGTTATCTTGTTCAGCGGCTTTTCCCATGCTAAGTGCCGGACTGCAGTTAAGGTGTGCCCGGCAATAAGCCCCAAAGCCCTAATTTAAGTGCGACCATGTGGCTTTTTGCCCAAAACAATTGAATTAGCTCCTGGAGACTGGAGCTAATTCTCTCAAACAACTCAATCGCCCCCTAAATATGTAAAAGAATATAAATTGCATCATTTTGTGAGGAAAATCTAAATACAATTTTAATACCTATGATTAGAGGCTAACAGCTGGTGAGTGGTCATCATTATGCTGTCATGGTAACGGGCCTATATTTATGTGGTGGCCTGGAGTTGTAATGCCATCTGCCCAATTGGTGACCTGGCCCTGGGGGCTACTGATGGTATACATCAGGGGGATGGAGGAAGGCGGCCATGGTCTGAATATACACAGCAGTGAACCAATGATGGTCCAGTCACCCATGGGTTCCCACGATGGTTATAAACCATCCATAACAGAACGGTTGATGGAGAACTCTAACTTGTAACTATGGGCGGAATCATCTAGGACTGGTTGATGTCAGGGCAGATTGGCGTCATTGTCACTGATGCTGGCCTGGGCATGGGCCCAAATGAGCACAAAGCCCAATAACGATTCTAGGAAAATCAACAGGGTCGTTATCTGCCTTGATAATAATTATGATTGCAATATGTTACTATTTTGCTAATATTATGATTATAATGTATTGAGTGCATTTTTGTCAGATTCCAAGTTACCTACCAGGATGTTTTTGGAGCCTGGGAGGAAACTGGAGCACTTGGAGGTAAATACTATACGTACGATAAACACATACAAACTCCACACAGATTGAGCGGGATCAGTATGAATTACCGACGGTCAGGATGCCGGCCGTCAGTATACAGACAATGGCATCCCGGCCGTCAGTATGCGGCAGTGGGGTTAGCGCTAGAAAGCTCCTTTTGGGCTCGGTGGATCGTTGCGCTTGCCACAGGTTCTATACCCACCCTATGGGTGTCGTGGACGCCCACAAGTGGGAATAGCCCCTGTGAGCCGGGATTCCGCCTGGCTTCATTGTCAGCTGCCTCCCTATGGGGCTACGGTCAGGAATTGAATTCATGACCCCATTGCTGATGTGACAGTGCTAACCACTGTTCAACTATGCTGCTGCCAGCCTCTGTCCCCATTAACAGGTCCCCATGTCAACTAAACAGGATGTGGCCTTCAAGCAGCTATAGATAACTCATCCAACTTGGCCTCCCACATGTGTGGCATACATACCCACTCTCCTGAAATGTCCTATACATTTTGGGGAGTTTTCCCGCACTCCCAGGAGGGAAGTTCAACCTCCCAGTGGCGGTCCAGGGGCTCTATGGCATTCCAGGGGTGGCCCAGGGACTCTAAGGCGCAATTCATGCTAAATTGGGTCACCAAAACCTGTTGCACAATGCCACACCCCCATGCTCCACCCACCTGGACCTCCCGTCAGGGATCCCACATGACCAAGGGGTCTATTTATGAAGCAGTAAAAAGTGTGGAGAAGTGAGCCAGTGGAGAAGTTGCCCATGGCTACCAATCAGCACTGAAGTAACATTTATAATTTGCATACTATACAGTTGTACGGAGCAGCTGATTGGTTGTCAGGGGCCTCTTCTCTACAGACTCACTTCTCCACTCTTTTGACTGCTTCATGAATAGACCCCCAACTCTCCATCCCCTGAAGCCATCTTGTTAATGCTTCCTATGAATTCAATAGTAACCAGTGTCCAAACTGTGTCAGTTTCCCAGCGAAGTGAAAACGCTGTAGTCTCATATTTATTGGTCCAGTATCCAAAATATCTCCACTGCGTACAGACGAGAGGAGTAATTTAATTGCGTTCGTAGTATTGATAACGGGTGACTGGGGGCAAAGCAAGAACCAAGGAAAAATCTGACACAAAAGAGCTTTCTTGTCTGTCCAACGTATCGCCTTCTACCGACGAGAGGTTGCTGGGAAATCATTACTCCTATAAATAGCTTCCCACCAGCACAGCCCCTGAGGGCCATAACTTCATAATGTCTTAGCACGGGAGACGCGCTGAAACGGTGGAAAGTAAAGAGGCTCCAGGGTCCAAACACTTATGGTCCACAGAAGATTCCGGTGTCAATAAAAACAAATTACTTTATAAACAAAACAGCGTTCTGCTTCATTTGTGTTAGATGGAACAAAGTAAAAACACGGCACAGTATTAACCAGGAAGGATGAACATTGGTCTTGTGTGAATTCCGCACACTGGATGTAGAGAAATTTAGAACATGGGGCCTAATTCAGACCTGATCGGTGCTGTGCGAATTCGCACAGCAGCTGATCAGGTCTGAAGTGCGCCGGCGCATGGCTGACAGCCGACGGCGATCGTAGCATAACGATTGCCTCTGCCTGATTGACAGGCAGAGGCGTTCGCTGGGCGGAAGGGGGTGGGACGGCAGCGTTAAGGGAGGGGGCGTGGCCCGGCCAACGCAGGCGTGGCCGGCCCGTGGCGGCTGCGTGATATCACCCGGGCAGCTAGCCGGGAGCTACTCCTGAAATACAGAAGCATCGCCACTGTGCGATGCTTTTGTACTTCTGCGGGGAGGGAGGTCGGGACTGACATGCGGGGTGGACTAGCCTTGTGCTGGGCGTCCCCCCGCATGTCTGTGTGCCTGATCGTAGCCCTGCAAAATTTTGCAGGGCTATGATCACGTCTCAATTAGGCCCAAGGTGTATTCTGAGTTCTATTAATTGCAAATTACCAGCAACTCTCCAATTCCTTCATTAGGATCCCCTCAATGTCATTTAATTAACCTTCTCCTATTTATCCAGTCACTAGGAGCCAGTGACATCACTGAGAATGCAGTCTATCCAGTTACAAGGAGCCAGTGACATCACTGAGAGTGCAGCCAATCTAGCCACTAGGAGCCAGTGACATCACAGAGAGTGTAGCCTATCCAGTCACTAGGAACCAGTGACATCCCTGAGAGTGCAGTCTATCCAGCCACTAGGATCCAGTGACATCACTGAGAGTGCAGTCTATCCAGTCATTAGGAGCCAGTGACATCACTGAGAGTGCAGCCTATCCAATCATTAGGAGCCAGTGACATCACTGAGAGTGCAGCCAATCCAGTCACTAGGATCCAGTGACATCACTGAGAGTGCAGTCTATCCAGTCACTAGGATCCAGTGACGTCACTGAGAGTGCAGCCTATCCAGTCACTAGAATCCAGTGACATCACTGAGAGCGCAGCCTATCTAGCCACTAGGAGCCAGTGACGTCACTGATAATGCTGCCAATCCAGTCATTAGGAGCCAGTGACATCACTAAGAGTGCAGCCTATCCAGTCACTAGGACCCAGTGACATCACTGAGTGTGCAGCCAATCCAGTCACTAGGACCCAGTGACATCACTGAGAGTGCAGCCAATCCAGTCACTAGGACCCAGTGACATCACTGAGAGTGCAGCCTATCCAGTCACTAGGAACCAGTGACATCACTGAGAGTGCAGCCTATCCAGTCACTAGGACCCAGTGACATCACTGAGAGTGCAGCCTATCCAGTCACTAGGACCCAGTGACATCACTGAGAGTGCAGCCTATCCAGTCACTAGGAGCCAGTGACATCACTGAGAGTGCAGCCTATCCAGTCACTAGGAGCCAGTGACATCACTGAGTACAGCCTGTCCAATTACTAGGAACCATTGATATTACTGAGAGTGCAGCCTATCCACTCCATACTTGCCTACCCTCCCGGAATGGCCGGGAGGCTCTCGAAAAACGGGTGACCCTCCCGGCCCCCCGGAAGAGCAGGCAAGTCTCCCGATATCCGCAGGTCACCCCCTGCCCGCCTCCCACTTAACGAGTAAAGTGGGCGGTCCGGGCAGGCGATGACGCGATTCTTGTTGAATCGCGTCATCGTAACCACGCCCCCTGCTGTATAATGCCGGTAATCGCGGCATTACACAGCGGGGGGCGTGGCTTAAATGACGCGGTCCAGAAGCCACGCCCCGTTCCGCCTCTGGCCTGCCTCCGTTCCGCCTCTGAACCACTAAACAAATCCCCTCTTGCGCTATAAATAATATGGTATGGCTCAAAAGTTCAAAATAAAAACAAATTAATAATTTCATCTATATTTTTTATTATTTAGTGAAAAATAGACATATGTATCTATATATATACTCTCAAATAAACTATTAGACCGGTCAATAAAATCACTAACAATATCTTTGCATATCTAAAGGAGGTGGATCTAGGTAAACTCTGTGCACAGAGAAAAAATTTTTTTATCAAAAAATGTATAAAACTCAGTCCATATGTTGAAATAAAAAACAAATTGCCAACTGTGATTTGCACCCTTGCTGTGTATTGAATTTCCTCTATAAGCTGCCACTCGTTATAAGGAAATGTTATTGTGCAGAAATGATCACTCCACACTGGAGCCTTACGTGTAGCTCACACCGGTTGTTGTACCACGGGAGAATCCAATGACAGACGAGGCGGTCTCGGGCTACGGGAATGGCGCATTCTTTGAGGAAGCCCCTGTGAGAGGAGCGAAACGCGTCAGAAGCAGAGCATTGGACCCTTGTACCAGCCTTCATTGCACCCCCTAATTACCACATCAGCTAGCGGTAACATCTGTGGACAAACCGGAGATCAGGAGATCACAACCGCGACTGTGGTGTCTGCATACGGCACATAGAGGCGTGGACTCACAGAGCTTGGAAGTCGGGTAAAACACTCAACACAGCAGGCGCCAGTGCAGCGCCATTCCCGTAGCCCGAGACCGCCTCGTCTGTCATTGGATTCTCCCGTGGTACAACAACCGGTGTGAGCTACACGTAAGGCTCCAGTGTGGAGTGATCATTTCTGCACAATAACATTTCCTTATAACGAGTGGCAGCTTATAGAGGAAATTCAACACACAGCAAGGGTGCAAATCACAGTTGGCAATTTGTTTTTTATTTCAACATATGGACTGAGTTTTATACATTTTTTGATAAAAAATTTTTTTTCTCTGTGCACAGAGTTTACCTAGATCCACCTCCTTTAGATATGCAAAGATATTGTTAGTGATTTTATTGACCGGTCTAATAGTTTATTTGAGAGTATATATATAGATACATATGTCTATTTTTCACTAAATAATAAAAAATATAGATTATATGAAATTATTAATTTGTTTTTATTTTGAACTTTTGAGCCATACCATATTATTTATAGCGCAAGAGGGGATTTGTTTAGTGGTTTAGTGTTACCGGAGATTTCTAAGTACCGGTTCTTTTTGACTTGATTTACCCCAAGTCGAGCTCTCTCCTGCAGCTTAGGTATTTATTAATCATAGTATTATTTGTATACAAATTTTAATACTATTAATTTGATCACCAGGATGTGGTGATGATTTATTAGCGCCTGGTTATATTTTCTTATTCCGTTCCGCCTCTGGTCCGCCCCCGTCACGTCACCTCACTGCTCGCCCCCCCTGCTGAGCCGACGGGCTGCTCTCTCCCGGAAAGAGCAGCACAGAAGTCGGCAACTATGATCCACTCACTAGGAGCCAGTGACATCACTGAGAGTGCAGCCTATCCACTCGCTAGGAGCCAGTGACATCACTGAGAGTGCAGCCTATCCACTCGCTAGGAGCCAGTGACATCACTAAAAATCGGTCAGGTAGTAATTGTCATTTGCTCTATATACTTAATGCAGTTATAATACATTACAAGATAGGTTTAGAAAAACACGCTCACTATACTGGGCTTTAGTACAGGCAGTATATACTGTAGCATTAGCTTGTGATGTGACCGTCAGAGAGAACTGTGAGACATACCTGACCACCTTGGTGCCGTTCCTTATGACTTGCATATCTATCATGCAGCCTCCATTCACGTACGACGCCAGGTTCAGCTCAGAGAATTCTGCCTTAAAATAAATGAGAAAAGAAGACAAAATGCATAAGTCTATTAATTTGCTTAAACTATTTATTGATATAGGATGGTGGATAATCTCCTATATAATAGCCCTGTGATTCTGTGCCTGGGTCTCTAACGCTGGGCGTGGCTAGGAGCTCTCATTGGGTTAGTGGCAGGTTTATCACACCCAGTCCTCAGCTGATTGGGCCAGAAACGCCCTCCCGCACAGCAGTGCCAGATTAAGGTCCTGATGGGCCTGGAGCTGAAATTTATAAAGAGCCTACTGTGCAACGCCACAGGGAGTGTGACCAGTATGGTGGGGGGGGTGACTACTGATATGGGGGGGAGGGGGGGGTCTGTGCCGTGGGGCACAAAAAAAATTAACCATGGATTATTAATAAAATAACATTTATGTTATTGAGGTTAGTAATACTCTGGGAACAAAAAAAAGTCCAAATTGCGTGATTTTAGCAGATAAGAACCACTTGGCCCATCGCATCTGCCCACTGCACTACCATCATATGCTAAACATCTTTGGCGGCATTAGATCCACTGGCCAGGGGCAAATTCAGGATTTGTAAGAAAACGTTTCTGTGTTTATATTTTATATAAAATATATATATATACTGTATATATATATATATATATATATATATGGAAAAAAAGGGGGGATAGGGGTATCAGCGACTTACAGTGTCTAATATATTGATATAAATATGAAGAATATTCCAGGATACGGTTTAGAAAAAAAGGTAACAAAATATTTATTTATACAATTTAAAACATAATGATGGGATAAGAAAATAGAATATAAAAGCTTGATAATACCAAAAGAATAGATAAAAAATATATAATTTAGCTAGAACCCTGAATCACATAACATCAGTAAAAACAATATTGTACTGATAAAAGATATTTTAGGATAAGAGAATGATGCTTATCTTTAAAAACGGAGTCAGTAGAGGTACACCCAACGCGTTTCGTCCATCAGACTTCATCTATTTTTTTATCCCATCATTATGTTTTAAATTGTATAAATAAATATTTTGTTACCATTTTTTCTAAACCGTATCCTGGAATATTCTTCATAAATTTTATCAATATATTAGACACTGTAAGTCGCTGATACCCCTATCCCCCCTTTTTTTCCACATTTTAACTCTAAAGCAGGCTTTCCCAACCACGGTCCTCAAGGCACACCAACAGTGCAGGTTTTAGTGATATCCAGGCTTCAGCACAGGTGACTTAATTAGTAGCTTAGTTATTTTGATTTAACCATCTGTGTTGCAGCCTGGATATCACTAAAACCTGCACTGTTGGTGTGCCTTGAGGACCGTGGTTGGGAATGACTGCTCTAAAGGCAGCTTATTCCTGCCGAGTATTTAGGGGTTAGCGGACACCTTATATTATTAAAAGGCGTGTCTTGAACCAAAGTATTATACTATAATAAGCTATCTGCTCACATACACCTGTGGCGCCCTACTCCCACTACCCAATCCATATATATATATATATATATATATATATATATATATATCTCCAATACGGCAGGCAGCACTCAGTCTTGTACTTAGCTGTAAGTATGCATAAATACCCTGTGGGGTGTGCTTTATTGTGACGTTTCGGGGACTTCTCCCTTTCTTCAGACAAAACAATGTGTCAAACAGTGACCTTAAATAGGCAGTCACAATAAAGCACACCCTACGGGGTATTTATGCATACTTACAGCTAAGTACAAGTCTCTGAGTGCCGCCTGCCGTATTGGATATTCATATTATCGGGGACTGCACCCCAGAGGAGGGCACCGGAGCCGGTTATTGCATGACTGGAGTGCCGGAAAAAATAGCTTATTATATATATATATATATATATATATATATATATACACACACACACATGGGTAATCCGCAGCACACGGTCAGGAATACAAGCAAAGATAGCAGAAGTACTGCAACGTTTCAACATTTATTATATCGTCATCAGGCACATTAACAAACAAACATACAACTGACCTTATATCCCATTTCACCCACATGGCGAGGACCGTGTCCGGAAACAGAGGGACGGCGCCAATGTATGACTTCATCACCACCCGTCCATTGCTAGGACCACAAGCCAAACAAAACAATTAAAAGCATGAATAAAAACACAGCTAGGGGGTATATGCAGAAGCAATCTACTGTACATAACATATTATAATATAGATAACATTATACTACAAAGTAGCACCTCAAAGAGTAACATAATAAGATATACAATTCATACATGCAGATATGCCAGAATATTCATTCAAACCCCTCGGTGACAGGGTTTGTAGGCGGTAAATCCACGGAGCCTCACATTTCAATAGTTTAGAAGCACGGTCACCCCTCCTTAAATTAACCGGTATATGATCAATGATCATATACCGTAACGTAGCCAAACTGTGACCCGCCTGCATATAATGACGGGCCACCGGTTGGTCGCTATGATTGGTGGAAATAGCTTGTCGTATTGCATATCTGTGTGTGGCCATACGTTCTCGCAGGGTGCGTTCAGTTTTCCCTACATAACTGAGTACGCAGGGACAAGTAATAAGATACACAATGTAGCATGTAGTACATGACACGCGATGTTTAATATAAAACTTCTTACCACTATATGGATGGCAAAAACTGTCGCCCACAACAACAGAGCGACAGGTAGCGCAATCCAGACAGCGGTAGCAGCCATTTTTACAGTTAAGAAAACTTTTAGCAGTCTGCGGCTGCTGAATGCCGGTGACGTCTGTACGCATAACAATATCTCTGATGTTACAGCCACGAGAATAACAATTCATAACTCTAGTCTCGGAAAGGTTTAAAGCTCCATCAGACTGGACTATGGGCCACAATTTCTTGCTAATGTTCGCCATTGCTAACATTGATAAACAGATTGTTAATTTCTTACAAAGAGGCTATGAATTGTGTCATTTAAATAAAGCTAAAGAGAGGGCATTGCGTATTCCACGTTCTAAATTATTGCAACCTAAAAAGAAGGGACACGTGGATTCTGTCATGCCCTGGGTTAATCATTTTAACCCTTTTAGTGGTACCATCAGTCAGATTAGCAAGAAATTGTGGCCCATAGGGGGTAATTCCAAGTTGATCGCAGCAGGAACTTTGTTAGCAAATGGGCAAAACCATGTGCACTGCAGGGGAGGCAGATGTAACATGTGCAGAGAGAGTTAGATTTGGGTGTGGTGTTTTCAATCTGCAATCTAATTTGCAGTGTAAAAATAAAGCAGCCAGTATTTACCCTGCACAGAAACAAAATAACCCTCCCAAATCTAACTCTTTCTGCACATGTTATATCTGCCTTCCCTGCAGTGCACATGGTTTTGCCCATTTGCTAACAAAAATCCTGCTGCGATCAACTTGGAATTACCCCCATAGTCCAGTCTGATGGAGTTTTAAACCTTTCCGAGACTAGAGTTATGAATTGTTATTCTCGTGGCTGTAACATCAGAGATATTGTTATCCGTACAGACGTCACCGGCATTCAGCAGCCGCAGACTGCTAAAGGTTTTCTTAACCGTAAAAATGGCTGCTACCGCTGTCTGGATTGCGCTACCTGTCGCTCTGTTGTTGTGGGCGACAGTTTTTGCCATCCATATAGTGGTAAGAAGTTTTATATTAAACATCGCGTGTCATGTACTACACGCTACATTGTGTATCTTATTACTTGTTCCTGCGTACTCAGTTATGTAGGGAAAACTGAACGCACCCTGCGAGAACGTATGGCCACACACAGGTATGCAATACGATAAGCTATTTCCACCAATCATAGCGACCAACCGGTGGCCCGTCATTATATGCAGGCGGGTCACAGTTTGGCTACGTTATGGTATATGATCATTGATCATATACCGGTTAATTTAAGGAGGGGTGACCTTGCTTCTAAACTATTGAAATGTGAGGCTCCGTGGATTTACCGCCTACAAACCCTGTCACCGAGGGGTTTGAATGAATATTCTGGCATATCTGCATATATTTGAATTGTATATCTTATTATGTTACTCTTTGAGGTGCTACTTTGTAGTATAATGTTATCTATATTATAATATGTTATGTACAGTAGATTGCTTCTGCATATACCCCCTAGCTGTGTTTTTATTCATGCTTTTAATTGTTTTGTTTGGCTTCTGGTCCTAGCAACGGACGGGTGGTGATGACGTCATACATTGGCGCCGTCCCTCTGTTTCCGGACACGGTCCTCGCCATGTGGGTGAAATGGGATATAAGGTTTGTTAATGTGCCCGATGACGATATAATAAATATCGAAACGTTGCAGTACTTCTGCTATCTTTGCTTGTATTCCTGACCGTGTGCTGCGGATTACCCATGTGTATATACTGGATTTCGGCTTGAAATACCTACTGCGGGCACCGGGACTATCATTTATTTCACTGGGAGTGCTTTCCTTCTGTATGCTTCCATATATTTATATATATATATATATATCTATCGATCCCAACCCGATTACAGTATGTGTATAGCTACAGTGTGGGTGCACACACCTCCTACCTAGTTACTGAAGTTCTGTCTTGCCAACAGTAGATGTGGAGGATGAAAGTACAGAGCCGTAGTTACTTTGCAGTGCTGCTGGATGGATTTCCTGTTCTGCAGTCAGGGCTCTTGCAAGGAAACCTGGTGATGAGCGCCTTCTCCTTTCCAGCCATTGGGGTTTTCTGCAGGCAGGACTCCTCTCCCGACAGGCTAGTAAATCGCGGGCATAATGCCGCGGAGGGGGCGTGGCCTAATACTGCGAGTGGGCGGGGCTTCAATGTTTACAAATATATAAAAAAAACTAATTGCTCCGTTGGGTACCCTGCGTGTGCCACGGACCGGCGCTGCAGCATGGGGTTCAAGGGTAGAGGGGAGGGGGGGGGGGTTATTGATGCCGGAGTGGGCGGTCCCTAGGTTACAGCAGGCTGTAGTAGCAGGAATTTATTTTTTCCTGTTTACTTCAGCAAAAACATCTACAGAATCTGTGGGCCTATTTTGGATGGTGGGCCTGGAGCTGCAGCTCCATTAGCCCCATTGTTAATCCGGCCCTGCCGCACAGGTTACATCCAATGGGAGGCTCTGCCCTTTGCCTGCTGTGTTTTCACAGAGCAGGATTAGCAATGGGACTGATGGAGCTGCAGCTCCAGCCCCACATCCCAAAATAGTCCCCCTGCATCTGCAGCAACACACCCTCCAACAATTTACACATAAACATTGATACAAATTCGAAAAGGGGGCGTGGCCACGGGTACAGCCACGCGGCCACGCCCCTTTTCCTATACTTTCAATGGAAGCTTGGAGAGTCAAAAAACGGTACAGACCATAAAAAAAAGGGACTGTACCTGCCAAAAAGGTGCAGCTGGAGGGTATGCCACTGCATCTGCAGCAAGTCTCTGCGCTGTAGATAGGGAAAAAACAATCCTTTTACTGCAGCGTCCTATGGGGGTCATTCCAAGTTGATCGCTAGCTGCATTCATTCGCTGTGCAGCGATCAGGCAAAAACTCAGCACTTCTGCGCATGCGTATGCAGCGCAATGCACACGTGCGGCGTACTATTACAACGAACGATGTAGTTTTACACAGGGTCTAGCGATGATGCTTTTCAGTCGCACAGGCAGCCGTACAGTGATTGACAGGAAGAGGGCGTTTCTGGGTGTCAACTGACCGTTTTCAGGGGGTGTTCGGAAAAACGCAGGCGTGGCTGGCCGAACGCAGGGCGTGTTCATGACGTCAAATCAGGAACTGAATGGTCTGAAGTGATCGCAAGCGCCGAGTAGGTCTGAAGCTACTCTGCAACTGCACAACATATTTTTGTACCCGCTCTCCTATCCCTTGTTCGCACTTCTGCTAAGCTAAAATATACTCCCAGTGGGCGGCGGCATAGCGTTTGCACGGCTGCTAAAAACTTCTAGCGAGTCATCTACTCGGAATGACCACCAATGTCCTGCTGCCAGTCCACCTGCCCCCTCCGGCATCAACAATCCCCACTCCCTAGCTGCGCCGCAGGTGGAACAAAAGATGGTGCGGCCACCGGCATAGATGTGTATGAAAGCAACGCAGCGGAAGGCTTTCATAGGCCTCCCTGCGCCGCATACTCTCTGAGCCCCGGAGCCTGCTCTGTGTGTGATGTCACAGAAGTGCCTCCCCGCCACAGCCGCACCCAGATCCCCAGAGGCCCTGACTCCGCAACACAGCACCTGGCCTGCCGCCCTGGAAGCCTCGACATGGTTAATGTAGCGGATAGAGTGGCTGATATCGCGGAGGGTGATGTCTGGACGCTGAATCAATGTAAAAGGTGACAGTGCTGTGCAGTGCAGTGGGTGTGCAGTCAGGGCCGGTGCTAGAGTGTTCGGCGTCCCCCTGCAAACTATAAATCTGCTCCCTTGCATACTTTACAAAGGCACAGCGCACATATTACCCCCCCTGTAGTAGAGACGCTTAGACACGTAACGCCCCCCTGTACCAGTGCCGCTTACACACGTAACACCCCCTGTACCGGTGCCGCTTACACACGTAACGACCCCTGTACCAGTGACGCTTACACACGTAACACCCCCTGTACCAGTGACGCTTACACACGTAATGCCCCCTGTACCAGTGACGCTTACACACGTAACGCCCCCTGTACCAGTGACGCTTACACACGTAACGCCCCCTGTACCAGTGACGCTTACACACATCATGCAGCAGTCACACATACACACACACACACACACACACACACACACACACAACAGACACATATATACAAACACACATACATACTGTACATACATTGCACACATACACAGTCACACATATATACAGTATACACAGACACTGTATATACACACACACACTCACTCTCTTTCCAGACACTTACCTAATGAAGTCTGGCTGGCCGAAGCTGTAGCAGCTCATCCTCCTGCTGCAGCATGGTCCCGTGTAGCTCCGCCCCTTATTCCCATCTAGCTCCGGCCACTTTGGCTCCCTCCCGGCCACTGAATGTCACATAGGGGAGGGGAGGGGGGACAGGAGGTTTTGTCCTGACGGTGCTGAGGGGGAGAGGAGATTTGTGCTGCCGGCGCCGAGGGGGAGAAAAGGCTTTGTGCTTCCGGCGCCGCTGCATGTGTGACAGCAGCCGGCAGCAGCAGGGATAGCAGCAGAAGCTCAGCACAGGGATGCAGAGCAGGGAGAACGTCTCTCCTTCCTGGTGCCTCCCTGCACTGTATCCCTTTGCTGAGCGGCTAGCGCCGACCCTGTGTGCAGTGTCACTGACACTGCACAGCACTCTCACCTTTTATACTGATTCAGCTAGTCACACAGTTCTGCCAGCCAGTCACTATTGTTAGCACCAGTGTCCCAACGCGCCGCATTACAGGGAAGTAGACGCACTAAATAAACTACAGCTCCCAGCAGCCCTTAGCGCAGAAGCATTCTGGCCCTTAGGGCTGCTGGGAGCTGTAGTTTATTGAGTGCATCTTCTTCCCTGTAATGCGGCGCATTGGGACACCGGCGCAAACAATAGTGACTGGCTGCTGTGTGAGTCTCCGGGAGAGCCACTGCCAAAGGGAGGACAGCAGCTTAGCTGCTGACAGGAGGAGAAGCAGGATAAGCATTACCCGCCCCTTCCCCACTCACAGTACCTCCGGGCCCCGTCCACGGCAACCCCACACACCCCATCCAACACCGCGGTAGCTCCGGGCCCCCTCCCCCACCTGCAGCAACACTGCACCCGCCCCTCCCGCCGCACCACCGCATCCGACCCTCCCCCACCCGGGGCACCCCCGCAACTGCTCCTCCACCACCCGCAGTGGCTCTGGACCACCACCCGTGGCACCCACGCACCCTACCCCACCTGTGGCACCACCGCACCAGCCCCTCACCCACCTACAGCACCACCGCAACCGCCGCTCCCGCTGCATCCCAGGGTCCCATCCGCATCTTCCCCGCACCCGCCACTCCCCCAACCAAAGCACCTACTAGGTGATTCATCAGGCTCTGCGTGCACTGTTCACACCGTTGCAAGGGGCTTCGACCCCTTAACCATTGCACGCCCTTTGTCCGTGCAATATTTAACCACTCACACAATTATGATTGGATGTAATACTCCATATAATAAAAATATTGCACTCCACAAGGGTGTGCAAGGGTTAAGGGGGCGTAGCCCCTTATGACGGTGTGAAGACCGCCCGTAGGGCGCGATGAATCACCTAGTATTATGTATTTAATATTCAGTCCGAAATGGCGAGTCTCAAAAGCCGCGGTGCTTAACCAAAATGGTTGGAGTTTCTTTAAAAAATATCGGAAGGAACTAAGGAGGAGTTTGGGTGGCTTGGAGGCGGGGCTTATTTCATCCTGATTCTGCATGTCTAAATGTTGGGAGATATTGTTTAAGGGCTTATGGGGGTCATTCTGACCCGTTCGCCTGCTGCTTTTTGTTGCAGCCGAGCGAACGGGTCCCTACTGCACATGCGCCGGCGTCATAGTGCACCGGCGCATGCCAGACGGCCAAAGGCCAAAGCAGGGATGCGATCGCCTCTGCCTGATTGACAGGCAGAGGCGATCGCTGGGTGGGAGAGGGCGGAACGGCGGCATTTGGCCGCCGTTTCATGGGAGCGGTCCGGCCAATGCGGGCGTGGCCGGACCGAACGGGAGGGCGGGCCGCAGCGGCTGCGTGACATCACACGCAGCCGCTGCGGGCCGGGGAGCGATGAGTAGCTCCTGGCCAGCACGCTAAAGCTGCGCTGGTCGGGAGCTACTCTTGAAGTGCAAAGGCATCGCCGCTGTGCAATGCCTTTGCACTTCTGCGGGGCGGAGGCCGGCACTAACAAGCGGGGCGGACTAGCCCTGTGCTGGGCGTCCCCCCGCATGTCAGTGTGAATGATCGTAGCTGTGCTAAATTTAGCACAGCTACGATCAACTCGGAATGACCCCCAATGTTCACAAAGAACATTTTAGTCTGTTAATAATAGGATGTTGCGGATGTACGTAGAACGCAGTTCTTATCAGTTGTTTTTTTTGGTGTTTTTTTACAATTCGTAGATATGAACTAATTGTGTTGACCTTTGCACAACACATTTATGTTTAGAAAGTAGCACAAAATAGTGCAAACAGCTTACACACAAACAAGCCCATTAATATGAGAGAGATATTCCACATATCACTGAAGTAAAACTAATATATCATCGTAAGCTGCAACGGGACAGCTGCACCCAATAGTTGCGTGAAATTTGATAGAACAAACTTGGGGTTATCAGTATATATTACACCAAGCATTCGCCAGCCCTGGTACAGACCCAGATTTACTCAGCAGGAAATCCCATCCGTCCATCCGTAATGTTTTAATGTGCTAAATTATTATTTAATACAAAGTTAATGTTTGATTGTTATTTCACCTTAATACTCATTGTTACACTGCAGGGACTACAAGTCCCAGAATGGCTCTGCTGTGGCTTGCAGTCCCACAAGGCGAGCATCAGGTTCCTCGAGCCTGAATTAGACCGCATCGTTTTGCTAACGAATTGCAAATTCAACGTTAGGCTGTGTCAGGAAAATTGGATCCAGGGCTGAATAATAAGTTATCTGTCTTTGACCTGTTACAGCTGAGCAGCGGCCACAGGAAAGGCGCAGGATTAGCCAGGTAGGAGCGCTTCCTGTTGGCCGCTAAATTTAGCAAACTATTTTTTTATTCTTTTCCTGTTCCAGCAGTTTCTGCTGAGACTCATCTGTATTTATAAACGGTGCCGCAGCCGCCATTCCTGTGGCTGGAAAATCGTCCTAAACTACACAACCTGATCAAAGGACACGAACGCACTGAAGGTGTCTCAAGAGTTTTCCACTTTGGCTTCTCGGGTTACAAGTGTTGCAGCGTCACCGGCTGATTACGCCGTCTGGTCCAGGTTAGGGAAACATATAACATATCAGCTCAAAGTCACAGACGTTGCATTTTATAACCAAAACAGAATGGTCTTATTGCAGAGCCTGATTCTGCAGGGAATTCCGGACGTGGACGGATTGAGCAATATTTAGCAAACTGCCCATGCCTTGCGGTCTAATTGATGAGCATTGGGGGTCATTCCGAGTTGATCGCTCGCTAGCTATTTTTTGCAGCCAAGCGAACAGATAGTCGCCGCCTATAGGGTAGTGTATGGGTGTCATTCCTACCTGATCGTATGCTAGGTTTTTCCGCTGCGCTGCGATCAGGTCAGAACTGCGCATGCGTATGCACCGCAATATGCAGGTGCGTTGCACGGGCACAAAGCGGATCGCCGCTCAGTGATGCATTTGTATGAAGAATCCATTCGCACAGCCGATCGCAAGGAGATTGACAGGAAGAAGGCATTTGTGGGTGGCAACTGATCGTTTTCTGGGAGTGGTTGGAAAAACGCAGGCGTGTCCAAGAGTTTGCAGGGCGGGTGTCTGACGTCAATTCCGGGCAAGAACAGGCTGAAGTGATCGCGGCGGCTGAGTAAGTTCTGAGCTACTCAGAAACTGCACAAAACTTTTTTGGACTGCTCGGCTGCACATGCGTGCGCACACTTGCAAAGCGAACATACGATCCCCTATAGGCGGCGACTATCTGATCGCAGCGCTGCAAAAAATAGCTAGCGAGCGATCAACTCGGAATGACCCCCTATGTTTGGTTTGCAAGTGTGCAAACGCAAGTGCAGCCGAGCGGCTGTGCGAATGGATTCTTCGTAAAATCCATCGCTCAGCAACGATCCGCTTTGCACCCGTACGACGCGCCTGCGCATTGCGGTGCATACGCACGTGCAATTCAGACCTGATCGTAGCGCAGCGAAAAAACCTAGCATGCGATCAGGTCGGAATGACCCCCATTGGGTGCTGTATAAACAGGGGATGTTAGTTTCAATTGTTGCAACATTCATTAATTTGACCGACTACGCCAAAGTTCCAATTTGTCACTGACAATTATGGAGGTCATTCCGAGTTGATCGCTAGCTGAATTTGTTTGTAGCGCTGCGATCAGGCTTAAAAACGTCAGTTATGCGCATTCGTATGCGGCGCAATGCGCAAGCGTGACGTAAGGGCACAACGAACGATGTCGTTTCGTCCAGGATCTAGCGATGCATTTCAGTCGCACTGTTTGCCGCAGAGTGATTGACATGAAGTGGGCGTTTCTGGGTGGCAACTGACCGTTTTCAGGGAGTGTGCGGAAAAATGCAGGCGTGCCAGAGAAAAACGCAGGCGTGCCAGAGAAAAACGCAGGCGTGGCTGGGGAAACGCAGGCGTGGATGGCCGAACGCTGGGCGGGTTTGTGACGTCAAATCCGGAACTGAATAGTCTGAAGTGATCGCAAGCGCTGAGTAGGTTTTGAGCTACTCTGAAACTACACCAAAAAAAATTGTAGCCGCTCTGTGATACACTCCCAGTGGGCGGCGGCATAGCGTTTGCACGGCTGCTAAAAACTGCTAGCGAGCGATCAACTCGGAATGACCCCCTATAAACATTGCAATTGCTATCACATTAGTGTTAAACATAAGACGTGCTTCCTGCATTGAGGCGCACCTGCACACTGACCTTTAAAGGGAAGACCCCACCAGCCTATCATATCAGCTATACACTGTGCATCACGAAAACATTTTGATAAATGATAAAACTCTTGTTCAGCAAATTTGCACCGAGATTCTCTCACGCTGCAGAGACCCGCGTATTTACTTAGCAGAAACGTACTGTAGCTGCAGAATGTTGTTTTGTTCAGCTACAGGAATCCATCGCTATGAAAACAATTTAGATGAATCTAATCTAGTTCCCGCTGTGATCTTCCCTTGTATAAATTGGCCTCGCTGTCCCTCCAAGGACTTTGCCGGTGACCCAAAGCTAAAGTCTAAACATCGTGGTGAATACGCCCACAGATAACAGGGTCTGAGAGCGATTCACCAAGAGGCCATCAAACCAATTACAAGGCAACAGCGTTTAGATCGTTTCCGTGGCTGTTGTAATGAAACCCCTTGCAGTCCAGTTGCAAGATTACAGCTCGTGGGGGTCGTTCCGAGTTGATCGTAGCTGTGCCCCCCCCCACTGTGGCGCCGGCGCATGCGCAGTTCCGACCCGATCGCTGCGACAAACTGCAGCGAGTGATCGGGTCGGAATGACCCCCCGTGTCCAGAAGAGGTAACAGGTCATAGGTAAAACTGCCCTGACCAATGGGGCTTGTGACATTTGTATGCCTGAATTTTTGTCGGTGGCGCAGTTGTAAGTAATCGCTCAACTATGTGAACATCGTTATGAGGTTTCCGTCTGCTTCTGAATCAGACCATTAGCCTACTTGTGAATGCAGATCCGTCTGCTGAATGGGCTTTTATGCACAGAGACGGAAGCTATGCCAGCAGTTCATTTTATTTTAGATATTCTGGAACGATGATTCCGCCACTGTCCTCCGTAGTTTATTTTGAGCTCACGTTTTGGAATAACAGTCTGGTAGCATAGAGGTAATGGGGCCCATACATCAGTGCAGTATCGGGGTGATCCCCCGTTCTCCCCATGCCCGGTACGGGAAAGGGGGGGGGGGGGCGCGGAAATCCAACATGCTGGAAATCATCGATTTGGCGATTCTGACCAAAAAATTATTGGTATGGGCGAGTCGGGGATTTTTAACATGCAGTTCCTGATTCCCCAACAGATCTCCAATCATCAATGTCCGCCATTTTTGATCCCCGATCAGCGGATTGGATCGGCGTCGGGTAATCTCCTGTCTGATGTATGGCTTGCATAATACATTCCCAGCTAGTGTATATATCATTAGCCAATGAGCAGTCTTTAGATTTTAGCAAGATATGAGGTGAATAGGTCAGTCATATTTTCTTAACGATTACATGTTTCGTGGCAGATAAATACTTGATCACTCGAAAGGACCCTACGTTCCCTGACTAATGATATTTGTTGTCATCAAGCCCCAGCTCCAGTCATTTGGAATATTATATTTATCATTTGCTCACTAAGAAGCTATCTCCTTCATGACTCTTGTAGACTGCGGCCGGGTAGCAGGGCTGTCCGTTGGCTGAAGCTACATCAATGGCCTAACAGCTGATACAGAAAATGCACTTGAAATTCGCCCCAGGCCGTAGCTGCCGACAGAAGTTAGGTCTGGTCAGATGCGTCTAATAAAGATTCCTGTCACTTTTCAATTGCGCTTCTGCCCATATTGTCCAATGTAATATAAAGCGTCAAATGCCACTTGTGATAAAAACAGAATCTGATGTTGCATAATTGCTAAACTGAGCAGTATTTTAGGAGGATTTTTTTTATATTTTATGAATTCTGAGGTAATAACGTGCTATGCGATTGGAGGTTACATTTTTGTGAACTTTCCTCCTCTTCACAAACCCAGACAACCTAAGTTTACGGAGGTGCCTAAAAAAAATGGAGAGTGGGCATGCTACGTGAGGTTCACTTGGCGAGGTCCATGAGGTAAATTCTGCTGGTGAGACTCACAAATGCCAGGGAGCTCTCCCAGACTCCCCGGAGATATAGGCCAAACTCCAGAATTTTGCCTTCCTCCAGTGACGTGATGATGCCATTCTCTGTGAAACGCGTCATCATAGCCCTGCCTCTCTTGCCGACATCTCATAAAGTTCTACAAGTTGTGATATGACGCTGGCCGGTTGCTGCAAATGGAGCTGGGGTTGTGAACGTTTTAGATATTGCTCTGTATTTATTTAGCAATAAAGTTTAGCAAAGTCCAGCTGCCTTCTAGGTGAGTTCCAATGTGACGCAACAGCAAGACAATGGGGACACAACGCACTCTTGTGAATAAATTGTAATAAATCTCCATAGTGTTGTGGCCTTTCCCACACCCTAATGTCCTCATTGTATTGTTATAGACAGCTCGGGCTTCGCACTAGGATATCCTCTTGACGTCCTACGCTCAGCTGAGAGGCAAATTTACCACAGATCTGTTTGTGGCAGACCCTACGGCGAACGGATCCTACAGGCCGACCGCATCCAGACACACGGAGGGCAAGCAGAGTTTAGAGATGACATACTCCTCTGGATGTGCACCGTGTTTACAGTGCTAATTATATCTCCCGCTCAGTTCCCACGGTCTAGAATCACCAGCATTGCTTCAGGCTGGTTACAGTGAGGCCTTCCTGTCACATCAACAGCCAAAGTCACCATTGCTCTTCCAAGGAGAAGTGGGGTGGGGGGCAGTAATTTTTGTGGTAGTTTGGATATAAAACTATAAAACAAAGACGCAAAAAGAGTCTATTGCAATAGAAGCAACACAGCGTCATTCATTTTACTATAATTGTATCTGATCCCCTGTGTCCGTGCGTATGTGTCAAGTCAGGTCACGCCTGCACACTGGGCAGGATGGCAAGTGGTGAGTGTCGCTGCTGCCTGGTAATAGTGTTAGGGATCGCGGGGAACTGTTCCCGCAACAAAGCAATGCTGACTTACGTATCCACCGCCGCTACTTGCAGCGAATTGGTCAGCTGATTGCCAGAGACCAGTAGGCTAATGTTTCAAGCCCATTTTTAGTACTTAAATCATGCTGAGACTGCACTTTTCCCATGATTTTAAGTATCAGGGTTATGAGACGGGTTCAGTATGTTTGACCGCCGTTCGGGATACCGGTGGTCACAATACCGATGCCGGGATCGATGTTTGAATTCTCGACAGGGGTGAGGTAAGTATGTTATCCCCTCTCTCCTACCCCCTAACCCTTCCCTTCCGCAGCCTAACCCTAACCTCCCCCCTTAGTGCTTAACCCTACCATCCCACATGTGTCGCTTCACCCTAACCCCCAATTCCCTGCAGCCTAACCGCAACCCTCCCCCCCTTGGTGTCTAAAATGTACCTCCCACTGGTGCTGCCTAACCCCCTCTCCCCGCGGCCCAACTCTGAAATAACCCCACCCCACCACAGCCTAACCCATTCCAGCCCCCCCTCCCCCCCCTCCAATGGCCTAACCCTAACCTGCCCGCTATACTTCCGCTCAGGATGCTAGCTGTCGAGGTTCTGGCGTCGGTCTCCTGACTCTGTTGAGACTCCACGTTGACATTCTGACGGAAGCTGTGTTTGCAGGACAGCATTACTGAACATGGGCCAATTTTGTATCCCTACTGTACAATAAGACTTTAAGAACATCGATGGTTAAACCATCGACTACTTTTCTTGAAATGGATATGTGCTTAGCTCTGCCCCTGCTAAGTGCTGCTCTCTTCCCTGATTGGCTCGTTAGTTCCCTACAGCAGCGACATCCATCACTGAGTGGAAACCATTAATGATTCCCCGTCGGCTAACGCTTCCGTTGCCTCCGGGAGTAACACCACTGGTGTGCGCTGCAGGATTGCGCATGTGGGGCATATTAGCTCCCAATAGCTGTTGCTGCGCCATCTTCATATCATATTTGGCTATTTTATGGCCCTGTCCTCTGTGAAGTCCAAGTGGCAAGTGACGCAACTTGCATCATGGCTGTACAGGCTTCTGCTGGCCAGTGTTGCGATTTGCAGCATTGCGATTGCAGCATTACGATGACAAACCGCCCCGCCAAGTCCCGTTCCACTTCCCTAGGGGCGTTCTCACCCCTGGACCCCGTAGCAGCCTCTCCCGTTACACCAATATACTGTACACAGCATATACTACATTGGTGGCAGAGGAGAATATAAAACGAGCCGCACAAAAAGTTGTTGTTTGCAACTAATCACAATGTGACATCTCTGGTTCTAAAATAGATCAAACAAAGACAAACTGAGAGGCTCTTATCTCCCCCCCCTCTGTTCCTTCCTATGTACTGCATCTCCGCAGACTTTATTACTGGACTTTATGCCAAGTTTCCAAGACAAAATTAGGGAGACAATTTCCTTAAGGGAAGAGAAACTAGACAGGTCTGCGTGAAATTAGACAGGCGCGGGGTGGAAGCGGACTATGCTCCGTCCATATCTAGATGAGCTTCCATCTCTGTTGTGTCTCAGGCAGAGAGAGGGGAAGGTGCCAGTCACACGTACATTCTGCCAATCACTGTGATATGTATAATGATTTTATTACACTTTTGTTTGAGTATATTAAATACATGTTTGACCATTTTCTATAAATTGTGCTTACATTTTTGCCAAATGCAAAAAACAAAACAAAAACAAAACAAAATACATTTAAAAAATATATTTATTGAAAAAAGTGATGTGTTGTTTTAACATAATAATGACGTCCCTCTTTTACAATAATGGGCCAGATGTATTGACCTGGAGAAGGCATAAAGCAGTGATAAGCGCAAGGTGATAACGCACCAGCCAGTCAGCTCCTAACTTTAAATTTGCATATTGGAGCTGATTGGCTGGTGCATTTATCACCTTGCGCTTATCACTGCTTTGTCACTTCCTTATGCCTTCTCCAGGTTAATACATCTGGCCCAAAATGTGAAGCTAAACCTATAAATCATCCCATGAGTGCATGCAGGATTCTAAAATAAGAAGGCAGGGGCAGACTGGCCCACTGGTGTACAGGGGAAAACCTCAGTGGGCCAGATTGTCCGAGGGCTCCATCACCCCTCCAGCCAATCAAAATGAGTGAGCCTGACACACCTCCTTTATAAAGGTGCCCTGTCCTTTGCATGTCCTCTCTAATGATTGGACACCCCCCCTCTGTGGCGGCTGGACACCCCCACTCTCTGGTGGCTGGCCACACCCCCTCTGTGGTGGCTGGCCACACTCTTTAAGCTTGGGCCCCTACCGCTGCATTCCCTGGTGAGCCCTTCATGCCCCAGGCCTACACTGCAAGAGGTATACACAAAGGGCCTAATTCAGAACTGATCGGTGCCGTGCAAATTCGCACAGCAGCCAATCAGGTCTGAAGTGCGCATGCGCCGGCGCTGCAGTGCGCCGGCACATGGCTGACAGCCGACGGCTGTCGCAGCCTAGCGATCGCATCTGCCTGATTGACAGGCAGAGGTATTCGCTGGGCGGGAGGGGGCGGGATGGCGGCATTTAGGGGGCATGGTCCGGCCAACGCAATCGTGGTTGGACCGTGCCGGGGGTGGCCCACGGCGGCTGCGTGATGTCACGCCCAGCTGCTGCGACCCGGACAGCTGAGCGATGCTTTTGTATTTCTGCGGGGGGGGGCCTGACATGCGGGGCGGATTAGCCCTGTGCTGGGCGTCTCCCCGCATGTCTGTGTGCCTTTTTTTTTGCAGGGCTGCGATCAGGTCTGAATTAGGCCCAATGTGCAGATATTTAGGAGCACTCTGCAGACAGCATAGGTGCCACTACTCGCCCAAAACTGCGTGGACACCCGAACATCACACCCACCTGCGCCTGTGGAATGTCTCATTACAAAACAATGCTCCGTAATGTGGAATTGGGCTCTCCATTGTGGCTATAACAGCCTCCGTTCTTCTGGGAAGAATTTCCAATACATTTTGGAACATGACTGGGTTTTTTGAATAATTTTATGCACCCTCAACTTGCACAATCGCAGCTGTAGCCGCCGTATGGAATTTTATCCCTGAAACACCCTGTCGATGTTAACTGATTATTTTCTTTTTGATCGATTTTAAATCGATCTAAAATCAATCTTTTAGTGAATTTCCCCCTTGGAGCAAACCTCTAAACACTTTCTTATAACCGGGAGGCATCACTGTTACCTTTGTGCAGACTGAAATTCCTCCGTGTTATGATTAATAAAGAGCTAAACCAAGAAAATGGCATCACTGCAAAATCTTAGCTGTGAATAAAACTGTTATTATGTTATTACAAGCATTGTCAGATATTACGTTCTGGATAACAGATTTTCCTGTAAAAGGCAGTGTGCGTGGCGTGTTTGTTTTGAAGGCTTTACAGTGATTTACGAGCGCTTAAGATTGAATGTGAAGAATCTATAGAATGTGCACCATAATATAGACACAAATATGTAGCCTATTATGATATATTAAAGCCAAAGGATCAAGGGGAGGGATACAGTAATATGCTAGATATGTGTCACAGGTTGACTTGGTGCGAGCAGAACCAGCCTGCCCTATTGGCGCGCAAATGCGACTCAAGTTGCCGGTGGCAGCTCAAGTGTATCTGAATTTGCCCCTTGGAGCATGTTGGTGGTTTGAACTATTATTAAGCCCCCTAATGCTTCAGATATTAACCATGAAGGAAAATACATTGTTATGTTTGTCCCTAACATTCCTGTTAAAATTTTTAATGCTACCGCCCCCCCCCCCCCTCCCCAATGCCGCATCGCCACCCCTGAAAACGCCCGCCGCTGTTAAGCAGGGATGCGACCGCAACGTGTATGCCCGCGCAGCCGCAATGTGGCCACTGCGCATGCGCAATTTGCAGATTTCATCAAACTGCGATGCGGACCGCAATAGCGGCCGGGTCTGAAATGACTTCCCCCCCAAGTGAGCAAGCTGGAGGTGTCCTGTCAGAAGCTGGGGCACTCTCCTACATGGATGAAGGTTCTAACTCAGAATCCTTTGTGTGTTATTAAGGGACTGTATTATATATAACATTCGCCCGCGTGTTCTTTGTGACCAAACACACTAACAATTTCAAAAAAATAATCTAAATGGCAAAGTCACAATTTTGGGGCAGATTGTAGAAATCACGTTGACTCAAACTCAACCCATACTCAATATCTGTCTCCTTTATCACTTTCTCTCTGTTTTCTGCACAGCGTCTTCCTTTATAAGTGTAACTGGTCTTCGTCGTCTTTCCCCAAATCGTCCTTTCTCTCCCACTCTCTTCCCTCCGTCCCCGTCTATCTTTATTCTGTCTGCATTAGAGTGCCATGAATAGAGGGTTTGTTCTGAAATCAGATGTGGAGAATATTAATCTGATCAGGACGGAGGGGCAGCGGGGTGGAAGTGGGGGGTAGGGGGGTATAGCGGTGAGAGATGGGAAGATGGCATAGAGAAGATAGCGAGGGGGCTACAGACCCTAATCATTTCTCCAGCAAACAAGCTGAAAACTGTGCTGGGATCAGGGTGCCAAGACCAGCCTCTGTACCCCGAGCACGTTGCTGGCATGCAGCATATCCTAAGCGAGTCTAGAATTGGCAGGGGACATTGGCACAGCATTGCGAGTTCGCCCGGAGCAGTGACGATTGTTGGCGCTAGGACACAAAGGTTAAAAATAAGATTTTACTTACCGATAAATCTATTTCTCGGAGTCCGTAGTGGATGCTGGGGTTCCTGAAAGGACCATGGGGAATAGCGGCTCCGCAGGAGACAGGGCACAAAAAGTAAAGCTTTTCCAGATCAGGTGGTGTGCACTGGCTCCTCCCCCCATGACCCTCCTCCAGACTCCAGTTAGGTACTGTGCCCGGACGAGCGTACACAATAAGGGAGGATTTTGAATCCCGGGTAAGACTCATACCAGCCACACCAATCACACCGTACAACCTGTGATCTAAACCCAGTTAACAGTATGATAACAGCGGAGCCTCTGAAAGATGGCTTCCTTCAACAATAACCCGAATTAGTTAACAATAACTATGTACAATTTTTGCAGAAAATCCGCACTTGGGATGGGCGCCCAGCATCCACTACGGACTCCGAGAAATAGATTTATCGGTAAGTAAAATCTTATTTTCTCTATCGTCCTAGTGGATGCTGGGGTTCCTGAAAGGACCATGGGGATTATACCAAAGCTCCCAAACGGGCGGGAGAGTGCGGATGACTCTGCAGCACCGAATGAGAGAACTCCAGGTCCTCCTTAGCCAGAGTATCAAATTTGTAAAATTTTACAAACGTGTTCTCCCCTGACCACGTAGCTGCTCGGCAAAGTTGTAATGCCGAGACCCCTCGGGCAGCCGCCCAAGATGAGCCCACCTTCCTTGTGGAGCGGGCCTTTACAGATTTAGGCTGTGGCAGGCCTGCCACAGAATGTGCAAGTTGGATTGTGCTACAGATCCAACGAGCAATCGTCTGCTTAGACGCAGGAGCACCCATCTTGTTGGGTGCATACAATATAAACAACGAGTCATATTTTCTGACTCCAGCTGTCCTTGCAATATATATTTTTAATGCTCTGACAACGTCCAGTAACTTGGAGTCCTCCAAGTCACTTGTAGCCGCAGGCACTACAATAGGCTGGTTCAGATGAAATGCTGACACCACCTTAGGGAGAAAATGCGGACGAGTCCGCAGTTCTGCCCTGTCCGAATGGAAAATCAGATATGGGCTTTTGTAAGATAAAGCTGCCAATTCTGATACTCTCCTGGCAGAAGCCAGGGCTAGAAGCATGGTCACTTTCCAAGTGAGATATTTCAAATCCACCTTTTTTAGTGGTTCAAACCAATGAGATTTTAGAAAGTCCAAAACCACATTGAGATCCCACGGTGCCACTGGAGGCACCACAGGAGGCTGTATATGCAGCACTCCCTTAACAAAGGTCTGGACTTCAGGGACTGAAGCCAATTCTTTTTGAAAGAAAATCGACAGGGCCGAAATTTGAACCTTAATAGATCCCAATTTGAGACCCATAGACAATCCTGATTGCAGGAAATGTAGGAATCGACCCAGTTGAAATTCCTCCGTCGGAGCACTCCGATCTTCGCACCACGCAACATATTTTCGCCAAATTCGGTGATAATGTTGCACGGTTACTTCCTTCCTTGCTTTAATCAAAGTAGGAATGACTTCTTCCGGCATGCCTTTTTCCTTTAGGATCCGGCGTTCAACCGCCATGCCGTCAAACGCAGCCGCGGTAAGTCTTGAAACAGACAGGGACCCTGCTGAAGCAAGTCCCTCCTTAGAGGTAGAGGCCACGGATCTTCCGTGATCATCTCTTGAAGTTCCGGGTACCAAGTCCTTCTTGGCCAATCCGGAACCACTAGTATCGTTCTTACGCCTCTTTGCCGTATAATTCTCAATACTTTTGGTATGAGAGGCAGAGGAGGAAACACATACACCGACTGGTACACCCAAGGCGTTACCAGCGCGTCCACAGCTATTGCCTGCGGATCTCTTGACCTGGCGCAATACCTGTCCAGTTTTTTGTTGAGGCGAGACGCCATCATGTCCACCATTGGTCTTTCCCAACGGGTTACCAGCATGTGGAAGACTTCTGGATGAAGTCCCCACTCTCCCGGGTGAAGATCGTGTCTGCTGAGGAAGTCTGCTTCCCAGTTGTCCACTCCCGGGATGAACACTGCTGACAGTGCTATCACATGATTCTCTGCCCAGCGAAGAATCCTTGCAGCTTCTGCCATTGCACTCCTGCTTCTTGTGCCGCCCTGTCTGTTCACATGGGCGACTGCCGTGATGTTGTCCGACTGGATCAACACCGGTTTTCCCTGAAGCAGAGGTTCTGCCTGGCTTAGAGCATTGTATATTGCTCTTAGTTCCAGAATGTTTATGTGAAGAGACGTTTCCAGACTCGTCCATACTCCCTGGAAGTTTCTTCCTTGTGTGACTGCTCCCCAGCCTCTCAGGCTGGCGTCCGTGGTCACCAGGATCCAATCCTGTATGCCGAATCTGCGGCCCTCCAATAGATGAGGACTCTGCAACCACCACAGAAGAGACACCCTTGTCCTTGGAGACAGGGTTATCCGTAGGTGCATCTGAAGATGCGACCCTGACCATTTGTCCAACAGATCCCTTTGGAAAATTCTTGCGTGGAATCTGCCGAATGGAATTGCTTCGTAAGAAGCCACCATTTTTCCCAGGACTCTTGTGCATTGATGTACAGACACCTTTCCTGGTTTTAGGAGGTTCCTGACAAGCTCGGATAACTCCTTGGCTTTTTCCTCCGGGAGAAAAACCTTTTTCTGAACCGTGTCCAGAATCATCCCTAGGAACAGCAGCCGAGTTGTCGGCATTAACTGGGATTTTGGAATATTCAGAATCCACCCGTGCTGTTTTAGCACTTCTTGAGACAGTGCTAATCCCATCTCTAGCTGTTCTCTGGACCTTGCCCTTATTAGGAGATCGTCCAAGTATGGGATAATTAATATGCCTTTTCTTCGAAGAAGAATCATCATCTCGGCCATTACCTTTGTAAAGATCCAAGGTGCCGTGGACAATCCGAACGGCAGCGTCTGAAACTGATAGTGACAGTTTTGTACAACGAACCTGAGGTACCCCTGGTGTGAGGGGTAAATTGGAACGTGGAGATACGCATCCTTGATGTCCAAGGATACCATAAAGTCCCCCTCTTCCAGGTTCGCTATCACTGCTCTGAGTGACTCCATCTTGAACTTGAACTTCTTTATGTACAGGTTCAAGGACTTCAGATTTAGAATAGGCCTTACCGAGCCATCCGGCTTCGGTACCACAAAAAGAGTGGAATAATACCCCTTCCCTTGTTGTAGAAGAGGTACCTTGACTATCACCTGCTGAGAGTACAGCTTGTGAATGGCTTCCAAAACCGTCTCCCTTTCGGAGGGGGACGTTGGTAAAGCAGACTTCAGGAAACGGCGAGGTGGATCTGTCTCTAATTCCAACCTGTACCCCTGAGATATTATCTGCAGGATCCAGGGATCTACCTGCGAGTGAGCCCACTGCGCGCTGTAATTTTTGAGACGACCACCCACCGTCCCCGAGTCCGCTTGAGAAGCCCCAGCGTCATGCTGAGGCTTTTGTAGAAGCCGGGGAAGGCTTCTGTTCCTGGGAAGGAGCTGCGTGTTGCTGTCTCTTCCCTCGACCTCTGCCTCGTGGCAGATATGAATAGCCCTTTGCTCTCTTATTTTTAAAGGAACGAAAGGGCTGCGGTTGAAAAGTCGGTGCCTTTTTATGTTGGGGAGTGACTTGAGGTAGAAAGGTGGATTTCCCGGCTGTAGCCGTGGCCACCAAATCTGATAGACCGACTCCAAATAACTCCTCCCCTTTATACGGCAAAACTTCCATATGCCGTTTTGAATCCGCATCGCCTGTCCACTGTCGCGTCCATAAAGCTCTTCTGGCCGAAATGGACATAGCACTTACCCGTGATGCCAGTGTGCAGATATCCCTCTGTGCATCACGCATATAAAGAAATGCATCCTTTATTTGTTCTAACGACAGTAAAATATTGTCCCTGTCCAGGGTATCAATATTTTCAATCAGGGACTCTGACCAAACTACCCCAGCACTGCACATCCAGGCAGTCGCTACAGCTGGTCGTAGTATAACACCTGCATGTGTGTATATACTTTTTTGGATATTTTCCATCCTCCTATCTGATGGATCTTTAAGTGCGGCCGTCTCAGGAGAGGGTAACGCCACTTGTTTAGATAAGCGTGTTAGCGCCTTGTCCACCCTAGGAGGTGTTTCCCAGCGCTCCCTAACCTCTGGCGGGAAAGGGTATAATGCCAATAATTTCTTTGAAATTATCAGCTTTTTATCAGGGGCAACCCACGCTTCATTACACACGTCATTTAATTCTTCTGATTCAGGAAAAACTATAGGTAGTTTTTTCACACCCCACATAATACCCTGTTTAGTGGTACCTGTAGTATCAGCTAAATGTAACGCCTCCTTCATTGCCAAAATCATATAACGTGTGGCCCTACTGGAAAATACGGTTGATTCGTCACCGTCACCACTGGAGTCAGTGCCTGTGTCTGGGTCTGTGTCGACCGACTGAGGCAAAGGGCGTTTCACAGCCCCTGACGGTGTTTGAGTCGCCTGGACAGGCACTAATTGATTGTCCGGCCGCCTCATGTCGTCAAACGACTGCTTTAGCGTGTTGACACTATCCCGTAGTTCCATAAATAAAGGCATCCATTCTGGTGTCGACTCCCTAGGGGGTGACATCCTCATATTTGGCAATTGCTCCGCCTCCACACCAATATCGTCCTCATACATGTCGACACACACGTACCGACACACAGCAGACACACAGGGAATGCTCCTAACGAAGACAGGACCCACTAGCCCTTTGGGGAGACAGAGGGAGAGTTTGCCAGCACACACCAAAAGCGCTATATATATATCAGGGATAGCCTTATAATAAGTGCTCCCTTATAGCTGCTTTGTTATATCAAAATATCGCCATAAATTTGCCCCCCCCTCTCTGTTTTACCCTGTTTCTGTAGTGCAGTGCAGGGGAGAGACTTGGGAGCCGTCCTGACCAGCGGAGCTGTGAGAGGAAATGGCGCCGTGTGCTGAGGAGATAGGCCCCGCCCCTTTTCTGGCGGGCTCGTCTCCCGCTATTTAGAGAAATCAGGCAGGGGTTAAATATCTCCATATAGCCTCTAGGGGCTATATGTGAGGTATTTTTAGCCTTTATATAGGTTACATTTGCCTCCCAGGGCGCCCCCCCCCAGCGCCCTGCACCCTCAGTGACCGCGTGTGAAGTGTGCTGAGAGGAAAATGGCGCACAGCTGCAGTGCTGTGCGCTACCTTTAGAAGACTGCAGGAGTCTTCAGCCGCCGATTCTGGACCTCTTCTGACTTCAGCATCTGCAAGGGGGCCGGCGGCGCGGCTCCGGTGACCATCCAGGCTGTACCTGTGATCGTCCCTCTGGAGCTTGATGTCCAGTAGCCAAGAAGCCAATCCATCCTGCACGCAGGTGAGTTGACTCCTTCTCCCCTCAGTCCCTCGCTGCAGTGATCCTGTTGCCAGCAGGAATCACTGTAAAATAAAAAACCTAGCTAAACTTTTTCTAAGCAGCTCTTTAGGAGAGCCACCTAGATTGCACCCTTCTCGGCCGGGCACAAAAATCTAACTGGAGTCTGGAGGAGGGTCATGGGGGGAGGAGCCAGTGCACACCACCTGATCTGGAAAAGCTTTACTTTTTGTGCCCTGTCTCCTGCGGAGCCGCTATTCCCCATGGTCCTTTCAGGAACCCCAGCATCCACTAGGACGATAGAGAAAAGCATTTTATTTATTGTTTTCAGACTGCTGTGAGAAGCGGCTCTGCGAGCAGACAGAATAACGTTAGATGAGTGATCGGAGCGCTTTTGCTTGCAAGGAAGGTTTGTCATGCTTTGCTGCTCTCCCCTAATGCCCGGGAGACTATTGGGGAGGGGGGGGGGGGGGACTTCACTCCTACATGACCTGCCCTACAGACTCTGCTGCACGCTGCCATAAAGTGCATAGATGGGTGTTGTGGTGGCATAGAATATGATTGCAGATAAGAACCACTTGGCCCATTTAGTCTGCATCTACCAACTTCCTACCATCCGTAGACGATGGGCGCAGCTTGGCATCATACGGTCAGCGATTGACAGTCTGAAGCTGTTTGGGGGCAGGGAGGGGGCGGCGACGGCCTCTGTTTCTCCAAATGGAAGTGCGTCACAGGAGGACGGAGATTTCCTGGTCTCTTGGTACCTCCTACAGCTGCCGGCTTACACGACCCCAGGGGTCACGCAGCCGGGCGATGGTGTCGGAGATGATTCTATGTCCTAGGACGCAGTTCGGATCAGTAATTCAGCAGGAGGCGCGACGCCCCCTGCTGCACCGCCATTTTAGTGTAAACAGCTGCCATAGCTCCTCCAACCACTTGTGAATGAGGGACAATGTGTGGCATGCTTGGAATAGACTGTCCTCATCTGCTGCTGGTGCCAAACTGCATGCATCCTGCAATGTGCACGCCTCAGCATATGAGTGTAAATACATTTTTATTTTATATGCAATTTATTATAGATTACATTATGCCCAGTTTGCGACCAGCTCTTCACCGGGGCGCGGGCCCTTTGCTCTTTGTGCCCCTCCCCAGGCCTCACTACGGTCCCTGTGCTGTTCTGTTCTGTTATTTTAGTGACACTTACTTGCTCCACCCGAATCTCATAGTCCTTGTTCACCTTCTTCCCTCTGAAATACTTGGCCCTGTGAAGGAAGGAAATGACAGATAAACATTAGAATGATTTCCTTGTGCCTCTGAAGTCATGGTACTTGGCAGTGATAGATTGCAGAGGAGCATAGTGTAATCACACAGGTCTCATACACAAACATCTATGTATAAGCCAGACAGCAAGGTGACGGCACGGCCATGATGAGAAGCCAGACGCTTCCTCCTGCTCCCCTCACTCAGGTACAATGTGCTGCAGGTGAGGAGTTGGCTGTAATCCATATTTACACAGTCGCTTCATTTACAGGGAAACGCCAAGCGCACTCTTTCCCTCTTTCCCATCAAGAAGAAATACAGGTGTCCTTTCTACAGTAGATTCTGGTCTCTTCCCTGACCAATATTACACCACATGGCATCTGCACTAATACCCATACCTCCCAACACCCATAACTCCAAACAGCATACCTCCCAACACCCATACCTCCCAATACCCATACCTCCAAACAGCATACCTCCCAACACCCATAACTCCAAACAGCATACCTCCCAACACCCATACCTCCCAACACCCATAACTCCAAACAGCATACCTCCAAACACCCATACCTCCCAATACCCATACCTCCAAACAGCATACAGTACCTCCCAACACCTATAACTACAAACAGCATACCTCCCAACACCCATACCTCCCAATACCCATACCTCCAAACAGCATACAGTACCTCCCAACACCCATAACTCCAAACAGCATACCTCCCAACACCCATACCTCCCAATACCCATACCTCCAAATAGCATACAGTACCTCAAAACACCCATACCTCCAAACAACATACTTCCAAACACCCATACCTCCCAATACCCATACCTCCAAACAGCATACAGTACCTCCAAACACCCATACCTCCCAATACCCATACCTCCACACAGCATACCACACAACACCCATACCTCCCAATACCCATACCTCCAAACAGCATACAGTACCTCCAAACACCCATACCTCCAAACAGCACACCTCCAAACACCCATACCTCCCAAAACCCATACCCCCAAACAGCATACAGTACCTCCAAACACCCATACCTCCCAACACCCATACCTCCAAACAGCACACCTCCAAACACCCATACCTCCCAAAACCCATACCCCCAAACAGCATACAGTACCTCCAAACACCCATACCTCCCAAGACCCATACCTCCAAACAGCATAAAGTACCTCCAAACACCCATACCTCCAAACAACATACTTCCAAACACCCATACATCCTAATACCCATACCTCCAAACACCCATACCTCCAAATAGCATACAGTACCTCCAAACACCCATACCTCCAATACCCATACCTCCAAACAGCATACAGCACCTCCCAACACCCATACCTCAAAATAGCATACAATACCTCCCAATACCCATACCTCCAAACAGCATACAGTACATCCCAATACCCATACCTCCAAACAGCACACCTCCCAACACCCATACCTCCAAACAGCACACCTCCCAACACCCATACCTCCAAACAGCATACAGTACCTCCCAACACCCATATCTCCAAACAGCACACCTCTCAACACCCATACCTCCAAACAGCACACCTCCCAATAGAGATACCGCCAAACAGCACACCACCCATACCTCCATACAGCACACTACCAAACACCCTTACCTCCAAACAGCACACCACCCATACCTCCAAATAGCACACCTCTCAACATCCATACCTCCAAACAGCACACCTCCCAACAGATATAAAGCCAAACAGCACACCACCCATACCTCCAAACAGCAGACTTCCCAACACCCTTACCTCCAAATAGCACACCACCCATACATCCACACAGCACACCTCTCAACACCCATACCTCCAAACAGCACACCTCCCAACACCCATACCTCCAAACAGCACACCTCCCAACACTCATACATCCAAACAGCACACCACCCATACCTCCAAACAGCACACTTCCCAACACCCTTACCGCCACACAGCACATCTCTCAACACCCATACCTCCAAACAGCACACCTCCCATACCTCCAAACAGCATACCTCCCAACACCCATACCTCCAAACAGCACACCTCCCATACCTCCAAACAGCACATCTCCCAACACCCATACCCCCAAACAGCACCCCCCCCCCAACACCCATACCTCCAAACAGCACACCTCCCAACACCCATACCTCCAAACAGCACACCTCCCAACACCCATACCTCCAAACAGCATACCTACCAACACCCGTACCTCCCAACACCCATAACGCACCGGCACCCATACCTCCCTCCAAACAGCACACCTCCCAACGACCATACCTCCCAACACCCATACCACCAAATAGCACACCTCCTAACACCCATACCTCCCAACACCCATACCTCCAAACAGCACACCTCCCAACACCCATACCTACAAACAGCATACCTACCAATACCCATACCTACAAACAACATACCAACCAACACCCATACCTCCCAACATCCATACCTCCCAACGACCATACCTCCAAACAGCACACCTCCCAACACCCATACCGACAAACAGCATACAGTACCTCCCAACACCCATATCTCCAAACAGCACAACTCTCAACACCCATACCTCCAAACAGCACACCTCCCAACAGAGATACCGCCAAACAGCACACCACCCATACCTCCAAACAGCACACTTCCAAACACCCTTCTCTCCAAATAGCACACCACCCATACCTCCAAACAGCACACCTCTCAACACCCATACCTCCAAACAGCACACCTCCCAACAGAGATACCGCCAAACAGCACACCACCCATACCTCCAGACAGCACACTTCTCAACACCCTTACCTCCCAGCACCCATACCTACCAACACCCGTACCTCCCAACACCCATAACTCCAAACAACATACTTTCCAGCACCCATACCTCCAAACAGCACACCTCCCAACGACCATACCTCCAAACAGCACACCTCCCAACAGCCATACCTCCTAACAGCACACCTCCTAACACCCATACCTCCCAACACCGATACCTCCAAACAGCACACCTACCAACACCCATACCTACAAACAGCATACCTACCAATACTCATACCAACAAACAGCATACCAACCAACACCCATACCTCCCAACATCCATACCTCCCAACGACCATACCTCCAAACAGCACACTTCCCAACACCCATACCTCCAAACAGCATACAGTACCTCCCAACACCCAAACGTCCAAACAGCACACCTCCCAACAGAGATACCGCCAAACAGCACACCACCCATACCTCCAAACAGCACACTTCCAAACACCCTTACCTCCAAATAGCACCCCACCCATACGTCCAAACAGCACACCTCTCAACACCCATACCTCCAAATAGCACACCTCCCAACACCCATACCTCCAAACAGCACACCTCCCAACACCCATACCGCCAAACAGCACACAACCCATACCTCCAAACAGCACACCTCCCAACACCCATACCTCCAAACAGCACACCTCCCAACACCCATGCCTCCAAACAGCACAACCACCAACACCCATAACTGCAAACAGCACACTTCCCAACACCCATACCGCCAAACAGCACACCACGCAACCTCCAAACAGCACACTTCCCAACACCCATACCTCCAAACAGCACACCTCCCAACACCCATACCTCCAAACAGCATACCTACCAACACCCATACCTCCCAACACCCATAACGCCAAACAACATACTTTCCAGCACCCATACCTCCAAACAGTACACCTCCCAACAACCATACCTCCACACAGCACACCTCCCAACACCCATACCTACAAACAGCATACCTACCAATACTCATACCTACAAACAGCATACCAACCAACACCTATACCTCCCAACATCCATACCTACCAATGACCATACCTCCAAACAGCACTTCCCAACACCCATACCTCCAAACAGCACACTTCTCAAAACCCATACCTCCAAACAGCACTTCCCAACACCCATACCTCCAAACAGCACACTTCTCAAAACCCATACCTCCAAACAGCACAGGTCCGAACACCCATACCTCCAAACAGCACACCCCAACACCCATACCTCCAAACAGCACACCTCCCAACACCCATACTTCCCAACACCCATACCTCCAGACAACACACCTCCCAACACCCATACCTCCAAACAGCACCCCCCCAACACCCATACGTCCAAACAGCACACCTTCCAACACCCATCCCTCCCAACACCCATACCTCTCAACGACTATACCTCCAGACAGCACACCTCCCAACACCCATACCTTCAAACAGCATACCTACCAATACCCATACCTCCAAACAGCAAACCTCCCAACACCCATACATCCAAACAGCATACCTATCAACATCTGTACCTCCCAACACCCATAACGCCAAACATACTTTCCAGCACCCATACCTCCAAACAGCACACCTCCCAACGACCATACCTCCAAACAGCACACCTCCCAACACCCATACCTCCCAACATCCATACCTCCAAACAGCACACCTCCCAACACCCATAACTCCAAACAGCACACCTCCTAACACCCATACCTCCAAATAGCACACCTCCCAACACCCATACCTCCAAACAGCACACCTTCCAACACCCATACCTCCCAACGACTATACCTCCAGACAGCACACCTCCCAACACCCATACCACCAAACAGCACACCTCCCAACACCCATACGTCCAAACAGCGTACAGTACCTCCCAACACCCATATCTCCAAACAGCACACCTCTCAACACCCATACCTCCAAACAGCACACCCCCCAACAGAGATAAAGCCAAACAGCACACCACCCATACCTCCAAACAGCACACTTCCAAACACCCTTACCTCCAAACAGCACACCACCAATACCGCCAAACAGCACACCTCTCAACACCCATACCTCCAAACAGAACACCTCCCAACAGAGATACCGCCAAACAGAACACCACCCATACCTCCAAACAAAACACTTCCCAACTCCCTTACCTCCAAATAGCACACCACCCATACGTCCAAACAGCACACCTCTCAAAACCCATACCTCCAAACAGCACACCTCCCAACAACCATACCTCCAAACAGCACACCTCCCAACACCCATACCTCCAAACAGCACACCTCCCAACACCCATACCTCAAAACAGCACACCTCCCAACACCCATACCGCCAAACAGCACACCACACATACCTCCAAACAGCACACTTCCCAACACCCTTATCTCCAAACAGCACACCTCTCAACACCCATACCTCCAAACAGCACACCTCCCATACCTCCAAACAGCACACCTCCTATACCTCCAAACAGCACACCTCCCAACACCCATACCTCCAAACAGCACACCTCCCAACACCCATACCTGCACATAGCACCCCCCCCAACACCCATACCGCCAAACAGCACACCACCCATACCTCCAAACAGCACACTTCCCAACACCCATACCTCCAAACAGCACACCTCCCAACACCCATACCTCCAAACAGCATACCTACCAACATCCGTACCTCCCAACACCCATAACGCCAAACAACATACTTTCCAGCACCCATACCTCCAAACAGCACACTTCCCAACACCCATACCTCCAAATAGCACACCTCCTATCACCCATACCTCCCAACACCCATACCTCCAAACAGCACACCTCCCAACACCCATACCTCCAAACAGCACACCTCCCAACACCCATACCTCCAAACAGCACAGCTTCCAACACCCATACCTCCAAACAGCACACCCCAACACCCATACCTCCAAACAGCACACCAGGGACGTGCAGTCAGGGGAGGCAGTGCCTCCCCTGTCATAATCTCCTATATAATAGCCCTCTGATTCTGTGCCTGGGTCTCTAATGCTGGGCGTGGCTAGGAGCTCTCATTGGGTTAGTGGCAGGTCTATCACACCCAGTCCACAGCTGATTGGGCGAGAAACGCCCTCCCACACAGGTTACATCCAATGGGAGGCTCTGCCCTTTGGCTGCTGTGTTTTCACAGAGCAGGATTAGCAATGGGACTGATGGAGCTGCAGCTCCAGGTCCACACCCCAAAATAGTCCCCCTGCATCTGCAGCAACACACCCTCCAACAATTTACACATAAACATTGATGCAAATTCGAACAGGGGGCGTGGCCACGGGTACAGCCGCGTGGCCACGCCCCCTTTCCTATACTTTCAATGGAAGCTTGGAGAGTCAAAAAACGGTACAGACCATAAAAAAAGGGACTGTACCTGCCAAAAAGGTGCAGCTGGAGGGTATGCCACTGCATCTGCAGCAAGTCTCTGCGCTGTAGATAGGGGGAAAAACAATCCTTTACCATACCTCCCAACTTTCTTCCTCGGGGAAGCGGGACACTCCCGAAAAGGGGGCGTGGCCTGCAAAAAGGGGGCGTGGTTTCGCGGGAGGACCCGCGATCGCGAGTCACGCCCCCGTTTTCATCACTGAGGGGGCATGCCCAGCGCTCTGTGAGCCGCTGGCATGCCTCCTCTCCCTCTGTCTGCACTGAATAGACGCTGTGCGCATGCGCACAGCGTCTATTCACCGCTGCTCTGCTAAGCAGGGCAGCGGGTGACAGAGACTCCCAACTGCCCCCCCCCCCCCCCCCCCACCGCGGGACACTGCGGCCCGCGGGTGGGACAGCGGGACAGTCCCCAAAAAACGGGACTGTCCCGCGAAAATCGGGACAGTTGGGAGGTATGCTTTACTGCAGCGTCCTATGGGGGTCATTCCAAGTTGATCACTAGCTGCATTCGTTCACTGTGCAGCTAGGCACTTCTGCGCATGCGTATGCAGCGCAATGTGCACGTGCGGCGTACTATTACAACGAACGATGTCGTTTTACACAGGGTCTAGCGATGCTTTTCAGTCGCACAGGCAGCCGTACAGTGATTGACAGGAAAAGGGCGTTTCTGGGTGTCAACTGACCATTTTCAGGGAGTGTTCGGAAAAACGCAGGCGTGGCTGGCCGAACGCAGGGCGTGTTCATGACGTCAAATCAGGAACTGAATGGTCTGAAGTGATCGCAAGTGCCGAGTAGGGCTGAAGCTACTCTGCAACTGCACAACATATTTTTGTACCCGCTCTCCAATTCCTTCGTTTGCACTTCTGCTAAGCTAAAATACACTCCCAGTGGACGGCGGCATAGCTTTTGAATGGCTGCTAAAAACTGCTAGCGAGCGATCAATTCGGAATGACCACCAATGTCTTGCTGCCAGTCCACTTGCCCCCTCCGACATCAACAATCCCCACTCCCTAGCCGCGCCGCAGGTGGAACAAAAGCTGCTGCGGCCACCGGCATACATGTGTATGAAAGCGGCGCAGCGGAAGCCTTTCATAGGCCTCCCTGCGCCACATACTCTCTGAGCGACGGAGCCTGCTCTGCGCGTGATGTCACAGAAGTGCCTCCCCACCACAGCCGCGCCCAGATCCCCAGAGGCCCTGACTCAGCAACACAGCACCTGGCCTGCCGGCCTGGAAGCCCCGAGATGGTTAATGTAGCGGATAGAGAGGCTGATATCGCGGAGGGTAATGTATAGACGCTGAATCAATGTAAAAGGTGACAGTGCTGTGCAGTGCAGTGGGTGTGCAGTCAGGGCCGGTGCTAGGGTGTTCGGCGCCCCCCTGCAAACTATAAATTTGCACCCTCGCATACTTTACAAAGGCACAGCGCACATAATACCCCCTGTACCAGAGACGCTTACACATGTAACGCCCCCTGAACCAGTGACGCTTACACATGTAACACCCCCTGAACCAGTGACGCTTACACAAGTAACACCCCCTGTAGCATTGACGCTTAGACACGTAACGCCCTCTGTACCAGTGCCGCTTAGACACGTAACGCCTCCTGTACCAGTGACGCTTACACACGTAACGCCTCCTCTACCAGTACCGCTTACACACGTAACGCCCCCCTGTACCAGTGTCGCTTACACACGTAATGCCCCCCTGTACCAGTGCCACTTACACACGTAACGCCCCCTGTACCAGTGACGCTTACACACGTAACGCCCCCCCTGTACCAGTACCACTTACACACATTATGCAGCAGTCACACATACACACACACACACACACACAACAGACACATATATACAAACGCACACACATACATACTGTACATACATTGCACACATACACAGTCACACATATATACAGTATACACAGACACTGTATATACACACACACACACACACACACACACACACACACACACACACTCTCTTTCCAGACACTTACCTAATGAAGTCTGGCTGGCCGAAGCTGTAGCAGCTCATCCTCCTGCTGCAGCACGGTCCCGTCTAGCCCCGCCCCTTACTACCATCTAGCTCCGCCCACTTTGTCTCCCTCCCGGCCACTGAATGTCACACAGGGGAGGGGTGGGGAGAGAGGAGGTTTTGTGCTGCCGACACTGAGGGGGAGAGGAGGTTTTGTGCTGCCGGCGCCGCTGCATGTGTGACAGCAGCCAGCAGCAGCAGGGATAGCAGCAGAAGCTCAGCACAGGGATGCAGAGCAGGGAGAACGTCTCTCCTTCCTGGTGCCTCCCTGCACTGCATCCCTTTACTGAGCGGCTAGCGCCGGCCCTGTGTGTAGTGTCACTGACACTGCACAGCACTCTCACCTTTTACATTGATTCAGCCAGTCACACAGTTCTGCCAGCCAGTCACTATTGTTAGCACCAGTGTCCCAACGCGCCGCATTACAGGGAAGTAGACGCACTCAATAAACTACAGCTCCCAGCAGCCCTTAGCGCTGAAGCATTCCGGCCCTTAGGGCTGCTGGGAGCTGTAGTTTATTGAGTGCATCTTCTTCCCTATAATGCGGCGCGTTGGGACACCGGCGCTAACAATAGTGACTGGCTGCTGTGCGAGTCTCCTGGAGAGCCACTGCCAAAGGGAGGACAGCAGCTTAGCTGCTTCCAGGAGGACAAGCAGGAGAAACATTACCCGCCCCTCCCCCACTCACAGTACCTGCGGGCCCCGTCCACGGCACCCCCACACACCCCCTCCAGCACCCGCGGTAGCTCCGGGCCCCCTCCTCCACCTGCAGCAACAACGCACCCGCCCCTCCCGCCGCACCACCGCATCCGCCCCTCCCCCACCCGGGACACCCCCGCAACTGCTCCTCCACCACCCACAGTGGCTCCGGACCACCACCCGTGGCACCCACGCACCCTCCCCCACCTGTGGCACCACCGCACCAGCCCCTCCCCCACCTGCGGCACCACCGCAACCGTCCCTCCCGCTGCACCCCAGGGTCCCATCCGCATCTTCCCCGCACCCGCCACTCCCCCATACCTCCCAACATCCATACCTCCAAACAGCACACCTCTCAACACCTATACCTCCAAACAGCACACTTCCTAACACCCATACCTCCAAATAGCACACCTCCCAACACCCATACCTCCAAACAGCACACCTCCCAACACCCATACCTCCCAACGACTATACCTCCAGACAGCACACCTCCCAACACCCATACCTCCAAACAGCACGCCTCCCAACACCCATACCTCCAAACAGCACACCTCCCAACACCCATAACGCCAAACAACATACTTTCCAGCACCCATACCTCGAAACAGCACAACTCCCAACACCCATACCTCCCAACATCCATACCTCCAAACAGCACACCTCCCAATACCCATACCTCCAAACAGCATACCTACCAACACCCATACCTCCAAACAGCATACCTACCAACACCCATACCTCCAAACACCCATACCTCCCAACGACCATGCCTCCAAACAGCACACCTCCCAACACCCATACCTCCCAACATCCATACCTCCAAACAGCACACCTCCCAACATCCATACCTCCAAACAGCACACCTACAACACCCATACCTCCAAATAGCACACCTCCCAACACCCATACCTCCAAACAGCACACCACCAAACACCCATTCCTCCCAACACCCATACCTCCCAACGACTATACCTCCAGACAGCACACCTCCCAACACCTATACCTCCAAACAGCACACTTCCCAACACCCATACCTCCAAACAGCATACCTACCAACACCCGTACCTCCCAACACCCATAACTCCAAACAACATACTTCCCAGCACCCATACCTCCAAATAGCACACCTCCCAATGACCATACCTCCACACAACACACCTCCCAACACCCATACCTCCAAACAGCACACCTTCCAACACCCATACCTCCAAACAGCACACCTCCCAACACCCATACCTCCAAACAGCACGCCTCCCAACACCCATACCTCCAAACAGCACAGCTCCCAACACCCATACCTCCAAACAGCATACCTCCCAAGTCCCAACACCCATACCTCCCAACACCCATACCTCCAAACAGCACACCTCCCAACACCCATACCTCCAAACAGCATACCTACCAACACCCATACCTCCAAATACCCATACCTCCCAACGACCATACCTCCAAACAGCACACCTCCCAACACCCATACTTCCAAACAGCACACCTCCTAACACCCATACCTCCAAATAGCACACCTCCCAACACCCATACCTCCCAACGACTATACCTCCAGACAGCACACCTCCCAACACCCATACCTCCAAACAGCACACCTCCCAACACCCATACGTCCAAATAGCACACCTCCCAACACCCATACCTCCCAACGACTATACCTCCAGACAGCACACCTCCCAACACCCATACCTCCAAACAGCACACCTCCCAACACCCATACCTCCAAACAGCATACCTACCAACACCCGTACCTCTCAACACCCATAATTCCAAACAACATACTTCCCAGCACCTATACCTCCAAATAGCACACCTCCCAATGACCATACCTCCAAACAACACACCTCCCAACACCCATACCTCCCAACACCCATACCTCCAAACAGCACACTTCCCAACACCCATACCTCCAAACAGCACACCTCTCAACACCCATACCTCCAAACAGCACACTTCCCAACACCCATACCTCCAAACAGCATACCTCCCAAGTCCCAACACCCATACCTCCAAACACCCATACTTCCCAGCACCCATACCTCCCAACACCCATACCTCCAAACAGCACACTTCTCAACACCCATACCTCCAAACAGCACACCTCTCAACACCCATACCTCCAAACAGCATACCTCCCAAGTCCCAACACCCATACCTCCCAACACCCATACCTCCTAGCACCCATACCTCCCAACACCCATACCTCCCAGCACCCATACCTCCTAACACCCATACCTCCCGATATTAATGAGAGTGCAGGCAGGATCATGCTCAGTGGCCCCATTCAGATGTGGGTGGAGAAGCTATCGCTGACATGGAAGCATCAGCGATAGCACTAATATGGTAATGCAGCAGGAGGCGTCCTAGAACGCAGCATCGGATCATCTGCAACAACATCGGCCGGCTGCGTCACCCATGGCGTCGCACAAGCTGGTCGACGCAGGAGCTACCAAGACGCCAGGAAATCTTGTCCCTTTGATGGAAATCCTGGCCTCGTCCCTCTCCTGCAACGGCGGCGACATGCCTCGGTTTGGAGAAACGGAGGCAGACTCAGCCGCCTCCTGATTGACAGTCCGATGCCAATCTGCACCCGTCGTCACAAGCAACATTCGCGTATGCGTAGAACAGGTCCCACAAATGCACAGAGTACAGACAGTCGGCACTTTGCAGCGGACGCAGCACCTCTAGACACATGTGACTGAGGCCCTGTGTGCACCTAACAAGCTTTTTTTTATGACATCACATGTGCAGTAATTACTGCTGATTATTCTAAACCAATCATATAAGGTTACACTGAATCTACTGCAGCCAAGACTGTGTTACCTGGCAGTGCCACTAGGGGGCCTCACACCCAGCACCTGAGCCGCAGACAATGGCCACTCTGTTACTGGAGTGAGTAATAGATTGGACGTATATGAAACAAGTGAAACATGGAAAAGAATTACGCACAAAGACTGACGTCACATACAACCTTATACACCAACGCAACAGCGCCACCTAGCAGCAATATAATCATGAAATAATAGGCAACAACTATTATGGCATTACAAAATATATTACTTATAAACAGGATCGGGCAATCGCAGAGGATCTTACAAATCCAAACATAACTGGCATGCTGGCAATTGTAGTTCCACCGCTGCTGCCAAGGCATAGAATTGGAATACCTTTAGTCAGTAGCAATTATATGAACAGCACTTTTAAAAGTTATGTGTTTTTCTGTGTTACAATGTTTCTTAAATTAATAAGTCTTATTCCGAGTCACCATCAGTTGTGCCGGCTATTCCGCGCCGAGGTGGCAGCCCGCTGATTACCTTATGCTATGCCAAATGCCCACTCAAGTAATGCGGAAGACCGGGCCACCCACTGTTTTCTAAGGATGGCCATCGACTATTGATGATTCCAAATCATCAATGGTTTATGGCCAATGTTAAATACTTCTGCAATCGATGGGGGAGAACCAGATGGTTTCCCACCATCGATGGTACAGAACCATCCGATGGTTTGTTTGTTTTTCCTCCTACAAGGTGCCGGGACATAGGGGAACATTTACTAAGCAGTGATAAGAACGGAGAAGTGAGCCAGTGGAGAAATTTCCTCATCAACCAATCAGCAGCTCTGTATGATTTTATAGTATGCAAATTATAGATGTTACTTCAGTGCTGATTGGTTGCCATGGGCAACTTCTCCACTGGCTCACTTCTCGGCTCTTATCACCGCTTAGTAAATGTACCCCATAGAGCATAGCTCCGCCCCTGACACCCACGAAGCCCCACCCCCATGGGCCAGTCAGTGAAAGAACAGAGATGAACATCTATTGGTGAAACCATCGTTGGTCATCCATTGCATACTTTACAACCATCGATGGTTATATTTAATGTCACTATCGATGGTAGCCACACCCATGGCCGTCCCTACTGTTTTCCCGCCTGTAACTGTCATCATTAGTATTGGGTAGGACCGTAGGGCGGGGTGTGCCAGCGGTACCGTAGCCTAGCACCCTGGAGGTTGCACCGTCACTGCCCCACGTCCCTTGCACCTAGCTAGCAGAGTTCATGGCCAGTAGCGCTGCTGCAGTGCTGTACACCCCGTTTTGCAAAGTCACGGGTACAGGGGCCGGCACAGGGCGGCAGGGAACACAGCTGTGGGGTCACCGGCACACGGATCTCTCCCTGTAGGGCAAACTGAGACTCTCCCATGGAAATAAGTGGGATTCCTCTCTCCTTCTGAGCCCGGATTAATTTTATCTCAGGATTCCAACCCTTGTTGTTCTCAGCGTAGGCCCTACTGTGTATGTAGCTCACGTGCCGTCCAATCCCCAGCCCCATTTGTGGGATTAATCCAGAGATACAGCACGTCCGGCCGGGGGCCTGCAGCACAATAGCGACTGGGAACTGTGAAAACTGTCACCGGCTGCAAGCGTCCCCAGGATCGCAGCCCGGAGGATCCGGGGGGACAAGGCTGTACTGTATGAGGGTATTGTGTGGGCACAAAGGGGGTGAGATAGCAGACAAGGGGCAGACTGCCTTGGAGATGTGGAGTAAAGATGGAAGAATGTTCAGCAGCGAGCACCACAATTCCACAGCGACGGCTTTCACCGCTGACGGGGGCCTCATTCTCATATACGACTGCTGCAGGTTTCTAGGTGGAATTGTTTACTTGCTCTGATTGTGTGACGGAGATTTCCTGGCCTCTGCAACGGGCGGCTTTCACAGCACCATGGCTACCACAAGACGCCGACGGTGGGTGAGAAAGGCGATGTTGCGCCCTAGGACGCAGGTGGGACCACTGCTGCAGCAGGAGGTGTCGGCTTGTAACAGACGCCTCCTGCTGCGTCACCATGCAGCGCAGTCAGTGCTGCTTCCAAAGAAGTGATCGCAACTCCGGCCACATCTGAATCTTGACTTGTGCCTTATAACCAATGCATGGAAATGATCCCATATGAATTTATATATATCTCAGATTTCTCCAATAACAGCTACATAATGGGGGTAAGGTGCAATCAGGGAGATTTCTAGGCTCTGCAGGGAGGCAGGGAGATCGCTGCTACGTCAGGGAGTCTCCTGTATGCTGGCGTGTGGTAGGGAATTAGACTGTAAGCTGTAACGGGGCAGCGACGGATGTGAATGATGACATATTCCCTATACAGTCCAATCGTACGAATGGCGCTATATAAATAAATGATAATAACACGGGGAATCTCTTGGCGTTATAATAAATGACTGCACATAAGAGTAATCAATGGTTGTACGGCGCTGGTTTCCCTGAGGCTGCGTTATGACAAAAGATCTGTTGTATTTTTTCAATGAAATTGCTTTTGTCTCCATCGCTCTTATAAGCGGTGGCCCTGATGCAGGAGACATACGTAGTGTCGCAGTATGTAATGAGATACTGTACAGGTGAGGTAGCCCCATCCTCTATGGTATATAGCTATATACTGTATACTGTGTGTGTTGCTGCATTTAGCTGCTCTGTAACTAGAATTGTTTTTGTTGTTTTTTACATTTTTATTTTTAGCTTTCAAACTTTATTAATTAAGGAGTCAAATCAGGTTCTCTGACTCCCAGCGAAACGTCCTACACTGAGACGCACATTCCATGTGACTATGCCCCTGCACTTCACTTATCCTACACTTACCTGTAAATGGATCCTATAAAATGTATTGCATTGTAATAAACACACTATTAACCCCCAGCAATCTCGTTATTATCCTACGTCCTTTTTCAACTTGCATCCCGTAGTCATCCTCAGTGGCACCGAGATGGAGGGGTACTAATTACCAGGGCCCAGGTCTGATTGAAGGGCCCACGGCTACCCCCACCCCCCCCCCCCCATAACTGGCAGAAGCACCTGCTGCTCTTCTCCTCAGCCCAGCACGTGCTGCTGTGTAGGGATGGCCATCGACCACCGATTATTCTAATCACCGATGGTTTAAGGCCGATGTCGAATGGTTTTGTCATCGATGGGAGAGAACCAGATGGGTTTCCCCCAATCGATGGCACAGCATAAACAAATATTTTTTTGCAAGGTGACCGGACACGGAGCTTAGCTCCGCCCCTGACACCCACAAAGCCTTTCCCCCAGAGTGTGATTGTCCCGTGGGTCATTCACTGTAGTACATACTTGCCTACTCTCCCGGAATGGCCGGGAGGCTCCCGAAAATCGGGTGACCCTCCCAACCCCCCGGAAGAGCAGACAAGTCTCCCGATTCGCGGGGTCCCCCCTGCCCGTCCGCCCACTTAGTGTGTAAAGTGGGCGGTCCGGGCGGTCGATGACGCGATTCTTGCTGAATCGCGTCATCATAGCCACGCCCCCTGCAGTGTAATGCCGGTGATCACGGCATTACAGAGCGGGGGCGTGGCTTAAAGGAGGCGTCATCGTGACCCCACCCTTGCTCCGCCCCCATCCCGCCTACGGTCCACCCCCTCCCCTACGTCACAGCCTCCCCTGCCCGCCCTCTGAGCCGACCTGGCTGCTCTCTCCCGCAGAGAGCAGCCAGAATGTCGGTAACTATGCTGTAGTAACAGGGATGACCATCAATGGGTGAAACCATAGATGGTCACTCATAGCATAGTTGGTGACTATTGATGGTCTCTCACAGTTTCGCCATCGATGGCGAACACACCGATGACCATCCCTGCGCTGGTCATCCTAACTAGTGATTTACTGTATACAGTGGTGATACTATACTATGATCACAGGTGGGTTTATTGTTCCTTTTTGTGCATCTCAGGGATTTATGTACCTTTGCCGCCACTGAGACAAACTGATGGGAAAACGTCTTTTGTCAAGAGTTGACGATTTGCGAAACGGTGCTAAAGCGACACTTTGTGAACATGCGAATTAGCATTCTGAGAAAGCACTTGATGCGAAGAGCAATTCGTATATAAGCAATGACAACAACTTAATGGAGACGGCAAATGACAGTAGATGTTATTCACGACAGGATGTCAGAGCTGAGGATAGTCCGTAGATTTATGTAGCTCCTAAGTCGGGTGTTGCTGATGTGTGCCAGCTGCCAGGAGAAAAGATTCATGTGTTTGCACTTAGGGGGTCATTCCGAGTTGTTCGCTAGCTGCCATTGTTCGCAGCGCAGAGATCAGGCTAAAAATCGGCATTTCTGCGTATGCACCGCAATGCGCAGGCACGTCGTACGGGTACAATGAGCATCGTGGGTTTGCACAGAGTCTAACGAAGATTCCAGTCGCACGGCCGAACGCAGGAAGATTGACATGGAAGTGGACGTTTCTGGGTGTCAAATGGCCGTTTTTTGCAGGGAGTGCTTAGAAAAACGCAGGCGTGTCTGGAAAAACGCAGGCGTGGCTGGAAAAATGCAGGCGTGGCTGGTAAAAAGCAGGCGTGGCTGGGCAAACACTGGGCGGGTGTGTGACGTCAAAAGCCGTCCCTCCATCGTTAGATTCAACGCACACAAAGAGCAGGGCCGTTTTAACAGCAGTGTAGGCCCCTGGGCACAGCAATGCACTGGGCCCCTACCCATCCTCCAGCGGTAGGGGTGGGGGTGCTATCAGTGGCTGCTTTGATGTCCCGTGGGATGTTCTATCTTCCGCTCAGCATGTAGGACCTGGAGCAGTAATTTCTGCTAATTACTCCTTTACTGCACAGATGGGGCTAAACTGTAGAAGGAGGCATTGGCCTGAATGAAGAAGCCCTGGTACATGACTTCCAGGGTGGTAGGGGGTGTTTAATACATAGGGGAGGGGCATACTTACCTACTCTCCCGGATTCTGCGGGAGACACCCGGTTTTCGGGTAGTCCCCCGCAGCCCCCGGAAGAGTGGGCACCCCTCCCGCATTCTGCCCACTTCCTAGTGAAGTGGGCAGAATAGGAAGAATAACACAGTAAAATCACGGACCCGGCGGGGGGGGGAGCCTAATGACGCGATCAGATGCTAATCGCGTCATTTTAGCCCCGCCCCTAACCATATTTCATCCAATTACAGTCGTTTACCGGGGAGTGGGCGGAGCCTACTGATGTAATCAGCTTGGCTCCTCCCTCATCACCGCCCACCTGCTTCTCCTCTCCGGTCATCTCCTGGAGAGGAGATTTAAAATATCGGTAAGTATGGGGAGGGGTGGATAGTGGAGTGGGCTTAATATTTATCATTTTCCAGTGGGAGGGCAGATTGCTTGACTGCAGATATCTCAAGTTTCTGAAAATATATTTCTTAGCTTTGAATGGGATAAAAAAACTAGAGAGTCCCTCCTTTCAGGAGGTTCTGGGGACTTAGGAATCAGAGCTCAGGAGCCAGAGCAATTCACCAACGAAAATCTAAAACTGCATATTAGGCGTATGGAGCTGGAGCAGGGAGCAGCTGCTGGAATGCTGATATCTCTGGTTCTGGGCTTAGTAGAGACAAGCTGCCAGTGTCCACCAAAAGGGGAGAGTCTCAGCTTTTGGATTATAGCCTCAGAAAAACTCAAAGTCAGACAGAACCCAAGATACATGACTGGGAAGAGTAATTAACAGGCTTGGATGGGGACCACTGCTTTCAAGTCGGATATCTCTGGTTCCCCAGGGCCGATTTTCAAAAATCTGGTACCCCTTGAAAGAGGGGACCCTCAGCTATCAGCCTAGTGCCCTTATACTCCTGGGGCCCTCGGGCAAGAGCCCATTGAGCCCATACGAAAAGACGGCCCTGACAAAGAGTAACTACAGGGCTGGTCTTGTTTTGCACAAAAAGATTTTGCAGGCGCTCTGCTGCACAGGCGTTCGCACTTCTGCAAAGCGACAATACACTCCCCGGTGGGCGGTGACAATGCGTTTGCACGGCTGCTAAACACAGCTAGCGAGCGATCAACTCGGAATGACCCCCTTAGTTATGAAATAAGCCTCTATGTAACCAGATATGATATAGTACAACAGTGACATCTAGTGGGGGAGTTTAAGTACTGCATGTCTTACATGCTTCTGGGTTCTGCTGAAAATCAATTTCTGATAAGAAGACGTGGCGTCTATGGGGACTATAATATTTATCACAAGAAATTTGCAGTATATCCCCAGGAAAGGCACGTTTTTAGGTGGTATGTGAAAGTTTCTATTATCCCCAGAATGTATCCAGGAGTACGCCGCTGCAGATGTTGGAGGTATATGCAGCAGTACACCGTTTTCGCTTGCACCATTAGGCCTCATAGGTTTCAATGGGCGGTGCAATATTGTGAGATATACCAAGAGCATTTCCGGAGCTTGGGTTCATTAGCTAACTCTAGGGCCTATGTACTAACTAAACCTTGGAGAGAGATAAAGTGGAAGGAGATAAAGTACCGGCCAATCAGCTCCTCCCTACCATATTACAGGCTGTGTTTGAAAAATGTTAGGAGCTGGCCGGTTGGTACTTTATCTCTCTTCCCTAATTCTCTACAAGGCTTAGTACATAGGGCCCCTCTATCGTCACAGACTATGGTCTAATCTTAAGCAGTTTGAGTGATTGACTCTCACAACAATATCTGAACACACGTGGGGTCTCCCCCTGCTCGCCGAGCTTCCTTACCAATCTGTGTGTGCGTCATCAATCACCAACAGGATCTTGGGCTTCAGAACCACAGGGGGTGCGGGGGGTCCCGTCTGCTCTACGAGTCCGGCGGCCGCCTGAGTGGTCTGTTTTACTGCATGGGAGATAGAACTGAAGAGGCTGGAGCCTGGCGCCGAGGTGGAGGTTGTGACTTGCTGAGGCTGTTTCCTCTCCAAGGCCGGGGATACCGGGGAGCTGGTGGAATTGTCCGGCCGTTGAAGGTCCATCATGTAGCCATTGGGCAGGTTGGCCACAAAGCTGCTATCGGACAGGCGCCGGCGGAGGAAATTCATGGCTGTGGCTCAGTTCAACAAGTCGGTGGCTTTCGGATGGTGTCCTGTGCAGCAGTCAGTAATCGGCTGGGACTTTCCCTGTGGGGTCTGTCTGCGTTTCCAGTCTGAAAAAACAAAGAGATTATGTTAGTCCCAAAAATATATAGAATAGATAAAGGAAAGGGCTAAATGAGTAGTTACTGACTATTTCCTCTTACGTATGCTAATCAGAGGATGCTGACATCTCTCTTACCCTACACACCGACATGTCATTACCGTGTCACTAACGTTACTCTGCATTTTAACCGTTGAGTCTAAACCGACATGTCATAACTGTGTCACTAACGTTACTCTGCATTTTAGCCGTTGGCTGTAAACCGATATGTCATAACTGTGTCACTAACGTTACTCTGCATTTTAGCCGCTGAGTCTAAACCGACATGTCATAACTGTGTCACTAACGTTACTCTGCATTTTAGCCATTGAGTCTAAACCGACATGTCATAACTGTGTCACTAACGTTACTCTGCATTTTAGCCGTTGAGTCTAAACCGACATGTCATAACTGTGTCACTAACGTTACTCTGCATTTTAGCAGTTGAGTCTAAACCGACATGTCATAACTGTGTCACTAACGTTACTCTACATTTTAACCGTTGAGTCTAAACCGACATGTCATAACTGTGTCACTAACGTTACTCTGCATTTTAGCCGTTGGCTGTAAACCGATATGTCATAACTGTGTCACTAACGTTACTCTGCATTTTAGCCGCTGAGTCTAAACCGACATGTCATAACTGTGTCACTAACGTTACTCTGCATTTTAGCCGTTGAGTCTAAACCGACATGTCATAACTGTGTCACTAACGTTACTCTGCATTTTAGCCGTTGAGTCTAAACCGACATGTCATAACTGTGTCACTAACGTTACTCTGCATTTTAGCCGTTGAGTCTAAACCGACATGTCATAACTGTGTCACTAACGTTACTCTACATTTTAGCCGTTGAGTCTAAACCAATCTCAAACGCTAGAGTATTTGTCAGTTGTCAGGCAACCGTGGCCAAGTTTTGCCCTCAGTTCAATGCATAGCATTTAGTGGTGGCACCCCCACTGGTCACTTCATCATTACTATAAATGACAGTCCTGTGGATCCCTTTATTGGATTTACTGCCACCTTGGCCACTAGAACTTTAAAACTCTCCATCTATGGACCTACTAAACCTTAAACAACTTACACTGCCTGACATTATGAATAATATGTAGTAGATTATATATGACTGTATTCAGGTATGTAGCTCTAGGCATGACCGTCACGACCTCTGCAATTGCCCATGTTATGTGCCTGGCACAGCGTGCCGTCTGGTACAGGGTTTGGTTTGACAGTTTCTGAGAAGATCATTCCGCTAAGATTGGGGGAAAGTCCTTTTTGTTGGCCACATGGCAGAACTGGAGAACGGGCCGACTTATTTTCTGCTGTCAAATTCTAAGTTTTTGTGCTGTAAAATAAGGTCGTCCCAGCAATACAGGCTACAATAGGAGATTTTTCATTTATAGTGAAGCAAACGTACGATGCTCATAGGGCTTAATTCAGACCTGATCGCAGCAGCAAATTTGATAGCTAAGGGCAAAACCATGTGCAGTGCAGTTGGGGCAGATGTAACATGTGCAGAGAGAGTTAGATTTGGGTGCGGTGTGTTCAAACTGAAATCTAAATTGCAGTGCAAAAATAAAGCAGCCAGTATTTACCCTGCACAGAAACAAAATAACCCACCCAAATCTAACTCTCTCTGCAAATGTTATATCTGCCCCACCTGCAGTACACATGGGGCCTAATTCAGACCTGATTGTAGATGTGCTAAATTTAGCACATCTACAATCAACTTCCCTGACATGCGGGCGTACAACCAACAATGTCAGGCCCTACATCGCCGCACAAGTACAAAAGCATCGCACAGCGGCGCTGATTTTGAACTTGAAGAGTAGCTCCCTACCAGCGCAGCTCCTGTGCGCCGGCAGGGAGCTACTCATCGCTGTCCGGGTTGCAGCGGCTGCGCGTGATGTCACGCAGCCGCCGTGGCACGCCCTCCGCACAGTCTGGGCACGCCTGCGTTGCCCAGACTGCACCCCTAAAACGGCGGCCAAATGCCGCCGGCACTGCGGCGCCGGGAAAATGTGAAAATGCACAGCAGCGATTAGGTCTGAATTAGGCCCTTAGTACGGTAAATAAATCATATTAGTCCATTTACAATGAATCCTTTCATTTCTATTGGACAGGGACCTACACCGCCCGCCGTACCTTTTCACGCATCAGAACAAATTATGTTTACTCAGAAAAACAGTAACAAGTTGCACTGCGGACACTGCCATATTTTTTTTTAAATACAAATTAGCCTCACATGGTGAGTCCCTCCCTGAGATAAATAAATTACCATACAGCAGACCTTTTTCCCTAATCTCACATACCTTTCTATATTTTATATTCTCGTTGTATATAGCATAGTACTACGCAGTTTCAGAAAGACCATTATGGCTACCCAAGTCGGAAATCACTGAGGTTTCAGAATCAATGTAAACTGTGTATTGAATATTTAACACTCTCAGCAATCTCCTATATAATAGCCCTATTCTGTGACCTTGTGATTCATTTGCTAACGCTGGGCGGAGTCACAACACTGGGCGGAGTTAGTCAAATGAGTCACAGAGATCTGGCCAAATCTACAGGAGACTAGGAGCAGAAGCAGATAGCATGGGCATTGGGCATGGCACAGGCAGGGGTGCAGACCTCCCAGCTTTCTGCAGGAGCTTTATCTAGGCAGAAGGAGGGACACACACTCGGCGAAAAGGGGGCGTGGCTTCACGGGAGGGTCCCCGTTTTCGTCAGTGAGGGGGCATGCCCAGTGCTCTGTGAGCTGCTGGCATGCCGCCAGGGGCTGATTATGAGTCCGGGGGGCCCAGGGCACTTGTGACAGGGGAGCCCTATCTCATTGCTGTGCCTGCTGTGGGGTTGGGGGCGTGGCCTAATCGCACCCGCGTGACCACGCCCCCTTATGCAAATTCCGATTTTTATTTTTTTCATGGGATTTTGGCCCCTCAGCTAGGGCTAAATCCAGAGGAGGTGGTCGCTCCCACCTACACACCCACACAGCCAGAAGAAAGCAGGGAGACTGCTGCCTCCCTGTAACACCACAGACCTGCCAATATGCAGCAGCGTGTGCTGACTGTAGCACAATGCTGCCGCTGTTGCTGGCAGGACGGGGGGGGGGGAGCTTCTGAGCTGGGACAGAGCTACTCCAGCCGGGGGGCCCCCTAAAACTGTGGGGCCAATGGTACGTACCCCCTGCCCCCCCCCCCCCTTAATCCGGCTCTGCTGCTGGAACCCCCCCATTAATCCGTACCCCCTGATGCCTCCTTTCCCTCTGTCTCCACTATTCACCGCTGCTCTGATAAGCAGAACAGCGAGTACAGGAGCTTTCCAACTGCCCAACCCGCCCCCCCCCCCCCCTCCACCGCCGGACACTGCGACCCGCGGGTGGGACAGCGGGACAGACCCCAAAAAATGGGACTGTCCCGCGCAAATCGGGACATTTGGGAGGTATGGGTGTGTGTGAGGGGTATGTCATACAGACAGACGGGCACCGGCTCACTGTGTGCTTGACCCCCCACATCGGCATACTCAGCAGGGTCTCTCTGGTGCGGAGGAGCGTCACTTCTGGCACACTCCACGCTTCTTAGCTGCAGTTTTGTGGGTCACCAGCCGCTGTGCAGGTTCCATACTGCCTCTGTTATCTCCAGCCCCGGCAACCCCACCGCTAGCTGCAGCGCTGCCACCCGCAGTGGAGTGCGCCCAGCTCATTCACACACTTTAGCTGGCGGGTAGCGCTGCAGAAATCCAAGCTGCTTGCAGGCTCTGACCCACTCCTCCCTCCAGCCGCAGCGTCTCCTGGGACCTAACCAGTCACTCCCAGTCTCCCCTTACCACTTTGCCCGGAAGCCGTGAGGTCCGCGCCACGTGCATGCTATGACCCCCTCCTCCCTCCAGCCACAGCATCTCCTGGGGGCTAACCAGTCATTTCCAGTCTCACCTTACCACAGTGCCCGGCAGCTGCGCGAGGTCTGCAGGGTGTGACTGAGGAGGGGGGGAGGGATGCGGACGGGCAGAGGAAGCAGGACTCCAGCCTGAGAGAGTCAGCCATGCCAAGTCTCCAGCAGCAGCAGATCCCAACAGGTTGGAGTGGAACAGCAGCAGCCAGCAGCAGTGACTCCGGTAAGACACATCTGTCTGTCACCACTGTTTTGTCCCTAATACCAATCTCTCCCGTGCCCTGTATTCTGTCATGTCCCTGTCACCCCTGGCCTTGCCCTGCCACCCTTATCCTGGCCCTTTCACCCTTATCCTGGCCCTTTCACCCTTATCCTGGCCCTGTCACCCTTATGCTGGCCCTGTTACCCCTATCCTGGCCCTGTCACCCCTGTGCTTGCCCTGTCAACCCTATACTGGCCCCGTCACCCCTGTCCTGGTCCTGCCGCCCCTACCCTGGCCCTGTCACCCCTATCCTGTCCCTATCATTTCTGTCCTGGCCCTGTCACCCCTGTCCTGGCCCCGTCACCCCTGTCCTGGCCCCGTCACCCCTGTCCTGGCCCCGTCACCCCTGTTCTGACCCTGTCACCCCTGTCCTGGCCCCGTCAACCCTGTACTGACCCTGTCACCCCTGTCCTGGCCCTGTTACTGCATACCCTCCAACTACCTTTTATGGCATGTACAGTACCCGCAGCGCCTCCAGACCTCTCCCCAATGCACCACACCTCTGCACCTTCCCCTCCACCACATGCGGCACTCCACCCCTCCCCCACATGCTGTGCCTCCAGACCCCCTACACCACCCGTGGCTCCCACTCCTCCACCCCTTCACCACCCACAGCACCTCCAGGCCCCTTCCACCATTCACCCCCCTTATATGTCTCCCCCCACACCTGCCCCCCTCCACCCGCAGCATCTGCAGACACCCTCCTCCATCAGCGGTCCCCCCCTCCCCCACCCCTCCCCCACCCCTCCCCCACCAATGGCACCCCCGCACCTGCCCCTCCACCACCTGCAGCACCTCCGGACCTCCTTTCCCATCCGCTGCAACACCCGTACCTGCCCCTTCCCTACCCATGGTGCCTGCGGTCCCCTACCCAACCCCCGGCACTCCCGTCCCTTCCCATCCCACAGCACCTCCGGAACCCTTCACCCATCCACAACATCCCCACACCTGCCCCTCTCCCACCCGTGGCACCCCTGCCCCTCCCCCACCTGCAGTGCCTCCGGACCCCTCCCCCATCTGCATCCCCCACTCCTCTGCCCCTCCCCCACGCGCAGCACCTCCCGAACCTTCCCCATCCGGGCCCCACCCCCACTTCTGCCTCCCCTCCACCCGCAGCATCTATAGACACCATCCGCAGTCCCCCCCGCACCCGCTACATTCTGTACATTGTGCCCTGCAGGTGCTGTTCACGCCGTCGCAAGGGGCTGCGCCTCCTTCACCATCGCACGCCCTTTCATTGTGCAATATTTAACCACTAACAAAGGAATGCAGGTAATACTCCATATAATACAAATATTAAACCCCAGAAAGGCATGCAAGGGTTAAGGGGGCGTAGCCCCTTGCGACGGTGTGAAGAGCGCCCGTAGGGCGCGATGAAGCACCTAGTCCTATATAATAGCCCAGATCTGTGATTCTGTGCCTGGGTTTCTAACGCTGGGCGTGGCTAGGAGCTATCATTGGGTTAGCAGCAGGTCTATCACACCCAGTCCACAGCTGATTGGGCGAGAAACGCCCTCCCACACAGGTTACATCCAATGGGAGGCTCTGCCCTTTGCCTGCTGTGTTTTCACAGAGCAGGATTAGCAATGGGGCTGATGGAGCTGCAGCTCCAGCCCCACACCCCAAAATAGCCCACTGCATCTGCAGCAACACATCCTCCAACACTTTACACATAAACATTGATACAAAATCGAGAAGGGGGCGTGGCCACGGGTACAGCTGTGTGACCACGCCCCTTTTCCTATACTTTCAATGGAAGTTTGGAGAGTCAAAAATCGGTACAGACCATAAAAAAAAGGGACTGTACCTGCCAAAAAGGTCCAGCTGGAGGGTCTGCCACTGCATCTGCAGCAAGTCTCTGTGCTGTAGATAGGGGAAAAAACAATCCTTTTACTGCAGCGTCCTATGTCCTGCTGCCAGTCCGCCTGCCCCCTCCGGCATCAACAATCCCCACTCCCTAGCCGCGGCGCAGGTGGAACAAAAGCTGCTGCGGCCACCGGCATAGATGTGTATGAAAGCGGAGCAGCGGAAGGTTTTCATAGTCCTCCCAGCGCCGCATACTCTCTGATCCCCGAGGCCTCCTCTGTGCGTGATGTCACAGAAGTGCCTCCCCGCCACAGCCGCGCCCAGATCCCCAGAGGCCCTGACTCCGCAACACAGCGCCTGGCCTGCCAGCCATGGTTAATGTAGCGGATAGAGTGGGTGATATCGTGGACGGTAATGTGTGGACGCTGAATCAATGTAAAAGGTGACAGTGCTGTGCAGTGCAGTGGGTGTGCAGTCAGGGCCGGTGCTAGGGTGTTCGGCGCCCCCTGCAAACTATAAATTTGCCCCCTCGCATACTTTACAATGGGACAGCGCACATAATACCCCATGTAGTAGAGACACTTACACATGTAACGCCCCCCTGTACCAGAGACGATTACACATGTAATGCCCCCTGAACCAGTGACACTTACACATGTCACCCCCCCCCTGTACCAGTGACGCTTATACAATTAACACCCCCTGTAGCAGTGACGCTTACACACGTAACGCCCCCTGTACCAGTGACACTTACACACGTAACGCCCCCCTGTACCAGTGATGCTTACACACGTAATGGTCCCCTGTACCAGTGACGCTTACACACGTAATGGTCCCCTGTACCAGTGACGCTTACACACGTAACGCCCCCTGTACCAGTGACGCTTACACACGTAACGTCCCCCTGTACCAGTGACGCTTACACGCGTAACGTCCCCCTGTACCAGTGACGCTTACACACGTAACGCCCCCGTGTATCAGTGATGCTTACACACGTAACGCCCCCCTGTACCAGTGACACTTACACACGTAACGCCCCCCTGTATCAGTGATGCTTACACACGTAATGGTCCCCTGTACCAGTGACGCTTACACACGTAACGCCCCCTGTACCAGTGACGCTTACACACGTAACGTCCCCCTGTACCAGTGACGCTTACAAACGTAACGTCCCCCTGTACCAATGACGCTTACACACGTAACGCCCCCTGTACCAGTGCCGCTTAGACACGTAACGCTCCCTGTACCAGTGACGCTTACACACGTAACGCCCCCTGTACCAGTGACACTTACACACGTAACGCCCCCTGTACCAGTGACACTTACACACGTAACGCCCCCCTGTACCAGTGATTCTTACACACATAATGGTCCCATGTACCAGTGATGCTTACACACGTAACGCCCCCCTGTACCAGTGATGCTTACACACGTAATGGTCCCCTGTACCAGTGACGCTTACACACGTAACGCCCCCTGTACCAGTGACGCTTACACACGTAACGTCCCCCTGTACCTGTGACGCTTACACACGTAACGCCCCCTGTACCAGTGACACTTACACACGTAACGCCCCCCTGTACCAGTGATTCTTACACACATAATGGTCCCATGTACCAGTGATGCTTACACACGTAACGCCCCCCTGTACCAGTGATGCTTACACACGTAATGGTCCCCTGTACCAGTGATGCTTACACACGTAACGCCCCCTGTACCAGTGACGCTTACACACGTAACGTCCCCCTGTACCTGTGACGCTTACACACGTAACGTCCCCCTGTACCAGTGACGCTTACACACGTAACGCCCCCTGTACCAGTGCCGCTTAGACAGGTAACGCTCCCTGTACCAGTGCCACTTACACACATAACGCCCCCATGTACCAGTGACGCTTACACACGTATCGCCCCCTGTACCAGTGCCGCTTAGACACGTAACGCTCCCTGTACCAGTGACGTTTACACACATAACGCCCCCTGTACCAGTGACGCTTACACACTTAACGCCCCCTGTACCAGTGACGCTTACACACTTAACGCCCCCTGTACCAGTGCCGCTTACACACGTAACGCCTCCTGTACCAGTGCCGCTTACACACGTAATGCCCCTCCTGTACCAGTGACGATTACACACGTAACGCCTCCTGTACCAGTGACGCTTACACACGTAACGCCCCCTGTACCAGTGCCGCTTACACACGTAACGCCTCCTGTACCAGTGACGCTTACACACGTAATGCCCCCTGTACCAGTGACGCTTACACACGTAATGCCCCCTGTAGCAGTGACGCTTACACACGTAACGCCTCCTGTAATAGTGACGCTTACACACGTAATGCCCCCTGAAGCAGTGACGCTTACACACGTAATGCCCCCTGTACCAGTGCCGCTTACACACATAACGCCCCCTGTACCAGTGACGCTTACACGCGTAACGCCCCCTGTACCAGTGACGCTTACACACATTATGCTGCAGTCACACATACACACAAATACACACACAACATACACATATATATATATATATATATATATATATATACAAACACATACATAGTGTACATACATTACACACATACACAGTCACACATATATACAGCATACACAGACACTGTATATACACACACACACACACTCTCTTTCCAGACACTTACCTAATGAAGTCTGGCTGGCCGAAGCTGTAGCAGCTCATCCTCCTGCTGCAGCATGGTCCCGTCTAGCTCCGCCCCTTATTCCCATCTAGCTCCGCCCTTTTGGCTCCCGCCCGCCCACTGAATGTCACGCAGGGGAGGGGAGGGGGAGAGGAGGTTTTGTGCTGCCGGCGCTGAGGGGGAGAAAAGGTTTAGTGCTTCCGGCGCCGCTGCATGTGTGACAGTAGCCGGCAGCAGCAGCAGGGATAGCAGCAGCAGCTCAGCACAGGGATGCAGAGCAGGGAGAACGTCTCTCCTTCCTGGTGCCTCCCTGCACTGCTTCCCTTTGCTGAGCGGCTAGCGCCGCGCCTGTGTGCAGTGTCACTGACGGGATCCGGTCTGAAGATCGACACTGTTTAGGTCGACAATGTTTAGGTCGACCACTATAGGTCGACAGTCACTAGGTCGACATGGATGGAAGGTCGACAGGGTTTCTAGGTCGACACGTGCTAGGTCGACAGGTCTAAAGGTCGACATGAGTTTTTTTTTAAAAAAATCTTTTTTTGAATTTTTTCATACTTAACGATCCACGTGGACTACGATTGGAACGGTAATCTGTGCCGAGCGAATCGGTAGCGGAGCGAAGGCACCATGCCCGAAGCATGGCGAGAGAAGCGAGCCATGCAAGGGGACGCGGTGCACTAATTTGGGATCCCAGTCACTCGACGAAGAAAACGACACCAAAAAAAAAAAATCCTCATGTCGGCCTTTAGACCTGTCGACCTAGCACATGTCGACCTAGAAACTCTGTCGACCTTCCATCCATGTCGACCTAGTGACTGTCGACCTATAGTGGTCGACCTAAACATTGTCGACCTAGATACTGTCGATTTGATGAACCACACCTGTCACTGACACTGACACTGCACAGCACTCTCACCTTCTACAATGATTCAGCGAGTCAGTCAGTTCTGCCAGCCAGTCCCAACGCGCCGCATTACAGGGAACTAGACGCACTAAATAAACTACAGCTCCCAGCAGCCCTTAGCACCGAAGCATTCCGGCCCTTAGGGCTGCTGGGAGCAGTAGTTTATTGAGTGCATCTTCTTCCCTGTAATGCAGCGCGTTGGGACACCGGCGCTAACAATAGTGACTGGCTGCTGTGCGAGTCTCTGGGAGAACCACTGCCAAAGGGAGGACAGCAGCTTAGCTGCTGACAGGAGGAGAAGCAGGAGAAGCATTACCCGCCCCTTCCCCACTCACAGTACCTCCGGGCCCCATCCGCGGCACCCCCACACACCCCCTCCAGCACCCACGGTAGCTCCAGAACCCCTCCCCCTCCAGCAGCACCCCCATAACTGCTCCTCCCCCTCCCGCGGTGGCTCCGGACTCCCACCCCCGGCACCTACGCACCCTCCCCCACCCACGCACCAGCCCCTCCCCCTCCTGCGGAACCCCTGGATCCCATCCGTATCTTCCCCGCACCCGCCACTCCCCCAACTAAAGCACCTACTGGTTGATTCATCAGGCCCTGCGTGCACTGTTCCCACCGTTGCAAGGGGCTTCGACCCCTTAACCATTGCACGCCCTTTGTCCGTGCAATATTTAACCACTCACACAATTATGATTGGAGGTAATACTCCATATAATAAAAATATTGCACGCCACAAGGGTGTGCAAGGGTTAAGGGGGCATAGCCCCTTACGACGGTGTGAATAGCGCCCGTAGGGCGCCATGAATCACCTAGTATAAAATAAGCCTCCACCGTATTAGCCTTACGCACATTGGTCTTCATTCTGAGTTGATCGCTAGCTGCCGTTGTTCGCTGCATAGCGATCTTTTTTTAAAAATGACAAAACTGCGCATGCGCGGCGTGCGGGTACAAAGAGCATCATGGTTTTGCACAGGTTCTAGCAACACTTTCAGTCGCCCTGGCGAACGCGAGGTCTTGTTCTGCACAAAATGTGTTTGCTGCCGTGCGGCTGCACAGGCGTTCGCACTCCTGCAAAGCGAAAATACACTCCCCCGTGGGCGGCGACTATGCGTTTGCACGGCTGCTAAAAGTAGCTAGCGAGCGATCAACTCGGAATGGGGGCCATTGGTCCATCTTCCCTTTAATCATTACAGTATAAGAGGCCTGAACAGATAATTAAGGCAGACGAAAGACTATTTCACTACGAATGAGCATTTTCCCTTCAATCAGGCTCCTGACAAATGCGTCTTTAATACAAACTGATTCTATAATTCCCAGAAACGGGGACATTTCCTGAGCTGGGAATTAGCTGTAGAATAACTACCCACCCACGCTGACCTACCATAACAGCCAATTAAAAAGTGGGTTACATAAAGCATCTGCATTTATGTTCCATCCTGATAGCGGATTTAACGTTTGTGTATTCTTAGATGCCACATTCCCCGCTGACACAGTGACTCACTGAGTGCCGTCTATTTGTGGCCACGGATCTCTCTGGATTGTTTAAATCCTTAAGAACATTAACAGCTGAAAAAAAACCATCCTCATATTATCAACCGCAAGCTCTGCGATGTGCTGGGCTAGGGAATGACAAGAGGGAAACACGTACAGAACTACGGCGCTGATAGAAAGGTTCAAACTGTTGGTATAAATGTGACTTATATTGTGTCATATACACGGTGACGGGTAACGTGAGCTCCGTAAATCAGAAAACGTGCAAAAGTATATGTTTCATTCATTTGTTGGTAATACTGATCCACTATTTCTTTGTTGTGACCCACGCAATTTGTGAACATTGCAAATCAGAGCCACGCGTTTTGCTTTTAAAAAAAATTAACTTCAATGCTGCCGGCAGTACACTGGTATTGAATAAACTGAAACCCAACATCAACGCTCTGCAGAATATATAGAGCAGTTCTGCAGATTTGTTCCATGGGCTACACTGCGGGTGGGGCAGATGAAACATGTGCAGAGAGAGTTAGATTTGGGCGGGGTGTTTTCAAACGGACATCTAAATCGCAGTGTAAAAACAAAGCTGTCTAACATGTGTGGGCTGCATGCAAAAGCAGCCAGTATTTACCCTGCACAGTAATTATGTAAATGTATTTGCTCCTCTAGCATTGAAACATGGGTTACGTGATATTTTTGCTTTGCTTACAAACATGAAAAAGACCCAATATACGTTGATACACTATGCTGCATCCAGGCTTTGAAAACGCCCTTCTGCTTTTCGCAGGTTTTATCTATTGTGTGAACTAGCGTTGCTCTTCAGAACTGAAGTTTACAGTTACGGTACGGATACATTCTTGTGGTGGAATCAAAATAGAATTACTGTACATACTGTAAGAACTAAAAAAAAAACCATTATATTCAAGCAATTCTTACCTAATTATCCATATCTTCTTCAGCCCACAGGTGGCGCTATTGTAGCAATAATATAATCTAATTTCAGCAGCAGCTTAGCTATAATTATCCTTACTGTACCTTCCCCAGTTACTTTGTGATGGGATTTATAAATATGCAATGTGGGGCTTGCAAGTAAAGTATGAAAGTAACGTCCTGAATACTGATCCCATTTCTCTGTGACCCACATTTATAAAACTGTTAAATCCAAGTGCAGATTTCATTGGCGCGTGCCTGAAGGCGTTGCAGCGTCAAGTGACACCTGTTACTAATTCAGCTGCTGGCACATATATTACATATGTAAAAGGATCATACAGTATATGGGATAAGGGTTGTTTCCAATGGTTTCAAAATGTAAAGCTCTAATGTGAGGATACATTACAGTGGATGAATCAATTCACATCCAAGCGCTGACAGTAAAATCTGTGCTGTATGTTCTATTCTCAAAATCCCCTTTTTTCTTCTTGGGGAAGGGGTTCCAAGTCCTCAATCAATCTCTCTGTGTGGGGTCCAGTATGAATGTAAGTTTCAGAGCAGAGACTGCAAGCTTGTCCTGCGGTGCCAGAGGGGGGAACTGTAGGGGGAGGAGGTTACAGTTCACAGAGCAGACAGAGCTCAGATGGGCAGGACAAAGATCCTCTGCTCACTACAACATCTGCCATGGGACTGTGGTTGCCATAGTAATCACTCCAGAATCATTAAACGCAGCCTGACTCAAATAAAGGAAAATGGTAATAACCAAGCTTCGTATAGTATGACTTATATTTCTAAAAAAAAAAACCCCAGTATATTTACTAAAGGACAATTTTCATCTATTTTACTGAGTTTCAGGATCTATAACACACATGTACTAATAGTTGATTGTTTTTTAATATTAAGTTTTCAATGTTTACACGTGTGTTCTTTAGCCCCAGAAACACAACATTAATTTTCATTGATTTCATCGATTTTAAATCAATGAAAATTTACCTTTGTAAATAAACCCCCCAAGGCTGGTTCTTCAGTTCCACTGCTCTTGCGGGAACGGCTAGCTGGATCTCACATGCGCATAATCCGGGCAAAGTGGTACGTTAACCCCTCCCACTGCAGCCCAGTATCGCCAAGCTGAGTGTTGTGAGGAACCAAGCACATGGCATGAATTAGCGGACGTTGGGGGTTGGAGGGACAGAGATGTACATTGGTGGTCATTCCGAGTTGTTCGCTCGTTATTTTTTTGTCGCAACGGAGCGATTAGTCGCTAATGCGCATGCACAATGTTCGCAGTGCGACTGCGCCAAGTAAATTTGCTATGCAGTTAGGTATTTTACTCTCGGCATTACGAGGTTTTTTCTTCGTTCTGGTGATCGTAATGTGATTGACAGGAAGTGGGTGTTTCTGGGCAGAAACTGGCCGTTTTATGGGTGTGTGCGAAAAAACGCTACCGTTTCTGGGAAAAACGCGGGAGTGGCTGGAGAAACGGAGGAGTGTCTGGGCGAACGCTGGGTGTGTTTGTGACGTCAAACCAGGAACGAAACTGACTGAACTGATCGCAGTTGCCGAGTAAGTCTGGAGCTACTCAGAAACTGCTAAGAAGTGTCTATTCGCAATTCTGCTAATCTTTCGTTCGCAATTTTACTATGCTAAGATTCACTCCCAGTAGGCGGCGGCTTAGCGTGTGCAAAGCTGCTAAAAGCAGCTTGCGAGCGAACAACTCGGAATGAGGGCCATTGTACACACAAACACAGGATTCCACAATAACATGCAGTTAATTGGCCAAGACATTACAGAAGTTGATTTTCATCTACTGATATAACCCCACTAAGAGCATTCCCATTTTTTTTTTTCTGAATAATCCTCGTATTTATGTTCTAAATGCCCCAAGTGGGGCCAAACTGTAAGGTACAGACTGACATAAATCTACGCTGTTGTCACGTTCCTATTCCGAGGGCACGTGGAGGCGCTGTAAGTGTTGCAGCGGCTGTGTGGGTGCCCTGTCAGCTCATGTCAGCCACCCCCTTTCCTCACAGCGTTCAGCCGAAGGGAGGAATCTGATGACTGGTGTTCATGTCAGCGTCGCAAACACCGCCAGATTCATAGGATAAATTACACCCAACTATTATTGCTGTGCCCCATATTAATATACTCAGTGACACAGCATGCATGGATGGGCATTTGCTGGCCATATTCACATCGTCCATGTACTGGGGCCTGTTAGGCTAATCTTAATCTAGGGGTGGCCGCTGGACAGTCTACCTCAGTGGTGCAATCAGTGCTTTACTTTGATGGCCAGAAACATTCAATATAAAACCAGTGATCGATTGAGCCACTGAAGGGCATCACTGCTGCGGGACACCGCAGATGGCAGAGCAATCAGGAAAGAGGGCGGGGCTGGGTGGCATGTTGCGGGCAGAGCTTGAATGGTCCGTACCTCACAACCCCTAGGTAGAACGAGACAATACAGTCCCTACTGTGACATCGGGAGTGAGATCTCAAATAAGGACTGTCCCACTGAAATAAGGACGTTTGGGAGAATACAAAATGGCCGCCTCTACTGTGTCTTAACAGCAGGTAAGCTTTGGAAGTGACATTTACAGCTGTCTGCATCCTGGGTGTTTGTATATAGAACAAGTCAATAATATTATTATCCGTTACATCTGATATCGGCCCTGATATTCCATGCGCAGATGTCCTGCTAGAAGAGGGTACAGGGTATAGTAGGCACAGATTGGTCAGATGGCGTTTGGCCTTTAAGATGGGCATACACTGTACAAATATCTGGCAGATCTCGCTGGTTGGAGTGAAAATCTGGTACTGGATGAGAGCAATTGACAATCGATCATTTGCCCCCAAACACCGGAAAACTGGGGGGAGGGTGTATCAAACCATTTACAATAAAAAGATAGAGGTGTTGCCCACAGCAACCAATCAGATTCTACTAGCTACCATTTTCTAGAATGTATAAGATAAATCATAGCTAGAACATCATTGGTTGCCATGGACAACACCTCCACTTTACTTTTTCAGACGTTTTGATATGTAAATCTCCCCCCAATATGGGCTGATGCACAGAGATTTATCAATGCTTGGAGAGAGATAAAGTACCAGTCAACCACTTCATAACTGTCATTTTTTTAGAGAGAGAGAGTGGTGCTGCAACAGCCGGGGCAGAGAGAGGTGCTGCAACAGCCGGGGCAGAGAGAGGTGCTGCAACAGCCAGGGCAGAGAGAGGTACTGCAACAGCCGGGGCAGAGAGAGGTGCTGCAACAGCCGGGGCAGAGAGAGGTGCTGCAACAGCCGGGGCAGAGAGAGGTGCTGCAACAGCCGGGGCAGAGAGAGGTGCTGCAACAGCCGGGCAGAGAGAGGTGCTGCAACAGCCGGGGCAGAGAGAGGTGCTGCAACAGCCGGGGCAGAGAGAGGTGCTGCAACAGCCGAGGCAAAGAGAGGTGCTACAGCAGCCAGGGCAGAGAGAGGTGCTGCAGCAGCCGGGGCAGGGAGAGGTGCTGCAGCAGCCGAGGCAGGGAGAGGTGCTGCAGCAGCCGGGGCAGAGAAAGGTGCTGCAGCAACCGAGGCAGAGAGAGGTGCTGCTGCAGCAACCGAGGCAGAGAAAGGTGCTGCAGCAGCTGAGGCAGAGAGAGGTGCTGCAGCAGCCGAGGCAGAGAGAGGTGCTGCAGCAGCCGGGGCAGGGAGAGGTGCTGCAGCAGCCGGGGCAGGGAAAGGTGCTGCAGCAGCCGGGGCAGAGAAAGGTGCTGCAGCAGCCGAGGCAAAGAAAGGTGCTGCAGCAGCCGAGGCAGAGAGAGGTGCTGCTGCAGCAGCCGAGGCAGAGAAAGGTGCTGCTGTAGCAGCCGAGGCAGAGAGATGTGCTGCTGTAGCAGCCGAGGCAGAGAAAGGTGCTGCAGCAGCCGAGGCAGAGAGAGGTGCTGCAGCAGCCGAGGCAGAGAGAGGTGCTGTAGCAGCTGGGACAGAAAGAGGTGCTGCAGCAGCGGGGAGAGAGAGTCATGTAGCAGGACAGCAGGAATCCTGCTGTACAGCTACAAGCAGACAGTGAGATATATAAAGGGGACGGCAGAGCTCCGGCATGTGCCGGCTGTCAGTGTCTCCTGCTGTTGCCTCTGGCCTGCCCTGTTCCCTACCTAGTCTCAGAGTCAGTGTGCATCCCACTGCTTCTCCTCCTGCTCTGCGGCTGCCTGTACAGCGGACCGCGGTATAGCAGGCAGAGGAAGAGTGGGGCAGCGCATCCTCTGAGTTTTTTGGCGCCAGGAGCTCGCGCTCCACCGGAGCCACCCTCAGTATGCCCCTGGTCACGGCCAGGGTGTATTGGTACATAAGCACTAAAAATTATTTCTAATCACCATGGTATGCAGCCATAAGAAATTATAGTTTACAGGCAGGGCCGCTGAAAGCACCGCAGTGCTGAGGGGGGCGTGGCCAAATCCAGGGAGGGATGGCCACAGGTACTGGGGTAGGGGGGGTGGACAAATCCAGGGAGGGGGGGCCAAAGGTACTGAGGGGGGTGTGGACAAATCCAGGGAGGTGTGGCCACATGTACTGAGGGGGCGTGAACAAATCCAGGGAGGGGTGGCCACAGGTACTGAGGGGGGCGTGGACAAATCCAGTGAGAGATGGCCAAGGAGGTGGCCTCTCCACAGGCAGAGATTCCCTCCCTTTCAGCAGCGCTGTAAAAGAGGATAATGTCCCTCTTAGCAGCCGAAGTGGCACTGGAGCGGGCCCCTCCAACCAGGGCTGTCTTGAAGGACCTGGGTAAAGCAGTTAACTGAGGCCCTTATTCCCCCATTTACAGGGGACAATAGTAATAAAAAAAATCATATTATCCCGCTCCCGTGGTCCTGTACCATCTCTCCACAAGGTGCCATACAGTGAATGGCTGTGAGCACTCTGATTGGTGATAGCTTCAGCAATCCACCAATCAGCATGCTGACAGCCATTCAGTGTCTTGCTGCAGCCTGGGAGGCAGGTAGAGGATGCTGCACTCTGATTGGTGGATAGCTCCAGACATCTACCAATCAGCATGCTGATAGCCATTCACTGTCAGGCTGCAGGTTGGGATGCAGGTAGAGAATACTGCCTGGCCGCTCTGATTGGGTGTAAGCCCACCCCTCCTACTATAATGGTGGGGCCCCGGGCATCTGCCCCGTGTGCCTCTACGTTAAGATGTCCCTGCCTATATGTAGCGCTATGGTCAGACAAGTGACGTTATAGCTGCACTGAGTTAGCTGCTCTGTATATGTCCGCTCTATAGAATATACCAGCCAGCAAGTGACATCACGGGAGGGGGTTTGGAATCTATTTTTAAAAGCTCATAACATTTTAATGAAGTTACTATCAGTAATTAGATGACAGCGCAGTGGGCGGCAGCCTGTACTGTAACACATCATTTCAACTACATGAATTACCCTGTTTCGTTTCCTTAATCACATAAAACAGATTCTAGCCGTGGAACGTTATTTGTTTGCGCACTGATAAAACCAACGCGACTGATTTCTCTGGCGCTGCTGTATATACCAAGGAACTATATACTGACATTACACTGTCAAAAAAAAGATACATTCTATTTAAAGGACCATTGAACCCCCAAAGCTGAAGTTTTCAGATGTTGAAGGGCCTAAGGGGGTAATTCAGACCTGATCGCAGCAGCAAAATCTTTCTCTAAAGGGCAAAGGCATGTGCACTGCAGGTGGGGCAGATGTAACATGTGCAGAGAGTGTTAGATTTGGGTGGGTTATTTTGTTTCTGTGCAGGGTAAATACTGGCTGCTTTATTTTTACACTGCAAATTAGATTTCAGTTTGAACACACCCCACCCAAATCTAACTCTCTCTGCACATGTTACATATGCTTCCTCTGCAGTGCACATGGGGGGTCATTCCGACCCGATCGGTCGCTGCAGTTTGCGATGCTTTTGCATTTCTGCGGGGGGGGGGGGGCACTGACATGCGGGGCGGACTAGCCCTGTGCTGGGCATCCCCCCGCATGTCTGAGTGCCTGATTGTAGGTGTGCTAAATGTAGCACAGCTACGATCAACTCGGAATGACCCACCATGGTTTTGCCCATTAGCTAACAAATTTGCTGCTGCTATCAGGTCTGAATTAGGCCCTAAGATCAATGCAATTTGAACAAGGAATAAAAACAGGAGACGCAGGCCTCAGCCGCTGGGCAGTGCACCCCGTCCCCTGCGCATATCCTACCCGCGTCACTGGGGAATCTCCGAGCGGGATGCCAGCTTGACACGTAATTGGAGCTGACAGCGGCGGGAGCCTGGGCCGCTGTCTGCTCGTGTAGATACGTTTGCAGGAGAGCACAGTCAATAGCAAACTAATTGGCTGGACTTCTGGTATGCGGCAGGATATGGGCAGCACTTAATAGATAGGATTATTGGCGTAACATGGAGGCAGAGGGAGGGGGAGGGGGAGGGGGGGGGGGGGGGCTCTGACAGGCCATGTCCCTGACTAAAACTAAAACGAGAATTGCTGCAGATATTAATTTGTAAATGTGTTTCAACCAGAGCCTGTCCCAAATGCAGCAAAAAATAGGTATTTACTGATGTATCGCCTTCCACCTGTTTCCCCCATTTTAATTGTGTCCTGGCAAAGGGAGGATTCATTTAATGTGCTCATCCACTATCTGAGTCCCGGTTTGGTCCCCTCTGTCATGGGAGTGTCTGTCTGGCTGCTCCAACTTCCGCATTGAGGGGGAGATGTACTTGGAGAGAGAGAAAATGGAGAGAGATAAAGTACCAACACACTGACTCCTAACTGCCATTTTTCAAACTTATGTTTGAAAAATGGCAGTTAGGAGTTGATAGGTTGGTACTTAGCGGTCTAGGGGGTCATTCCGAGTTGATCGCTCGCTAGCAGTTTTTAGCAGCCGTGCAAACGCATTGTCGCCGCCCACCGGGGAGTGTATTTTCGCTTTGCAGAAGTGCGAACGCTTGTGCAGCAGAGCGCCTGCAAAATAATTTTGTGCAAAACAAGACCAGCCCTGGACTTACTCTTCGTGTGCGTTGATTCTAACGACGGAGGGACGGCTTTT